>NC_091000.1:46816500-47472500 GCF_041146395.1 Eulemur rufifrons | reverse complement strand
TCATAATTTTCCAGGAGGTGGGCAAACTGCGGGGCGAGGACAGCACATTGGGAAGACTGTTCAAGGACAATGAACTTCAAAATGAGTTTACTGCGTCAAAGGTTATAAACCCTTTATAAGCCTAAATGGAGATATATAGCAAGTGCCATAGTAGTGAGACCAAATAATATTTCCAAGAATACAGTGAAGGAAACGTTATTCTTATTATTTTAGAGGGAAAACAAATGTGGGAGAGCTTTCACTGTCAGAGAGACATTGCCGGCCTCGGTCATAGAAGTCACTTACCTTCCCTCTGTATCTGCCCCGGCGACCCACTTTCATTTGCAGAGTTCGGAGATATTTTTCCTGACATTTCTGTAAAAGAGAATCTGATTCAAGTGTCCCTTTTTATCCCAGTCTAATAAACCACATACTGTAATCTCTGACGCAATAATCAACACTATTAATGTAACTTAATTTTTTCTGACATTTAAGTGTTTTCATCTCTTTTTTGAGCTTTTCTGTGTTAGGCGGGACAGAGATGCCCTCTTGCTGAGTCAAGATCCTTGAAAACCTTTTTCTGAGTTCTTCCCTTTTCCCCGGGCTCGGGTGGCCGAGGGTTACCATCTCTTGGAAATGGTCTCGAGTACTTCACCTGAACCAACTGGAGTAATCTTTCCCTGAAGGTCAGAGACTTCCCCCCAGCATCGTATCTTCTAGTTAGGACAGAAACCAGTTCCCTCCTCCCAGTCTATCACCCCATCAGTCCGGGTTTAACCGTTCCTTTGGAAGGACAAGTCAGTTGAATGCCACTGAAGAGATTCCTGATTTAAACTCTGTAAGTAAACGCAGATGATCCCCATTTTTGCACGTTCCCTTCATTCCCTCCCCCACTGGCATTTACAAGCTGAGGTTGCTTGGAGCCAACACTCAACTCAAGACTCCCTTTCTGTGGGTTCCTGGGAATTAGGTGTCAACAAACGTGCGTGTCCGTGCATATTAGCGGCTAGTGGACAAACTCCAGCACCCAGGAAGTTTGAGTCGCTTGTTTAGGGGCCCTTTTCTGAAATGCAACACTATTTACTGGTTCTTAGTTTGCTCTGGGCCAGCTCTTGCATTCGTGTGGGAGAGGCCTGGACAGAATTATGAAATTCTTTATTGCCAGAACTACTGTTTCCAAATGCACCACACATTTACTCATGGTTTACCTCTTCCTTCAGATGGTGTGCAGGTTAGCAGGTAGGTAGTCGTGGCCGAGTGGTTAAGGCGATGGACTTGAAGTCCATTGGGGTTTCCCCGCGCAGGTTCGAATCCTGCCGGCTACGGTTTTACCAGAAACGTTGCAAGACTTCCCTTCGGTTTTCTCAGCTAATTTAACCAAAACCTATCCACTCTTCCACCTGCAGGTTCAGATAACATCCTCTTTCCTCAATCAATGGAGACTACCTTCTCTTGGGTTTACTTCAAAATTGGCTTCACCTATGGAGAACTGAATTCCTTAGATCACAGCCAACAGGGAATCTGGCATAACTTCCTATCAGACTTAAGCGGCCTCAGCCTTTCTAAATAGGACCATGGTACCCTCCGTAACTAGTGTCAACTCAATGGAAGTCAGGGTCATAAAAAGTAGTGATACTGACAGGTAATTTTCATGGAACACCTAAGGATGGTCTAAGATGTGAGTTAAGCGCAAACCACATCATACTTTTATCTCCATTTTACAGATGAAGAAATTACTAAATGCCGCACAGTGTAATGGTATTTTAACTGAGGACTTCCAGGTAGGGTTGTGAATCCAGGTTTCATATATTCCACAGAGGGCACTTCCAGAATTATTAGGTTGTTAGCCGATTCAAGGTTACATTTGTTAGTATCCGAAAATGATAAATAGCAGGTCCTATTTTTCAAGTAGTTACTACACACCACCATTCCAAAGGCTTTACGAGGTCTGTCCGGAAGCTATCCAGCCGTTGTTAATATAATAAACGGTTGGCACGACATGGATGTAACCTGCAGCCAAGGACGGTGGACTGGAATGCACATGCGTGAACAATGATGTCTTCACTGTACTGGTCAGTGGGGGCCAGAAACTATTGAGTGAGCATGTGTACCGAGTGGCCATCGCATTCAAAATGAAAGAGTAGAGCAAGGAATCTGCATCAAATTTTGCGTTGAGCTTGGACATTTCTCTGCGGAAACTATTCGGATAATTCAGAAGGCTTTTGGGGATGATGCACTGAGTGTAGTGCAAATGTAAGTGTGGCACAAACGCTTCAAAGATGGTCGAGAATCTGTTGAAAGTGATCCACGTTCTGGAAGGCCTGAAACAACTAGAACACCTGAGAATATTGAACGTGTACAGGTTAGGTTAAGAGACACTGGGAGAAATGTGTGAGGTCCCAAGGTGCCTACTTTGAAGGGGACTGAGGCGTCATTGTCCTATGCACAGTGTTTCTTGTATCTTGTATCATCTTCAATAAATGTCTCTATTTTTCTTATTACATGGCTGATACTTTCTGAACAGATCTCGTACATGTCTTAAAATTTGTAGATCTCACAACATATTCATTTTACAGATCAGAAGGTCCACGGAAGTTCAAATATATATGAATGGCTGAGATCTCAGAGCTAGAGGGGCAGCAGATCATGAACATGAACGTCTCTTAATTTTGGCTCCAAGGTCCTCGCTCACAGCAGCTGTACCAGTCCGCTTCTGCCTGGGCTGGAGATTAACATTGCCACCTACCTCTATCATTCAGAGTTGGTTCACTCTTCTTGGCTTTATTCTCTGTGGTGATGAGGCCATGAAGTGGTACAATTTAACCTGCTGGATTTAGCCTGGGGTAGGATATCGCTGCCCATGGGGTGTTGGTGTTTGTGTGATGCAAGGAGTCTGGTGCTCATCAGTCCATGGGAGTTTGTCTGTTTTTGAGTGGAATGTTTCTTAACAGTTTATAAAGAGCTTCCCAACATATTAGACCTTTTCAGCCACTGGACACCAGAACCTGATACTGAAAAGACTCTTGGGAACAGAGTCCAAGACTGGTTTGAGAGAAGGGTAAAAAACTATCTTGGCCCCAGAGATGAAGAGAGATTGTAGTTATGCTACATGTGCTAGAAGGAACTGAGATTTTTTTTTTTAACACTACAAAGCAAAGAGTCACAAATTTGCCCAAATTTTGCATTAGTAAGAATTAATACCTCAGTTCTCCTGCATAGAGACCCCAGAGCAGATTCTTTTATCAGCGCTTCCTACTTCCTCCATCATGTTCAGGTGACAAAAATGTTTATGTGTGCTTCACAAATGATTGCAAAGACACAAATAGTAGCTTCTGAGGCTTATAACTTCTTGTCCAGAAGACAGAAGGATGAGAAGTAGCCTTCTCTAGAGAAATATCCAATGTTGTGAGAGTGGAGAAACACCTACAAGATATTTAAGGAAACATAATGTGAGTCAAGAATTTTATATTCAGCTAAGATGTAATTTGTGTCAAAGTGTATTCACACCAGAATGCATTATGCAGCATTGAAAAGGAATAGAGTTCCTGGGTAAAGATCCTTGCTATTAATTGTTATTAACTGGTACCTCCAATGCCATTAGAATTACTTCCCATGTTTGAAATATTTAACAATTTCAAACGATCTTTTTGATGTGCACAGAAGATTAGCATTATATGGGTCAATGATTACCTTCTATTAGAGTTACTTTTCTAGTCTCAGGGGATCACAATTTTTGTCATCTTTCTCTTGTATTTACTTCTGATGCTTCTTTTCATTACCCATAAAATAAATTGTATTATACCGAAGTGGAATTCTATCTTGGCTCTTCACCTAGATGCAGATCTGTGAGTACTTGCAGGAATTCACAGGAGATATCAGGTACAAAATTGATTTTAGTAATTTACAGCAAAAGTGTTTCCCTGAGGGGCACTAAAGTCGAGAGAGGTTCCACCGAGATTTGAACTCGGATTGCTGGATTCAGAGTCCAGAGTGCTAACCATTACACCATGGAACCACAGCAGTATATACTACTCAGTTACTTATGATGGGTTATAGAAACTCTACTAAAAGCATTTAGTTTGTCAAAGTCAAGAATTCAAAGTGTACATCCACTCATGACACCCTTCCGAAGAAAACCTTTACAGGGGGTAGGGGTTATTTATTTACTTATTCCACCAATTACATTAACCCATAAAATATTTTTTCCCCTTTAATTAACTCAGAAACTTGGTGGTCCTGGGCCTTGCTTGTTTTCTTAAGAAAAACTGCGATTCTTATGCAAGAACTGGACTGAATGTCTTATACTCATTTTGTGATTTAATGCTTAAAAACTAGGTGAAGTGTGTTTTAGTCCCCATGTAGATGGGGAAACTGAGGCTTGGAGATCTCATTTATTTTATATGCAACTCTGCTCAATTTCTGTCACGTGATATATTTCTCCACATAGATTATTTAGTTATCAGGTCTATTGCCTCTAGACAAGCTTTAATATGTCGATTCCAGGGAATTCACAAAATTATTAATGACTTTTTGCCCCAGGCTGAGAATCCCTGCATTTGGACTTCTCTCTCTCTCTTTTTTTTTTTTTTTTTTTTTTATCATGTAGCCCAGTATTAATAGTAACTATTTAAGAAAACAAATTGGTCAAGTGAAAAAGCTGCTAAAGAAACATCCTCTTTAAACTGAGGCTGCATGATTCATTAACCTCAATATTGTAAATTAGGAGGCAAAGGTGCACCCACGCATGAAGCCGAAATTCTAGTCAAACCAGTTCCAAGTGTCTCTCTCCTCTCAGAGTGGTTATGGGATGTGGGTTCCTTAGGATACAGTTTTGGGAGACTATAGAGTCAGCCATCTCTAGGTCAGGCTGAGCGTATGGAACCAGGCCCATTTTTAAGCAGACAGTGATTAGAACCTCTGCTGCAGCTTCTCCTCAACCCTTATCCAGAGTTTCTCATGAGAAAAAAAATATACATTTGAATTATATTTTTCTCATTTCTTTTGAGGAAGGAAATTTGTAAATGTATGTCTAAGTAACAGTATTTCTCTTAAGTCCCAATGAATATTCTAAAGCCTGTATAAATTAAAGTCAGATTTTTTTTTTCTCCTAGGCTTTTCTTGTCACAGTTGTTCACTTGGAGGTAGGGCCTGGTATTTCCAAGTCATACTACATAAATCGTGCTATATCCAGAATTTCTTGCTTCTAGAACATCAAAAGATGGGGGGGGTGGGGAACAGATTTGATGGAAGTAAAAGGAGAAACTGATAAAACCACAATTATAGTGGAATATTTTAGCATAATATACTTCTCTGAAAACTAATAGAAAACATAAATAGAAAAATAATCATCATACAAAGTAATGCAATTCACATAACATACATATTTAGAGAACAGTGCACACATCACCTCCAGGATTTGCACTTTTTTCAGGCACACATGGAATTATCTCAAATTTGACATTTTACCAGACCACAAAGCAAGTCTCCAAAAATATAACAGGTTAGATACATGCTATTATATCACAGTAATAAAATTATTCCAGAGATCAAAACATAAAAATTAAAAAGTGTATTTATTTGCAAAACAATAAATATACTTCTAAATAATTCATGGTTTAATGAAGAAATCACCATCAAAATTAGGAACTATTTCGAAATAAATGTTAATAAAAATAGTACATATCAAAACATGTAGTATGCAGATAGAAGTGCACTTAGAGGGACATCCTTAAACACATGTATATAAAAAAAATAACTGCTTAAGAATAACAATCTAAGCAGCCATAACATGCAATTAGTTCAACCACTAATTTACTCCCACAGGAACTTTATGGAAAGAAATAATGAAGCAAAGAGCAGATATTAATGCAATTGAAGCTAAACACATAATAGAGACTATCAACAAGGTCAGGCCAGGTGCGGTGGCTCACGCCTGTAATCCTAGCTTTCTGGGAGGCCCAGGCGGGAGGATAGCTGCAGCTCAGGGGTTCAACACCAGCCTGAGCACAGTGAGACCCTGTCTCTATCCCTAGAAACAAGAAACAAACAAAAAGAAAGAAAGACAAAAAAAAGAAAATACACAAAAACCAAGAAAGTCAATAAAATGGCAATCTTTTTTGATTTTTTTATTGTGATAAAATATACAAAACATAAAAGTTATTTCAACCACTTTTAAGCATACAGTTCAGTGGCATTAAGTACATCACATTATTGTGCAACCATCACCACCATCCATCACCAGAACTTTTCACATCTTCCCAAACTGAAACTCTGTACCCATTAACCAATAAGTCCCCACTTCCCCTGCATTTTTTTTTTTTTTTTTTTTTTTTTTTTTTTTTTGAGACAGAGTCTCACTCTGTTGCCCAGGCTAGAGTGAGTGCCGTGGCGTTAGCCTAGCTCACAGCAACCTCAAACTCCTGAGCTCAAGCGATCCTCCTGTCTCAGCCTCCCGAGTAGCTGGGACTACAGGCATGCACCATCATGCCCGGCTAATTTTTTTTCTATATATATTTTTAGCTGTCCATATAATTTCTTTCTATTTTTAGTAGAGGTGGGGTCTCGCTCTTGCTCAGGCTGGTCTCAAACTCCTGAGCTCAAACGATCCGCCCACCTCGGCCTCCCAGAGTGCTAGGATTACAGGCGTGAGCCACCGCGCCCGGCCCACCCCCTGCATTTTTAATAACAGTACCATCAGGTTTTTGTATGGACATTGATAAATTGGTTTAAAAATATTATGAAAGTGAAAAGGGCCAAAGTAGCCCAAATCATTTTAAAGAAGGAAAGTAAACTTAGAAGATTTATTTTACCAAATATAAAGACATAAAGGTAACATAATTAAGAAAATATGACATTGTCCAAGGAGAGGCAATATCACTAAATAGAATTGAGACTTAGATCTCCACAGTTAATACTCCTGCTTTATGAGCAAGGGCACACTGCAGAAATATGGAGTAAGAATAGTCTTTGCATAAATTGTGAATATCTATAAGGAAAAAAGTGACTAAATGACTATTCACAAGGAAAAACTATAAATTTACCTATTTCACATTATCCACAAAGCCAATTCCAGCTAGACTGTATATCTGGATGTAAGTAAACAAACAAACAAACAAACAAAGCTTCTGGAGTACAACATAGAGGAAGGTCTTCATGACTTTGACCCTGGGAAATATTTTTTAAATTTGACATTAAAAGCATTAGCCATAAAGGGCAATCCCTTTCATCTAGATCCTGAAGTCCTTCAGTTCTGAGAATTTTTCTTGGATTTCTTGATAAAATTCTCCTCCATTTTTTCCTCTTTTCTTTTGCTGGAATTCCCAGTAATCAGATGATATTAAATTTCCTGAATTGGTTGTTCAATTTTCTTTTTGCTATTATTTTCCATCTTTGATGTTTATCCACTTCTTTGGATGTCATTCTAAACTTTATCTTCCAAATCTTCTGTTAAATGTTTGTTCTGCTATCATATTCTTTGTTTCCAAGAGATCTTGGTCTCTTATTATAATTAAAAAAAAATAGTATCCCAAGTCCCTATTTCCAGGAGAGATAGAATAAGTATGTTTTACTTTTTTTCTCCCATTGAATACAACTAGAAAACATGGACAGAATGTGTGAGGCAACTATTTGAAGACTCTGAAAACAAAAGACCAACAAGCAAGCCTATGGGAAAAGAACACCAGCATTACTTTGTACGTTCTTTCCAAATTGATCTATAGATTTAAGGTAATTGCTGTCAAAATCCCAGCAGAATTTTTTGGAGAGAGTGAAAATATGCTTCTAAAATCTATATGGATAAGGAAAAGGAACTAGAAAGACTAAATCAATGTTGAAAGAGAAAAATGAAATGAAAAATCACACTACCTGATTTTAAGACTCACTATAAACTTCAGTAATCAAGATAGTGTGGTATTGGCAGAAACATAAATATATAGGTCAATTGATCGGAATGGAGAGTCCAGAAATAAACATACACAAATATGGCTAATTGGTTTTTGACAAAGGTGCAAAAAAATCAATGAAGAAATAATAATCTTTCAATAAATGACATTGGGACAATGTGATATCCATATGCAAAGGAAGTTAGGAAGGGAGAAAGGAAGCAAGAAAAGGAGGAAGGGAGAAAGAAAGGAAAGAAGGAAAGAAAATGGAAGGAAAGAAGGAGGTAAGTAAGAAAGGAAAGAAATCCTGACATAAACCTCACAATTTATGCCAAGATGAACTAAAAATTGACCATAGATATAAATGTAAAAATAAAATAAAACTTTTAGAAGAAAACATAGCAGAAAATCCACATTACTCTGAGTTGAATGATGAGTTCTTAGGTATGGCACTTTCCATAAAAGAAAAAAATAATAAATTGGGTTTCATCAACATTTAACACATTTGCTGTACAAAAGACACTGTTAAGACACTGAAAAAGTTAAGCTTAAAATTGACAGAAAATATGTGAAAATCATGTATCTGACAGAGGACTTGAATCTAGAATATATAAGGAATCCTCAAAACTCAGCAATAAGAAAACAATCCAATTAAAAAATAGGCAAAAGGCACAAACAGATACTTTACCAAAGAGCATATAAGGAGGCAAATAAGCACATAAAAAGATGTTTGACATCAGCTATCATTATGAAATGCGATGGCTCACACCTGTAATCCTAGTACTCTGGGAGGCTGAGGCAGGAGGATCCACTTGAGGTCCTTGAGCTCAGAAGTTCAAGACCAGTCTGAGCAAGAGTGAGACCCCCATCTCTACTAAAAATAGAAAAATTAGCCCGGTGTGTGATGGCATGCACCTGTAGTCCCAGCTACTCGGGAGGCCGAGGCAGGAGGATCGCTTGAGCCCAGGAGTTTGAGGTTGCTGTGAGCTAGGCTGATGCCACGGCACTCTAGCCTGGGCAACAGAGCAAGACTCTGTCTCAAAACTTAATTAATTAATTAAGAAATGAAATGCAAATTAAAATCACAATGAGGTATCACTATTAACTTAATAAAATAGTTAAAAAAATACTGACAATATCAATGTCTGGTGAGGAGGAGGAGCAACTAGAACTTTCATTCATTGCTAGTGAGAATGAAAAATAGTACAGCTACTCTAGAAGATAGATTAACAGTTTCTTATAAACATACACTTGCTGTATGACCTAGCAACCCCAGTCCTAAGAGTCTATCCAAGAAAAATTAAAACCTATGTCCATTAAAAACAAAATCTGTATACTAATATTTATAGCTGTTTTTATTTTCACAGTTGCCAAAAACTGGAAACAACACAAATGCCCTTCACTGAGTGGGTGAATAAACTGTGGTACATTCATACAAGGGAATTCTATTCAACAGCAAAAAAAGAACAAAACTTTTGAGATATGCAACAACTTGGGCAAATCACAAGGCATTATGGTAAATAAAAGAAGCTTCTTTCAAAAGGTTACATACCGTATGATTCAATCTCTATGACATTCTCAAAAAGGTCAAACTAGAGAAATGGAAAACATATCCGTGGTTGTCAAATGTTATTTGTGGGGTTAGGGGTGACTATAAAGGAATAGTGCTAGAGAGATTTATAGATTGATGGAACTCGTCCGTATCCTGAGGTGATAGTGGTTACATGAATATCTACATATGCTTTTAAAAAGTCAATTTTGAACCGCCTCTACAGGTCCCTTTCTGGTGTCCTGAAGGTTTTTGGACTCTGCACACGCTGCCAGGTTCCTAGCAAGGACCTTGAGAAAAAGGAAAGAATTTTTACACATTTAGAAATCAAGGTTCAGGAGAATCTCGACAGTGAAAGTGTCTTATTAAATTGATGAGCAACAGCTTCAGGATGTTCAAGAGCTGTTCTGACTTTTCTGGATTCTGTGTTTCACCAGTAGAGGAACCCCACGGAGCATTAATTAGTTCTTGCAATTCTAGAACCATGCCTGATGGGTTGGTGACGTTCAAGGATGTGGGCATCGACTTCTCTCAGGAGGAGTGGGACTGCCTGAACCCTGCTCAGAGAGACATGTACCCGGATGTAATGTTGGAGAACTACAGTAACTTGGTGTCACTGGATTTGGATCAACAACATATGAGACCAAAAAAATATTTTCGGAAGATGATATTTTTGAAATAAATTTCTCTCAGTGGGAGATAAAGGAAAAAGGTAAAATAAAAAGAAATAAAAAGTCAATTTTACTTCATGAGAAATTTTTTAAATAAACTAAAAATAGCTTCCCTTTTGTGGTATAGACTAAATATACCCCATAATTTCTCAGAGACACTTTCACCAGATGTTCTCTTACTTTGAGCAGAGTTTGGAGGAGAGAAAACCAGAGACGCTCAGGCATTGCACGCTGCCGAGGAAGGAGGATTTCTATGGTTATAGCACAGCAAACTCCTTGAGGCACTTGATTTTCTTTGCGGGAGCGCAGTGGTATTTACAGAAGAAATGTGTACAGTCATGGTAGGGTTAGAGAAGGAAGAATGGTGAACGCTGGTCTATCTCAGTTTCATAGTAACCAAAGCCTTTCGAATAGGGTAATAAAACCTCTGACGTAGTCGGCAGGACTCGAACCTGCGCGGGGAGACCCCAATGGATTTCTAGTCCATCGCCTTAACCACTCGGCCACGACTACAGCTGTAAGAAAAAGAAAGTCCTCCTCAAACCATAAAAGGAAATCGTTCCGGCCAGTCTGTATCCTGCAGAAGTTAGTAATCTTTGATATTTAGAAGCACTAAAAGGAAGGTATTCACCACATATGCATTTTTATTTTGAACAAACTTTGGATCAATCCATCAACTAGCTCCTGCTTCCTTCGGGGACAAGTTTGTCTCTACTGAGTGCTGGAGTTCTAGAAACTGGAACTAAATTTACCCAGGAGGTGGAGTCAGACCTTAATCCTAGTGTTAAACCTGGATAGGACCTTCTGGTAGAACTTCCAGGAGCCCAGCCTCCTGGCTGAGTGATACCGTGCTTAATGGATTTCAGGGAAGGAAATGTTCCCCCTCATTTGTGTTTAAGGTGGAGGAAGAGAAAAAAATGATGCTGAAAACCTTCTCTGGATTTCCTCACTTGGTGTACCTAGGCTCCTAAATCTACACCTATTCATTTCAATGTGTCTGGAAAAGTGCTTTGCAAATGCCAATGGGCTTTCACTTTCCAAACGGTTAAGAAGAAACTCGTAAGTATAGCCGGCCCATGAGCTTCTTTTCCTGTGAGACCCTAGCTGCTTTCTAAAAGATGGATTACCTGGTTTAATTTTTTTGGCCAATGTAAGGGTTTATTTTCTCTAAATTCAACCAACACAGCACGTTTCCAGTTCTCTTTTTTAGGTTTGTAACTCACCGGTTCCTTTAGCAGAATGTCTAGATGTTCTACAGAAATGAAAAGAACAAAATGGTTAAATGTGGATTTCAGATACATAGATGAATAGTTCTCCATTTTATATAGTCAGTGAATGTTAATAGGTAAGATGTGAGAGCTGATGAATTTGACGCATCTTGAGAAAGCTGAGATGATTGCTTGGATTTAATACACTGTATTTAACCAGAAATAACAGGGCTTTTTAAATATAATTCTCTTTAATTCATATATTACTGAAAAAGTCTTACTTTTTTTCAGAAAACTAGATCTTTTTCAAGATTAAATGAGTTCCTATTTCTGTACTCAGAGAATAAAAACAGAAAAAATGTAATCATGGAAAGAGCGCATCCCACACTCTCTGCTTATATGTAGATTCAGAGTATTTCCAGTGTGTTTTTCTATTGGCAATCTTTGGGAAATGCCCAACCATTCGCTGTAAAAGATTGTCCAATATATTTTAAATCTTTATTTTCTGCCTGACTCTTTAGAATTTCTTTTCTTTTCTTTTCTTTTCTTTTTTTTTTTTTTTTTTTTTGACAGAGTCTCGCTCTGTTGCCCGGGCTAGAGTGTCGTGGTGTCAGCCTAGCTCACAGCAACCTCAAACTCCTGGGCTCAAGCAATCCTCCTGCCTCAGCCTCCTGAGTAGCTGGGACTACAGGCATGTGCCACCATGCCCGGCTAATTTTTCTATATATATTTTTAGCTGTCCATATAATTTTCTTTCTATTTTTAGTAGAGACGGGGGTCTCACTCTTGCTCAGGCTGGTCTCGAACTCCTGAGCCAGCCTCGGCCTCCCAGCATGCTAGGATTACAGGCGTGAGCCACCGTGCCTGGCCTCTATTCTTTTTTTTTTTTTTTTTATTTCCAACACCTTGAGGTAAGAATTATTACTATTTATTCTTTTTTTTTTTTTTTAAGAGATGGGGTGTCACTCTATCACCCATGCTGGAGTCCAGCTGCGTGATCACAGATCACTGCAGACTCAAACTCCTGGGCTCACTCCTGCCTCAGCCTCAGCCTCACAAGTAGCTAGGGCTACTTGCATGGGCCACCATGCCTGCCTTGAGGCAGGAATTATTTTCCTCGTTTTACTGGTGGAAGAACGAGCCCAGAATAAACTTGAATGTCAAGCAGCTGGTAGAGGATGAGTCTGAATCCCAACTAGGTCCGTCAGCCAACTGCCATCCTCAATCACCATGCTTCTACTCTGCCTTCTAATATTTTATATGACCTGTAGAATCAAATATACAGACAAAGCAAAAAAAAAAAAAAAACAAAAAAACTCTACTTTTTGATTATTGCTTACATAGAAAACAGGTAGTCTGTACTCAATGATTTTCAATTGGTGTTTAAATGTTTGGATTCTTGCCAATAAAAAATTAAAAGCATTGGAAGCCATTGAGTAGGGAGAGTTACTAATGTTACAGAATGGAAAATGAATAGTGAATGAAAATCACTTTTTCACTAAGGTATTAAGTAAAAAAGAAATCACTACTCAGAAGTGTTTACCAAGCGGTTACTAAGGCAAAGAGGTTTCTCCTAATTCTTACGCCTGTATACCTCATATTGCATACCACATAATATATATCACTTTCCATTTACTTTCCATCCTTTTCCTTCCTCCAGCAGGAAAAATAAAGAAGAGGAGGTATGAGAGGGAGGAAAGAGGAAGTCCAGAAGGTGGAGAAAACTGAAGGAAGAAGCTTTGGGGGCCAGGAGGAGGGAGGAGCACTTCAAAGGAGTATGAGTTAACGCTCGGGGCCACTTCAAACTCTGAGAGAGGATTGTATGAGGAGCCTTAAGCCTTTCTCACCGGCGCCCTCTCCACTTAACTTCATTCTTAATTAATTTAAAGGGGAAAGAACACTGGCTGGAAAAAGTCACAACAGCCGGTAGCCGACAAGATCTACCTACTACTTTCTCGTTTCTTAGGTTCGTAGAAGTCCCTCCAAGGAACTAAGCAAGCGATGGGCAGTGTGGTCAGTGGGCAAAGCCGACCCGGGCAGGGAGGCGGGAGGCGGGGGAGTGGGAGGCGGGTGTGAACCGAAACCCGCTCTCAATTCTGGGCTTCCAGGATCGAGGGCTGCAAGAATTTTTTCACACAGCTCAACCTTCAGCTCCAGGATAAAATTCGCTCTTTTTCTTTGCGTTTTTTGCAGACAGTTCAGAGCTCATTGTTTTTGTTTTGTTTTCTTTTGTTTTGTTTCCTTGCAAGTTTTAGAATAAATTACAGTATTTTCTTTTCTGAATGCTACATGAAGTTGAGAGGCCCTCGGGCCAGAGAAGTCCCTTTCCCTTACTGCTTGTTATTAGCTAGTGTATGGGAACGCTGCGTGACCTTAAGGCTCGCGACTGCCGGATTCTGGTTTCTGCGTGGTGGCGTGGGTTTCCACCCTACTTCTGTCTCGGTCATATTTGTTTCTGTCATATTGCACGAAGCCATCTTTGGGTTGTGATCACCTGAGATTTCTTCTTTTCCATCCACAACTCTTCTCCTGTTGTTCAGATCACAACCGCTCTCCTGTTCCGCGTCGTCAAACTTGGACTCTTCTGAGCTTGAGCTTCACCTTCAACAATTTCATCTCTTTCTGTCCAAAAAGACAAGAACCCACTAAACTGACCGTCGCTAACGGAGCCGGTGCGGCCGGACCACAGTCTCACAGAAAAGCAGAAAAACAAAGAAAAGGCGTTTTTACATCTCAGCCCAGTCACCAAAAGACAATTCCCGAGTTAGAAACCCGGAGAATTCCAAAGCTACCTGGATGCTTTTTAAAACCTCAGACCTCTCCTCGGAAACAGAAGGCAACAGTGGATTTGCGTCACAAGGTCACAGTTTGTTTAGTGAGCCCATTGACAAAACAACACATGGAACTCGTCTTTTTAAAAAAACAACACAGATACGAACAAGAAGAGCCCTTCAGGAAAGAGAACTCCAGACTGGATTTAGAGGAAGGGACTTACGAGGCTTGGCATGTATTAAAAATATCTCCCAATGTCACATGTTAAAAGTTCCTCAAATTCCATTTTGCGAAATCAACGATCCCGAGCGTGAAATTGGAAAGGCCAGATTAAATGAGATGTGAATTTTTATTGTTGGTTAAACTATTTTTTATCTCGTGAAGGAGAGTAAAAATAGTCGCTGGAAGGCTCAGAAACTCCCCCTGTAGGGGATTGTGTGTCCCTTGCGTTGTCTTATTTTTGTGGTTCTTTCTTTCTTTCTTTTTTTTCCTCCTTTTCCCCTCGCCCTCTCATGTTTGTGGTTCTTGAGTTTTCACTGTGACTAGACCAGAATAGGTTCTCAGGAAACATACTACATTGATACCCAAGTAAATAATAAACAATCTTACGACGTAAGCTGTGCCACGAATCGGCTCTGTGGCGCAATGGATAGCGCATTGGACTTCTAGCACTGACTGAGCGATATTCAAAGGTTGCGGGTTCGAGTCCCGCCAGAGTCGGAGGAGCTTTTGTCATGCGAGTGGGTACACCTGACAGTAATCGCTTTGTCCCCATGTTAATTGGTCTAGACTTCTCCAGTTGGCGAATCCCATGTTGCTGTGATTTTCACTGCCGTTGATTTCTGTTTTCTGGTGTTAACGTCTGAGGAACTTCTCCAAAAATGTTCCCACGAGTGTCTACAGTAGCTAGATGAACAACAGAAAAGGAAACCGAATGGACACAGTAAAAGTTGGATAGTAAGATGAATAACAGTAACTGTTTCTTCCTTATAAAAAGCAACTTTCTAGGACGGATCCGCGAGTGTCTACAGTAGCTAGATAAACAACAGAAAAGGAAACCGAATGGACACAGTAAAAGTTGGATGTTAAGATGAATACCAGTAACTGTTTCTTCCTTATAAAAAGCAACTTTCTAGGACGGATCCGCGAGTGTCTACAGTAGCTAGATGAACAACAGAAAAAGAAAGCGAATGGACACAGTAAAAGTTGGATATTAAGATGAATACCAGTAACTGTTTCTTCCTTATAAAAAGCAACTTTCTAGGACGGATCCGCTTAGTGTTTTCCCGGCCTTTGCTTAAGGATTGCTGGTAGGCGTTCTGAACTGTGATCTCTGTGATGCATATTTTGGTCCTATAAGTAGACTTTATCATTGATTACAAAGTGAACATTCATACAATCCCCAAAGTGGGCAATATAGAACATTATTACACCCTGTGATGACAATTTTTTTTTTTTTTTTTTTTTTTAGAGGGTCTCACTATGTTGCCAAGGCTGGATTGCAGTGACTATTCAAATGAGCAATCTTAGTTCACTACAGGAGATCAAAATTGGCTCTGGTCTTGGATGTGAACAACGACTTTGATGAAGGAAGGATTATAAATTTAGACTCTGGCAGATAAAAGATTACTAATAACCCAGCCTCAAACTCCTGGGTTCAAGGGATCCTCCTGCCTCAACTTTCTGAGTAGCTTGAACTACAGTGATGCACCACCATGTGCGACTCTAATTTTATGTGTCAACTTGACTGAGCCATGGGATGCCCAGGTATCTGGTTAAACATTGTTTCTGAGTGTGTCTGTGAGGGTGTTTCCAGAGAGATTACGATTTGAACTGGGGGACTGAGTGAAGCAGATGGCTCACCCCAATGTGGACAGGCATCATCCAAGCTGATGAGGGCCTGAGGGGAACAAAAAGGCAGAGGTAGGTTGAGCTCTTGGTCTCTCAAGCTTTATTTAGAGCTACACCACCAACTTTCCTGGTCTTTGGCTTGCAGATGGCAGATCATGGAACTTCTCAGCCTCCATAATTGTGTGGGCAAATGCCTTGTAATAAACCAATCTCTCTCTCTCTCTCTAATATAATATGTATGTTACGTGTGTGTATATATGTATCATTTCATTGGCTCTGTCTCTCTAGAGAACTCTAACTATACACACCCTTGAAATACCCTGTGCCTTTTTCCAATAATAATGCCCCCTCCCACAGAAGCAATAACTATTTTGATTCACATGTTAGTTATACCCTTATTATCTTTATGCTTTTACTACTTCAGTATGCATCCAAAACATTATAGAATCATCTTGCCTGCTCTTAACTTTAAATAGATTCATTGTATACTAAATGCATTTGCTTAAGATGGTCTTCATTTTGGTCAATATTATGGTTACATGATTTGTTCATATTGTTGCACTACTGTAGTTTATTTATTTTGATTGTTATATTGTATGTCATTATTTATTTATTCTATTGATTTATTCTCTTATATATATTGTGGGAGACATAGAGGATGTGTGTTAGTTCCTAGTCTTTGAAATAAATATTTCCAGTATCTCAATGGCTTAGCGCAATGCAGAATAAAATTTATTTCTTCTTCTTCACACAAAGGCCAATTCAGATAATATGGTTTTGTTGGATAGCCCTTCTCCATGTAGTGACACAAGTACCCAGGCCTTTTCTATTTCCTATATCCTTTATCTCATAGTGTTTCACTTTTATTTGTAATGGTTCGAAAGCTTGGGAAAGGCATACTATATACAGAAGTTTCTTGGCCTCCAAGTTATTCATATCATTGTCATGCATGTGCTATTGGCCAGAACTAATATCATAATCCAAAATAGCCACAAAGGAATCTGGAAAATATGGAAGCACATATAGATGTTGGTGAGCACTAAATCCATTTGAATCTTCAAGTCTTTAAATTATACCACTCTGTTGTTTTCTAAAGCAGTTGTCCCAATTTATACTTATACTATAAGATATGTGATCTATTGTTCTAAATTTTTGGCAACAATTTGTGTTGACAGAATTTTTTTTCATGTAAAGGGTATATAATTGTATGTTGTTGTGATTTTTAATTCCCATTTTATTAAGTGCTAATGAACTTAAGTACTGTTCATCTGTTAATTTTCCTTTTGGGTTTCATTTGACTTGAGATATTTGTGAAAGATTTTTGTATATTTTTCTATTTGGTTGTTCTCTTTTTCTCACTAATATTCAGTAGCTAAAAATATAATCAGCAATAGTCCTTTGTCAGTTGTATGTATTATAGATATAGTCTCCATCTCTGTAGCAACTTTTTTGTGGCATCTTGACAAAAACAAAAATTTTAGGTAGTTGTCTATATTAATTATTTTAATAAAGCTTAGAAACTTTTGTGCCCTTGTTCAAGCAAACTTTCATCGCCAAACTCAGCAACTTTTTTTCTTATATTCTCTCCAAAAATATATACCTTTCACATTTTGTTTTTAATTTCTCTTTGTGAGATGAGCTGTTAAAACATGAGATGACAATGGCTGTATATTGTCCTTAAGACTCTGGAGATTAAACATTTATGCATTGTATCATAGATAATTATTTTTGGAAAGATTATTATGAGTGTTTATAGTACTTTTTAAAATTATGAATCATGTGTATCCAAAGTAACCAAGAGAATAGACTCCAACCCAATTTGAGAAGTCTACAAAATCAGATATGGAGATATTAGTTAAATTACTTTTTAAAACTTGCTTATTTTTTGGAATTTTTTGAAATATTTAGGATCCTAGAGAAATTTGTCATGATGCAAGTACAACATCCTTCTTTGGGACAACATATGTTTTATTTTAAGATGCAAATATTATATCTATAGTGGCTCTAAGGAAACCACTTGGTTACAAAAGCTAAGTCTCATGAAAAATCATCAAGTATTGTTTTGGTGGAGATAGAAATCTCATTTTCTGGGTACAGTGTGACAGGGAGCTTTGGAATTTGGCTTATTCTCTAAAAAGTTACTTAGTGGTTGAGTCCAATTACCTAGGAAAACTAATTTTCTATTACAAGGAATTGGTACCAAAGAAGTTGGGTGGCACCCAAAGGACAGTGAATACAATCCACAGTTGCT
The DNA here is from genome assembly GCF_041146395.1 of Eulemur rufifrons. NCBI lineage: Eukaryota > Metazoa > Chordata > Mammalia > Primates > Lemuridae > Eulemur > Eulemur rufifrons. Next base: position 47,454,339 of record NC_091000.1, on the reverse strand, counting down.
TTCATTGCATATTTTAGCTAAATTATGAGCAAACTGTATTCAAATAGTGTACTCATACTGAGACATTAGTCAAACTGCAGATCTCACAGTTTTCATAGTTGAGAGATAGAGTGTCTGTCAAAAATCTAAAACCTGAAACCAGCAAAAAGGAAATAACATACCTTAGAAAATAAATAATAACAGTGCACAATGTAAAGCATGCCAATTTGTTGCCTCCGCTATTTTCTTTCATGGATCTTAGGCAGAAGATGTTTACTTTACAGTCATCAGCTTGGCTCAATAGATTCTAGTGGAAACTGTCTCTTTTTTGTACTCATCTACTTTTGAAGGATTCTTAAGAATTCACAACTTCAGATCAGCTGCTGAAATGGTCTTCTAGTGATTTAAGAATACGATTTAAAATGCCATGTGGTGCTTCAGAGGATGTTCTAGAAATGTTTCTTACACCTGTTGAATATTAAACTGTGTGTTCTCTGTACATCTCTTGTAATATTTAGCTGTGTTATCCTGTAGTAAGGTAGAGACTGGGACTATAGGCAGTATTTTCAGATTTGTAAAGAATTCAGATATTAGTTCATAGGTAGAGAGTCAATGGGCTCCCAAGGGAGTTGATCTCACTGTTAAGGCCAAGAATAACACTTTTGGCTAAGAAAGTTTAAGAATTGCTGAAAGTTTGGTAGGCTTAAATATGAAATTTCCATTTATCCATTCTATCTTACCTGAAGACCAAAGTAATATGTATGAATAGTGGAGAGTTTGAGTAAGCAATAATATCTTACAAATATCTTTATTAACAATTCTGGGTAATTGAGGTTACACCACCAGAAAGACAATACAGATTTCACTAGTTGGGAAATGAATCAAGCAACAATTTTTGATATTGTTAAAACTGTGGCTTTTTCACAAAAGAAATCTTTGCTACATCCTAAAAGTTGTCATATAATGACCAAACATATAAGCTAAATAAATTCATTTGTAGGTGTGTAAAGGGATCTAGAGACTTTAACTCCAGTGTCTTTATAGTCTTAAGAGGGTTAGTTACCTTGTAGGAGAGTCAGAGAAGCCCTAGAAACATCTTTGGCTTTCACTTTAACATTTTCTGATTTAGGATTAGTCAGTCCTGGTTTAAGATTGTAGTCAATTGGTCTTTGCCATACTAATAAGACTACAGCTCCAACTAATGCATTGTGTTAATCAGCACTAGCAGAATAAAACATAGTGGCATCCTCCCTTGTGCTATAACACAATTTATAAGGTGTAGTCAAAGATTTCCCTGCAAGTAAGAACATACCATGAACAGTGAGGACCAGATGAACAAATACTAATGGATTTTGCAGAACTAACCTGATTTATACCAAAGAACCTTAAAAAGACTAAGAAACTGAGAGCACTATGTACTGGCAGCTAAAGGGAAACATAAAATAAAGCAGATTGACTGAAATTTGAGAAGAAATTAGATCCCTAAATTCTCTGCATCTATATACTAACGGGTGTTTGCTCTTCACCGACCCAGGAAAAAATTTGAAGGTTTATTCTCCAAAGAAAGTGAAGCAGAGGTTTTGGATGAGGTTAGACTGGTACAACCAAGGATATGAGTAGCACATGAGAACAGGAGCATCCAAATTTATAAAAATACTGAAGTCTAAAATACTTAGCTTTTTCTCCTTTCCGTCTCTCAGATCTCTACCAGTTAGGCCTTTACTATACTAGCAGATGGACTGAATGAACAAACTCTGGGGATTAAGACCAATCCAAAATAAAGATGTAAAAATACTAAGGATATATGTACGGGGAAACCAGTGTAAATTGGGAGAATGTAACTTAACAGATAAGCATACTGAGGGTTCATTTTTAAATTTAAAAACTTTTTTCTTTTTCATTTCATTTTTATTAAACACTATATAACATAATGCATACTGCAAAGTCCATGGTATAACCTCCTGGTAGGGGTAGATGACCATTACTGAGTTATGTTTTCATCAATCAGGAAAATGCTTCTTTAATCAACGTTCTTCAAACCCTTCAAAACATAGTAATGATTAACTCCAGAGATGTGTGTATCTCTTTCCATCACATTCCAATGATATAAATAATAGACAACCCTTTTTTCCTTGCCATCGTTAGTGAACTTGTGGATGTATGCAGTGGTCACTTCGGGGATGACCAAGCACACACTCACGATAGCAAGTCAAGGGAAAATCTCGAACCATGTCTCCACAGGGTTACTCGGGCCAAAATTCCACTTCTAGGCCCCTTAAAGGTGACCGGGCTTCAGCTCCCTTCCTGGCAAGCCCCCCATATTGAGAGTTCTTATTAATATCACCATTCCCTCAGGAATTATTTTATAACCTAAAAAATGCTTTAGAATAATCTCCACTAAAACATTAGAGCAAACAAACAAAAAATAGACAGTACTTAAGAAGTAGGAAGTGCAGTTTAGGAGAGGAGTAAAACAAATTATGAACAGGAGAACAAAGAAAAAATTTAGATGACAATTGTGCAGCAGGACCATAGTGCAATCAGCCCAGACTGAAAGCAAATGGAGGTCAACTGGAAAAATAACTCCAAAAAAATATTTGACCTGATAGCTGACCTGATTTGATTGATCTTGCAGGAAACTTTACGGAAAAGCTATTTGGGGGTTAAGGAATAATTACCAATAGATACGAAGAAACCTAGGCACGGTAAAGATTTTCTTTGAAAGTTTGTCTTTTTTGGCAATTATTAGCATCCAAGAAATAATGGGGGACAGGGTATGGTGGCTCACACCTGTAATCTCAGGTGGGAAGGATTCTCGAGGCCTGGAGTTGGAAATCAGTCTGGGCAACCCCCCCCCCCCATCTGTCCAAAAAAATAAAAAATAAAAAGTAATAGTGGAAACATAATCATAGCTCACAACGACGCTAAGCTATGTATAATACTTTATAGGAAAATAACACAATAAATATTAAACCAAAGATGAAATATAATTATTTTAGAAGAATAAGAAGTAGTGGGTGATAGTGGTGTAAAAGAACTATTTATTTAACAAGGTAAAAAGTAATAAATAATGTATAAATCAATAACAGTTATGATATTATTTATAAAAATAGGGATCCATAAATCCAAGAAGGAAACAGAAATGTTAATTTTGGTGGCATATAGACAGGGTAACTTGAGAGATTACGGAACAGTGAGGCTTATGCATTTCACAGAAAGCTTTCTAGTGATGCCGAACATTTTAAACTATATGCATGCTAGAGGAACTTCTAGTGGGACATTCAGAAAAAGCACTCATATTTGTTTTTAATATAAGGACTACTTACAAAGGTGTGTGCAAGGTAGAGAAAAACCATCAGAGATAGTTCTCCAGGACAAGTAACAGTAGGGGTGCTACCACACCTGTACCTGAAGAGGCATGGGGAGAATTTAATTACTTGAACTCAGAAGGAGAGAGCCTTGTAGAGAGAGCTACCTTGACAGGAGACGGGACCTACTGCCAAGGTATGTACCAATCTCACCAATAAATACCAGTTTACTGTAACTCTCTGAAAGGTTGGTATTGTGCTTTGTTAATGAAAACCACTAATTCAAGTCTTACATAGAATATGCAAGAAAATGTGAACGATAATTCATTTTCCGGTCGGGTTATACTCATCTCTTGTCAGAATTTTAATGCAAAAACGAAGAACAATGTTTTACACTCTTAAAATGTGATTTCTTTCAATTGTTGATTTCATTGCACGCTGCATTCCATACATCACCACTAGAGAACAGAGGTCTTGTAGGTAGAGTTAGAGCAGCTGTCTCATTCATGCCCTGTCTAGAATAATGTCACTACATTAATTGGAGGCAAGAGGGGACATCAGTCATATGGGCCTGTTGGCGTTGTGAAACAACGGTTAAGATAGTCCTCAGAGGAGATATGTGTTTCCCCTCCTGAGGGACACCCTGACATTTGGTGTGGATGGAGCCAAGAAGATGGGGCGACCGCTTTGGGGGCCAGCGGCGGGCGTGGGGATAGTGCACCGGGTAAAGGACACCTGCTACCAGACTGCTCTCGGGTGTGGACCCGAGGTGCCCTCTGGATGAGAACATGGATGGGCAAGAGCCGCTGCGTGGACCTACACCGCAGCTGAGGCCCTAGGACTGGCAGTAGCCTACAGCTGGTCCAGAGACAGAGCTAAATCGTGTGCGACGTGAGTGAGTCACCCCAAATTAGCGAATCAACATCATTTTGGCAGCCAGATTTCTCACGATCCCATGTAAGAAATGCCACACCTTTCAAAAGGAGCGACCCATTCGCCAGGCCATTTTCTTGGATCCGGTCGTCCCTGCACTGCTGGACTGCCCTAAAGGCTACAGAGTTTCACAGACTCAGAATTTCGAGGAAGGTGCTCCGAAACCCTGGGCTCCCTGTGATGAGGGGCCAGAGGAGGAGCCCGGCTTGTTCCAGTCCAAGGCTGGAACTGCTGGAAAGTTCATGGCAGCTGCTTAGTTTGAAATCTTTCGGATATCTCACCAGAATATCATAAAGAGCACAAAGAACTTTTACACAGGAACAAAATAGAGACTTTACAACACTTTAAAGGCCTGACAACTCCACATTGGATATAAGTACTGCCTAAGGAAGCCAAACAGTAGTCAAATAGAGTTAGGACAAGGCCCCAGAGGGAACAGGAAATGCAAAGGAATCCCAGAGGGTGCACAGAAATATTGACCTGCTACTCTCTCCTAGGAGAGACCCAAACCTGAGCTGCAATCTCTGCAAATAGAACTGAGATTATACAAGACAATGTCACTGCTGAAAGAGGGTGGGAAAGCTTAGAAAGCGCTGTATTGAATTGGTACTTTGCTTTGAAACATCAAGGCAATGCCATTCGTCACTTTAGTCCATGAAAAGAAATCTGAGTATTTCAGAGCTGCGGGTAAATTCCCTCCAGACCTGGGCTAGGTTCTGAGAGCCAAGAGAACCATGATTGCAGAGGTGCCAACATCAGGCCTTCATTGAAACCACATAATAGGGAATCTTTGACATCTGCAGCCTGGAAAGTTAACCTGCTTCCTTTGCTCTCTGCAGAGGGGCCTATGCTAAAATTCAGGAAAACTCATTTCATTTAGATCTAAACAGAAAATGAAGTATGCTGGTGTCCACAGATAGCTGCAATAATTACAAATCCAAAAATTGCAACTTGACCTTCCTATATATAGGTTTGCCAAAAATATGACTACAAAGAAGAAAAACAAATAACTTATCATTCCATCATTGATTTATAAAAATTATAATGAAGCAATAATAGCTATGAAGAAAAAATACAAAACAGAAATAAAAGAATTCAAGGAATGTATTGCTGTAAATAAATATTTCATTAGAAGAAAAAGGAAAGCTATGAAATGGGAAATGATAGATATCATAAAGTAGTGACAAAAGACAAAAGTATTTCAGAATTGAAGCCTAAAATTACAAAAAGAATAGGGGCAATTGATACCATTGACAACATATAAGTGGATAATGAGAACAGAAATGAAAAATGGAAAAAAAAAAAAACAGAAAAAGTGATCAAATCAATTACAAAAATAATTATAGATATAGGGCAGGGGTTGGTAATCTGCAGCTGTGGGCCAAACCCAGCCCACCACCTGTTCTTGTGTGGCCTCAAGCTAAGAATGGTTTTTACATTTTTAAATGGTCCCCAAAGTCAAAAGAAGAATATTTTTTGTAACACATGAAAATTATGTGAAATTCAATTTTCAATTCAAAATTCAAATTAAGCCTTATTTAAATAAAGTTTTATTGGAACACAGTCATGCTCACTCATTTACTATTGTATGTGGCTGCTTTCATACTACCCTGCTCAATACCAGAGTTGAGTAGCTGCTATAGAGACCATATGGTCAGCAAAGCCTAAAATATTTACTATCTGGCTTTTTATAAAAAGATTTTGCTGCTGGTTGTGGTTGCCCATGCTGGTAATCCTTAGCAATCTGGGAGGCCAAGGCGGGAGGATCAGGTTCGAGACAAGCCTGAGCAAGAGCAAGACCTCCACCCCATCTCTACAAAAAAAAAAAAAAAGAAAAATGAAAGACAGAAAGAAAGATTAGCTGGGCGCGGTAGTCTGCACTTGTAGTCCCAGCTTCTCAGGAGGCTGAGGCAGAAGGATAACTTGAGCCCAGGAGTTTGAGGTTGCAGTGAGTTATGATCATGCCACTGCACTCTAGCCAGGGCAACGGAGCGAGACTCTGTCTCAAGAAAGAAAATGAAAATTTTTTCCAACTACTGATATAGGATATAGGCAAGGGAGATAAAAAATACACATAAGTGGAATTCCCCTCTCCAAAATACAAATTATTGAAATAGATTCCAGAGTCTACATTATTATATGAGAAAATAGTCATAATCTAAAGAAGACTTGAATATATCTACTGAAAGGTCCCAAAGTATACCACAGAAAATTGATTCAGAATTGTCAGCACTGGTATAATTTCTAGTTAAGTCATTTGACTTTCAAGATAAAAAAATCTTTTGGGTAGCAGCTACAAAGATCAAGTCAACACTAGGGGAAAGAAATTCATGGCAACTGACTTCTTTACAATAGCATCCAATACCAGAAGACAGCAGAGAAACACCTAAAACACACTGAAGGAAATACAGTATGAGCCAAGGGATAGTACATATTCAGATAAACTGTATTTTAAGCAAAATATTCTGTATAAACCACTTGAAAATGCAAGAGTTCAGGATTTATTGATTGCACATAGACCTTCCTTGAAGAAGCAACTACAGGAAATAATCTAGGCAAACAATCAAACAAATAAAATGACTGGGGAAATTCCAACAAAAGAATTAGCACAGGACATTAAATGTATACACTGAAGATTATCACAACAATGAGAAAGATAAGAGTAACCAGAGAAAATGGAAATGGTAAATGCTGTTATAAAGATGACATAGCTAAAAATTTGAGAGTATGGAGCAATACTGTAGAAAGTAGTGACCAATTTGAGAGTATGGAGCAATATGGTATGATTTCTAATAACTAAGATAAAAAGTATTTTTTAAGAATTACAAATATTTTATGCCTAAGATTATTTAACTATACCAAGGCAAACACTAAGAGACACTATAATGTTGACTAAAAGTTGGTAGGAAATAAGATGAAAAGAAGGAGAGAAGAAAAAGCAATCCTATGAGTTAATTCCAATAGAAATCTGAATCATCATCCTTCAGAACAGTTGCTAAAAGTGTTGAAAACATTGTGAGCAATGTTAATCATCAATTACAACAGAACAAAGCAAATGTTTTTGAGTGAGTTTCCTTGGCTCTTGGTGTGTAGAAAGATGTTACCAATACTGTTTAGTTTATTTAATGATAGGAAACACTAACTTTGAGTTTCGATTAAGTGAAACATTATTCTCTCCAAAAGAATTTCATTTTTCTCATTAAATAAACCTATATTACAAACATTTTACTCAATTCCATACCTATATTTTGAATTTTATCAAAAATTTTGTTTTCTCTCTTATTATGTAAGCATCTACATCATATCCTTGATTTTTCCTCTTGATCTATCTGGCCCTTTACAGAAAACATTTGCTGACTCATGACTCACATCATGGAGAATTAGGGTAATCTGAAGAAGAGCAGGAATACTTGAAGTTTTCAGCTACTGGAATTCTATGGGAACAAGAAAATCTTACCTACTAGAGGAGTTCAGTTGGGGGATCAAAATTCAAACTCATATATTTGACTCAAAGTTCTCGTGGTTTTACCTCTCCACATTGTTTTAAAGTAATATTCTGGGTGCTTTACCTGAGGAACAAATAAATTTAATTAAGCAGGCAAAACCAAGCAAACGAAACAATACTAGATCATCACCCACACATGAAATGGGCAACTTTAGATACTTTATTGCAAATTGTTGCTTATAATATTTGTATTGTCTTTCATAGAAAACAAAACCCACTGAAAGCTACTGATTAGAGGGCTAATAAATACTGGTATAAACAGTGACCAGTGCATCAAAAACTTTCACCTTAATCAAGGCAGGAAACCACCTGTGGTAGGCTGAATAGCGGCCTCCCAAAGATGCCCACATGCTAATTCCAGGAACCTATGTATATGTTATGTTACTTGGCAAAAGAGACTTTACAAAGTGATTAAATGTAGGATCTTGTCATAGGTGATATTATTCTGGATTATCCAGTTAGGTTCAACATAATTACAAGAGTCCTTATAACAGGGAAGCAAGAGGTTCAAAGAGAGAGAGAGAAAGGCAATGTGATGATAGAATGAGAGCTTGGAGTGATGTGCTTTGAAAATGTAGAGCTGGACCTTGAATCAAGGAATACAGGTGGCTTCTGGATGCTAGAAAAGGCAAGCAAACAGACTCTCTTCTGAAGCTTCCAGAAGGAGCAAAGCCCTGCTTGATCTTAGACTTCTGACTGTAAGAGAAGAAATGTGTGTTAAGTCACCAAGTTTGTGGCAATTTGTTATAACAGCAAAAGGAAACTAATACACAACTTATTCCTCCATAGTGACTATAAAAATAGGAGGCCGAGCACGGTGGCTCATGCCTGTAATCCTAGCACTCCGGGAGGCCAAGGCAGGTGGATTGTTTGAGCTCAGGAGTTCAAGACCAGCCTGAGCAAGAGCGAGACCCCATCTCTACTAAAAATAGAAACAAATTATATGGACAACTAAAAATATATACAGAAAAAATTAGCTGGGCATGGTGGAGCATGCCTGTAGTCCCAGCTATTTGGGAGGCTGAGGCAGGAGGATTGCTTGAGCCCAGGAGTTTGAGGTTGCTGTGAGCTAGGCTGACGCCACGGCACTCTAGCCCAGGCAACAGAGTGAGACTCTGTCTCAAAAAATAAAATAAAATAAAATAAAAATAAAACAAGGAGAAAGATTCCTTCTAGTCCAGGGTTTCTCAAACCCAGCATTTTAGGCCAGATAATTCTTAGTTAGCTGCATTGGCTGTCCTATGCATTACAGGATGTTTAGCAGCGTCTCTGACAACTACCCACTAGAAGCAAGTAACATCCTCTCCCAGTGTGGACAACCAGAAATGTCTCCAGACATTGACAAAATCACCCCTGTTTGAGAACCTGGTTCTTCTGCCTCTCACATCTCTCTTATCTTATGCCATAGAATATATCACATCCAATGTCTTCACTCTCCAAAATCCTTAGGCCAGCAAAGAGAAGTGATAGGGAGAAGGTATGTGAGGAAGGAGGAAGGCCAGTAGGTGAAGAAAAAGAAGAGGATCAGGTGAGGGCAATGGAGAAGGAAGGACACGCAGAAGTATGGAAGAATGCTCAAGACGCCTCACAGGACAGTTAAAAGACTGCCTTGTTTAGATTTTAAGACTTACATTTTAAGACTGAGACATTTCTATTATTCCATGTAGAAATTCATAAATAAGTTATTTTTATTGAAAGGACAAGAGGGAAGAAGGAAGAAGGTGAACGAACGTCTTACACTGGTCTCAGAAGAGTTGAAAGATGGGTGACATAATGAGGAAAGGGGAGGAGGGCAAGATTTGGTGATGCCGCCAAAGAAAAGGTTGGGTTAATCAGAGAAGTTCCAGATTTTGAACCTAAAAAGTACAAAACAGAGTTATGTCAGGAGTGGGATTCGAACCCACGCCTCCATTCGGAGACCAGAAACCCCTAGCAAGGGAAGGGTACAGCTTGAGTCTGGCGCCTTAGACCACTCGGCCATCCTGACACACACAGAGAAAAGGATCTCCTGTAATCATCTACTGTAATTAACAGCCAATGAGCTCTAGAGCTTTCATTCAGAATATGTAAAATGAAATACAAGTTCTGAGTTGATTGCGAAAACCAAAGGGAGTAAACTTGAGTTTTGATGGAAGCTGGAGACTGTCACTATGGCACGTAGCTAAGGCAGCCCCAGAGCCCGGAGTATGGAAAGCCCGCTCCCGCCCACACCTCTGCTCAATCCTGCGCACCGAGCTCCTCTCCTCCCACTGACGCGCCCACCCCATCCGCCAAGTCAGCCCCTATGGCGTGGGAATTTCGCAAATCTTTGAAAAGGGCTCAGCAGGTTTTGTTAGCGCTGGCTGCGGAGGCCACTTCAGCTAACTTCCCGCTGTGGTTACGCTTTTTCCTTCTTACAATTACATTGAAAAGGTAACATAGGTAAGGAGAGACTCAAACACCCCTTTTATAACATATTTTCCAGCGTTCGATTTGTCCCTCTAAGTGTCGGTGGAGGGTGCATTGCACATTCTTCCCGGGGTTTCTCTCCACGACCTCAACTTATTCCTGCACTTTCTTCTCCCAATGGCTTTTCTCTCTCATTTTCTTTCTCCCATACAGTTCTCCCTGATGGCCTAGGGAAAGCGCATGTGAAGTGAAAGGATGTGATATACGATAGTAAAGATACCAGTAAAAAGGGTTTGTGGCCATTACCGAGTAATAAATAGTACCTTCTTCCTCCCTCCGTCCTCTCAGTGGTAAAGGCCAGAGGTTTTTATCCGCCAGATCACAGCAGTCCTTGTTTCCATTTCCTACGGGAGGGCTTCCAGCATTATAGACACGAATTGTAAATCAGCTATTGCAGGGTTGTAGGCTACTGTGATCCCAGCACTTTTGGGAGTCCAAGGCAGGAGGATCGCTTGAGGCCAGGAGTTCTAGACCAGCCTGGACAACATGGAGACCCCATCTCTACAAAAATAAAAAATAAGAAAAGTTATCCAGGGATGGTTGCTTGTACCTATAGTCCCAGCTACTTGGGACGTTGAGCCCAGGAGTTTGAGGTTCTGGTGAGCTATGATTAAGCCACTGCATTCCAGCCTGGGCAACAGAACGAGATTCCGTCTCTTAAAAGCAATGACAAAAAAATTTTTTTGAACATTTTAGTAACATAATCAGAGCAACCAAGTTCAGAGAAATGGCCAGTAGCTGCCAAACTTTGGGACATAATGAGATTGCCTGGTTATATTTAAAACCTATTGAAGAATAGCTCCCATCCTTAGACATTCTGATTTAACGGGTGTAGGGTGCCACCCCTACATCAAGAATTTTAAAATCTAATCAGGTTATTCTAATGCGTAGCAAAATTTGAGAGCCATTGAGATCTTCCCAAATGTGGTTTTTTACCCAGTAGCAATCTGTATCACCAGAAAGCTTGTTATAAGTACAGAATCTCCAGACACACCCGAGATCGCCTAAAAGAGAATCGCATTTTAACAAAATACCCAGGTGATTCTGATGCACTTCAGAGTCTGAGAAGTGCAGACTTACAGCAGTGTTACTCAAATGGTGGCCAGCTGACCAGCAGTATTAGCAGCATCCAGGAACCAACTAACACTGCAAATTCTTGGGCCACTCTCTAGACCTATTGAATCAGTATCTTTAGGGGTGGAGCCCAGGAATCTGTGTTTTAACAATTGCTCCAAATGATTCTCATGCATGTGAAACCTACAAAATAAGAATCTACATTTTAAACAGATTCCCATTGATTTGTAAACTCTTAAAAATGAGAAAAATTCTAGCCTAGAGGATTTAAGAATATAAAGGCTACTACTCCAAGATGCCTCAAAGAATATATAATTTAAGACAGTAGGTACTAGCTCCATTTAACATTGTTGGTTTCAAAAGGCTTTTCAAAATCTTCCAAATTTTTTTTCAAAATTTTTAAAAAATTTCAAAAGTTTGTTTCAAAGCAAAGTATGGTTATTTCTCAAATAAATAAGATTGTAACATTCTTGCGAAAAGTGACAATCACTTGAACAAGAGTTTTTATTCTATTGGGCTCTAGTTTATGAGTCAATCACATGTCTGTTGCACAAAGCAGCTGCCATCACAAGCTACCTTTTGTAAGGTAAGGGGTACAATTCTCTGTTCAGGACATCTTAAAAACAACTTATTTCAATCGCACAACTATAATTAATGAAGAATGTATTTTTTACTGCTCTTCACCTTTTCAAAGACATCTTTCAAGTGGAATAAGCTACGTTGGTCATTTAGTTTCCAAAGCCTCTAATGACGTTGGCTGTATCTCTGGAGGGCCATGTTTTTGACCATCTCAGTTAACCCAGACTTTTTTACTGGACCTGAAAAACAGAAGCAACACGCATCCTGGAATACTAATATTATCTGCTGATGTCTGCTGAAGTCTCTTCATACCACAAACAACTTCTAAATGAGAGCGAGCAAGTAGGGAATGACAGAAGGAAGATTCTGTAGAACTGCCAGAGAATGCATGTTTTTACTATCTTTGTTCATATGAAGAATCCATTAAAAACAATGTAAATTAAGGAAAGAATAAAAGCCTTAGAAATGTCCCCATCCAACTGCAGCACTAAAGTTAAAAATATACACTACCAGATTTACAACGGGATAAGCAGAGGGCCAGAACTAAGTGACCCTGTCAAAGGTGTCTCTATCTCTGCGAACACCTCAATAACTCAGTTTCAAACAGTGCATAACAATTCACATAAAGTTCTATATGTGTCAGAAAAAATTGTCAGAATCTTGGAAATGGGCCACAGAAATTATTGGGTGTACTCTCAGTGAAGTGTTGAGCATTGTCTAATGAACCTCTGAAAATTACTTGATTCTGAGTGGCACCTTTGACAAAATTTTTATTTATTAAACTATTCTAGAGCTCTATAGGGGAAAAGTTGACTTGTAGATAATTGATAATAATGCAGATAATCCCAGACATTACATTTTACTGTCCTATGGATTATTAATCAGTTTTCCATTAATCATTAGTTTATTAATCTCCCCAAGAATCCTGAAGTATGAATTGTTATCCCAAGATAACAAATGAAAGTAAGAGGGCTGAGAGGGGCAAAATAACCCAAGACAACACTCGGTTTGTGAGTGATGCAGCCTAAATTTAAACTTTAACCGCCCTAGTAGTTCGGCTCTTTCTGTTCCAAAGTCACCTCCACTGACAGCTCGGTCTCGACTGACCCTCACTCGCCTAGCGCGCTTGGAACACACTGGGGCAAAGAAAGACGCGTCTCTTGCACCTCAATCCAATTAGTCGACGAATGAAAATTCTCAGTTAGGATCCCACAGTGTTTCCAGTGCCAGCTGTACACATTTTGAATCCTGGCGCCTTCGGTGACCTCTCTTCCAAGAGAGAAGGCGGCACTGGATTTCCATGAGATGGCAGTCACTTACTGGATAAACCCATTGATAAACCAACACGCAGGAATTCGACTTAAAATAAAACAAAGTAACAACAAAAACACAGAAAAAAAAAACCTTAAAGAGCTGCTTTCTGAGGAGCTACTGCTAGGAAGACTGTTACTGTTAGAATGTGAAGCAAAAAGTCATCTACAGCCTCCCCGTCGGGGAATCGAACCCCGGTCTCCCGCGTGACAGGCGGGGATACTCACCACTATACTAACGAGGAAGACAGCACACGTGTTCTCAGGAAATTCAATTGCAGGGATATAGTCACATTGAGTAGTGAATTTTGTTTCCTTTCCTGGCATAGAATTTCTAAGAAATTCACTTATGTTCACATTAAGAAATTGTTATTAAATCTGAACTATGGAAAAACAACAAAAAAAGAAATTATTATAAATTGTCTACAACAGATTTCCCATGTTACTTAGAAAATATAAAAATGACAGCCCTGCAAAAGATCATGACATTGCTGTAAATAGTTGTAGTTCGTTAATAGCAAAGAAATGTCAATTAATAGTGAGGAAAGCAGTAAACTTAAGCTCCCTCTGCTCAAAATATCCTCCTTCCTTTATCTCAAGTTATTCGTTATAGATTTAGCACAAGGGTCACCTTTTCCCGAGATTTTTTCTCAGACCAATGTGAGGTAGATGCCCTTCCTCTGTTTTGGTTTACCATGATAAAAATCATATATATATGAATTTCTACATGGAATAAAGGTAAGATCTTAGTCTTAAAATTTAGATCTTAGATTTTGCAGCGTTGACATTAAATGCGTTTATTTCTGTATAGACTTTTAGTAGCAGAAATGCCATTCCTAGAAATGCTTCTCAGTGAAATTCCAGCTGAGCTCTACAGGTGACTTCATAGAGGGTAGTCATTATGTAGCAATTCGAGGCAGCAGAGAATTGGAGACAATCTGAATGTCCATCAGAAATATGAATTTCTGAGACAAGCAGTATGTTTCCTAGAGCTGCCATACCAAATTGCCACAAACAAATCTGTGGCTTAAAACAACAGAAATGTATTATCTTTCAGTTCTGGAGGCTAGGAGTCTGAAATCAAAGTGTTGGCAGGGCCACCCTCGCTTTGAAAGCTCTACGGAAGAATACTTCCTTTCCTCTTCCGAGCTTCTGGTGGCTACTAAATAGTAACCCCTAGCATGCCTTGGCTTGTAGCTGCACGATTCCAATCTCCGGCTCTGTAGTCATGTGGCCTTCTTCCCTCTCTGTTTCTGTGTGTCTTCTCCTCTTATAATGGCATCAGTTACTGGATCTAGGGCCCATCTTAATCCTGTGTGACTTCATCTTAGCTAATTACACCTGCAGAGACCTTATTTTCAAATAAAGTCATGTTCTGAGGTTCTGGGTAGACACAAGTTTTGCGGACAACATTAACCCACTACAATTAAGAATGAAGAATAAAGTATTACATTCATAAGCTTAATTAACTGAACCAAGGTAAACATTAAGACCTGTAAAATTGTTGATTAAAGTTGGTTGTGGGAAAGAGGGAAGGTAGGTAGGGAGGAAGAGTATACAAGCTTACGTTGTTATTGCTCAGACCAAGGAAAAAAGGGATTGTCTAAAGAAAGACGAGAACCAAGCTCTTAAATGATGTAATGATGAAGATAACTAATAGATAAAACTTGAAAACTTTCTAAAAATATTAGAAGAGGTCAAATGATAGAATAGCTTATTTTTGAAATAGACATTAAAGACCTAAACAAAAGCAGAAATATATTACATTTATAGATAGGAAGACTTAATATCTCAACGGTATCGTTTATTCCCAAATCGAGCTATCAATTCAATGTACCTTCAATATAAATTCCAAAAATGTTTTTCCAAGGACTTAATAAACTGGTTGTATAACTATGTGGAAGTGCATAGGACCTACAGTAGCAGGACACTTACCAAAAATAGAAAGAGGATTGCCAACAAGGTTGCAAGACTTATTAGACACTTCAGTAATTAATATATTACAATGCAGATACTGGTACAGAAACTCAAATTGACAAAATATAAAGGAGAGCTCAGAAAAAGAGCCATGCATATATAAAATCTGGTGTATTGACAGAGGGGGCATGCCAGATCAGAGAAAGTTGGGGCTATTTAATGAATGGTGTTAGGAAAAATATAATATTCCAATGGGGGGAAATGTAAAATTGGATAAAAATTACCACCAGAAAGGTCAAGGACATAAATGTCAAATACAAAATTTACAGCTCTTAGTAGTATATATATGAATCAATCAGGACTCTGTATAGACTATTTTAGGTAATAAAATGGAGAAATTTCATAAAATAAATAGGCTACACTAGTGATAGAAGAACTGATATGACAAATGGGACAGAGATTAGCACCAGTAGGAAGCCACTAAAGGCTGAAAGAACCTGAAACCACAACAGATTTGCCCTCCGAGCATTGGATGGATTGAGGAGATGTAGCCAAGGCCCAGCAGTAGTGGGTAATACCCTGTTTCCATTCTTCCTTCTTCTCTCTAATCTCCATCCAGTGCTTAACATTGGTTAAATCCATCAGATGCCAAGGGCATTTGGGAAATGTAGTTTAGATCTTAGATTTTGTCTGGCATCTTTGTGGTATAAAGCACAAAAAAGCATGGTTGATGAATAAATCTGAGCACAGACAGTTAAGGGAAGTCTACCCCTTTTGCTACTCATCATCTAATCTTAGCATGTTACCAATATTTAACTGAGATGTTCAAAAAGTTAGTGCTCTATGCACATGAAGATATCTCCAAACTCTCCCTCCAAAAAAAGCAAAGTACCATCATACTTTCTCAAAGAACAGCATTATTAGAGCCTAGGAATTGAAATTACCTGGCCTAAGGTCTAATCATACTAGCCCTGTTCAGGGAGAGGTAAAGAACATACAGCTATTCCAATAGATGGTGCCCAAAATAGGGAGAGAGAGGTAGAAGTTATCTGGCTTCTTTATCCCTTTTACTCTCCTATCACCCACCAGTGCATTTTGTTGATTAAACTGAGCTGCAGACAAATGGGAAGTTAGCTTGGGAAATGCAGTGTGAGGAGTTCAGCCCTTTTTGATATAGGAGAAGGGTGCAGGAGAAGGGTGAAGAAAGAATATGAGAATCAACAGACAGTGACTACTGCATGCAAGAAAATACATATTAAAGTAGTAAAGATTGGAAAGACTGGTTAGACAACATGTAGAACTGCCACCAGTTTAAGAAAGCTTGCTATATTTGTGCAAATGAAATTAGTAGTTTTTCTTAACCAAATTATAGCTTAAAATGAAAACAAAAGTTACACTGAGAAAGATCAACTAGATTCAAATAATTGAATTGAATTGCAAGGAATTAATTAAGGAGAAAGACAAAAAATATAACAAGAATTCACACATTTTATTTAATAATAAGCACATCAATTAAATAAATAATCACAAAGATAAACTGGCATTTAGAAGAAAATTCAAATTTATAAATCCAAACATATGCAGAATAGTAAAGCTCATTGTGATAAAGAAATACAAATTATGACTACAATAAGATACCATTTACCTCCATTTCATAGGATATAAATTAAATGTGCAAAAATAACAACAGTTGGTGAGTATTTGGATATATAGTACCTCTTGGACGTTGTCAATAGAGACATCTATTTTTATAACTTTGGAGACAGTTTGTCATTACCTCAAGAAGTTAAACACTTACATAATCTAACAAACCAACAATTTGTTTTCTAGGAACACACACACACAAGAAATACTTTTACCTCTATATCATGTGACGTGTGCCTTCATAGACCTGCTTACGATGTCAAATACCTGAAAACAACTCAAATGCTCATTGGTTGATGTGTGAAAGGTCTGATGCAAAGATTTTTGAAATCTGCACCTCGAAGTGAGAAAATTGCCCATGGTATATTCATGAAAATTCTTCCTATATTAGCTTCTCCCACCCTCCAAAAATCTCAATATATTCTAAAATGTAGAAACAATAGAAACAACATTTTCTGACACCCCACAAATTATAAAGCTTTTTAAAAAACCTGAGGCCAAAGGGAAAATATAAACAGTTAAAAAATTCTATAAAACAAAGACATTGAAAATATTATATAGCACTAAATATTATAAAATATTATAATACCACTAAAGCAGTATCCAGAGGAAAACTTATATACCTAAATTCTTCTGTCAATAAAAAGGAAATAATATTAAAATCAAGACTCTGTCTCAGAGAATGACTTAGTTTAGGTTACCAAGAAACAGATTCTAAGACAGAGACTGTGTGCACAAAATTTATTAGAGTACACAGGAGAACAACACCTATAAAAATGAGAGGAAAGCAGAATTAGAGGGAGGGAAAAGTGAAACTGCAAAGCAGTTACAACAGAGGTTTCAGCCAGGCCACTAGGAGCTGGAATTAGAATGCCCTTCATAATTGACACAAATTAAAGCAAAAATGCAGTCATTGTATTATGTATAGCTTACCCCAGAGAGGAATTCTAATCCTAAAAGAGTATAACCTTTGGCAGGGGGTTATTGATAAATATTGAGCCTTTCCTCAGGCAAAAATAAAATACTTACAAAAAGATTGATAATAATTAACTCACAAAGAAAACATCAGTAAGTTTCATACAGTAGAATTATTACAAACAAAATTCTGGTCACAATGCAAAAACAACTGTATTCACAAGGTAAAAAACCATCAAGGCCTTCCCATATGGATGTTTTAAAATTTTATTAATAATTCTTATGTGTAAGGGAAAATGCCATATGAGCTGGAGTTACAGAATTTTAAAAAATAAAAATAATAAAACATTGCATATCAGAATATATTGTGTTCATTTAAAGTAGCAATCAGAAGAAAATATAGATCCTTAAGCCCTTTTATTAATAAGGATGAAAAAATAAAAACAAATAGAATACATTTCTATTACAAGCCATCAAAATAAGGAAAACACTGAAAAAGAAAAGCAGGGTGTGGGTAGAGGGGTAGCCCTGTCAGATACTAAAACATATGTTTAATGCACCTATAATTAAAGCACCGTAACACTTACAAATGAATAGACAGCCAGTAGAATAGAATATTATACAAAGTCCAGAAGTAAACAAAATTACACATGGACATTTAGTGTATGATAAAGCATGTGTTTCAAACCACAGGTGCAAAGTGGACCTTTTGATAAATAGTTCAGAAACAACTTGTTATCTGTTTAAAAAGAGCTAAAATGAAATTCAAACTGCACTGGCTATGCAAGAACAAACTCCAAATGGATCAATGACCTAAATGTAAAAATTAAAAGTCTGTAAGTATTAAGAATCATATATGAATTTCCTCGCATACTGAAGATTTTCTAATTATGACCTAATAATTTGCTAATTATGACTTAAATCTAGATATAATAAGAGAAAATTTGATATAGTTAAGTATAAAAAATGATAAGATATTACGATAATTCCAAACACAGCTAACATATGGGGGAGGTGTGTGGGAGTACTTGCAGTGCATATCACAGATGAAGTGTTAATACCCCTAATATATAGAGATGTTTTAACAATTGAAGGAAAAAGCCAAAACTTCATATTAAAATGGGCAAAAGAAATTAACATATAATTAAAAAATATATATGTATATATATATGCCCTTGTACATATGAGAATATGTTCAAACTCTGGAATAAAGAATTGCAAATTGAAACTATTAATACACGAAGATACCATTTCTCTGCTATCAGATTGGCAAAAATTAAAAAGTATGTCAAGACTATGTGGAACGGGCACTGTCATTTATTTCTGGTAGGAATGCAAATTAATACAATCTTTAGGGAGGGGAATTTGACTATATCTAACAAAATTACATATGCATTAATTGTTTCACCCAATAATCTCAATTCTAACAATTTACCTTAAGAATCTTACATCTACATCAACAAAATGAAAATACATATGAACACATTTATTTATTGCAGCAGTGTTTGTAATTGCAAAATATTTTAAACATCCTAAATGCTCAAACATAAGAGAATAGTTAAATTGTTATTTCCACACGGTGGAGTACTTATGTGGCTATAAAAAGGAACAAGGGTGATCTCTATGAAGTGATATGGAGAGATTTCTAGGATATATTGCTAAGTGAAAAAATTAAATGCAAATCACTAATATCTACAGTATACACTCTCTTTAGTCTAAGAAAGTAGAGAACATTTAAAAAAAATATGTATCTGCTTGTTTATTTTAAAAAGAGGCACAGAAAGGATAAACCAGAAACTGTTGAGATTGATTACCCGTAGGGAGTAGATGGGAATAAGTCGGAAAAGATGGAGAGAAGGAAAGGGAAAGAACTAGAGAGAACGAATGAGGGGAAGTGACGCTTGTTTGAGTCTATCTCTTTACGTAGTTTTGACTTTTAAAATGATGTTATGCTTCATGTATGTACAAAAATAAATAAATAAAATAAACAAGATCAGAGAAAGAGTCAAGACCACCCAAACTGCTTCCCCCATGCCCAGATTAACTATTTCAAGGGAATCAGTTTATTATTTTTATATTAAGTCCTTCTCCACTTCCCCTGGAAAGGTGGGTAAGTGTTTCAGTTAATATTGGGAAAGGATAATTAACGAGGAAGGCCGTGCTTTTCGTCCATTTTGGCTTTTACAGTATTTCCCCCTACTCTCAAGATGTTCCTAAGTGGGACCTGTTATCCTGTCCTACCTGAAGTAAAACAGCAACGCCTGAACAGGGACTTGAACCCTGGACCCTCAGATTAAAAGTCTGATGCTCTACCGACTGAGCTATCCAGGCCCACTGTCGGGCTCTTTTAATTTATAATAAAAAATGACTATTTGATCATCAAGGCGTGCTCTCGAAGTTCATAATTTAGAGAATTACTATGGTTTTTCAAGGGTTCTGGTCACGTGTCCCATGTCTCAGTGTTGCAGCCGAGCTTTAGTATATTAAGCATCCATTTAACCCCCAAATTGTTTATGCATTACACTATTACTATGTAGTATTTATTGCAAGATTAATGACGAAGAAAGTAGGGTTCAGAATAGAGTGGGATTATTCCCACAAACAGGAAGGGACTCTTAGAGATACCTCTAAGAGTTAGAGACAGCTTTTATAGTGGACTCCTCCGGCTTACCAGACGATTGGAGGTAGGAGGTACCGATTTCACCAATGACGTCAGTAAGTGGGAAGAAACTTCAGGAGAATCAAAATTAGGTAAGGAAGGATAAAGGTTATGGCACAAGGCAGGTGATTCAATTCCCATTGCTTCCTCCGGCGTTTTCCTAGCTTTCTCAAAGTTGGGGTTTCCTGGATTTTTTTTTTTTTTTTTTTTTTTTTGAGAGAGAGAGTTTCGCTCTGTCGCCCCAGCTAGAGTGCAGTGGCGTGATCATAGCTCACAGCAACCTCAAACTCCTTGGCTCAAGAGATACCCCTGCCTCGGTCTCCCCAGTAGCTGGTACTACAACGTGAGCGCCACTACACCCGGCTAATTTTTCTATTTTTAGTAGAGACGGGTCTCGCTCTTGCTCAGGCTGGTCTTGAAATCCTGATCTCAAGGGATCCCCCTCCGTGCATCCTCCCAACACCCCGTCTCAGCCTTCCTGGAATCTTAAAGCCAGAGAAACCAACAAATGTGATAACCGCTTCTGTCCAGTCTCACCCAACCTAGTCCACACCTTTTTTCGGTCTCGCTTTCTTCACCTCCTCCCCAGTCTCCTCTCCCCTCTTTCTCCACGCTCCGCTCTGCTCCTCTCACCGTAAAGTCTCCTACGTCCCATTTGCAGATTCTGCAATTTCTCCGCCTATGCTTCGGTCCTTTAATGAAGGTGGAACCACTAGGTAATGCACTGCCCCGCTCCTCACTGACACGCGGAGAGCCCACGTTTTCCCTTGTCCTAGTCTATTTTCTAATTCCAGATTTTATTCTGAGCTCTATTCTGTTTAAAGGCCGGCAGTTAAAAGAGTTCTAGCTGCCTCGGTCACAGTAGGTCTTCAATTATTCACGATGTATTGAAGCTCCTCAGCGGAAAAACACTGCAGAGAATTCCTCGTGCGCAGATCTCATGTTGCGGATGAAAACAGAACCTTAGCAGAGGATGGTTTCGATCCATCGACCTCTGGGTTATGGGCCCAGCACGCTTCCGCTGCGCCACTCTGCTAGCCGGGAGTACGTGTCTCCTTGTTAGTAATTTATATGTCTTTTAACACAGCTGTCCATTAGGTCTGTCACTATTCCTTTTCCTTTCTTTCATTCATCTCCTCGGTCTTTCATCCTGGGTCTGCCCCATCTTTCCTTCTCAAAATTGTCGCCTACAAACAATCTCTAAGACATCTGCGTCTTTACAACTTACTCCAGAAAGCCGAAACTCTGAAACCTTTTCTCAGCAACTTGATATTCAACCCCTTAGGGTCCCATACACTGATTTCTACGGATGGATTTAGGACGCAGATTTTTTTCTTTTTTCCCCTGCGCCTTTCACACTGCACTTAGTCTGCAGTTGGAAAGCCTTGACTCTTCCGCGTCATTGGGAAGACCGAAGACAGGGAGGGGGCATTGTGTGGTCGTGTGGTCTTGTCCTCGGCCAGGCTAGAACCACCAAGAAAAAGCTAAAGATGTAGCTAGCAGAAGAGAAGAAGGAAAGGCAAACTTCTGAAAATCGTCGCACGCAAAATTGAGGGAGACGTGGAGATTACATGCTGACTTGGGTGGTTCAGTTCTCCGTGTCCCTCACCACAATGAAACTTCTTTCACAAAGATTGTAATGGGTTTTCCTATTTACAAGACTGAGCGTGTGTGTGTTGAACACTTGGTCTTTGGACGCTGGATCAGAGAACTGAGGCTCAGATCGCTTTCTAGTTATGTGTGTGGACCCGTTTTTGTCAGCTAGGCTTGCTTCTTCCAGACAAGAAAGCGCGCAAAGCCGTTTTAAAGCTTTTCCATCTTGTCATTTCTTAGTACCCTCTCTCTTCTTTCTCCCACTTTTCATGGATGCTCATAGGAGCATCCTTAAAAAAGCCACTACCCCTTACTCAGACATATTTGAAGCCTCCTCCCGTTTCGCGCAGGACTGTTAAAACCCAAGCATAGAGCCCGAGGCGCTACTGAAGACGTGAAATTTTTACTGGAGTTTTACAAAGACAGATTATCAATACTCCAAAATGTTTAAGGAACCAGATTTTTTTTCGAGGGCAGAGAGAATGCCAGTTTCTTGAGATGAATCTGTCCACCAATATTCCGGATCCAGAAGACTGCTGATTTTTGATGCATGAAGTCCAAAAGTCCAACTTCAGGATATGTTGACTGATCCTTTTTTTTTTTTTTTTTTTACCCTGTAATTTCCCTGTAACTTTGAACTCCTGGACTTAGGCGATCCTCCTGCCACCAGAGTAGCTTGGAGTAGTTTGTTGTTGTTGGGTTTTTTTGTTGTTGTTGTTTGTTTGTTTGTTTTTTATGTAGAGATGGGTCGGTGCGGGAGAGTCTCACTGTATTGCTCAGGCTGATCTCGAATTCCTGGCCTCCAGCGATCCTCCTGTCTCGGGTTCCCAAAGCGCGCTTGAATTACAGGGATGAACCACCGGCCTGATCTCTTTTCTGAGCTGTTTTTCCTTCTCAATTTCCCCTCGAATTCTGAAGGCGATGGTTCTACGCTTTCTTACCTCTGCTGCAGAAGCTGTAGACTTTGTATTGACCTCCTGGGACAGAAGTCATGGGGGTCTTCAATTCCCCAGCTGCTTTTACTCACAGTAACCTTTCCGCTGCATTAATAGAATAAAATTCGACCTTCCCAAAAAAGAATCGCTGGTCTCTGGGTCTCCTAAGCCAGTAACTTTTAGTCCTAAGTGAATGCTTCCCCAGGAAAACCTTAAGAGAAGCATTTGGAAATGTGATGAGGTACAGTTGTGGGCTGGGTCTTTGCATTGTTAGTGGCAGCTCTATAAAATTTCTTAAAACCTCAATGTAAATATTCTTATTCCAGCAAAACTAATCTGAGTCTTGTGGGTTGGTCCCTCCTTGTGGGCATTTATTTAGATTTGATTTCCAGAGGTAAGTTAATCACATTTGGCTGCCCATGGCTCAGTCTCTCTCTCTCTCTCTCTCTCTTCCTCCAACCCCTTTTTACCATTTCATTGTTTTTCTCTGTCATGCCTGGCATACAGCCCTTTTCTTTCTTTCAACACATATATAGATATCCTCTCTAAAGTATTTAAAATTATTCTTTAGAAAATAAACTATCCTTGAAAAATGTGTGGTTTTAATCTTGACTTTTTTTTTTCTTTTACTCAACACAGTTTGACAAATCTACCCATCCTGCTACATTTGTACCTGCTTGGTTACTTGTGACTGCTGCATAGTATGAAAATCACAGGCAGCCACTGCAGTACACCCAATGAACATGTAGATTGCCTCTAACAATCTTCTACCTCAAAATGCCACAAAGACTGTACTAGGTAAGGCCAACCATGGACCTGAGCTGGAATTTCACCAAGGTAGATTCCTAGGAGAGGAGCTGCTGGTAGTAATCTAAAAGCTATACAGGAAGAAAACTCATTTAATGCAAATCTTGCAAAAATCAAAGAGGCCTTAAGACCAAGATTTTAAGATCAAGATTTCAGTCTATGTAGAACTTTATAGAATGCTTTTTCATCTTCAAAAATTAAGGGACAGAAAGGACATCCACATCTCATAATTCTGAGAAGAAATCTCAAAGAGAGATTTTTACTTTTTTTTAAATTTTAACAACATGAGTATTTCTTTGCTATTGATGACTCAAACATGTTTTCAGTAGTGTCATAGTCTCGAGGGGCCTTTCCTCCTATGGTTTAGAGCTAACATAGGAAACCTTTTGATAGAACTTTATAATATATTCTTTTCCATATGCAGAAAAGCAGTGAAAAATTGTAGTAATTCCCTCCACAGTAAAAACCAGTACTCGATCTGTGGATCACTGATTAGTTGAGTGACTAAGGATAGAAGAACAGGTTGTTAACAGTTTGTACAGCGGTAGATGTGCATGTGGGTTGTTGGTTGGATTAATTTCCCTATCAAAGAGACAGATGATATTCAGGGAATCAGGAATCTTCCTGAAGGGCTTTCTCTGAGAAACAGAGACTATGTTCTCCGTCTCTAAGAACGGAGACCTGCCTGCCTTCTTGCCCTCTTTCCCTTTTATAGCAGTTGGCTCACGGAGCAGGTGATGACCTTCTGATGGAAATCTGCTTGCTTTCTTCTGAGAGAAAGTGATCCCCCATGGCGCTGAGGACTGCGTCCAAATGACACTGAAAATGCCCAGGCATTCTCTAAATCAGGAATTTTCGTTCGCCGGCTGATTTGAAGCGCGAAAGATACTTCTTACCGTTTGTTTCAGGAGGGCCGAGTTGTTGGAGAGCGTCGTTGGGGGCTGGAAATCTTCGGGGTATAAAGGATTGGATCATTATGAATGATTCGGAAAACAAAACAAAACAAAAACAAAAACAAAAACAAGCTATGTCAGAAGTGGGATTCGAACCTACGTCCCCACTTGGAGACCAGAAACCCCTAGTAAAGAAAGCCAAAGCTTGAGTCTGGCGCCTTAGACCACTTGGCCATCCTGACACAGATGACAGTGATTTGGAAAGTGTTCACCATAGGCTCTGGTACATCGCAGATTGCCGTTTAGCTCAACCTAAACAAAAGAATTATCTCTGGAATCTGGCAAATTAAAAGAGAGCTCTGAATTCACAGAATGGAAAGGTAGGAGAGCACAAGTGTTAACGCAGAACTGAATAATTCTTACAGCGCTGGAGACCCGGATTGCGGTGGGATAGCAGGGTATTGAGGGATGCTCTGTCGTCACCTCTCTCCCTCCATTAACCCCAGGCCCCGTGCTCTGTCCTCGGCCCTGTCCTCTCCCTTTAACCGGGGCCTCCCGCCCTGCATAGATCTCTTCCTATGGCCCTGACCCCACCTACGACCCAGACCCCGGGGTCACTCCGGTCCTTGTTACTTAAGTCCTGATCCAGCAGTTCCCGCTCGATGCTGCCTCAGGGCCGGCGGAAATTGTCAGTGGACAAATGGCCACCCCTATCGCTCTGGACAAGAGGTGGTGATACCAGGACAGTGGGGCTGTTCTTTACATGGATTTCTAGGCATTCGCCCTTATTCTCAACCTATCCAGACTTATTTCATCGCCAGAAGTCATCCTTACATCTTTCATTTCACTAAGTAATTCAGTAGATATCACTGTCTTTTACCCTGCAGGCTCACATGTGCAGTAAGCCTGTGTGTAGCAGTAATATTGTCTCTCCTCTCCCTAGAGCTCTCAGATGCTTTTCAGCAATTATTACCCATCTTGGGTGGCAGCAGTTATGCTGAAAGATAATGTTTACCTTTTATAACTGAAAAATATGTTTCAATGACTGTGAAAATTAAATAGCCAAAAAGAAGAAGAAGAAGAAGAAGAAGAAGAAGAAGAAGAGGAGGAGGAGGAGGAGGAAGAAGAAAGAACTTTGTTGTAATGATTATTCTATATTCTAGGATTAAACTGTTAAGGAGAGAAACAACTTAAAACTCTGGTGGAGAGGAGCCCCACTGAGTTTCTATAATTACACTGCAAGGGCCTAAATCCTCAGTACACTTAAATTTGGAGTGTTATCACTTTAAAATCTGCAATTCCTCATCTATTACTCTAAATTTAAATGGGAAACATCTGTTTTTAAAATTAGACTACTATTTGTAGATTTTATCTTTTTAATGCTACTATATTTTTCTAGATACTAACAGTACAATTACAACCATATGCAAAATTAGCAGTGTATATTTTCACATGTGTAGAATTTTTGCACTAATAACTTCTTATACCTGTTGAAATCTATATTTATGTTTTCCGTGGAAATGAAAACCTCTGAATATGGGTTAAAAATATTTGGGATACCTGAAGATGGGCATTATCAAAATGCAATGTGAATATAGAATTGCAACTGAAAAATATCTTTAATTATCTTTTATATTATAGATTGGCTCTTTGGGGGCACAGCAGTCAATATCTCATGAACTTCTGGGTAGCATATTTCCTAGACACTTCCTTAGTATTCATTTATTTTTATTTCCTCAAATTTTTCTTTATAAGTTTGGGGGAAATTGGATAAGTGGAATCTGAGGTAATAGAGGCTTCTGAGTGGTTAGAATTCAACCACAAAAAAATGCCTGTGACAGACAGTATTTTCCAAAGATGGTCACACCAATATATTTTATCACATGTGCTCTTCTTTTAATATAATGTTGACACATTTCCTTCCAGAGGTGAGGGTCTGTGTTCCCTCCCCTTGAATTGGCCCGTGACTAGGGTGAAAGTGATACTCCAAGACTTCCAATACTAGATCATAAAAAGTAATAGAAGCTTCCACCAGCTTTCTCTCAAGACATTTGCCCACAGAATCCAGCCATCATGCTGTGAGGAAGCCCAAACTAGGCCACAGGAACAGACCACATGGAGAAGAATTGAGGCCTCTAACCCAGAGCCAGCAGCAACTGCCAGGCATGTGAATGAACGAGTCTTCAGATAAACCAAAAAATCTGTGTGAGAGAATATATGATAATTGCTGTTTAAGTTAAGTCAGTACATTTTAGTATGATTATTTATGCAGCAATAGTTAGATATGTATCAGTCTTGGTCCAATCAGAAGAGAAATAACACAGTAATTTCAACAGGGAAAGTTTAATATGAAGCATTACTGGGCTGGGCATGGCGGCTCACACCTGTAATCCTAGCACTTTAGAAGGCCAAGGCAGGAGGATCACTTGAGGCCAAGAGCTCAAGACCAGCTTGAGCAATATAGTGAGACCTATGTCTCTACAAAAAACCAGAAAACTTAGCTGGGCATGGTGGCACACACCTATAGTCCCAACCACTTGGGAGCCAGAGGCAGGAGGATTGCTTGATCCCAGGAATTTGAGGTTGCAGTAAGCTACAATGATGGCACTGCACTCTAGCCTGCGCAACAGAGCAAGATCCTGCCTCAAAAACAAAAACAAACAAACAAATAAACAAAAACAAAACAAAACCAAAAATAAATGAATTATTAACTAAACAGGGGATTGGACGAATAAGGAATTGGCTAGTTAAAAAGTAAAGAGAATTCTAAACAACACAGAAATAGCAGATATCAGATATAAGGAACAGTCACTACCCATGAGGGCTGAGATAGAACATCAAAGGAAGTGACCACACCCAGGGCTGTTAGGAAGCACTGAAGGGAGAGCCCTCTACCTCTCACCCCACCCCAAACTAAGATCAGAATCTTGTTGAAGAAGGCATGGCTGTGGCACACCTGCTCTCAATAGCAGAGGAATGGCTCTGGTGCTGTGCCAGCAGAATTTGCTTGAAATCTGTCCTGCTGGAACTTGCTGGAATGCTGGAAATCCACCTTCTAGGGTTTCTTGGAAAGGTCTTTGTGGGGGGGGGCCTCTCGCTGAGGGCACCTACTACAAAACACTCAAGGAAGTTGCCAGGGAAAATTAGTGGCTGCTGGGCTGCAGGAGCCTGATGCAGGGAAAAGCCGTGGGCACTGGGGAAGCAGCACGCCAAGTGATGCACGGGAACCAGAAAACAAAACCCACTTCCTCCTGCAATGTCTCCTCAGCACCCTCTACTGATAAAGTTTCAGTGCCAACTGGCAAAAGAAAATCATTTAAGGACTCAGATACATTTCCACAGAGCAGGCCAAAAGGGTGAATTTGGAGCTGAGAGGCAATAAATTTATAATGGATACAAGCTAATGCAGATTTTGTTACCTAAATATGGGATACTGCTGTAATAAATTCTCAATCGTGTCACTTTGGCACTGGGCAGCAGGTGGGAACTGGAAAGAACTTGAAGAGAGCATGAGTAAAAAGACCTAAAAACAGTTTCTGCTTGTCACCCAGTCCCAAAGTTAGCGAGGTTTAAAGGAGAGTGTAGAATATGTTACTAGAAGCTGGCGGAAAGTGAACGTTTGTTATCTAGTGGCAGGAAGTTTAGCAATACTGTTGCTGTGATAATGAGGAAAGTAGAAGATATACTTAATGAATTTGGTGATTTAGCTAAAGTTATTTTCAGGCAATGTGTTGAAGGGTTCACCTGGCTTTCTCTAGCTGCCTATTGTAATATAAGAGAGAAAAGAGATACACTAAACAAAGAATAGTTAATTATAAAGGAACCGGGACTTGCTGGATATTAAAAAATAAAACTGTTTCGCGTTACTAGCCTCTTGAGATGACGACAATGCTGCAATTAAGAAAAGGCTTCTGGGAAAACATCAGACCCAAAGTATTTTCAAGGAAAACATGGTCTAAAGATGGAACCACGGGCATGACTTTATTGCTCTATTTTGTTGTTCTGTATCTTTTATTCTGAATGCACTGACAACTTTGGGTTCTTTGTTGTTCTGGAGCAGGGTGGGATATAAACCTGGGGTTTAGAGATCTATAGAAAGCAGAGAGCTGGGCATACTTTCTTCCACCATAATATTATGCGAGAGGCTCCAACAGCATTCTCTTTGCATGCTGGTATACTTCTTTCCCTTTCTTTTCCTAAGTGAGTGATAAAGACAAACTCTTTCCCACACAGGTGAGCTTCGTGGCCTGATGAGCTCCTCTGTTTTGACTCTTCTTGGAATTGGAACAAAATGGCTCATTTATAGAATCGCTGACATTCTTGCCAATGGAATTCCCTAACCACCTTACTTCTCAAGCTCTGTGAGCCCAGTTGCAGTTACTTATGCCTAGCTAGCAATGTGTCCATGCCTTTTCAGCTCCTGCTGCCTCCTTCCCATCCTACAAATGAAGAGAGGAAGGAACATTTATTTCATAAAGAATTACCTGTCGGCTGGGCCCGGCGGCTCACGCCTGTAATCCTAGCACTCTGGGAGGATGAGGTGGGAGGATTGCTTGAGCCCAGGAGTTTGAGGTTGCTGTGAGCTAGGCTGATGCCACGGCACTCTAGCCCAGGCAACAGAGCAAAACTCTGTTTCCAAAAAAAAAAAAAAAAAAAATTACCTGTTAGATATTTCAAAGGGCAACATCAGCTAAGACCACAGCAGCCACATTGGACATTAGCTTTAAGGAAAAATGTTACAAATTCCAGTTGAGCCCTTTTTATCAGGCTCTTGTCTGCAAAATAAAATATTACAAAACCAGAATCTTTTCTTTGCTTTCTATATAAACTTTAGTACAACAGAATCAGCTAGCTACCTACTGATCCAAGATCACACCAACGTGTGTGGAGGCCTTCAGTGGATACTTTACTTTGGGGCAAATGACTATGAGGACATTAAAGTATGTAGTACACAGCCACTTAACATGTGGTCTGCAACCCAGTGCTAATTCCAAATGTTTGTTACAAGTCTGCTCTGTTTCGAAGTCTGAAGCTTGTGCTGAATGCAAATCAACCAGATCACTAACCTTCTTTAGTTCCATTGATTGACTGATTGTAGGAAGAGTTCCTCAGTGAAGGCAGCAGTACATTTCATTATACTATGGTGCAAACTTCTCTCTTTGTAGGCCAGTTTCCTGACTGGCAACTTTGCACAAAATTAGTATTAGAAGGGCATTCCCACACTTGTGTATGGTCAGTATTATATATTTTAAAAAGAGAATTCATTCTACTAGTATAATTAGAAAAAGATTTATGAAACAGTATTTATGTACCTCTAAAGTTCCCAAGAGAAACAGACTGGGTGATCCCTCCAGCACAAATAATGGAGCCAGGAAATACCATGGTAGCCTTAGCAGACTGCTTAAAATGAACCTATTGCTTGAAGCCAAAGCTCCACCAAAGCCCAGGGCCAGATGCCTCCTCAACCTTTTTTGGCAGATGGTGTGCCTTCTACAAACTAGTCTTACTGAAGTGCATCTGTTGGAAAGTACCTATACTTCATATCTGTGTCCTTGCTTCATAATAGTTTATGGCAAACCTATTCATATTCCTCCTTGCAATGGCTGTGCTCCCAGTGTAAGAAAATAAAAAACATCTAGAAGTTTGGTGTCATTGTATAGGTTTTTGTCCACGGTTCTTTGCTTATAACTTCCATAGCCCTTGTTAGAGTCTTTTGTTACAATGTTGGCTGCTTTAGGCCTCAGGAAACAGAATCTCCTTGGCCTTCTGCCCTCCTTTCACCTGCCTCAAGGCAGGACTCTAATCTTTCTGGCCTTTCTGTTGTGGGTCACCGTTATTCCAGAAAGGGTCCTGTTCCATGCCCTGGAGGAAGGATTGCTGATGTAATGAAGCTTCCATAAAAACCCAAGAGGACTGGGTTCAGGGAGCTTCCAGATAACTGTACTCATGGAGGTTCCTGGAGAGTGAGACACCCAGGGAGAGAATGGCAGCTCCGCGCTCCTTCCCTCATATTTTGCCCTATGCTTTTCTGCATCTGTATCCTTTGTAATATCCCTTATATTATAATAAGCTGGTAAATGTAAATAAGTGTTTTTCTGAGTTCTGTGAGCTGCTCTAGCATATTAATCAAACCCAAACAGGGAACTGGTGGGAACTTCAACTTGAAGCCAGTTGATCAGAAGTTCCAGAGTTCTGGACTTGCAACTGGTGTCTGTGGGGTGCAGTTTGGGGAACTGAGCCCTCAACTATCTCTAGGTGTCTGCTGCAGAATTGATTGCTCACTTGGTGGTGGGGAGAAATCCCTCCTCCCAACATGTGGTCACAGAAGTCTTCTGTGTTGATGATTACTGTGGGGTATGGAAAACATTTGAGTTTTTCTTAAACAAAAGTCAAATACTATTTCTCATCAGCTGTTCAAGCTCCAACTTATCCTATCATCCTAGGTTTAAACAGGATAGAAAGTCATGACCCAACCAACTCCCAGAAAGTATCACTATAATTACAACAATAGCAGTATGTTGACTATTCTGTATTTGCCCTTCCAGATTCATTCTCTACCCTAATTTCTCCCTGAAAGGCTGCATCACTTGGGCTTTCCTGGCCCCTGGCTCCTGTTTGGATTCAGCCAATGGAGGACGCTGGCAGGAAGAGAGAGAGAGGCAGATGCATATGCAATATTTCCTCCACTTTCTCCCTGCCCGGCTGTGTGCCTCTCATGGGCACAGCTCCCAGGTTGTTGTTACTCTCCCATGGCTGGAATTCTCGCCAGGTCCTGGCACCTCTGCCCTTTCCCTTTTTCTTTAATGCCTAGGAATGCTAAAGACTCCCAGTGTTCTGATCCCTGAAGGTTTCCTCACATCTTATTGGTTTCCTTCACTCTATAGAAAGGCCTTCCAATAATCTCTTGCCAATTCATCCTTGGAATGTGCCCCCTGCTACCTTCTGGGACACTGATGAATATACCCAGACTTACCCAAGGCTACCTCTGAGCCTTCCTATGCTGACCACGATGGGGGGAGGTGCTTCAAGGATTGAGCCTACAACAGCATCAAGGTCCATGGCATGAGCAGTAACTTCCCTGCATTTGTGATTTCCCTCTCTTGAACATAACTCTGAACTTGGGAATCAACCCAATGAGTGCTCTGAAAACACTCATTAAAACAGATTACAATTAGGCAAAGATTTCCTACAGTAGAAGAAGGTAGGAATTGACAGCAACAAAAACAGTAGAGAAAAATTAATTGCCTAATTTAATGTCACAGAGTCTAAGGGGCAGACCCTACATTTACTGGATCTGATGAGTGGTTCAGCTTCTCAAATCACATTTATCAGAAGTAAGGTTAAACCAAATACAAAGAAACATTACTCTAGCATGTTTAAATTTTTTTAAATTTAAAAAGCATTACAATCTAATTATAAAGGACTTAAAAAATAAATTCAGAGGTCAACAATAACCATCACTATGTTGATTTATTTCCTTCTAAGATTTTTCTACAAAATATATTTAGAATAAAATGGTGATCATTTACAAATTTTTGCACTCTGCTTTTTTTTACCCAATGATATTTCATGACCTTGTCTTATATTATTAAATGTAAGCTTCTTCTAAAAAAATCTATAAGAGCTGCATGACATTCCATACTGATATGTAGTATCCATATATATACTATATACTATTAATGTATGTACCTATACACACATACACACATATATATGCCTACAGGTACCTATATATGTAGTATATAGTATAGTGTTTATAAGTTGAAAGATGAACCATGACCTATTTTCTAAAATGCAGATTCACAACCAGAAACTTGAGCCTGGGAGGTGGCAATGGGGTCAGAGCATCTTGAGGAATATTGCCAACATATTTGGTGGAGAAAATGTTGGGCATAGGAACAGGCTGCCTGTCCACTCCTAATTCCTGCCATTCAGTTCTCTCCCTTTCCATCTTCATTCTTTTTTCATTCATTTCCCTGTTTTCTCACCACTGT
Organism: Eulemur rufifrons; assembly: GCF_041146395.1. Taxonomy (NCBI): domain Eukaryota; kingdom Metazoa; phylum Chordata; class Mammalia; order Primates; family Lemuridae; genus Eulemur; species Eulemur rufifrons. The sequence goes on along the minus strand of NC_091000.1, from coordinate 47,421,846 downwards.
TCCCTGCCCTTAAGAGTCTTCTCTAATTCTGAAGGAGCCTGGGTTGAGATAACTTTGTAAAGGAAACCTTACCTCATTTTATCAAGAACTGAAGGTCTGTTCTATCTTTTTGCCCCAAACATCTTATATGTAAGTTTTTCAGTGCAAGACTCTGCTGACTTGTGGAGGCTGAAGTGGGAAGAAAGAGGTATCAGGGAAGAAAGTAGTCTTCCAGAATTGTTGGTCCTTATAGGTCCTCGCATAGCTGCCAAAGCAATTGTAATATAATTGTGTGTTTGTAGGATAAATATTGTATCACATATGCCTTGAATGCATGCCCTGCCAGCTCTTAACTACTGGGAGCTCCCTCAGGTAGGGAAGTAATGTTCACAGTTATCAAGACCATAATGATTGCTCATGCTTTAGTAAATACTTATATTGAATGAATGTGTTTAAGATTAGAAGCCTTAACCTCAGCACACGGGAAGAAAGAGAGCCCACTGAGATACCTTAAGAGCATTAAAAAATAAAATACATACGCACACAGAAATAGGTTCAGGTGATTTTTTTGAACATGATAGACATGTGTTTCACTAACATTATACATTTCTTTAGGTGCTAAAATAACAAGAGGTGAACAATGTACCTAAACACAGGACGAAATTCTCAAAAACTTCTCTGCACAGTCTTGTTGGGAATTCATGACCCTTCTTGGACCTGCATCTCGCTCTTCTCGGGTACTTGGGTGATGACAAGGAGCTTCGGTAGAAAGTGTCTCTTCTGCCAGGCAAGTTTAGGATTTTTGGAGAATCTAAACAAACAAAACAACTGGTTCCTCCAGGAGGAGGACCTTTAATTCTAAGACACTCAAGAAGTGCTAAAATTGACTTTACATTCTTTCCACTCCCCTCACTCTCAGCCACATTAATATGCCCACTTCTTGTTTTGTTTTACTGTCATTTCCATTTATGACACTTCAGGTCACATGGGTATTACTTTGCCTGTATATGACTTTGGGGAATGAGGGGTGTGTGTGTGGAATGTGTCATTGTTGACCCTGTGAGACCTTTTCCAGAGCTAGCAGGATTGCTCTTGAAGAATAGATATCACAGCTCTTCTTCTGGAAGATGGGAGAGCTGTATCCCACGAATGGGACAGACACACAGAGCCTGGATTCCCTACTTCCCAACCTGAGGCTCTTATTTTTCTGGGTTGTTTTAAAAGTTGCTTATATTTCTCAGCAATAGAGGATTTTTATTTAAAAATTAATATCTACTGTTTCTTTATGAGCACAAGACCTGCAAACTTGAGCCAGGACACCTATGATTTGTGGTTTAGTTTTCTTTTTTACCCCAGCCTCCTTACATTACAGTTGTTGCTTGTTTGAGCCGAGTGCCCAAATGGCTGTTTTGATGTCCCTTATAGCCCCTTCCTGCTGGTGGAAGCTAAGATTTTTCTGGTTTCTCTGCCACAGCACCTTTGGAGGGAACCCTTTTATCTCGATTTCAGTGGAGAATGGGAAACACAGCCTTAGGATTTACTCCCTGGATGAAGGCTACGAAATAATTTTTCAACCTTAAAGACTAGACTACAGCAGGCAGAGCCTCTCTTTGGCTTCTGTCCCCAGCAGGTGCTCCGTTTCCCCCTTCCAGACTATCTCATTCTTACCCTCACCTGTCAGTCTGGCTCGTATGATTTCTCATATGGGGGAATTTGAGACAGATTAAGGCAGTTTTTCCCCAAGACCCTAAATACTGAAGTCTAGAATATTTGGGCATTACCTAGTGTGAAAAGTATTGCACAGTGGAGAGTGTGGCTAAAAATTGACAAAAGCCAATTTGAAGAGATGTTAAAACTATGGGAGAATGTACGCATTTGTTTGACCACAGTCCAGAAAGTCAGAAAGTGGATGAAAGCGGAACATCAAATTTTCTAGATGCCAATAAAAACAAACAAAAAAAAAAAAAAAGAAAGAAAAACAAACTAAAGATCTCAACACATAGTTGTAGGAGAAAGAACAAAGTATGCTAGGGTATAGTTGAGGGATTAGGATACTGGTCTCAGGTTAAATTGTGGGGTAGTGAGTTCAAATCTCATTAGAGCCTAAGATTTGAGTTTTTCATCTTCAGTATTTGATTTCAAGGAATACGTTTCTTACATTCCAGGAACTAAAAATAAATTACTCAAATTGATAAGTACCCATTTTATTATACCTTCTCAGAATGCCGGAATGTACTGTTAGCAAAAGTAGGGCATTCTAGAATTCGACTTCTGATTCCAAAATTATAGCTCCCCCAACTGAAAACCAAAAACAAATATGTAGCACTCAGGTTACTGCCAAAGTAGGGCATTCTAAAACTAAAATTCCTCATAACAGATGGACATGAACCTGCTCTGCTATTTGAACTGCTAATGTTGCAGGAAATGCAGCTGTAGGAATCCTTGGAGAGCTACCAGTACAACAGTTAGTGCCAACATAAGCCAGCTAATACATGCCTCTTTCTGATTAATTTGTAGTTTCAATCACTTGCACCTAAAGCATCCTGACTAATTTAGCCACTGTAGGCCTAAAGAGACTATATTACAATTATTGATTTTATCATACTATATCTAATGGACTCTAAGCTCCCCTGAAGATAAGAGTCATATCTTCAGTTAGGTAGATAGCTAGGGATTCTGGGTCTCCTAGGGACGAAAGTTGGTGCTGTTGCCCCCATCTTGGTGCTGCCCAACCCTAATTCTCCATGCCTGGGGGAAGAGGGAATACCCTAGGAATCTGCCAATCAGAACTTGGTGTGCCAGCTGCAAAAGAATGCAGAGGACTCTCTAGCCCAAAGGGCAAGCAGCATGCGTAGCATAAAGTCTGGAAAGTGACCTAGAACCCACAGGCGTAGTTAAGGCTCAGGTCATGTGACTCCCAACTGTCCAATCAAAGAGGTTCCATGGTGACCTCTGAACGAACCATGAGGGAGGTCCCCATCCAGGCACTATAAAATAAGAGGCAGACCACCGTCAACCACTCTCTTTTGTGTGCCTTTCCTTCTGCTCTTCCTTTGCTGTGACAATGGGCCTGGTCATCATCTGTGGCATATGTACCATGCTCTGTAAACCATCTTGCTCTTGCCCTATAATCCTATCTTTCTTTCCTCAGTAAACCTCATTTTCGTGCTTGCCTAACTTTGGTGTTTCTGGTCATTCTTCAGCCATGGATGCCCCAAGAACCGACATTTCAGACTGAAACCTGACAATATCTTATTTGATATTGTACCTTAGAGTCTTTCAGAGTATGAACTCTAGTCCCTGCTAAGTAATAGTTTATTGAATGAAGCACAGCTTAAGAAATACAACCAGATTGTAATCAGTTTGTAAATACCATAGCAGGTAGAAAAATTACCTGAAAGCCAAGAAACCAAAGTCAACAAATGGAGAAGAACAAAGAAAGTATTAACACAGAAAGTCCTGACAAGGACTCTTCCTAAATATTAGGCAGCCAATATTCCTGGTCTCAATTTATCACCTCATAATTGGAATTGAGCTGCCCACAAAAACAATCACCCAATGATAACATCTGAATGGCTTACATAAATTGTTAAAATCAATAATCTATAACAGAGATTTAAATGATGGATTTTTTCTCCACCACATTTGTACCAAACACTGAATAATACAATAATGTCCACAAGCCACAAATAGACTTCTCAAAAAATTACTTTGGATTCTCACAAAAATCCGAAACATCTACATTGTACCAAGTTTGAAAAATCTACTTTAAATTGCTTAAGAACCAGGACAGATACAGGTAATTCATTTCCACTAAAATCAGCCAGAGGAGCTTTCTGTTGCTTGCAATTTAGCCCTATGGTTGTTCCTGAAAGCCCTCAGGGTACTTTATGCTTCCATGACTTCATGGTTACTGCTGTCTCTGCATGGACTGTATCTTCATTTCTTCTTCTAGTTAAGTCCTACCACTTAAGAATTCAAGTCATGTATCTCTTTGCCCTCAAATCTAGGCGAGAGGTGCTTTTTCATAGCACCATTTGCACACCTTTATTATAGCATATGCTACATACTATATAGTAAATAATGATGTCTTTTTTCTCTTTTTCTTACTAAAATTACTACTTGAGAGTATGAACCCAGCTTCCTTTAAGACTAAATCACCACAGGCATTGAAATATGCATGATGAATAACTTCTTTTTTAAATGAATGAAATATCACATTTCCAAACCTAAATGTGCTCCATAGGCAGCTGAAGTTATTAGAAAATTACTTAGTCTGGTGTTAGAAGAAAATAATCTGGAAACTATAACTATCTTTGTAATAATTTTAGAAGACTTAATAAAGGGTATGTTTAATAAAGGTGTGAGCAGGAGGGGAGGACAAATAAGAAGGCAGTACCCCAGGGCTACTGACAATAGAGTGGTCACCACCCCTAGGCCTGAAGGAGAGAGGAAAGAGCCATTATTGGAATTTGGAGGAAAGGTCTCCTTTGATGAATTAGCCAGAGTCAATCCACAGAAAGGAAGTCAGATGGATAAGTACTCCAACTTTTCTGTCCTCTGTCATTCTAATCTTGTGCTAGTGTTCCCACTTATGAAATTCAACTTGAAACCAGAGGGCAGGGGAGCCCACTCCTGTAGTCCAAACAGGACAGCCTTGCACTGCACAAGGGGCGGAAATCAGAAGATGGTCATTTTTTAAGCATCAACAACTCAAAACATTTAGCTTTCTGTCTACTTTTTTCTCCATGATCATGATTTTATGCTTATAAAGCCTATGTTGTACCACTGACCTGCCTTCCTGATGAAAGTCATTTAATATCCAGTGACATATGTGAGCTTTGTGAGTTTTCTTTCATTCCTTACAAGCAATAATTCCTGAGTGTTAGCTCTTCTTACCTAGGCCAGGACTTGAAACAGCACCATGAGTATTGTTATGAGGTTTATGTAAACCACTTAGATCAGTGATCCATATGTCCTAGTCCATTAGGGCTACTATAACAAAATACCACAGACTGGGTAATCTATAAAGAACAGAAATTTTCTTCAGTTCTGGAGGCTGGGAAGTCCAAGCTCAAGGCTCCAACAGATTAGGTGTCCAGTGAGGGCAGCTCTGTTTCAAAGATAGCACTGATTTGCTGTGTCCTCACATGGCAGAAAAGATGGGAGGGCCAAGCAGCTCTTTAACAAAGGCATTAATTCCATTCAGGAGGGCAGAACCCTCACAACTTAATCACTTCCCAAAAGGCCCCACCTCTTTATGTCACAATGGGGATTAAGTTTTGATACGAACTTTGAAGAAATAGAAACATTCAAACCATGGCACCAAAGTAACTGTTAGGGGCTATTGTTATTTAGATAGAGCAGTCTCCAGAGGTTCAAGGAGAGCGGATCTCTCTCGCTCTGGGACTTTGTGGCAGAATGTAGGAGATTCTCTGGTGAGGTGGTCCTCTACCAAAGAGCCTGTGTTGCTTCTCACTATTTCTCACTTTAAGGTGTTTATAAAAACACATGTAATGATCCCAAAACAGCAATGCAATAGATATGGAGATGTGGAAGCAGTTCCTTCCACTGCCCACCCCTCCAGTTGTCATGTGTTTATTTTTGGTGTTGTTTTGCTTTCTTTTTCTTTTAAGTACCGAGAAATTTGGTCACTGGTCTATTACTCTCAGTTCTGTTTGCTAGGTGTTATGTAGTCAGGAATAGGTGGACTATTCTTTTTACACAATTCTCATTGATAAAATTTATTTTATAAAACCCAAACACTTCGTATTTTGTGTGTATGTGTCCTGTGACAACTGTAGTTTTCTCAGACGGAAAACAAGCGAGCAAACAAACAAAATTAGCCTTTATAATTAGAGGCCCCAGAGAGGAGGGTACTGGGTGAGCATGTATCACAGAGGCAAACTATCTGCAATGAGCTGCTAAAAAAGGACAAGACAGGGGAAGGAGAGCTGGGGATGCACATCGCCTGTTACGCGCTGCACAAATAAGCAGTGGTTACACTGTCTGCCTTCCCTGAAGAGGTGCCCAATCAGGTGGCTCTGTGACTTCGAATGGGGTTTTCAGGCAGGTTCCGCAAGGGTTTTAGGGAATGTGGATGGACAGCCCAGAGATGCTACAATGCGAATGCGGGCGCCCTGGGCGAGGCCGGGTGTGCGGCCAGGAGCGCTGCCGGTGTCTGGAGACGCGCAGTGGGAGAGTCGCGCGGGGCTCTGCTTCTCCGCGTCCTCGGTCTGGCAGTAAGGTCACGGGCCAGCAGGGTGGTGTTGCGATGAAGCTGCGATTCAGCCAAAGAGTTCGCATCTTCCACAAAAATCGTTTTCTTTCTGGAATGAAAGCGAAGAGAAGCCGGAGTCTCTCCCCTTTCTCCTCAGCTTTTTCTCGGAGCTTCTGAAAGGAGCACCCCCATATCCCCGGAAATATTGGCTCCTGATGGCAAAGGGTGTGGATCGTATACATGCTTCCAGGAGAGATGGAAATATCTGGATCAAAGCGTATTTTATGCGCCAGGAGAGCCGACACGGGAGGGAAAGTCCCTTGCAGCCCAGCGCGCTCCCGCTCCGGTGTGAGGCCGTGGTCGAAAGCACGCGTCGCTCCTGGCTCTGTAGAGTGCCCATGGCCAACCCGGGGAAAGCATGCTCCAGTGGCGCAATCGGTTAGCGCGCGGTACTTATACAGCAGTATATGTGCGGGTGATGCCGAGGTTGTGAGTTCGAGCCTCACCTGGAGCATGTTTTCTTCCCTTTGTGATCTCAAGCTGTTTCATTGTGATACCTTTTTCCCTTCACCTTAAAGAAAAAGCTAAAATGGTTATATTTTCCAGGGTAAGACCCACAGAGCTTCCTTTAAGGAGGACATTTTGTAGATTTCAAACATAAGAAGAAAACGACAAACCAGGAGAAGACAAATTGGACTCACCCAGCGGATTCTTTTCTCTTTAATCAGGAGACCTCACAGCAACGTAGTACAGCTTCAGAGGAGCCTCCCTCCTCCTTCCCCTCATTCCTCCCCCCTCCACCCCTTTTAAAAAACGATTCTTGAGCTCTTTGACGACTGAGCAAGGAAGCGGAGAAACTGGGTTATGCTCTGCGATTTCCTACAGTTGTCGCTGGGGTTCAGGGATGTACAGAAGCTGCTCCCAGGCATCTTAGATTGAAGTCCACAAGGTTCGCACCCGAGGTTGTTGCACTGCCACCTGTGAAACCTAAATGTGCTCTGAGTGCAGCTCTGCCGCCTACTTTACAAAAACGTGGCTGGGAAACAAGAAATGCTAATTTTCTCCCAGCAGTGGAACATGGGACACAGATACGTATTTCTTCCTACTTTTCTCAAAAAATAAACAGCCTTGTTTGGAAAAATGCATTCATCCTGACGCTTGTGTTTGAAATAAATGATTCCAGCTTACTCCACTTTTATCCAGTCTCTTCTGGATTTCATTTGGTCTCACAGGACCTTCCTTCTCTTCCGAGCTCTTGATACTCCTCCTGTTCCTTAAATATGAATATTCTTCACAGTTCTGTCCTCAGTTTTCCTCTCATATAATGCTATTCTGTGATAGGGTTCTCTAGAGAAACAGAGCCAATAGGATAGAGAGAGACAAATAAGAGGTGATTTATTATTAGAATTGGCTCAGACGATTATGGAGGTGAGAAATCCCGTGATACGCTGTACGCAAGCTGGAGAACCGGGAAAACCAGTGGTGTGATTTAGGTCTGAGGCCTGAGGAAGGGGTGAAGGGGGAGAAGGACTGTTGCTGGTGTAAGTCTCAGACTCTGAAGGCCTAAGAGAACCTGAAGCTCTGATATTCCAGGGCAAAGATTCCACCTGTACATCTTTCAAGACCTTGATGGTGGCACTAATCTCTGCCATCCTTCCAGAAATGCAATATTGCTTTTTTGAGACAGAGCGTCATTCTGTGGCTCCGGGTAGAATGCAGTGACATCATCATAGCTCACAGCAACCTCAAACTCCTGGGCTCAAGCGATCCTCTTGCCTCAGCCTTCCTAGTAACTGGGACTACAGGCACACACCACAACACCTGGCTAATTTTTCTATTTTTAGTAGAGATGGGGTCTCGCTTTTCCTCAGGCTACAGTACTGCTTTTGATTTACTGTTTTTCTAGGTAGAGATAGTTCTAATGGCTTCCACTGGGCCTTTCTCACCTTAATAGCCCTCATTTTATAGGTCAGGGAACCAATGCGAGGATCCTGTCAATTGCTAAGTATGTCTATTCCAATAATGCTCTCTGAAACTGGGGAAATAACCACAGGGTGGATTCAGGCACCTACTGGACTGCACTGTGAGTCAGATCTGAGCTAAAATTTCATTGGTCACCTGACTTCTACAAGCCCTTACTCTGGAGTACCACAGTAATGTCTGGGGTTTCCTGGAATCAACATCAATTCAGACCAGTAGTCCCCCTCAAAGGTCTGATTATTTCCTTTCTCCCAAAGCACAGTTACTCTGGTAAAAGGTGGTGGGTCCCTTTGAGGAAGCCTAGAAGAATGAGTAATAGTATAAATTTTTGGTAGTGTACCAGAGTCCTCCCTCAAGGGGACCCTGCTGATACTTCATCCAAAGGGTTGGAGTCTGTAAACTGGCTCAAGCCTGATTGAGAATTAATTGAGAAGCCACAACTTTGTTTTTATGATTTGAGTTAGACTTTTGTTCACTCAACATGGAAGTTTTCTGCTTATACAGATCAAGTAAAAATTTAATAGGCTTCCTATCTATTTTACTTCTGGAAACACCATGATTAACTAGCTGACACTATATGTCTGTGAGAGTCAGACTATTCTGATTGTTGCTTTGACTCTTCAGTCTATTAGGGTAACTACAGTGACCTTTCCTTTGGCAACTGAGTGTCACCATTTGGTCGTCCCTGCCACCCTGAGATACAATTACTCCCATTGTATTTAGACTTTCTAATTGAGTGGTTGTGGTTTCTGCTGTAAATTCTCACATACAGAGAAGAGCAATCACAGAGTTCTTCATGGATGCTGGGGCTCCCCCAACAAATTTTTTCTGAAAGTAATGGTGAAAGGTATATCCTCTGGACTCTCCAAGTGTGGGTAAGTAGGTTTTAAATGACAAATCCACACTGTAACATTCCAATCTCCCTAAAGCCTTTGAATCCCTTCCTCTACATTAAACCAAGGGAGATCCAGCATGTCCAGTTTGCTCACAGTGGGCTATCTTCTGATCCATGTTTCAGCCAACCAATCAACCAAGCTATTAAAGTCCTTTCTAATCCCATAAGATGCAACATTAAATGAAGAATCTCTGCTTAGTGGATCAATATCAATAAATTTGGCCTGATCCAACTTTATGTTCCTTCCACCATTATCCCTTAATATCTAATCCCACACATGTTCACCAGATTTCTGCTTATATAAGTTAGAAAACTCAAGGAGTTCTTTAAAAGTTCTTTTGAAGTGTAATACTTTTGAAGTGTAATACTCATGGGTCATACTTTATACCTCATCTCTAGGGGTCTGCTGGGATTTGAGTCTAGCTATAGGTCTAGAAGCAAAGAGGTGGTGGGGGCAGGTCTTGAGAAGAATCAGTGTTGTCTTGTATGGCAACTGCCTCAGGGGAGGCCGCTACTGTTGCCTCAGGCAGTGCAGAGTTAATCCTCTAAAACAGAGATGAAAAGTCTGACTGATAGCACTAGGGTTGGAAAGGCCACTTAGACTATGGTTGGGAGGGGTACCTTTGATTGAGTTTGAGAGATCTCTTTCACTAGTGAAGAAGACTCATCAGAATCTGAGGGCTTAATATCCCTAGCTTCATCAGGGTCTTCCCATACATCCCCATTCCAATTTACAGAATCCCATTTTTTCCCCAATCAATGCCCTCACTTTAACAGGAGACATCCTATGAGGCTGGGTGTTCAAACTTGTGTTGTAATTCAATCAATCAAAAGATGATTATTTGGGTTTGATTTTCAGCAATTTCCAGCCCTCCCCCCCAGCTATAAGAAATAAGACTCTCCCCAGGGCACACCTAGAAACTCTTGGGTCATTTACTGTGGTTCTTGAGCTGAAAATTTGAATTCCTGAGCTCATCCTTTTCTTTCACTATTTTGTCCAGAGACATTAGGTGGAACCAACCAACATCAAAATATTCCTTGGTTTTTCCAAAAGTGTTGGAAAGTATAATATCATTCTTATACAGAATTACTTACCTCCTTGTCTCTCATAAGTGGTTGGTTAGGAGTATCCAATGCAGATATTTGTGTATCTCTATAAATAGTTCACACCTTAGAGTATTAGTGCTTTCTTTATAACTAGAAACAGAATCCTTAGCATCTTTAAGTCTAATCATATTAGAGAGCCAATTCCAGAAACCCTAAAACCAATTCAGAAAATTCACCCTTAAAATTCTATTCCTCTAGAACCACTCTTGGTACCAAAATCTATGTGAGTAAGGGTTCTCCAGAGAAACAAACCAATATGATATATATATGTATATATATATATACACATATATCTATTAATAATATCTATTAATATATATATATATACATATATATATGAGGAGATTTATTATGGGAATTGAATCACATGATTATGGAGGCCAAGAAATCCAATGATATGCCATCTACACCCTGAAGAACCAAGAAAGCCAATGGTACAAGTCAGTATGAGTCCAAAGGCCTGAGACGGGAGCCAAGTGGCTGCTGGTGCAAGTCCCAAAGTCCAAAGGCCAGAGAACATGGAGCTCTGTTATCTGAGGGCAGGAAAAGATGGATATCCCAGCTCCAGAAGAGAGACCAAATTTTCCCTTTCTGTGTCTTTTTATTTTGTCTGAGGCCTTCAATGGACTGAAGAATGCCTGCCCACATTGGTGAAGGTGGATCTTCTTTACTTAGTCTACTAATATAGATGCTAATCTCTTTTGGAAACACACTCACAGACCTACCCAGAAGTAATGTTTTCCCAGATATCTGGGCATCCTTGAACCCTGTCAAGGTAACACATAAGATTAATCATCACAAGGCAAAGATGCCCACTTTCACTACTTTTACTCAGCATAGTACTGGAAGTCCTAGACATAGCAATTAGGCAAGAAGAAGAAATAAAAGACACCCAAATTTAAAAGGAAGAAATAAATTTTGCCTGTTTGCCCAAAAGACTCTATTAAAAGAAGTGTTAAAACTAATAAGCAAATAGGTCAATTGAGGTGGCTCACGCCTGTAATCCTAGCAATTTGGGAGGCAGAGGCAGGAGAATCCCTTGAGGCCAGCAGTTGCCAACTGGCCTGAGCAAGAGCAAGACTCCGTCTCTACAAAAAATAGAAAAATTGGTGGTCGTGGTAATATACACCTGTAGTCCCAGCTACTCAGGGAAGCTGAGGCAGGAGGATCACTTGAGCCCAAGAATTTGAGGCTCTCATAGCTCATTGAGAGCCACTGCACTCTAGCCCGGGTGATGGAGTGAGACTCTATCTCAAAAAAAAAAAAAAAAAAAACTAATAAGCAAATTCAGTATAATTGCAGGATACAAAATCAACACACAGAAATCACTTGCATTTCTGTACAGTAACTACACACTGTATGAAAAGAAAAATTAAGAAGACAATCCCATTTACAGTAGCACCAAAATTCAGTCTCTATCAAAAATCTCTCTGGCATTTTTACAGAAACAGAAAAAGAGAGTATAAGGTTCATATAAAACCACCAAGAACCCAAAATCACCAAATCACTCTTGGGAAAGAACAAAGCTGGAAGCATCATACTTACAGATTTCAAAATATATTACAAATCTCCAATTATTAAAACAGTTTGATACTATTAATAGCATAAAGACAGGTATATAGGCCAACAAAACAGGATAGAAAGCCCAGAGATTAATCCATGACTATATGATCAACTGATCTCTGGCAAGGGTACCAAGAACACACAATGGAAAAAGAATAGTCTCTTCAACAAAGGATGTTGAGAAAACTAGATATCCACATTCAAAAGAATAAAATATGTTACACCATTCCCCAAAATTAACTAAAATGGATTAATGATTTAAATCTAAGACCTGAAACTATAAAACTCCTGGAAGAAAACATAGGAAGAAAGCTTTAGGACACTGGTTTTGGTAATGACTTCATGAATATGAAATCAAAATCATCTAAAGCAAAAATAGATAAATGGGATTATATCAAATAAGAATTTCTGCACAGCAAAAAAATAATCAACAGAATGAAAACGCAACCTATGAAATGGGAAAAAATATTTTCAAACCATGTATATGATAAGGAGTTAATTTCCAAAATATATAAGGAACTCCTATAACTCAATAGCAACAACCCCCACCCTGCAAAAAAATCCAAACCTAAAAACCTGATTAAAAAATGGGCTAAAAACCTGTATTGGCATTTCTTCAAAGAAGATATACAAATAGCAAACAAGTATATGAAAAGATGCTTAGTGTTACTACTCATCAAGGAAATGCAAATCAAACCTACAGTGAGCTATCACCTAACACATGTTAAGATCACTGTTATCCAAAAAACATAATACAGCAAGTGTTGGCAAGGATGTGGCAAAATTGGAATCTTTCTACCCTGTTAGAATGCAAAATGGTGCAGCCACTATGGAAAAATATGAAGATTCGTCAAAAACTTAAAAATAGAACTACTGTATGTTTCAGCAATCCTACTTCTGGATATTTATCCAAAAGAATTGAAATCAGGATCTCAAAGACATTAGCACTCCTATATTCATTGCAGCATTCATTATTCACCATATCCAAGATATGAAAACAACCTAAATGTCCATTAGTGGATGAATGAATAAAGAAAATATGGTATATACATACAATGGAATATTATTCAGCCTTTAAAAAGAAGGACATTATACAATATGCAACAACATGGATATACCTTAAGGACATTATGCTAAGTGAAATAAATCTCTCACAAAAGGACAAATACTGCTTGATTCCACTTAAGATACCTAAAATAATCAAACTCATAGAATCAGAGATTAGAATGGTAGTTGCCAGTGGCTGGGGGAAGGAGGAAATGAGGAGTTGCTAATCAATAGAAATAAAGTTTGTTATACAAGATGAATAAGTTCTAGATATCTGTTCTACAACATTATACCTATAGTTAACAATAGTGTACTGTACTCATAAGAATTTAAGAGGGTAAATCCCATAACAAGTATTCTCGCCACAAGAGAATAAAATTTTTTAAAAAATCAAAAGAAAAATTGACTTACCTTTACTCTCTCTAGCCAAATGTGAGATAAGACTCGCACCATCAAATAAGTAAAACTTAAAATCATTTTTCTCTTTTTCCTCAATTTCAATAAATCCTACCATGGGCCCAACAAATCCAATGCATACAGGCACCATTGCAACTCCAGGAAGGGTTGAGGACAGGGTGATGAACCTGCGGCCTCGGGGCCACGTGTGGCCTTCCGGATGCTTGAATGCAGCCTTTTGACTGAATCCACATTTTACAGAACAAATACTTTTAATAAAGGATTCAATCCACTGAAGAAGAGCTTTCCAATATGCATAGGATAGCTCTTGGCAGTGACAGGACCTTATGGCTCAAGCTCTGGATCAGACTTCAGTACTCAGCCCAGTGTCCCAGAGAGACACAGGCCCACACTGACCCTGAGTGAAAATATGTCTAGAGTAGAAGACATGTAGATCAAGCCCATGTAAGAACTAAGTCTGGAGGTCTTTTGGGGGATGGAGTTGGAGGGATGGAGGAAACTGAAAGAGAAGGGGGTGGGGTGGTCAGGCGGATCAGATTAAGCAGCCACTTCTGCAGGACAGACATTCCTGAAGATCCTGAAGGCAGAAACCTTGTCTTACTATCTCCTTCATCTACAACCCACCCCAAACCACATCTCTACCCCTAGACCAACACAACCTTCACAGAAGAGTTTTGAAAAGATTTCTCGCAAGAAAGCAAAGTTGCCAGAGACCATTGAGTTCTTTTGTACAGTAGTTGTTGCTGCTGGTGAAAACATACAAATGAGCAAATTTTGTATTGATATCACAAGTTGTGCTTATGTTCTCATTGGTCATTGACATATTCTATTTTGAAAGTGCCTGTTCAGATCTTTTCCTCTTATTCCTAAAAATGAAAGGTAAATAATTAAGTTACTAATGGGAAAAAAAGCATAGAATATTTCTGTGACCTTGGGGAAACAAAGATTTTTTAGACACAAAAATAACGAAATATAAATGTTAAATTGGACTTCATGAAAATTACGAATTTTATCACAAGACACCATTAAGGTGTTTCCTAGACACAGACACAGAAGAAGGAGGAGAGGGAGGAGGAGGAGGAGGAGGAGGAGGAGGAGGAGGAAGGAGAAGGAGAAGGAGAAGGAGAAGGAGAAGGAGAAGGAGAAGGAGAAGGAGAAGGAGAAAACTTACCCAGGCATGGCAGCACATGCCTGTAGCCCAGCTATGTGGGAGTATCAGCAGGAGTATTGCTTGAGACCAAGAGTCTCAAGCAATGCAGTGAGCTATTATCTTGCCACTGCACTACAGCCTAGGCAACAAAGTGAGACCTTGTGTCAAAAAAGAAAAAAGAAAACAAAAACCACAAACATTTTTTGCCTTTAATGATATAAAAATATTTTCAACAATGTCATAGTATTTTGTGTTGCTGTCATTTTTAGAGTTTCAGAGTAATGTAGGTAAAGCCATTTCATAAAATCTTATAACAGATTCTTCTGTATGTGCAGAAGATCAGTGAATTTCTCAGTAATTCTCTCCCAAGAAAAAGCCCAAGCCCCTAACAGTGGATGTCCCCTTAAATAAGACTCTTGGCTTGTGGTCAAGTCTTTCTCATTAATGTGAGTACAATTTTAAATCAGTAGTCCTCTCATCTTTGGGGAATACGTTCTAAGCCCCCCAGTGGATGCCTGAGACCAAAGATATTACCAAATCCTATATGTACTGTTTTTTTTCCTAAACATCCATACCTATGATAAAGTTTCACTTATAAAATAGGCCCAGGAAGTGATTAATGACAATCACTAATAATAAACTAGAACAATTATAACAATATACTATAATAAAAGTTATGTAGATATCCCCCCAAATATCTTATTATTATTTTCAGACCACAGTTCATCATGGGCAACTGAAACCATACAAAGGGAAAGTGCAGATAAGGGGAGAATACTGTATCCTTTGTCTTCTGGGCGACTTGGGTTGGAGTACCTGACATGGGTGTAGAAGAGTCATATTTGCCTTAGGCTTATAGCAATCTAGGTTGATCCAAGAAAGAGAGCTTTTTTGTTTGTATTGTGTGATCTTTCGATCCAGTTCATGGATATTGGTCTGTTAATGGATTATATGTGAGTGATGGCTTTCTGATGAAAATTCAACATTCCAACATCACAATAATTCCTTGCTGCTCCTTCTTCTACAGTCTTCATGGATTGCCTGGTTTTGCTTCATAGTTGTAGCAGGGACTCTAGTATTGTGGAACTGTGATATTGAATGTGGCCAAAATCCTGTTCAATTGTACTCACCACAAAGAAATAAACTGCTCAGTCCCTACAGAAGGCAACTCGGCAGGACCTATCAACATTGCAAATGCATATATCCCTTGATGTGCATTTCCATAAGAATGCAAAGCATGCCTGCACATGTAACAAATAATAATGTTCAAATTATTAACTGCAGCATTATTTGTAATAGAAAAATTAGGAAAAGTTGTTTATTCTCATAATACAATTTTTTAAAATTATGGCACATCTACAAAATGAAATTGTATAATATAATTAAAAGAACATAATGAAGATTTTTATGTACTTATTTGTGCAGATCTATAAAGATATTGTTAGGTAAAAAAAAGCAAGGTGCAGAACAAATTGTCTAGAATGCTACTGGAGGGGATGGGGTGGGAGAGAATATATATTTTTATTAGATTGTATGTGCATTTTAAAAAATCTCCAGAAAGAAAGCAGAAAATTCATGACAATAGAGACCTGTTCACAGCCTGATTCTGGCCGTATGGGGATCAGCCTAAATTAGCTGCAGGGCTTCTTAAGGGATGTGAAAGAAATTTCTCGCCCTAGCACCTTCTCTGTGGATTATATGGGCCAAATCCACAGAAGTGAAACAACAGAAACTTCCTCTTTCAAGTCTAAGAATTCAATTTTAAATATTGGTGATGTTTTTCAGTCAGGGAGCTTGTCTGTCTTTTCATAGGTACAGGTGGGAAAGGACTTTTTCCCTTATTTTTCAAAAACATGTAAGAATGAGCTCAGGCATTCTCTATACCAAGTTTTCTCTACTCACACAAAGTTTTTGTTTTTGTTCTTTAGTTTCATTGTTACAGCAAGTAACTTACAAACATTTGGTTGGAGAGTTTATTGAAAAAACGAGTGAGGTGTGACAGGTGGGTTATGGAAGCAGGTATAGAAAGAGAAAACTGCTTTGTTACAGTGAAACTTTGACAATGCTGGTTTAGCACACACAAGTTTAAAACAGAAAAGAAATGATTAATAGTTTCTTAGTTACTAATCAGTTCAGTAGATTAGTGCATCATGCTAATAATGCAGATATTAAGGCCAGGATCTAATTTTTTAAAAACCCTTGACAGCTTCTAAGTGTTGGTCCACATATTCACATGAGATTGCCACTTACCTATTTCGTGAAAATTTCTCTCTGTGCTGAGGGGTAAAGGTCAGACAATAGAATGTCCAATTCCCCAGGGGGCTCAAAGCGGAGCCCTGTTTCCCTCTTGGAAATCCCTGAAGAAACTCTTTCTTTTTCTTTTTTTTAATAAAAAAAAAAATTGTATTTTCTTAGAAGCATTCAGAATGTCAACAAAACAGCTGCAAGGTTTTTTTTTTGCAATTACAGAGTGGTATTCAGTTAACAGAACAACAATTATTTCTCGTATAAGCTGCATCAGAGACAACTGAAGATGAAAAAACTACCATCCCCATATATAACTAATTTGTGCTGTGCACCTACAAGAACCTGCTTTAAATTTCCATGACAATTTACAACCCCCATACTGTACCAGTCAAGGTTAGTGGCTATTGAAAATACCACCAGGACAGGGCTAGCTAAAGACACATTTGGTAGTGTGTTAACTATACAAAAAAAGACACTGTACAGTTTAAAAACAAATCTTACACAGCCTTACATTTCAATTTTTTTCTTTAAAAGGAGTGAGTTGTGTACAGGCGGGTTAAATGCTTTATAGACAAGAAAAAAAAACTGCACTAGAACCAACTTATTCATCATCATCATCTTCTTCTTCATCTTCATCTTCTTCATCTTCCTCCTCCTCTTCATCCTCTTCATCTTCCTCATCTTCCTCCTCTTCCTTCTTTTTCTTGCTTTTTTCAGCCTTGACAACTCCCTTTTTTGCTGCATCAGGCTTTCCTTTAGCCCGGTATGCAGCAATATCCTTTTCGTACTTTTCCTTCAGCTTTGCAGCCTTCTTTTCCTAAGGCTGCTTGTCATCTGCAGCAGTGTTATTCCACATCTCTCCCAGTTTCTTTGCAACATCACCAATGGATAGGCCAGCATGTTCTCCTCTGATTTTAGGGCGATACTCAGAACAGAGCAAGAAAAAGGCCAAAGGAGGCCTCTTGGGTGCATTGGGATCCTTGAACTTTTTTGTTTCCCCTTTAGGAGGGATATAGGTTTTCATCTCTCTTTCATAACGGCCCTTGTCCGCCTTTGCCATATCTTCAAACTTTCCTTTCTCTTTAGCAGACATGGTCTTCCACCTCTCTGAGCACTTCTTAGAAAATTCTGAGAAGTTGACTGAAACATCTGGGTGCTTCTTCTTGTGCTCCTCCCGGCAAGTTTGCACAAAGAATGCGTATGATGACATTTTGCCTCTCGGCTTCTTAGGATCTCCTTTGCCCATGTTTAGTTATTTTTCCTCAGCGAGGCACAGAGTCGCCCAGTGCCCGTCCGGCTCTCCAAGAAATTCTTTCTGTGAAAAACCCACACATCTGGCTCTCAACATTTCAAGGAAGCCAATCTTACCTGCGCGGCACAGGTGGGATCCTGCACCATAGGCTCCTATTGGCTTGACACCATCCAGGCCCCAGAACATGCAGGACAGGGCAGAGCTTTAGTGGAGGGAGAGGGGACTACAGTATGCTAGAGTGCAGGAAGGTGGCTCAGGACAAAGGAGGGAGGACGTGACTCCCCTTCACCTTAGGTGCCTGAGGACATACACATTGTATCTGGCTCAAAGGGAGATTCTTTGAAAAGACGTTAAAAGGTAGTACCATGTTTCCGCCTGGTTTCGAACCAGGGACCTTTCGCGTGTTAGGCGAACGTGATAACCACTACACTACGGAAACAGCTGCCTTCTCCGTATGGGCAGCTATACCTGGGACACTTTCTACTTTTTTTTTTTTTTTTTTTTTTTTTTTTTTTGCTACTATTCCTTTTATCTTTCCGACTTTCCACTTATTAACATATAAAGCACCACATCTGATAGTTGGTATTTGCCTAACACAAATTAGTACCAAATTTATATTTACCAAATATATTTACCAGAATGCCCAAACTATTCATAATACTAAAAGAAAAAGCTGGAAACTTCGCAAGTACCCATCAACACTGCCGTCCCCACCCCCGGGCCGCGACCTGGTACCGGTCTGTGGCCTGTTACGAACCAGGCCGCGAGTTATTCCCAGAGCTCCTTACCCCACCCCATCCTCTCCATTCGTGGAAAACTTGTCTTCCATGAAACTTTAGGAACCCGGTGGCACAGCAGGAGGTGTGCAGATACCTTTTTGATATACTGATTTCCTTTCTTTTGGATATATACCTAGAAGCAGGATTGCTGGGTCATATGATAGTTTTATTTTTAGTTTTTTGAGGAACCTCCAAACTGTTCTCCATAGTGGTTGCACTAATTGACATTCACACCAACAGTGTACAAGGGTTCCCCTTTCTCCACATCCTTGCCAGCATTTGTTATTGCCCGTCTTTTTGATAAAAGCCATTTAACTGGGGGAAAGGGAAATAACCAACTCCAGCCTACTCTACCCATCTAGTCCCACCTAAAAGAGGGAAAAAAACTGAGAAATATGTTTCAAGTTCACAGTCTAGAAGCATAGGGTCACTAAAACACTGAGACTTACTCATAGGACTATAGACCACTTTTCTTTTCCGTACACCTTACCACCACATTACTGAAGGCCTATCTATTTGCAGTAGTCCCTTTTATCCAGTACAACATATTTGGCCATGAAGAAAAAAAATAATAATAAGACATACTAAAAGGCAAAATATACAGTGTGAAGAGAGAGGACCAGACTCAGATATAGCAGAGATGTTGGAATTCTCAGACCAGGATTTTGAAACAACTATGCTTTAATAAGCTAAGGGCTCTAGTGGATAAAGGAGACAGCATTCAAGAAGAAATGGGCAATGTAAGCAGAGAGATGGACTTTCTAAGAAGAACTAAAAAGCAATACTAGAGATTGAAAAAAAAATCAAGGGAATGAAAAGGCAAGCCACAGACTGAGAAGATACTTGCAAGGGACATATCAGATAATGTACCGTTATTCAAAATATACAAAGAACTCTTAAAACTCAGCAGTAAGAACACAACCCAATCAAAAAATGGGCCAAAGACTTTAACAGTCACCTCATGAAAGAAGTTATGCAGATGGCAAATAAGCATTTGGAATGATGTTCCACATCATATGTTCAGGGAAATGCAAATTAAAAACAGTGAGATACCACTGCACACCCATTAGAATGGCCAAAATCGAGAACACTGACAACACCAAATGCTGGAAAAGATGTGGAGCAACAGGAACTCTCATTCATTGCTTGTGAGAATGCAAAATGGTACAGCCTCTTTGGAAGACAATTTGGCAGTTTCTTTAAAAGTTAAACATATTTTTGTCATGTAATCCAACAATTGCACTCCTTGATATTTACCCAATGAATTTGAAACTGTATGTCCACAAAAGACCTGTACATCAATGTTTATTACAGCTTTATTGATAAGTTTCAAAACTTGGAAGCAATTAAGATGTTTTTAAATAGGTTAATGGATAAACAAACTGTGGTATATCCATACAATGAAATATTATTCAGTGATAAAAAGAAATGAGCTATAAAGCCATGAAAAGACATGGAAAAACCTTACATGCATATTGTTAAGTGAAAGAAGATAATCTGAAGGCCTATATACTGTATGATCCCAACTATTTGACATTCTGGAAAAGGCTATACAGACATTAAAAAAGATTGATGGTTGACAAGGGGTTGAGAAAGATGAGGTATGAATAAGTAGGGCAGTGAAATTATTTTATGTAATGTGTGAGGCTGTAGTGGTGAATATGTGACATTGTGCATTTGTCAAAATCCATAGACCTGTATAATACGGAGTGAACCCTAATGTAAACTACTGACTTTAGCTAGCGTCAATATTGTATTGTTATTGTATAAATATTGGTTCACTCATTGTAACAAACGTACCACATTAATGCAAGATGTTAATAATATTACTAAGACTATCTTGCGGACTAATGCAAGATAAAGTGAGGAAAGGGGTTATATGGGAATTCCATACTTTATGCATAATTTTTATGTAAACGTAAAAATGCTCTAAAAATAAAGTTTATTTAGAAAGGCAAACATGGGGGTAACATAATTGTAAAAATCTTTGCTATTTAAAAGTAGAAAGACTTTGTTATCTTAAATAATCAAAGAATTAGAAAAAGAGACAGTCCTTGTAGTTAAATTCTGCCATTTTGGGAGATAATGAACTGAATTATTATCACAATAGCACAGCATGGGGGCTTTTGTAAGGGGTTGAAGGTTGGATTTAGAGCTACCCATAATACCAAGGTTAAACAAAAGCCAGCAACAAAACCAAATCAAAGGATCACTCAAACAGAATCAAAATCAAATCTTTAGTGTGCTACCACAGATAAATGTCTAGAGCTCAGACATTGGGAGCTGGACTTGCTGGGGGATCCAGAAGTTGCCAGTCAGGGAAGGACCACAACAAGCTTGAAAGGATTCTGTGCCTGGGTGGGGAAGACAAGTGTCTGAGGTGGGCTTTTACTCCTAAGTGACTCATGACACAAAACCATCAAAGACAAAACTGGGTAAGTGAGGAGGTTGATTTTATTCAGGCTATTGCCATCAGGAAAGCACTCCAGATCTGAAGATCAGAGTGTCTCTTGTGGGGTGGTTTGCCTTAGAATTTTATAATAGAGAGGGGTAGACAAGTTACAGGTGAGGTTATCTACATTTGGAATTACTTGCAATCAGGAGACAGATGACAATCAGACAGATGAATAAGAAATGCTTATCTCTGTATCTTGCTAACTTTAAGGACATTGCAGAAAACAATTAACATAGCTGCCCTGAGACTGCTACCCTTAGAAAAACCTGTTTGCAAGATTGGGCCCTTGGCTGACATCTGGGAACTTATCTGAGGATAAGTTCCACCATTTCCTAAATGATATGAGTAGCTCTCTGTGCCCAAACTGTGTGTGTAAATGATAGTTTATGCTCTGGGCATCTGCTTTCTTTTTGAAAGTCTGGAGTTCTGGTACATGCTAGGGAGAATGTGCCTTGTGTGATCAGTCCCCAATAAATATCCTGGGCACTGAGTTTAATCAACTCTCCTGACGAATTTTTCACGTGTTGTCACAATTTATGGCTGGGAATTAAGCACATTCTATGCGATGTGCCTGTGGTTTGCTGTGCACTTTGGCCCATATTCAGTTTCCCTTTGCTGAATTTGCTTTGTATCCTTTTGCTTTAACAAATCATAGTTGTGAGGATGACTATATGCTGAATCCTGTGTGTCCTTCTAGCCAACTACTGAACCTAGGAGTGGTCTTGGAGACCCACAAAACAGGGACACACAGTTCTACTTTTAGCTAATCACTCATGAAACAAAGAATGGGAAGTTGCCTAGGAGCTAAAGGGGAAAGATTTGTGTGTGGCCTTATCAGCAGGTTCAGGCAAAAGAGAAAAGATTTGTATTTGACTTTGTTAATAACTAAGTAGTACAAAGTTTTACGTTATGTAGGAGGTAAGATTTGTTGACTTCAAATATGTCATGCATTTTTTGATATGTGATATGCTAAATTATTATTCTTTCAATTACCCAAATAATGGATACTTTCTTAATATAAATATTTTATACAATACAAGGAAAACACCAAAAATATCTCCCCCTCCCCCACAATGTCACACCTTTTCTCAGAAATAATCACTATTCCTAGACTGGAGTCTTTAGTTTGTATCACAGAGAATTTGATAAAACCAAATTTATAGTCTTCAGTAAATATTACACATGTGCCTAACTCTTAATTTTTAAAATATTTATGCAAGCCTTTATAGACCCTCTAGATTTTTTAAAAGTCATCTTCTTGAAATTAAATTAATATTTTGTATCATTCCAAATGGCTTTGATTCCCGTTTCAGACCCTAGTTATTAGACACTATTTAGATTAAATTAAATCAATCCCACTATATATATATTTCCCTACTAACTTGCTTTCTCAAAATTTCTGAGAGTAGGCCGGGCGCGGTGGCTCACGCCTGTAATCCTAGCATTCTGGGAGGCCGAGGCGGGTGGATCGCTCGAGGTCAGGAGTTCAAGACTAGCCTGAACAAGAGTGAGACCCCGTCTCTACTAAAAATAGAAAGAAATTATATGGACAACTAAAATATATATATACAAAAAATTAGCCGAGCATGGTGGCGCATGCCTGTAGTCCCAGCTACTGGGGAGGCTGAGGCAGTAGGATCGCTTAAGCCCAGGAGTTTGAGGTTGCTGTGAGCTAGACTGACGCCACGGCACTCAGTCTAGCCCGGGCAACAAAGTGAGACTCTGTCTCAAAAAAAAAAAAAAAAAAATTTCTGAGAGTAGGAATGAGAGAACCAGAATTTATGGGTGAAATTTTAAACTTCAACCAGGAGCATGTAGCAGATATAGAATTTAAAAAAAAAATTTAGTTTATTGTACTGTACTTAAGCATAATTAATTGAGCACCATGAATAATGAGAAATCCCAGAATCAGTTCCTATTCTACCATTTTACAACATTCCAATCTATGAACAGGAAGCATTCATTTTATATATAATAGCAAAGAGGTTAGTTCATTGCATTTTAGTTTTCAAGTACCACATTTTTTTCTGTGTAAAACAGTGTAGGAAATTCTTTTGTTAGGATCAGTGGGTTCCAGAAATATCCTTATCAAGTGTCTGAACTCTTTGTTAACAAAAACAAAGACTTTTGTGGTTAATGCGGGTAGCATAGTGAGTTCTGCCTAATTCTTTTAAGATGAGGTCCTAAATTCAAGCTCTTCTCATCTTTATCATCTCTAGTTTGTCCTTGTTTCTTGAATTTTCCTAAGCTTAACTTCTGCCTCTGAGTAAAATTATGTAGGACATAGAATCCCAGAAGTCCCCCCACAAAAGAGAAAGTTAGGTAAATTAGAATTACAGAAATCCTATTTGTAAAGACATTGGAGTGTTATGGAAATAATGATGAGTATATGAATTGGAATTACAGAGAATGAGGAATCCTTCTGTGGTGAGCTGATAATCATTGGATTTTTGGTTTTGTTTTGTAATATACTGAGATTGGCTTGGCTCATGTAGAAGGACTACTGTAAGAAAGAGCAAACCGGTAAGGACTTGGATAGTTAAAGGGGCTGACATGACAGATTAGAAACTAGAGGAGCCCCAAGTAAGATTAATTTTCCTGATGAGACAGTTGGTAGATTTGGGGAGTATACATGGGACCTGGGGAGTTTGGCCCAAGGCTTCTAAAGATAGAATAAAATCTTACTTTTACTGTGTTGAAACACAAAGTCCCAGTAGAGAAAGGCAGCTACCACATATACACAGCTGGTCTCCCTTTTAAGTCATTTGCCTGATTTGAACCGTGGGAGACTGGAGACTAAAAAGCTCAAAATATTTGAGGGACAGAACTGCATTCCCTACATGCTTCCAGACCTGAAGAGACAGACATCTAGTAGGCTCTCAAAAACTAAAATGCTCAGGAAAATTCAAGAAACAGGAACAAACTAAAGGTGATAAAGATGTGAAGATTTAAGCAGCATGATTAGCGAATCTGACCTAATTATCTAAAACAATACATAAAACAATGGCAGAATGTATGCTATTTACAAATGCACATGAAACATGTATCAAGATAGACCATATGTTGAGCCATAAATCAAATTTCAACAGATTTCCAAAGGTTTAAATTATGTAGACTATACTCTCATATCATATGAAATTAAATTATAAAGCAATTAAAATAATTATCCAGAAAATCTCCAAATGTTTGGAAATTAGGCAGCAAACAGATTTCTAAGTAACCCTTAGTAAACAATCGAATAATCAAATGGAAAATGAAAATACGTAGAACTGAATGATAATGAAATTATGACATTAAAAGTGGTGGGTGGGATGTTGTTAAAACAATGATGAGAGGAAAATTTATGCCTCCAAATGTGTATGTTAGAAAGAAAAGCTTGAAAATCAAATATTTAACCTTCCATGTCAAGAAGCTAGATAAAGAAGAGCAAATTAATCCCAAGAAAGTAAAAGAAAGGAACTCCTAAAAATAAGAGCAGAAATCCATTAAAATGAAAGCAAATGTAAAATAGAAAAAATCAATAAAACAAAAAAGTTCTTTGAAAGATGAATAGAATTAATAAATTATGAGCAAACGATAAAAATGGAGAAAACATAAATTACCAATATTAGAACAAAAAAGATAAGATTATATTATTCACATCTTTATGGCAATGAAGTTAACAATTTAGATAAAATTTAGATGAAAAACACAATTTGTCATGGCTGACACAAGAAGAAATAGAAAATCTGATCTGTCTTATATTCATTCATTAAAGATATGGAATCTCTAACTTGACATTTTCCTACAAAGAAACTTTAGGTTCATATAGATTCACCAGTGAATTCTTCCAAATATTTAAGAAACAGAGAGTATAAATCATATACGAAGTCTTCCAGATAATATGAAAAGAGAGAAAGATTCACAGCTGATTTAATGAAGTTAGTATGATACTGATATTAAAACTCGAGTAGGTCCATGCAAAGCTGGGGGCCTAAAACAAAAACAAAAATAAAAACAAACAAACAAAACCTGAGTATGACATTACAAAATAAGAAAACTACAGGTCAATAAATCTCAGGAAAGTAGATGAAAAATCCTAAATAAGGTATTAGCAAATGAAATCCAGCCACATATTTTAAGAATAATCTATTATGACGACATGGAGCTTATTCTATAAATATAAGATTGGTTTAATATATAAAAATTAGTATAGTTTATCATACTAAACACTAGAAAAGAAAAATTACATGTACATCTCAATAGATGCAAAAAAGAATTTATTAAAGTTCAAACCCCATTTATAATTACAGTTCATGAAAACTAGAGGAAAAAACATCTTCAATCTAATAGAGGTTATCCAGAAAAAACCCTACAGTTAACCTTATATCCAATAGTGGAATATTGAAATCTTTTTCACTGAGATTATGAATAAGACAGGGGTGTCCACTATCACAACCTCTATTTAACATTGTGCTGGAGGGTCTAAACAGTGGAATGAGGCAAGAAAAGAAAGAGTATAAAAACTAGAAAGAAAGAAGTAAAATCACCATTAACTACATATGACATGATTGTATACATAAAAATCCAAATTATCAAAAAACAATTAGCATTAATAAGTATATTTAATAAATGTACAGTATATAAAGTAGATATACAAAAATAAATAGCATATCTCTACATTAGCAATAACAATTAGAAAATGAGATTTAAAAAGAAATACCATTTACAAATATCAAATACAGAGAAGTTAATCTTTTCAGTTAACACTTTGACACTGACAACTACCAAACACTGTTGAAAGAAATTAAAGAAGACCTAAAGGAATAAAAAAATGATCCTGGCAAGAAGATTCAATCTTACTAATATATCAATTCTCCCCAAATTGACCTATAGATTCCATGCAACTACAAACAAAATACTAGAAGGGATTTTTTGGGGGGTGGCTAGAGATTGGCAGTTGCTTCTAAAATTTATATTGAAACAGTAATTTTTAAAATTCCAGAATAGCCAAAGCAATCTGGAGTAAGAAAAATAATACTGAGGTCCATACATATATTCAAAAGGGAACATAGACTTAAATGTTAAAATAAAACAATTAAACTTCTAGAGAAAAACAGAAGAGAATGGCTTTATGATCTTGGTTTAGGCAAATATTTCTGAAACAATACAGAAAGCGCTAACCATAAAGATTGATAAATTATGAGCTGGACTTCATTAAAATTTAAAACTTCAAAGGATCTGAATAGACATTTCTGAAAAAAAGACATACAAATGGGCAACAGATACATGAAAAAATGCTCAACATTATTCATCAGAGAAATGCAGGTCAAAACTATAATGAGATATCATCTCACCCCAGTTAAATGGCTTTTATCAAAAAGACAGGCAATAACAAATGCTGGCAAAGATGTGGAGAAAGGGGAACCCTTGTACACTGTTGGTGTGAATGTCAATTAGTGCAACCACTATGGAGAACAGTATGGAGGTTCCTCAAAAAACTAAAAATAAAACTATCATATGACCCAGCAATCCTGCTCCTAGGTATATATCCAAAACAAAGGAAATCAGTATATCAAAAAGATATCTGCACTCCCATGTTTATTGCAGCACTATTAACAATAGCCAATACAGAAAGACTGGAGATCTTGGAAAAACAAAAACAAAAAAACAATAGCCAAGATTTGGAATCAACCTAAGTGTCTATCAGTGGACAAATGGATAAAAAAAACTGTGGCACATACACACAATGCAATATTATATATCCAAAAACAAGGATGAAATCCTACCATTTGAAACAACATGGATGGGACTGTAGGAAATTATGTTAAGTCAAATGAGCCAAGCACAGAAGGCAAATCTGGCATGTTCTCATTCAGATGTGGAAGTTAAATATTAAAACAATTGATCTCATGGAGACAGAGAGTAGAATGCTGATTACCAGAGGCTGGGAAGTGTAGGGGGTGGTGGATAAAGTGGGGACGATTAATGGGTACAAAAATATAGTTAGACAGTTAGATCAAATGAACAATATTTGATGGCACAATGAAGTGACTATAATCAACAAGTTAGGGTATACTTTAAAATAACTAAAAGAGTGGAATTGGAATGTTCCTAATACAAAGAAATAATAAATGCCTGAGGTGATGAAAAAAAAAATTTTAACTTCCAACTACAAAATTAGGAGAGCTAAAGGCATTCCATAAACTGGAAGAAGATATTTGCAATAAATATATCTGACAAAGGACTGTATTCACAATATATAATAAACTCCTACAAATCAATAAAGAGAGACTGGCAACCAACCCAATTTATTTATTTATATATTTTTAATTTTTTTTAAACAGAGTTTCCCTCTATTGCCCAAGGTAGAGTCAGTGGTTAGATCATCGCTCACTGCAGCCTCAAACTCCTGGGCTCAAGTGATCCTCCTGCCTCAGCCTCCCAGGTAGCTGAAACTACAGGAACAGGCTACCAACCTGGCTAATTTTTAAATTTTTTGTTGAGACAGGATCTCACTATGTTGCCCAGACTGGCCTCAAATTCCTGGCCTTGAAGAATCCTCCCTCCTTGCCCTGACAAACTACTGGGATTACAGGCATTGAGCCACAGTACATTGCCCAATCCAATTTTTTAAACGAAAAAAAAAAAAATATGGAAAGGTATAAAATATCATTAATCATCAGAAATGCAAGTTAAAATCACAAACAGCTATCACTACAACCTAGACCAAATGGCTAAAATGAAAATGACTGACAATGTCAAGTTCTGGGTAGGCTGTGAAGCAACCAGAAGCCCATACATTGTTGTCAGTACTGTAAATTGGCACTTTCATTTTGGAAAAGTGTTTAGCTGTGTAAAATAAAGTTAAACATACATATCCCATGACCCAGCAATTCCATCTATCCATCTATCTATGTATCTATCTATCCATCCATCTATCTGATAAATGAATGCTTATGTTCACCTAAATCCATGTACAAGAAGGTTCAGGGCAGTGCTTTTTATATTAACCCCAAACTGGAAACAGTTTAAATACCTACCAATACTAGAATCAGTAAGTAAATTGTGGTATATTTGTAAAATATAAGTCGATGAAAAGGAACAAACTGCTTTTCCAGGTAAAAACATAGGTGAATTTCAAAGACAATATTGAGCAAAACAAGCCAGACATAAAGTGAGATTCCATTTGAATCAACGTATATGAAGAAAAAAAAAGGCAATACTTACCTGAAAGAGTTCAGGGCAGTGGTTAACTTTGGAAGGGTGCAAGATGAAAGGGACCATGAGAGAGCTAATGATGTGTTACCAAACAGGAATGTAAACTTGTAAAGTTCATCAAGCTGTACACTTAAAATTTATGTACTTTATATAACTTAACAGTACTTTAATAGAATAAAGGAGAAATATCAAAAGAATAAAAGATAGTTGAGCGCCAAGTTAAAAATCATTCCAGATGGTGTCTTGAATTCTAGGAAGTCTGCCATTTCAGCAGGAAGCTTTGAACCACCAAATCCTTACGCCTACCCAATTCATATCCTTAGGAACCACGTTTTCTTACTTTCTCTGAAATGCAGCATCCAAAAAGGAAACGAGTAGGGTTAAGACTATTTGAAAGGAACTGACAAAAGCGCATCCATAAGCACTGGCCGAAATAGCTCAGTTGGGAGAGCGTTAGACTGAAGATCTAAAGGTCCCTGGTTCAATCCCGGGTTTCGGCAGGTGTTTCCTTCCCATTTTTCACGAATTGTTCACTTCTTGGCTGTGTAAACCGAAATATAGAGCTAGTACCAAATGTCTGTCATTTGTAAATATTTCAGTACACAGTGCCATTTATATGGTAAGGGGCTACATATACTTACACGTATCATGAAATAGGCTTTTGTAAATCTTTTCACAAAATACAGTTCCACGTCCACACACATAAGTTCCTCTACAGCTTCCAGTAATTCCTTGAGGAAAAGAAATAAAACTTATTCACTGTCTTTTCTAGATTTTATTAAATGCATATATAAGAATCAGGGCATAAGCACTTTCAACTCTCCATTTAACTTCCTCTGTTTCTGAATTCACTTAGAATTTGGTCTGATAAATCCTTATATTATTGTCAGCACTTTGAATCTTATAAGAAGTTTTGCTTATTTTTTACAGCATTTTAGTTGTTTTCAGTCAGTTGCAGGGACAGTTCTTGTGTCTGGCTAGTCATTTTACCGTGCAGAGAAGCAAGAGATGGCATCTTAAACATAAATCGAATTTAGTAATATTAAGATTATATGTGATCACACACACACAGACCCTAAACACGTATTTACTGTAAAATAAAATAAACCGAGCAAAGTTTCACCCGCCTGTAAGTTTCAGCTGCTTGAGAAACAGATGCCTGAGGATCTCTTGTGCTAAGGAGCTGGAGGCCAGCCTGGACAATTTTGTGAGATCATGTCTGGAAAGGAAGGAAGGAAGGAAGGGAGGGAAGAAAGAAAGAGAAAGAAAGAAAGAGAAAAGGAAGGAAGAAAGAAAGAAAGAGGGAGAAAGAAAAGGAAGGAAGAAAGGAAGGAAAGAAGGAAGGAAGGAGGGAAGAGAAAGAAAAAGAAAGGAAAGGAAGGAAGGAAGGGAAAGATCATTGCTAGTTAATACTGATATGATATTTGATTTTTTTCCTGAGCCAGTTAGATAATTAAAATAATCTAGTCTGGAATATAACAAATATTTTGAAATTATCTTATGAGATACTTGTGGCAGATGTTTTGTTGCGCATTGACAACAATGTAGGTGGCTATATTGAAGAAATGCTTGATTATGCATAGAATATTTTGGGGAAGATAAGAAAGTGAGAGCTTCTGTAGTCTCCAAGGAGGATATGGGGGTAGTTGGGATCTGAGATCAATAGAGATTTGTTTATTCTATACCATTGTGTACTGTTAAGGAAGGACAAAAGAGTTTGTATTGAGTCCTTCTTTTGGTCTGGAATTACTGCTAATAACGTTAACACACAATATTTCATTTAAGGCAGGGTAAAGAATAATACGGTTTGGGGATCTGGGACCTTCACTCTACCAGAAAACACAATTGAAAGTGGGAGTGGGTTGAGGAGAATAAATCTAAATCTTAGGCTTTACCAGCAGGAAATGTGCTGATTTTTCTAGTCTGGTGGAAGATTCCCCTCCACGGTGTTTGGTTTTGTTCACAAAAGGAAGAGTCAGTGCTCAGGCGTGTCCTGTTGAAGAGCCCTGCCTGCCCATAAACCTCAGGGCAGAGTTCAGGAAAGTCAGAGAGATTAGTCACCCTTCTGTCCGAAGGAGGAAAAAAGGTAATCCTTTCGGTGTGGAAGTCACATAAAACAAGCTCATTCTCTCGCGATGGCTTGATATGTGGACATTAGGGACCTATAAACACGTGTCGGAAAGTGCAAGAGGATCCTCAAAAGCTAGAATGCAGTTCTGCGAAGAGGACATGTGTCTGCAGAAGCCGTAGTAGATAGTTTCCATTTATGTGTTTTGAACAATTAGAAGCCTTAGCTCTTGAAATCTAGGATAAGAGTTAAGACCAGAAGAATAAAACATCGAAGCACCTGGTACTGCAGTCGGCAATCGTTGAATACTTTTAGCGTACACCAGAATCCCAACACTTCTTCCTCGCGCCAGCGTCAGATTTGGAATCAACAAAATCATTACCTGTTGATTCATTTAACTGTTACGTTTATTAGGTGTCAGTCAGCATGAAAATTTGCAAAACGCAAAAGAAATAATACAACCGCAGGTACACGTAAAGGGAGATTTCCCGAGGCTGCAGGAGATTCCTTTCAAGTTGCCTCCATGTGACAAAACCAATAGCCTGACCAAGGACCAAGAAGCACGTCTCACATCCTGGCCTCCCCAACCGGGTGTTTGAATCCTGCGATTCGCAAGATGGAATTTGAGAGACACAGCACGTGCTATTAAATGAAAATATTAATACGTAGCCGGGCGGCACCGTAATTTTGCCCTTCTGCAAACCACTGTATCTCTGTTCTACCACCCTCAAAAAACATACCATATTTACTGTGTAACTCCAGTATTGCTGGGCTGCCCCAATTTCAACCCTGGATATCGTCGCCTTACATGTCAATGCTTATGTTTTCAACTCCAGAGACGCTGAGAAGACGCGGCTCCTTTCCTCAACGGCACTTGCCTTCCTTTCGGCGCTGTTGTCCTGAACGAATTTGAAAATAATAGGTCATTAAGCTACAAGTCATTAAAGAGAAGTTTGCAATTTGCCATCCAGTGCATGGACATACCTCTAAAATGGGAGGCTCCCTTCATTCACAATTGAAAATCCTATTACAGTGCTTTCTCTATAAATAAGCTAGATTTAGCCTCTGTCAAAAGTTCTTCGTGGATTTTCTAGTCTAAATCCAGAGTTAAAATAGTTTAGATTCCTTCGTTAAAGTCTGTGAATATGGCTTAAAGTTCTCTTTTGAGGGCGATGAAGTGGGAAAATAAGAATTTCCTTTATTTTTATATAGACAAATAACGAATTGTTAATGGACTTACTCATTATCTTCTTTAAAAAAACCTGCTATTCATATGGCCGGTTAGCTCAGTTGGTTAGAGCGTGGTGCTAATAACGCCAAGGTCGCGGGTTCGATCCCCGTACGGGCCATTGTATGTCTTGTTTTGGCAACTGTAACTTACATGGATACTTCTAATTCGAAAAATGGAAGTTTCCAACTCAAACCACCCTCAACCCCAAAGTTCGTCCTTTCTCTGCCTCCTTATCAGGTGGAAAGGCTTTTTTACTTTCATTTCGCTTTGTCTTTTCAAAATAAAAAGTAATACGCAAGTATTAAAACAATTTATTGAAGAAAATAGTGTGGGAGCAAGGTTAATGCGTTTTAGGGAAGATGGAATTAAGAGGAGGTACGAAATTTGCCTGCTAACTTTTTAGTGAAACTTTAGGAGACATTATTTTGGCACTTTAAACGAGTTTCAGTAGAGAAAGTGAAGCAGACTCGGCGTGGCCAGTGACTTAGCTGGTGAGCGCGAGGTACTAATAGCAGCAAGACACGGGGTTTGTTTCCGGTAACGTCACTGTGCTTCGTTCTTTTTTGTTATCCCAGGTAATTTCGAAGGCAAATAAATGTCTGCTCCATGTGAGGTTGCCACTTGTCTTTCACGTAAGATCTCTCCCCTTACATGTAAAGAAAGAGCAGGGAAGTGAATGCAGCCGGCGCTGTAAGGATCGCCAGTTCTTTGTCTCTCTAACAGCGCAGCAGACCCGGACTACCAGGCCGGTGGTTTCATTCGTTTGACCACAGCGCCCCTGACAGAGCACACTGGTAACTTCAGTAAACTTATCTGCGATGCAGAGCGAGGATCCAGGTTACACATTCGGAAGTCGATTCACATACTAAGATGCTCTTTTGATTTAGTCTGAAGAATTTTTCCCCACTTGGCAATAATTGCCTCCCCGCCTCTCTCTCTCCACGATGCCTCGTGGCTGAGAAAGGAGGCCGGTCTGTTCAAAGAGACATCGGCAAAGCTGCCAATTCCCACGTCTTCTTTACACACTCAACTTCTAGAATGTTTACTTTTTTTTTTTTTCTTTTCAAGGGATCCCTGCCCGTTCTCCTGTTTCCTGAGATCGGGTTTCTCAGCTCCTGTCACTCTCTCGAAGATGGCGGGGCAAAGGGATAAGGATAGGGACCCGGAGGTGGAGAAGAGTCCGGAGCAAGAGTGCGGGACGGCCGTGGAGGTCTCCCAGCTTTAGGTTTGGGCTGTCTAGGGGGCCCAACTGAGGCAAAGAGCTGCTTGCATCCTGCATTTCCACAGTCGTTCTTGTCTTGGCCCAACATTTCTTCAGGAGATGTCCCTTTTCTTTTGACAGTAGCCATGCCCAGGGAAAGAGCTGTGAGAGAGAGACGCCATGAGTGAGAACTCTTCCCAGTGGAAAAAATACTGATGAAGATACGAGTTGAAAAAAATATTCTGTTTATTTTTCTTTAAAGCTTCTTTGATTTTACAGTCTTCCTTCTAATGAACTTTTTCAGCCAGCTCCCTCCTCAAGTTGAGGGGGAGATGAAGGGTAGAACGAAGAGAATTTTATACGACGGCCCTTTTTATGCTTCTGAAGTCTTTCTCAGTCTCAAATCTCTGCGCCACGGAAGGCGAACAATCAATTCTAGGAAAATATATACGAAGGCTTATTTCAGCACGACTTTGAGAAGGTCCTCAGAGAGAAAAAAAAAAAAAAGCGTAGAGCGAGCCAGCCAGGAGTCGAACCTAGAATCTTCTGATCCGTAGTCAGACGCGTTATCCATTGCGCCACTGGCCCACGCTTAAGAAGCAATCTAGGTATTAATATTTTCATTACTGTACTTATTACACTGTTGTGGCCACAAAAAATTATTTATGCAGGGAATAGAACAAAAAAAAAACACTGATTCTAGGAAGGTATTATTTATTTTGTGGTTTGTTTGCATCATATACATTCGGATAAAATATCTTTATCGAAAACAATGACCAATTTTTATCTCGAGACATTATTTATGTGATTAAGATGAATGTTCTTCCTTCAAAGCAATAGTTGTGTGTATATCTTCTCTTTTGTACTTAGTTTTGAGCTCTTCATTACTTTTTTTCAGGCCAATCATCTTCCCTCACCTGAATTTCATTTTTTATATACTTACATTGGGCACAGATGATGTATGTGGATCAGTAATGAACAATCCATATTATTTTAAATTTAGATTGTGCAAAAAATAAAGTGTTTTGAAATGCATTTCTGGAGGCATTAATCATAGTCTTTCCCTCTTCTCGTCCAAAAAGGAAAACAAAGAGTGATTACTCACTATGGAGAAATTTATTGTAAAATGGTACTATATAACTCAGCAAGGTAGATAAAGGCACGCAACACAAAAAAACGTAATAATGAGTCAAGAATTCAATAGATGTATACATTTTTACGAATAGCATTTGACGTACAAAGTTAGAGACTAGGAATTTAATTAACAAACATAAACTGGCTTCAAATATGGTTAGCTGTTTAAAGTAGGCAAAATAGCTGAAAATGCAGAACTGTTTTATAAGAGAGAGACTTTTCTGTTAAGGAGACGAAATTTCGTATGGCTTTGAAAAGGCAATCTGAAGCCAAAATGTATCTTCTTTGTGTCTACATTTCCTCGTTTGTGTAAAGCGCTTTGAAGAGCAACTAACACGTATGATGGGTTATTATTATCCTAAATTTTTTGGTTCCCACCAGCCTGTGATGCCAGGACAAACACTAAAGATTGCTGCCTGAGAAAGCTTTAGGCTGTCAGCCACACTACTTCAGTCTGAAAGAGAACTTGTATTCCCAATATTTGTAGTTCCTCCTGTCTCTCCTTACAGTTGTAATTAGAGGTTCTCACAGATTTAACAACCAGTATTCTTACCCTGTGTGCCGTGTGGACAGTTGGTATGCGGGGGACTCGGCTGAATTAGGAATTGACCATCATGCGGTTCACGGACGCCCACGCAATGAAAGCAACTTGCCAGGACACTCCTGAAAAATTCAGGCTATATGTTGAAGCTGCTCTCCAATAAATTTCTTTCTGTACTGGCGCAGCAATTCGCGAAAGCTGCAAACTGGAATCTGGACAGAAAAACCTCAGACGCTGTGAGCAGGATTTGAACCTGCGCGGGGAGTCCCCATTGGATTTCGAGTCCAACGCCTTAACCACTCGGCCATCACAGCCACCGGCAAAGTTTTCCTACGCTTTAGACTAAAGGCAAACATAGATTGTTTGCTATGCAGTGTAGAAAAGAGAGGACCATGTTTCACCCCAAGGACACTCTTCGGAGAAAGGATCTCTTCAACAGTCGATGCTCAACCTCATGCACCTCACGTAATGTGTTTGGTCGTCCTGCTGTACGCCAGGCACTGTACTAGACACTGTGGATACAATGGTGGCAAAAAAAAAAAAAAAAAAAAAAAAAAAAACCCAAAACCCAAACACCAAACCCAAAAAAGGCATGGTTCCTTCTATAATTAAAGTCAGGATGTGGTGGAAAATAAATCCATTGTTTCCATCTGGAGGTGTTAAAGTATTAGCTAAATATAATAACCATAGCATCATGGACAATCACTTGAGAGACTGTCCCTCTTTGGTAAGCTTCCTCTGCAGCAGGCTAGTTCCACCTTACCAGCTGCTTGGAATCCCTTCTTCCCAGGTAGACAAGTGAAGATGTGAATGACAAGTGGTCTCCAGTCAAGTGAATGTTATAGCACCTTCCTTCATCTCCAAGAGTCTTTTCTTCAATTCCCTCTTTAATCCTGAGCCATATAGTGGCTCTTTGAGATTCTGTCGTTCTGTTCATAAGTGGCCTCATTAGGGCCTTTCTGCCTCTCTCCTTAAGGTTCCCAGAGCAGGTTATTGCCTCCATCTTTGTCACTTTTTGTATACTTGTTTCTCCATTTCAACCAGGAGCTCCTGGGAGACACAATAATGTCTTCATTTTTACTTACTCTCTGGCTTCCTATACATTGGAAACTTGTTTGTGCTTAGTAGCTGCTTTTGTTGCTTGCACAATTAACTCTTGCTTAAACAAATCTCTGAGGACTCAATTATCTGTTCCCTGTTCCTCACTCCCTTTTACGTCTTTTCTTCCCTCTTACCCAGCATATATTAGAATCACACCATTGCTGCACTCTCAACTCCCCTGCCTCCCTCACTTTGTACTCCTTTGGCAAAGCTACAACCTGGGCAGCTGAGCATGGGAGAAAAACACACAATCAGTTGACAGCTCTCACCTTAAATTCATGACAGTGGGTCTCATGTAGGTCCTCAAGGCTGCCAGGCAATTGAACCATAAGGCATGAGATTAGTCCACCCGGACTCCTACTGTTCTAAATCACTATTTCACACCTTCTCTCATCCCAAAACTCCAACACTTCCTCTCCAGTCCTCATATTCAACTGATGGCTTTGCTTCCTACTTCACTGAGAAAATTAAAGCAATCAAAAGAGACCTTCCACAAACATCTACCATCA
Source organism: Eulemur rufifrons (assembly GCF_041146395.1). NCBI lineage: Eukaryota > Metazoa > Chordata > Mammalia > Primates > Lemuridae > Eulemur > Eulemur rufifrons. The sequence goes on along the minus strand of NC_091000.1, from coordinate 47,385,770 downwards.
CATCTATTCACCTACCAGCCTCTATAGGACTGTCAGTGATTCTAAATTCTCTTGACAAGGTTACCAATGATCTCCCACATGGCTAAAATCCTTTCCCGGTCCTCATCTTACTTTGTATAGCAGCAGCTTTTTTTTTTTTTTTTTTTCCCAGCAACAGAGTCTCACCCTGTTGCCCAGGCTAGAGTGAGTGCCTTGGCGTCAGCCTAGCTCACAGCAACCTCAAACTCCTGGGCTCAAGGGATCCTCCTGTCTCAGCCTCCCCAGTAGCTGGGACTACAGGCATGCACCACCATGCCCGGCTAATTTTTTCTATATATATTTTTAGCTGTCCATATAATTTTTTTCTATTTTTAGTAGAGATGGGGTCTCGCTCTTGCTCAGGCTGGTCTTGAACTCCTGAGCTCAAATGATCCACCCGCCTCGGCCTCCCAGAGTGCTAGGATTACAGGCATGAGCCACCGCGCCCGGCCAGCAGCAGCTTTTAATACATTCTCCTTCTTACAACACTTTATTCAATTGACCTTAGGGTAAAAATTCTCCTGGTTGTCTTCCACTTAGTAATATGCATTTAAGTTTTCTCCATGTCTTTTCATGTTTTCATAGCTCATTTCTTTTTAAGCACTGAATAATATTCCATTGTCCAGATGTACCATAACTCATTTATCCATTCAGCTACTGAAGAACGTATTCCAACTTCCAACTTTTGACAATTATAAATAAAGCTATGTGCAGGTTTTTGTGTAGACATGTTTTCAGCTCTTTTGGATAGATGTCAAGGAGTGCAGTTGCTGAATGGTATGGTAAAAGTATGTTTGGTTTTGTAAGAAACCACCAGACTGTCTTCCAAAGTGGCTGTACCATTTTACATTCCTACCAGCAATGAAAGAGAGTCCCTGTTACTTCATATCTTCACTGGCTTTTGGTGTTGTCAGTGTTCTGTTTGTTGGCCATTTTAACGGGTATGTAGTGGTATCTCATTGTTGTTTTAGTACAAACATTTAGGTAAAAAAACTACTCATTTTTCTGATGACCTATGATGGGGAAAATCTTTTCATATGCTTATTTGCCATCTGTATATGTTCTTTACTTTGGCTCATTTTTTAATTGGGTTGCTTGTGTTCTTACTGTTGACTTTTAAGACTTCTTTGTATATTTTGAATAACATTCCTTTATTAGATGTGTCTTTTTCAAATTATTTTCTTTAGTCTGTGGCTTGTCTTCTTATTCTCTTGACTTTGTCTTTAGCAGAGCAGAAGTTTTAAGTTTTAATGAAGCTTATTAATTATTTCTTTCATGGATTGTGCCTTTGGTGTTGTATCTAAAATGTCATTACCATACCCATGGTCATCTAGGTTTCCTCCTGTTATTTTCTAAGAGTTTTATAGTTTTGCATTTGACATTTAGGTCTATGATCCATTTTAAGTTAATTTTTGTTAAGGATGCAAGGTCCATGTCTAAATTCACTTTTTTGAAATGTGGATGTCTAGTTGTTCCAGTACTATTTGTTGAAAAGACTGTCTTTGCTCCATTGTATTGCCTTTGCTCCTTTGTCAATGATTAGTTGATGACTATATGTGAATCCATTTCTAGGCTCTCTATTCTGTTCTACTGATCTATTTGTCTATTTTTTCACTCAATGTCTTCCCACTTCCATTTCTTTTTAGTCTTCTTTGCTGGTTCTTCCTGCTCTCCTCCATCCTTCTATCAGGATTTCTCAGGGCTTAATATTTGATCTCCTTCTCTTCTATATTTGTACCCATCACTCAGTTAATGTCACCCAGTCTCATAGTTTAAATAACATGTATCTGTTGAAAACTCACTACTTTGTATTTTTAGCCTGAATTTCTTCCCTAAATTCCAGACTGGTATTGTGTATTTTAAGATAGACATTTCAAATTTAATATGTTAAACCAATTCCTGAGTTTCCCAAAGAAAACCTACTCTGATCCCAAGCTTGTGTATTTCAGATAATGGCAATTTCGACTTTTCAGACTGTGAAAGTTGCAGATACAGGCATGAAATCACTTTTGTCAGACTCACACAAAATAGGGATGGGAAGGTCCAAAGGAGAAGATGCTCATGCTTACATGTCTGAGATAAGAGCTATTTCCAAGGACTTTCTAAAAAGTCTTTCCCATCCTTCACACATCTCATGCTTTGATGAGGTTTGTCACTAGACATTCTTAAGGACTGCAGTAATTTGGAAGAACACTTGCCCAGTAATGTCATCTCCACCAAAGAATTGACAATTCTGGCTTTGAATCTCTGGAACTAATGAACCGTTTCTAAGCAGGTTCTGTAAATCCCTTTTGTTTGCTAATAAAAGCTTTCCTTATTCTCTCTCAGAGAATGCACTACTGGCTTACCATTTCATGTATTCTGGAATATAATCCTTTTTTCTATTTCCTCAGTAAACCTGACATATTTAGAGATCATTTCTCTAGTGTCTTTTATTATTTTTTTTATTTGACAAGACATTTAGGTAAAAAATTTTGGCAACATTCTTAACGCCAAAGATTCTCTCATTCTACGTAATTGAGAACATTTTCTTTGTTCTAACTTCTGAATTTATCCAGATCTGACAAACTTCTCATCAACTTAACTGCTATCATCCTAGTCCAAGAGACCTTCATCTCTAACATGGAATATTGCAAAAATCTCTTAACAGAATTCCCTTCTTCCATGCTTTCCAATCCTACAAAATATTCTATGCTACACAGTCAGAGAGATCCTTTTGAACCACTTTGTCGTACAGATTTGCTCAAAAGTTAACATCTCATTTCATCAGAGTAAATGTCAAAATCCTCATTGAACCTACAGGGTTGTCCATGGTCTCACTTCTCCAGCTGCACTCCTTTCTCACTCTGCTGCAGTTACCATTGGCCTTCTTGTACTTCCTTGTATATTTCAGGCACATCGTTGCCTCAGGGCCATTGCACTGACAGTTCCCTCTGCAAGAAATACTCTTGCTTGGGCCGGGTGCGGTGGCTCACGCCTGTAATCCTAGCACTCTGGGAGGCGGAGGCGGGTGGATTGCTCAAGGTCAGGAGTTTGAGACCAGCCTGAGCAATGAGGGAGACCCCGTCTCTACTAAAAATAGAAAGAAATTATCTGGCCAACTAAAATATACATATGGGGGGAAAAAAAAATTAGCCGGGCATGGTGGCACATGCCTGTAGTCCCAGCTACTCGGGAGGCTGAGGCAGCAGGCTCGCTTGAGCCCAGGAGTTTGAGGTTGCTGTGAGGTTGCTGTGAGCTAGGCTGATGCCACGGCACTCTAGCCCGGGCAACAGAGTGAGACTCTGTCTCAAAAAAAAAAAAAAGAAAGAAAGAAAGAAATACTCTTGCTTGAATATATGTATGACACAGTCCCTTATCTACTTCAGGGTTTTTTCTCAGATATCACCTTATCAACAAAACACACCCTGAACATTATACATAAAACTATAAACTCCCTTTATTCCATCAGTTTTCCTCCTCATTCTTTGCTTTATTTTTCACCATATCATTGGTGATCATTTTTCAAACACACTATATAACTTATTTATTTTGTATATTGTCTATCTCCCCTATGAGAATACAAACTTTACTAGGGCAGGGATTTTTGTTTACTGCTAGATTCCTAGTACCTAGAAGAGAGTCTGGCATACAGTTGATAATAAATATTTGTTGAAATTATATGAAATAGATTTCATTATTCCATTTTGCAGATAAAGATATGAGGTCAAGGTCATTGAGTTTCACAGGATCACAACATAATAAAACCAATATTGAATCCCAGGTATTCAGATTTCCTGACTAGAGATTTTTCTACTCTTCCAGGGATGCCTTGGGGGGAGGGAGGTTGAAGGGGAGGGCAAGGAGGCAAAGTTGGCTGAAGTGCAAAAGGAAAGAGGGCTGTAAAAGAAGTAGGATGTTCTTGCTACCAGATCAAATAGCTTCCACCAAAAAAATCTGACTAGAAATTTTTTGATGTCCACATTCCAGAGCAGCAATACGTTTAATTTGCCTTAGGGAACATTGCCTGGACATCATACCCATTCTCTAATATGAAAAACTTTGACCCTCCTTTTGTTCTGAAATATGCATTTCCCCATTTTCTCCAGGGAAGCAGTACCAATAATAAGCATGATGTTTGTGAGAGTTATCTCTGGTTACCCTCAATGTCCTCAGTCTCTTGACACTGGGCTTTCTCTGCCTCTTCCTACAGTATTGAAATCAACTTTTGTATTGTATGCTAAGTTTCATTCTCTTTAATATCAATGTCTTTCTGTAGAACCTTTCTTCTTTCAGAAAACTGTAACAGTGAGGAACACTTCAACCTCAGACACACATGGATACAAATACTGGCTCCAAATTCTACAATTTGTGTGAACTTGAGCAAATTATTTATGTTATTTAACCTCTCCACTCCTCAGCTTCTACATTTATAAAACAGGTAAATGATTGTAAATAGCAATAGCATCCACCCCTTAGGCTTGTTTTGCTAGTTTATATAAGAAAATTCATTACACACTTGGTTTAATAGCTGGTAGTAAATGGTAGCTATTACTAGTATTCTAGTCATTTCTTTCCCCTTATTGGTTTCAACAAAATGATGTGGAAATTGCAAGGATCAAGGCTTTGGGAATTTGAAAAAATATATACCCACATCCAATAGGATATTAAGGAATGAGCAAGTATGTACTGTAAAGCCAGGAATATCCAAGTTTGTACCATAACTCACATAGTAGCTCCACACTTAGGCAAGACAGGTAATCACTACAAGCCTTAGTGTCTCAACTTAAAATTAGGAAACTAACACTTTCCTCAGGTAATCATGGCAAGGGTCCAGTCTTACATTGTGTTAACCATTGAGTGCCTATTGTGTAGTAGGTATTGTGCAAGGCAGTGTGGATTCGTTGATGAGCAAGAACAGACACTGCTCCTGCCCTCGTGCAACTTACATTCCAGAAAGACAGACATTAATCTAGTTACTACACTGATAAATGTAAAATGTGCAGGCAAAGAGAGGTCATGGTGCTATGAAGAATATGAGACTTTCACTTAGGGAGTTTAAGGAAGCCTTTCAGGAAAGAAATAATAGTTTGAGATCTAATCACGAGCAAGAGATAACTAGGCAAAGGCAAGCGCAAGGCTTTTCAGCTTTCAGCTGGAGGGTACCTCATAATGCACAGCCCAGTGGTGAGAGAGAGATTGTACGGACAGACTCCGAGTATGGAGCACAGACTGCAAGAGAGGGAGCTGTGACTTGCGGGTGAAGTATTTAAAGGTTGAATATGCAGGGCATTTCAGACAGTTATATATAATGAGTGGTGTAGAAGATAACATCTATAAAATGTGTAGTATACATCAGACTCTTTAAAGGCTAGTTTCTGCCTCGTCTTCCCTTTATCCTGTCAAAATACTCAGAATCGGAGATCTAGTGTAACTTAACCTATAAGGAAATCAGTTAAATTGCCTCCAATAAGTTTGAAAGAATTCATATTATCAGAAGGATCTTGAGAGTTCTCTGGGGATGAGGGGTGGGGTGATCTTGGCAAATTCTGAGCTCTGGCTCCCCATTCGGAGATCCCAGTCTCTGCCACCTCTGGTGGTCACTTAGTGCAGGCGCGGATGTTAACTGAGTTTACCACTAGGAGGCAAAACGATGAAATAATTTCCCTGAATGTGGGTTAGGAAAGCTGAAGCACTCTCCTTCTAGTGTATGTCTATTCCAGAAGAAAAACTGCCTTCCTAAAATTCATGTTTTTTAGCAAAATATGTGATGAAACACACGAACAAGTTGCTAAACTTTTAAACTCTTTCCTCTTTTCCTTTCTTATTTCCGAGAAATCCCGCAAACGGCTCCAACACTAAACCGATTGCAGAGATGGTCAGGTTTCCTCCTTTCACTCTGGTCTCTGCCGCTGGGAGCCCACCTGAGCAGAGCTGAATGCCGGCTGCAGAGTCCTGGGAGAACGTCGCGTTGATGGCTCGAGGAGGCTCCCGCAGCGAGCGAGCGCGGGAGTCCGCCCGGTGCCCACAGAGTCGCTCACCGAGTTTCCGCCGCGGCAGGAACGCACTCGTTTTGCGGAGTCTGACAGCAAGTCCGCTGAGAATCAAGTCTCAGAGGGTCTTCCCGGGGATGGTGGGAACCAGGGAGGAAAGGTGGTCACGAAATCAAGGTAAGGGTCTCCTATGTCCCATCCAGATATCCAGGAATATCTTCTTATGTATCCCTCGACCCTTCTCCACTCACAACTTTTCCTTCCCGTCCTCGCCTGAAGATTTCCAGAAATATTGTGTGGTACTAAAAGTAATAATAGTACTACTACTAATAATTGTCAGTGACGTCTGCTATCCTTTAACTCTGCGGTCCCCAACCCCCGGGCTGCAGACCGGTACCGGTCCGTGGCCTGTCCGGAACCGGGTCTCAGAGCTCCGCCGCCGTCCCTTCACCGTCCGTGGAAAATGGTCTTCCACGAAACTTAAAAAACGCGGAGACGGGGGGCGCGCACGGCAGGAGGTGAGCGGAGGGCGGGCGGGCGAAGCTTCGTCTATATTTACAGCCGCTCCCAGCGATGGCTGGTATCACGGCCTGAGCTGCCCCCAACACACACCCCGTCCGTGGAAAAGCTGTCTTCCATGAAACCGGTCCCTGGTGTCAAAAAGGTTGGGAACCGCTGGGTGACGCTCGGTGGCGGCAAATCAAAAAGGTTGGGGACCGCTGCTTTAACTGACACGTGGTGGCGGTCCTTGCTGAATTTCAAGTCAGGGCTCTTTTCATTCTTCGATGTTCATGAGAAAGTCACTTTGCGGAAAACCCGTGTCACGTCTTGCTCTCAGAATTCCGAAGAAGCCAGTCTCACCAGTGTGGCATAGGCCGAGTCCTGGGCGGCGGGCTACTCTTGAGATCAACACTTCTTGGGGCTCTGAAGCCGAGAAAAGGGAAAAAGGTAGGGGACTTGCGAGGGTGGGAGAAGAGACAAAATAGAACGTTAACCCTGTTTCCGCCCGGTTTCGAACCGGGGACCTTTCGCGTGTTAGGCGAATGTGATAACCACTACACTACGGAAACCAGCTGCAAGAAATTTCTTCCCTCGGAAAATAGAAGTAAATATTACTTGATTTCCTAGGTTTAAAAATTTTCAATTTGTCTTTTCCTTGTAGAGAATTTTCTGGTTGTATTGCTGCTGTTTCTCTCACATTTTCCATTTATTGAAATCAACAATATCACATACCGATGATGCATATTTACCAGCAGAAATACATTAACCAAATATATCTACTATAATGTTCAGAGAGTCTAGAGCAGCCTGTTCAAATAGCAAAAAAAAAAAAGGAAACTACCCCGGTGCCCATCAAAGAAGACTTCCTAGAGAAAATGACACCAGATCTAAGACTTGGTAGATAAAAAGAAGTATGACAATTGCAGAGAGGTTAGCAAGGGAGATTTTTGTCATTAGGAACTGGATGGAGTGGTTGTGGTCTCTGGGAGGAAATCCAGAGATTTGAAGCAGGGCACAGAAAGAAATCAGATTAAATGGAAATATTTGGGCTGGATCAGAGAAGGGATGAGTCCTCTAAAGACAGAAAGTTATATTTTAGTCTGAATGTGATGAGAGATGTAGACTAACCTTTAATTTTTAGAATGTAGATGTCATCCAGGGAAGAGCGTTTTTTTTTTTTTTTTTTTTTTTTTAAATCAGGGTGTAACTTACATACATTAAAATACACAAATCTTAAGTGTACTGATCAAGGAACAAAATATATGTGACATCAGCTCAGATTCAATTGCTTCAGCAAATGCCAACCAAGTTTATGTTGAAATGGTTGAAACCAAAAATAAAGGAAAAAATCTTAAAAGCAGCTGAAAAGAAAAATATTACATTTTAGGTTAAACAAAAGTTAAATTGAATAATAGGTATTAATTCAAAGGAAGGCAGAAAAGGAGGAATAAAGAACAGATAAAATAGAAAATAAATAAAATGACAACAGACTTCAATCATAAATAATTGCATTCAATGTAAATGGAATAAACAATTAAAACGCAGAGATTGTCAGCCTAGCTAGTGAAATAGTCAATTGTATCTTGCTTACAGGAGACACACTTTAAAAATAAGAACACAGACAGGTTAAAAGTAAAGCAGTGGGGAAAGAGGTATTATGAAAACACCAACCATTAGAAAGCTGGTGTGAATATCAATATGAGAAAGAGTAGATGTCAAAGTAAAAAGTAAGACCAAAGATAAGAGGAATGTTACATAATGATAAACTGTTAAATTCATGAGGAAGAGATATTAATTCTTATGTGAAGCAAATTAAGAAAACTAAAACAAGAAAATAGAAAAATCTCAATTGTGGTTGGCAATTTTTAAAGACACCTCTGACTGATGAGAAACTGAAAGAAAAGAGGAAAAAGAAGTAAGAATATAGAAAACTTGAACTGTGATTATTATCCAATTAATTTTACCTACCTATAAGACACCATACTTGAATACTGAAGAATATACATTATTTTCAAGTGCACACAGAAAATTCACTGAAGTTAGGCCATAAAGCAAATTTCAATAAGTTTTAAATAATTAAAGTCATTTTTAAAATATGGTTTCTGAGGACAACAGAATTAAAGTAGAAGTCAATAACAAAAAGATAACTAGAAAATTCCCAAATGTTGGAAAACATAATCACTGCACTTCTACAAAAGCCCCAGGTTAAAGAAAAAGTACAATGGAAATGAGAGAATATTTTGCACTAAAAGAATGAAAATACAACATGAAACTAAAACAGTTCTTGGAGGGATATTTATAGGTTTAAATGTATATATTAGTAAGAGAAGAAGGGTTTAAGACAAGAAAGTTTTAAGAAAGAAATATTTTGTATTTTAAGTCAGAGTTTCTTTGCTCTCTTAAGAATGAATATAGACCACCAATCCTGGAGACAGGGAGAGCAAAAGTAGGTTGTTGTAGATTGTGGTGAAGAAGAGGTATTGAGGGCCCAAATAGGGACCAACAGAGGGCAAAGATGCCTCACATATATTTCTCTTTCTTTTTTTTAAATTTGTTTATATTTTTCCTTATGTTACCTTGTCTAAGAGACACCCCATATATGTTGAAGGTAAAATCAGCAGGACTTTGTCATGATTTGACGGTGGGGTAAATGTACGGGAGTAGTTAAATTTAACCCCAGTTTCTAACAGGATTGTTGATGAGTTTAGTTTGTGGTGTGCTAGCGATACCTGTATGAAATCCATGTGGAAATGGAAATATAAGTTTGAAGCTTGGGAGAGACTTCATTTAGACATGGATATTTTGGGATGATCAGCTCCAGGCAGGCAGCCAAGGCCCCTACTGTGAACAAAGAAATTCTGAGAGATGCAGAACAATTTACTCCAGAGACTCCACAATCAAGTTAAGATGTAAATGTCAGTCCAGGAAATCTGCAGAGTAAAATGTTTGGAAGTCATTGTCTGTGGTGTAATTGTTATCACATTAGCGTCATATGACTAAAGTTCCCTGGTTGGACACCAGGTGAAAACACCTCTCAGGACAATTTCTCTTTCCAGAACATTTTCCATCATTACCATGCCTTACCTTTCACCTTTTTAGAAACATCCAAATCAATTCACTGAAGTTTATTCAGTGCCCAGTGTTGGAAATTAACAACTGGACATGAAGAAGGAAAAACAATATAGGTAGCCTAAGACAACACCAGGCCTACCTTAAGATCATAAAAGAGGAGCTGCCCATTTGGGGATCCCAGGCCAAGTGACATTTGGCCCTTGAGAAGGAGGCTCTGTTTGAATAAAGAATACATATCTTAGGTCAGGAAAGAAATCGTATTTGAATCAGAGGGAGGTCCTTTTAGCAAAGATACAACTGTGAATGTCCAATTCTTTTTTAAAAATTGTTTTATAATTTAGCACTTTTAAGAACTCAACTCTAATAGGGGAGCATGAATATCACTACATTAGATTCAATTCCACTTTAAGAGGTCTTTTAAAACATCAGTGTTCTGACACATTTGCACTCTCACCTGCTTAACAAAGAGGTAATAATCAATCTGTTGGGCCAGTATGTATGGTAAGGAGTAAGAAGCTTTTAGAAATGCAATCCATTGCTTACAGAATTCTGTGCATATTACAAAGGATGGGGTAGTGGGCATTTGTACAGACTGACATATAATTTGAAGATACAGTTTAGAACACCAAAAGAAACACAACGGATAAAACAGAAACACTATGCTCTTCAGGGTTTAATGTCTTCTTCTTTTTTTTTTTTTTTAGAACTTTAATGTAAAAGTCTGCCTAGAAAAGACTCTAAAACTTCAGGTTTCAACATGCATTTTTCATTTGTCTTCAGGCTATTGTTAGATATCTTATCAATTTTGTCACTAATGATTCTACTATTAAGATGACATTACAGTCTCCTCTTTTCAAAAATTTTGGTGATGTCCTGAGTCCAGAATCATTCAAAGAGGGGGAACAGCTATTACAATACCCAATTTAATGTTTAAATTAGACTTCTTGGGCCGGGCGTGGTGGCTCATGCCTGTAATCCTAGCACTCTGGGAGGCCGAGACGGGTGGATCGTTTGAGCTCAGGAGTTGGAGACCAGCCTGAGCAAGAGCGAGACCCAGTCTCTACTAAAAATAGAAAGAAATTATATGGACGACTAAAAATATATACAGGAAAAATTAGCCGGGCTTGGTGGTGCATGCCTGTAGTCCCAGCTACTCAGGAGGCTGAGGCAGGAAGATCGCTTGAGCCCAGGAGTTTGAGGCTGCTTTGAGCTAGGCTGACGCCACGGCACTCTAGCCTGGGCAACAGAGTGAGACTCTGTCTCAAAAAAACAAAATAAAAATAAATAAATTAGACTTCTTAGCCATTTCTTTTTACTATTATTATTATTTACCTTCCTTTAAAATAGGACTAAGCAAAAATGCAGAGGGAAGCCACAGGTTTACTAGGAGGTGTAGAAAGTAGCTGGGAAAATGTAAAGGTAGAGGATTTGAACTCTCCACCACTGACTATAGGTCAGTGTCTTCATTGTTCTCCAAAGCTAATTGATACTGACTTCCACACATTGCTTTAAAATTAGAAAAGCCATTAGCTATTTAACGATCCCCTGTAAAAACGTTACTGAGTGCCAACTCTATTCCAGGTGCTTTGAGGGTTCTGAAGTTGCAAAACACTTAAATCTCTCCCAGTAATCAGGCACATCCAAAGAATATATGAAAGGGTCTATTTCTAAAGCTGTTGATTCTGCATCACTTGATCTCAAATGATAGGACAAATGTGCAAGCCTCACTATGCTAGACTACTTACCCGCTGCTGATCTTATGATGTTAGGGCAATTATTCCAAGCCTTACATGTTTTTTGGCATGTATCGGAAATGCTTTTCATCCATTTGTTCCATTTTCCACTTCTGTCCAAGTATCCCAATTTTCCAGCAAAGCTTAAGGCCTGAGTATTAGAAGATTCATCGGTTGTAAATTCAAGTTGATTCCTTTTAAACCAGCGATGATACTTTCTATCATATGAAATTACAAAAAGCGTGAAGGACGCCCAAACAGAGGCCCCGCTGGGATTTGAACCCAGGATCTCCTGTTTACTAGACAGGCGCTTTAACCAGCTAAGCCACGGAGCCAGTTCCAGACTTTGACCTAGCTATACATTATTTAGATATAATTTCACATTTCTATAAATTGCAACGATCCTAGTAATTATTTCTTTCAGGTGATTTGAAAACAAGCAAACAAAAATAGACATTTGGGCCTCAGTCAAAACCAAAGAACTTTCTATTGGAAGGGTGAATGCAGGGGATGGATTCAAATGACTATCTCCCTTGGGAAACTGTCCCAACATGGCTGCCACTAGACTCACTGTAAGCTCCAGTTGCCACACAGGGACCTTTGTTGAACCCAAAGGAAAAATGAATTGACTTTTTATTAACCATCATTTTGTTTTAATCACACCTTCCCTCTTCTCTATTAGCATGGAGAAGTAGGGGTTACTGGTCAAAGATTAGCACATGTCTGACACATGGTTGCTGTAAGAAAAGAACTGAGGATGTGTGGTGTATCTATCAGATACATGCCCCCTCTTAGGTGGTGGCACTCATTTCTCAGCTATGAGAATGTTGACTATACCAATGGCTCACAGATGAGTCTCTCTCCCGTAACTACCTTTACAGGAAGGATGCTTCGTGCTCCAATTAACACCCTACCCCAGGAGCAGCTCAAATTCAATGATTGGATGGAGGAATACATAGGTCGGCCCTTTCCACCTACCCACCATAATTAAGGACATTTCTGAAGGGCCTGTCCAGACTCAAATACACCTTTGAGATGGGCTGGGGCCTCTGTTGCAACTGTGTTGAATTCAGCTTCTGCCTTTTCTCAGTGCTGCCCTCTTCACCTTCTCACAGGTGTTGATTTTGAAAGCATTCCCAATAAACTGTCTCCACACAAATCTCCATCTCAGTGTCTGTTTCCTAGGCAACTGACCTATGACAAAAAACAAGTGACTGATGTCTACTTTGGTCTCTTGAGGTCAAAGTAAGTCTAAATATGGCCCAGTCTTTCAGAGATCATTTACCATAGCAAGTGCCCTAATAAAACAATAAGGGTAATGATAATAATAATAACAACATTCTGTGCTGAAAACTTTCAGAATTTTCACCACACAAGATAAAATAAGATATCTACTGGTTAATTAAAAAGACGTACAAAGTTAGTGAAAGGTGCTAAAGGCCACGGGAAATAATTTATGGTTTATGATATTAAACAATTATAATCTATGATATTAAAAAATTAATTTATAATATTCAATGAATTAAAATGGAAAGTTAGAAAATAAATGGCAAATTTGGCTAGTCAAAGGATATGATTCCCATTTCTAGGGAAAAAACGTGAATATCAAACGTTTTATACTAGTACTGCATATCTAAAGAAGACCAAATAATGTATAGATATATATGCATGCATATACGTCTCAATGGAGGGAGAAAACATAATCAGGGCATTTAACATGTACATAGGCCAATTAACTTTTCAAAATATTACTTCCCCTAACTAATAGAAACAGTCATGGTAGGAGGAGGGGAGAAGTAGAAGTAGAATCTTGCTAAGAAAGCAGGGGGTAAATCAGGAATTAGCTACTCTACTGGCCCCTCCCTGGGTTGACACCTGCCAGCAGGTGGATCAGACCCCGCCAGGAGCGGCACACCTCGCAGTCTGAGTTGTCACACTCTGGCCTCGGTTCCTCCTTCCCTTTCAGATCCCGGGATTTCTCTCCCGTGAAGATAACGGTCCTGACTTCGGACATGCCCTAGATTTACATTTCCTATTATTGAGTTGGGGGCCCGGGTTCTCCCCAGAGACTGGGCGGGGTCAGATGCCCACGACAAGCAATCCCCACCGTCCCTTCGGACCCGCAGACTTCAGCTCTCGCTCGGGCGCCACCAACTATCTATCTGGTGACCGGCACTGCAGATTTAAGTCTGTGACTCTCTCGCTCGCGGAGGCGCAAGTCCGGGCCGGGCAGCTGAGAATTCAGGGTCCCGGTAACGGCGAAACCATCCCGAAACCAGGCTGTGAGAGGGTGTAGTTCCGGGTCCTGAAGCCTCCGGGAAGAGCCAACCTGCCTAGAATGGTCTCCAGGAACGGAGAAAAATCTGCACCCTTCGCGCGGGAGCGTAGTCTTTTGAGCCCTGCGACGGCTTCGTGGTCGGTTCCCTGATCCGCTCTCCTCGATCTCAGGCTTGGAGCAGCTTCAGGTTCGTCTCGGGCCTACCCCGGGTAGGAGGCAGGAAGCCCTGCTTGGGGACGTTGACCTGAATCTTCTTGGCTCAGAATTGGCAGTTTAAGAAAGACTTTCCCCAAAAGAAGCTAGGTTTGTCAAAAGTAAATATGGAGCCCCTCCCATCCCCTGTCTAGGTTGGGGAAAGGTGGGAAAGAAAATAAATGAAATTGTTATTAGGATAAATTTTGGTAAAACAATGCTGTTTGAGAGTAATTTACAATTCGGAAGGGAAAACGTGAAAATACCGTGGCCGGTTAGCTCAGTTGGTTAGAGCGTGGTGCTAATAACGCCAAGGTCGCGGGTTCGATCCCCGTACGGGCCAGGACTAACGGGTATGTTTTGTTCCAAAAGGGAGAGTATTCCACATCGCCGCGTAGCCTAGTTGTATTTCTCCAGGCTTAACGCGCTGAAAAACAGTGAGTCAGAAATGACCATTCTATCGAACTGCTTTTCCATCTTCCGGTGATAGAGCCCTGATGTTCAGCTGATCTTGAGAGGTTCGCCCGGCTCACTCTCGCTCCCCACTCACAAAACAGGGCATTGGAGACCTGACAACGCAGAAGCACAACCGTCTTGGCTTCTGTTGTTCCAGTGTGGGAAATCATTTCTTGGAGTAAAATACTGAATTATTTGATTACTTCTTCCGAAAACAAGTTGTAAAACCACCTACCTTTAATATAACTCTCTCTAGCTCATTCTGCTTTCTCCGGTTCAGTCTAAGAGAAAACAAGATAAAGTGAGAAAAAAAAAATTTTTTTGAAAACATTAGTAATAAGAATAACAGATCTTTGTTTTGTATACTCTGAACACATCCCAACATGAAAAGAATACATGATTTTAAAAATATTTTTATACTTAAGGATTTTTGCATAAATAATACATTCATGTGACTCAAAAAGTAGAAAATTTAAAAAGATACATTAAAAATGTTTGGTGGCCGGCGCGGTGGCTCACGCCTGTAATCCTAGCACTCTGGGAGGCCGAGGCAGGCGGATCGTTTGAGCTCAGGAGTTCGAGACCAGCCTGAGCAAGAGCGAGACCCCCGTCTCTGATAAAAATAGAAAGAAATGATTTGGACAACTAAAAATACATAGAAAAAAATTAGCCGGGCATGGTAGTGCATGCCTGTAGTCCCAGCTACTCGGGAGGCTGAGGCAGGAGGATCGCTTGAGCCCAGGAGTTTGAGGTTGCTGTCAGCTAGGCTGACGCCACGGCACTCACTCTAGCCTGGGCAACAGAGTGAGACTCTGTCAAAAAAAAAAAAAAAAAAAAAGGATTTTAGGTACAATAGTTATCTTTAAATATAAAATATTGAAAAACAATAGCTGAATTATGGTACAGCAAAGCTGAATTAACCTAAAAGAGTAGGTCCATTTTATTCTCACAACGCCATATTCATTTCCAAGTTCAACTTATTTTCTTTTCTACCAGTCCTACGTAACAATTAGTTGATTGTTTCACCTCAGACCTGACTTCCTCATTTGTTTATGCAAGGTATTGTCCATTATTATTTCCTGGGTTCATCTTAGAGATTTTTCATGTTGAATTTTTTCTAGCCTGGTCTCATTATCAACACCATTTATTGTATAACCCATCTCGTCACTGATTTGAAATGCCAACTTTATTGCATACTGAATTCTGACTACTTTAAAGTTGAGAGAACCTATAGACTGATGTCTAAACAGAAAAGAGCATGAACTTTGGAGCCCAAGGATCATCTATTCTAATTTGGACTTTCCCATTGACTCGCTGCGAATCTCAATTTCTTCATTAGTAAAATGGAGATATTAATTCCTAGTTCATAGGACAATGGTGAGGATTAAAATCAATATTGTTTAGAAAATATCTAACAATATATCTGACAAATAGTAAATTCTTAATGTGTTACTCCTCTTTCCCTTCAGTAGAAACACTCCCTTCTTTTAAGAGCCAACCTTAACAGAAACCCAGCAATCAGATACTGTCCTAATAGTTAAATTTCTTTTATGTTTTGAGGGCAAGATCTAACTTCCCACTCAGTTTTTCCGTGTTTTCGCTGGTGGGAGGAAAGAGCCCATCTCTGACCGCTTCAGTGTATCTTTCCAATCGGAATTCCAGGGTTTGAGAAAACTGTTTCTCCTGAAAGTCAAGCTTCATCCTTGACAAAAGTGAAGCTTTCTTTCTTTTCTTTTTCCTTTAACGCGGATGGGGCTGGGTGGAAGAAGAGTTAAAAGATTTCTGTCTTTGGTAAAGAAATTTCACACCAAAAAAATGCTGCTTGGGGTATTACAGAGTAAGCGGCGGTTCTGAGCGTTGGTTGGTTGGCTAGGTTAGTAAGACTGTGGTGCTAATGACTTTGAGATTGTGGGTTCCATCCCGCTGGTTAGGGCTAGGTCGCGTGCTCCCCACAATAACGACCTTTTCACGCCTAGATACAGACCTGAAATCACCGACACCATAAAGGGAAATTTGAATAAGTTCCTCCGACCATCTGTGTGCTGGTTTTATTCAATTTCTCTAATCACAGAGGAGCCTCATGATCAAGCACTTTCAATCTACATGGTAATTTTGTTGTTGTTTTATGTTTTAAAACATTGTAACACACATACAAACATTTATAACATAGAAACATTAAAATGGAAATATTTTCGAAGAATGTTAGATGGAATAGGAGTGGAAGGTGAGGGGAGTGAGCACTTTGAGCCCATTAGGAATGGGACCTTCCCATGTACCCAACGGGAGCACACTGACAATACTTTGAAACGAAACAAAAGAAGATGAATACAAATATATCTCCCCATTACCCACGTCCCCTCCCCAACCAGGAGTTTATAGTGTTTGAGTGAAATTCGTATGTATGATGTATAATTGTAATTATAATTATGTAATATCTGATACCTAATTTAATAACAGCTACCATTTATTCATTAATTCAAAACACTTTTTCCAGCAGGCTGTGAGCCAGTCACTGTTTCTGACACCAGTGGTGTAATACTAAGCAGAATGTATGTTTTTTTCAGCAGTCCAGAGATATATAATTCACAGACTGTCAGAGAGGGTCTATGGCACAAGAAAGGGTAAGAATGCTTTCCCTACAGCAATGTCTATTCACTAAACATGTCCTGTTCCACTACACCTAGAATCCTCAGAATCACCACCCAAGGTAAATCTGACAGTGTAGTATGCACATTTGGTTCTGGCCTCCAGAAAATTCTGTGAACTTATACAAAATACCTTTTGATTTACACTAACTAGAGTGGATTTCGTTTCTGCAAATAAGAACAGTCAATAGTGATTAGCATTGTCTCCTACAGGTATGATAAAGGTAAATAGTGGGAAAAAAGAAAGGCAAAAAAAATTAAGTTAAAAAAGTACATCAAAACTATGTAGGATCCATATTTGAAGCAAAGTAAAATTTAAAGGCATTTAGGCAATTGATAGAGTATAAGAGAAGATCTTGACAAGAACATTATAAATGACTCCTGACTTTTTGAATGGCTTACTGAACAATGAGACTTACCCATCATAGATCAGCCTACGAACTTTCCTTCTTCATAGACCCTGACCTTGGTTACTCTTCTATTTGATTGACAAATATAATGTTTGTCTCTTTCCTTTCTTGTTTTATCACAGTCAAAATAATCTTTTCTCTTTACCTGTTCCACTGATTATCTCCCATGTTTCTCTTTTTGTATCTCTATGACTGTCCGCATTCCTCTGTTTTCTTTTTGCTTTACCACTCCATCTTAGTAGCATTCTGTAATCTACCATGACTACACTGTCTTACACAGACCTTCACTTCACATTCCTAGTTCTTCCCTATTGTCTTACTCTTTTATTCCTATAAATTTCTCACACCACACTTCACACTGTTTATTTCCTCTTGTTTATTTTTTTCCCATACATATTGCTAATTTTTTTCTCGAATCTCAACACCCATCCCTTCTCCTGGGTTCTTACTTGACTGATAACCGTACCCATATCGTGTGTGAAAGGGTGCCTAGTGCATGTTGTGTGTGGGAAGATAGAGAAGGTTGTTATCTTGTTATAGTGGACAATGACTATTTAAATGATGGGCTCTTCAGGTGGGAAAACAAGAAATAAGAATGTAGAATTTGTCACAAAGCAAGAAATGTCTACGAAAGTTGAACTACCTGGGGGACGTACCTAGCAGATGAAATGAGAACGTTTCTATGATGTGTGCTTGCGGACAGGCTGAGAGCTTTGATGGCCATTTAGTGAGGTATTGGGGAAATTCTTCAGGACAGAGATGATAAGTTTACCTCAAACTCTGTCCTTAATGAAAACTGACTGGGAAACAGATGATGATGAAGAAATCTTATCAGCATGATGGAAAGCCCTTCAGTGAGAAAGCAAGCTTTACAGATAATCTAAAATGGAGTAGGTCATTATAATTTTTTTACAAGTAAACCCCAAAAGAGGGATTGAGAAGCAATTCCTCTGTACCAAACATACCTTGAACAAGGGATAAAATGCACAGTATGGGGAAGAATTAATTCCTTTTCTTGACAACAGAAAACAGTCTGAAGACATTGTGTAAGGCCAGCTACATGATTTGTGAAGCCTAGTACAAAATGAAAATGCAGAGTTTGTTGTTCAAAAATTATTAACAGTTTCAAGATGGTGACAGCAGAGCATTGAACCAAATGTGAGGCTCTTCAGAGTGCAGAGCCCTGTGCAACTGTATAAGTTGCATGTCCATGAAGCCAGTTCAGACAATGTGTTTAGGGTGAAATAAAAATTTACATGGGTAACCCATACTTTAGTGCCTAGACCCTGTTGAGCTCTTTGAAAATTAGAGATTGTCACTACCAGAATCATCAGTATAGTTATTATTTTCTTAGGAGCCCTCTACCTTCACAATTCTCAGTATTTTAGAGCTGCTGGAATTTTAAAATCTCAATGAAGCCACATGGATACTCCATCAAAAGGGATAAAATTGAGCGTAAAACCAAGCAGAGAAGAGTGAATTCATTGATGAGGACTTTCTACCTGTAATTAAGGATGCCTCAGTCACTCACACTTATTCCAAGACCAGTGTCACTGATTCTGAAAAAAAGTGACCTCTTCCCCTTGTTTCTGCTCATTTATTTTTCTAGAGCCCAGAAGCATAGGTGTGTTTCATGGCAGAGAAAAGTGAAGAGGGGTGGAATTGTGCGTGACTAAGGGAGAAGCAGATAGGCAATCTTACGCTTGGGCACCTGGATTATGCAGGTGCCTCTTGTCTATCATCTCCACCAATCTACACTACTGGGCTTCCTATTCTGCAGGGGTATTTTGTTGTGTATAACAATGCTCCTTCCCCATCTGTGAAGTTTAAATTTTGATAAAAATCCTTTTTCCTCTAGAAGTGTTGTGATGGATAATTTTTATTTATTTATTTATTTACTGTGTTATTGCAGCAGGTGTTACTGGCAAGAACAGAATCTCTGTGTTTAGTGGAGAGGTCTTCCTCACTGTGGTTATCTGTCATCTGATGTTACCAGAATTGCAGTAACCATTTGGCCCTATTATGTATGAATACCACTGCTGTGTGCATGGGGATCCTAGAGACCAAATTTAAATTGCCTGTCTGGAAGCTTATGCTTAAGACTAGGGTGAAATATTTCTATTCCACTGAGAATATCTTACACAGATATTTGATTGATAAAAGTGTTGATGAGATGATATTGTTTTTTAGGTACATCTGAAATAAATGTCTAGAATATTTAAAAAGCTACAGAAATAAGACAGGAACATTTTCATTAAGGGCAGCTTATAAAGGACGAGAGTGGTTTTCTCTTTAGGGATAAAGGAACTAATATTTATTAGGCATTTCCTATTTACCAGGCACTGCGACCTCCAGTGTATGTTGGGAGGGTGGTGGTATATCTCCTCACAATTCCCTATAGAGTAGGGATTAGTACAATGAAGACATTATAGATTAGAGAGAGTAAGTGGCA
Organism: Eulemur rufifrons; assembly: GCF_041146395.1. Taxonomy (NCBI): domain Eukaryota; kingdom Metazoa; phylum Chordata; class Mammalia; order Primates; family Lemuridae; genus Eulemur; species Eulemur rufifrons. The sequence continues at coordinate 47,366,041 of NC_091000.1, read as the reverse complement.
AAGCCAGAATTGGAAAACAAGATTGGGCTCCAAGGTCCATGTACTTTTCCCTTTTAAACGTCTTAGGTAGGAGGTAGACTGATTTGAATAGACCCAAACTGGCATTTTAGCTCCAGAGTCCTTGTTCTAAACTATTACAGCCCACTGCCTTCTAAAAGCAAGCTTGTCTTTTTACCAGGGAGTGACCACCTTCACAGGAATTCTCCTATCTATTTAACCAAATTCATAGAATACTAATAAATAAACTGGAATGTTAATTATTCTAATTTTTAACTGTTTTTACTTTTTTTTTTATCACTAAGACTGAATATGGACTGTACATTATATGACTGCTATCCCAGGTAAGGAACTCTGAGCAGCAGTGTTAAACTACTAATGCAAGAGATTCTTTTCTAAAGTTTTACTTTAAGCATTAATATTTCATAATTGACTTCATTTTTCTCCTAATTGTGCTGGATATATCTTTGACATAAAGATCCAAAGGACTGATTTTTTTTTCACTATTTCTAAATTTACTTTTTTCCCCTTTCTTATTCTATAAGCATTATAGAGGATTATTGTCAAAAAACATTAAATATATGGCTGAGTATATATGTATATATTTCCCCCCCAAATCTCAAACATAAACACTGTTAAATACATTTTACTGTATATACACATGTATACACTTCTGGACATTTATATACATGTGCTGTGTGTGTACATTTTTAAAAAGGGTTGTCATTCTATAAAAACTTTTTGTACCTTGGTATTTTTAACTTAATGCTATTTTTTGAACATCTTTACTAAAAGATAATAAATAGCTAATTATTATATTTTGAATGTCAACAACTAAAAATAGCAAAAAATAGCAAAAAGTATTTTTTCCCTCATTAGACCAAACAAAATTAAGGATGTCATTTTCTCTTCTTCCTTCCAGTTCCAATAAACCTACATTTGTTCTCATTCCCTTCTTTAGAGGTGCAATGAAAAAGAAGTTTACAGATTCTACTCCTGCCTGTTTGAATAAACTGATTTGAAAACAATTTCTTATTTTGTGTAGTATGCAAATTTGAAAGTGCTATTTCTGATAAAATAGAGCTCCCCAAAATATATTTAAGCAAAAAAAGGAGCTTCAGAATAATGGGTAATTGTTTTACCTTTTGTGTGAAAAATTAGGTAAAATAAGACTGTTCATATTTGCAAATATCATAAAGAAAATCAGAAAGGATGCATGAGAAACTAAGGTAGAGGTGGTGGTGGGAATCGAGGGAATAGGGAGAAGGAGGGACCAAAGACTTTTTACTATGTCTTTTCATAATTTCTCATTTTTGAACCATGTGAGTATATTACTCAAGCAAAAAATAAATTAAACAATAAAAATATTACATCTCTTTCTTTCATTGTTACTATGCTAAGGTTGGTGAAAAGTGTTCTTTCTTATTTCTAAACTTTGTTTTCTCTTTCTTTCTTTCTTTTTTTTTTTTTTGGAGACAGAGTCTCACTCTATCACCCGGCTGAGTGCTGTGGCATCAGCCTAGCTCACAGCAACTTCAAACTTTTGCCTCAGGCCGGGCGCGGTGGCTCACGCCTGTAATCCTAGCACTCTGGGAGGCCGAGGTGGGCGGATCGTTTGAGCTCAGGAGTTCGAGACCAGCCTGAGCAAGAGCGAGACCCCACCTCTACTAAAAATAGAAAGAAATTATATGGACAGCTAAAAATATATATAGAAAAAATTAGCCGGGCATGGTGGCGCATGCCTGTAGTCCCAGCTACTCGGGAGGCTGAGACAGGAGGATCGCTTGAGCTCAGGAGTTTGAGGTTGCTGTGAGCTAGGCTGACGCCACGGCACTCACTCTAGCCTGGGCAACAGAGTGAGACTCTGTCTCAAAAAAAAAAAAAAAACTTTTGCCTCAGCCTCCGGCCTCAGCCTCCCAAGTAGCTGGGACTACAGGCATGCACCACCATGCCTAGCTAATTATTTCTATTTTTAGTAGAGATGGGGTCTCACTCTTGTTCAGGCTGGTCCCGAACTCTGCCTGTTTTTCTCTTACACTAAACTGTTGTGCTGGTTAATTTTATGTGCCAACTTGACTGGGCTACAGTGTGCCCAGTTATTCAGTCAAACATTATTCTGGGTGTTTCTGTGAGAGTATTTTTGGATGAATTTAATAATTAAATCAATCGACTGAGTAAAGCAGATTTCTCTCCCTAGTATGTGTGCGCCTCATTCAATCTGTTGAAAGCCTGAATAGAACAAAAGACTGACCTCCCAGGAAGGAGGGAATTCTTCCTGCCTAATTGCTTTTTGGCTGAGACATTATTTTTTGTTGTTACTGTTGTTGTTTTTCCTGCCTTTGGGTTCAAACTGAAACATTGGCTCTTCCTAGATCTTGAGCCTGTTGGCCTTTGAACTGGAACTATACTATTGGCTCTTCTGGGTCTCCAGCTTGCTGACTGCAGATTTTGGGATTTTTTTTCAGTCTCATATATATATTATGAAACAGAACCAATATAATTTATGATCAGGTTCACCCCCTGATAATCTTCCTTATATAGTTATATGTATATATAAGTTCTATTTCTCTTTAAAAAGAAAAGCTACCTTTGCAGTCTCTTCCTCTGCACCAGAAAGCCTGGGAGGGTAGGGACTCATTTTTTTCCTCCCAGTGCTGCATTCCTAGTATCTAGATGCATGCTGCAAAAAAAATTAGTTTAAGGAATTAATTGGTAGCCATTGTTACATTATGTGTTAGATGTGAAATTAATATCTACAAGTATATGTCTATATACAAAAATTATATAGTTAGGGGACATATGCTTACATTAATCTAAACTATAATTATTAGTTTCCAAGCATTCATTGAGAGGAAATGTGTGAGAGTCAATAGCAGGACCCCAAGAAAGGGACAGGGAGAGCAAGGTGCTTAGATGGAGAATGGCTCCTAGAGACACTTGACACCCCACCTTAAACAGCTCAATTTTCTGCTATGCCATTTCCATCTTAGTATTTTATATTCTTTGCTTAAAAAAAATAGAAATCTATGTTTTCTGTTACTGTATAACACGATATCACAATTTAGCAGCTTAAAACAATGCCAACGTATCTACTCATGGTTCTGTAGGTAAGAAGTCTAAGCACTGGGTGGGTGGAGTTTCTGCTTAGGATCTAGCAAGGCTAAAATCATTGGTTGGGCTGCATTCTTATCTGATTCTTGGGATCTTTTTCCAAACTCTTGTGGTTATGAGAATCCCTGTTTCCTTGCTGTCAGCTGGGTGCCCTCAGCAAGTAGAGGCCACCTGCATGCCAGTGGCCCCTTCTATCTTCAAAATTATCAACAGAGAATTTCCCCCACTTCAAACCCCTCAATTCCTCTCACATTTCCATTCCCTGACTCCAGGAAAAGCCTACTCTCTTTTAAGGGCTCACGTGATTAAGCCAGACTCACTCCCCTGCTTATTTCCCTTTCTTAAAGTCAACTGTGTTATCTAACATACCCTAATCATATTCACAGTCTAGGGCAGGGGTCCCCAACCTTCTTGGCACCAGTTTCACGGAAGGCAATTTTTCCATGGGCGGGGAGGTGGGAGTGGGGAGATGATTTTGGGATGATTCAAGTGCATTACATTTATTACATTTGCAGCTGATCCCCAGCACTAGCATCACCACCTCAGCTCCATCTCAGATCATCAGGCATTAGATTCTCATGAAGAGTGAACAACCTAGATTCATCATGTGCACAGTTACAGTAGGGCTCATGCTCCCATGAGAATCTAATGCTGCAGCTGATCTGACAGGAGGTGGAGCTTATATGATGATGTGAGCTATGGGGAGCTACGGCAAATACAGATGAAGCTTTGTAAATACAGATGAAGCCTTGCTGGCTCACCTGCCACTCACCTCCTGGTGTGAACCCTGGTTCCTAACAGGCCACAGACCGGTACCTGTCTGCCACTGGGGGTTGGGAGCCACAGGTCTAGGGCATTATGCAGGCTTATAATAGCAGGGGGAAGACATCTCGGGGGCCATCTTAGAATTCTGCCTACCTCAAGAAACAACAACAGAGGTTGGAGTTGAGTAGAAATTTTCAGCATGACCAACGATTGGAGGAATTTAGTAAAACCAAATGCCAGATACAACAAATTCAAATCTTTCTTGTGGCAGAAGTGGGCACGGGGTGGTGATTTTAGGTCTGTACTTGACTCTCCCATGAGGAAAAATTACATAAGTTAACTTCTATAGGAATCAATCCCCAACGTTGATGTCATTAGCACTACAACTCTAAACAACCGAGCTAACTGACCACTAAGAGACTGCCATGGTTTTTTTCTTTATCAAATTTCAATTCAGGTAAAATCTATGTCATCTGGAGTCTCAGTTCAAAACAAAACAAAACAAACAAACAAACAAAAACCCCACTCATCCTCTTTCTCTCTACTCCATCCATTGGAAAGAAAAAAAATAAGAAAACTCATCTTCAGTAGGGATGAATCTTTCCTCTCCATGGAAACTCTGTCTTTTGGTCTGTCTCAAACACACTTATTCTGGCTGTGAAGATGCAAATAAACATTCTAGGGAGGTGTTTCCTACTTTCTTTCCCCAAAGGCCAGCAACAAGCTTGAAGATTTAAGGCAGCATATGAAAATGACCCACTGTGCTGCCACTGGAATCAGAGAACTTTGAAGTGTGGAATCTTGGTGTTTGATCTCAAAATATACGAGCATAACTATGAGGACAATATTTATTCAGCATAGAAGCAATTTAACTATCAGAACAGTGTCTGTTTTCTGGGTTTCCCTGAAGGATGGCTCTAGAGGAAAGGTGTGAGTTTTTTCTAAAGGAAAAGAGTACTATTAATAGCTTATTATATATAGTGACAAAGAGCACTTTTCAATTTGCCAGGCACTTTCTTAGATACCTTACATACATTTCTTTTAATCCTTACAACTGTCTTCCATGAAGTAGGGATTATCTCTATTTAACAGATAAAGACATCAAGGCTCAGAGAGTCAGTGGGAAAGCCAGAATTACAACATGATTGCTGATTTCCAAAGGCCACACCTTACCAAATCCTCTTAAAAGACACAAGGCTTCTGGTCCTCTGAATTTAAAAGGGAACAGAATTTGATATGTTTGCATTGCACTCAATGGAGGAAATATGAGTATTCAATAATGGTGTTGGGATTACTGGTAGTCTGCTGGAAATAGAGTTGGATCTCTACCTCACATTCTACAACAGGGAAAGAATCAGATAGATGAAAGAATTAAATATAAAGAATGAACATCTTAGAGGAAATCATAGAGTTCTTTTGCTAAATGATCTAATAATGGGGAAAGTCATTGTAAGGGAAATTCATTTGTATAGGCAATAGGTTTCTTAGGCCAAACTAAAATGATTGCTGGTGTGTCTTCAGCCAGCCTTCCGGGGAGGCATGAGTTAGCAAGGTTATGTAACCAAGGTGTTATCTCCCATGTGAACACATGTGATCACGCTTTCCCATGACACGTTGCCACTATTGTTCTGAGCCATATATGAACGCTGGGCCATGCTTTCCTGGTTGCTGCATCCCCCCTCCCCACGCCCCCCTACAATAAAGAACATCTCATCTGCCTGCTGCCGCCTGTCTCCTCTTTCAAATTCCAGAAGCCTGCTCCTGTGCACTCACTAGACACAAAGCCGCTCCCCACAGGCATATATAAGTTAGACATAAAACCTGAAGAAAAGCCTGCTAATTCTTTCACATAGATATTTGTTCTCCACGTTTCCAAAGTCACCACAAAGTTCAAAGATGAATAACAGAGTCTAGTTACTAGACTAATTGGGACTCATAGCAAAACAAAGTTTTCATTGACTCATATTTAAAGAGCACCTACAAACCATAAGAGAAAGACCTAGCAACTAAGTAGAAAAATTAGCAAAGAATATTAATAAGCATGTCATAGAAACAAATACAAATGACTTTTAAGCATATACGAAGGTGCTCCAGGACACTATAACCCCGGAAATACAAAATAAAACTCCACAAAGGGACTTTTTTCACATTTCAAACTGGAAAAAACAAAACAAACTCACTCTCCTGGGGAGGACTCAACTATGTTCTCCAGAGTGTTTGAGAAACAGCCGTAGCGAAGAGTTGGGCTTTTCTGAGGTATAACCGTTTGGAAACAGATTTCGTGAGGGTGGTTCTCACTTCCTGGAGGGCTACAGAGAACTAGGGTTTTTTTCCTGTGGCCTTAAGGGCAAATACCACCCCAAGGTCAATTCCTCTTGGAATCGAAAGGTCTGTAGTATTAATATCTCATTAGGCAGGCCATGGATGTGAGTGGTTTTTCCTTATGTTGGCAATCTGATAGGACTGTGGTAAAAAATCATTCACACGCTATTGTCTATTGGCAATTTCTTTAGAATTGAAGACAAAAAACCGAGTGTTTACCACAAAGGGACAGAGAAACAGCTCAGTTATTACCATATAATATGGGAAGGAACCCGGGGGAGAGGAAAACTTAACATCCAACGTACCGAGAGTGGGGTTCGAACCCACGCGGGCACCAGCCCATTGGATCTTAAGTCCAACGCCTTAACCACTCGGCCATCCCGGTGACACAAGAATTATGTGTAAGTTATTATTTTTTATTAGAAACAACGCATCTGTGCTGAGCCTGAATTATTTCTGTCTTTATGGAATTGTAGTGAAATATGAAAAGGATTATGGTAGAGAAAACACACAACATGCTTTCAGAAAGCACTTCTTCCGAGCCTCCTCACTTGATCACCCGTTATGTCAGAGGAATCTTTGTTTTTATTTCATTTGAAAAGAAAAACCATGGAGGGTGGGGAGCGCCGAGGGGTATGTAGTAGAAACCACCGCACTTACACCACCTACTACCTCTATTTTCCCAAAGGCGCTGTCCCAATTTTTAATTCAGAGATCACCGTTTTACCTGCTGAATTCAAACCTCCACTCCAGACGCAGTGCCGCATTGGAGGCATCAGGATTGGGGTCCAAGAGAGACATTATATTAAAACGAGCTCGTCCTGGCATAAATTTGAAGATCCTTAGTGGACAGAAAGGCAGTTCAAATTCGCGACTTTGATTTTTTTTCCAATTTATTTTCTTTATTTTTTTTTTAAATTTCAGAATATATGCGGGTACAAACAGTTTGGTTACATATAATGCCTTTGCCTCGCCCAACGCAAAGCTTTGACTTTGATTTTAATGACAAAATGCCTTAACTGACAGTCCAAACTATCCACAAAAGGAATATTGACCTCGGTGTGGGCTACACAGAAAGACACTGCCCCAGAACTCAAAAGTGCTCACAGAAAAGCTCGCATTGTTGCTATAGAGAATCCAATCCTTGCGGCCAAAGTATTCCCCGGGAAGATTTAATACAAATGCAGATTCCAGAACCCCTCTCGCTATGATCCTGACTGAAGAGATTTAGCGTGGATCCAAGAATCATAATTTTACCAAGCACCCCCAGGTAATCCTAATTTCAATTGTCTGCTAAATGACCCTCCCAATTAAGTATGCTAAAGCTGCCATAGGGAATTTAAGAACCCATGAAAGAAGCTCCCAGAACGGAAGTTTGGGGTCTGGAGGAGACAGAGCTGAAATCTGAAAGCAAGGTTGGAATATAATTAATTTATGTAACAATACTGAACACTTACTATGTGACGTGTCCCTTTGTTATTCAGGTGACCAGGGAAAGCACCACAATATGAGAGGATTGTGTCATCTGTAGCAGGCAAACAAAAAGAGTCAGAGAACAGCCTCCCCAGAATCTCATCACTTGATGAACAAGAGTCCGAACCTTATCTGTGATGCTCAGAACTCACTGGGTCCACCACATCCAGATCTTTCTCTGCCTGATAAAGCCATAGACAAGGAATGCCCCCCTGGAGTCCTTTGGCTATCTGGCTCTGAGTTCTGTGTCTGGCCCCATCAAGGTTCCATTTCTAGAAGAGGAGATATGATTTGAAAGATTCCTGCTTCTACCAAGCACTGAATGAAATTCAGGTCCCTCAGTGCTAGGTCAGGAACTGGTTTGGGGATAGAGGTGGAGGGGATTGGAAGGTTCCACAAAAAGCATATCTGAGAAAGAATGCATCATATATGGATAGACACAAAAGTTTTCAGAATATTCTATTATTGTTGCTCTAACACAAGCTACACAGTAGAATCAATCAGCTGTGAAGTTTTTTAAAAATACACTTATCCAGAGAGTTTAAATATGTACATATGAAGATAAAAAAAATAAAACTATTAGAAATATATCAAAGGCTGGGCAGGGAGGGTGCCTAATGCCTGTAATCCTAGCACTTTGAGAGGCAGAGTCAGGAGGACTGCTTGAGGCCAGAAGTTTGAAGACCAGCTTGAGCAACATAGCAAGACCTCATTTCTGCAAAAAAAATAGAAAAATTAGCCAATGGCAAGTGCCAGTAGTCCCAACTACTTGGGGGCTGAGGCAGGAAAATATCTTGAGCCTAGGAGTTTCAGATTGCCGTGAGCTCTGATGACACCACTGCACTCTAGCCTGGGCAATAGAACAAAACTCTGTCTTGAAAAAATTAATTAATTAATTAATTAAAAGCACCTGAAGAAAAATATGCTTATATGCTAGGGCAGAGAACTTTTTAAAAACTTCAAAAGCAAAAACAATAAGAAAAAAAGAGAGAAATATTTGCTTACATTGACATCAGGAATATAGCCACTGTGTTCCAGCTACTTGGGATACTCAGGCTGGAGGATCACCTGAGCCCAGGAGTTCAAGGCCAGCTTGACCAACATAAGAAACCCCATCTTTTAAAAAAATAAAATAAAAAATTTTTAAAAGGATACAGTAAAAATATAAATATAAAAATAATATAAATATAAAAATAATAGATAGATGTACTAGTGGGAGGATATGTTTGAATTGTCCGAAAATGGCAAGGGCTTAATACATATATTGAGAAGCCATGAAAAATGTACAATCAGGACAGCAAGATCAAAAGGAAATGACCAAAGGATAGAACAATTAGAGGAGAGAAATATATATGGACTAATGAAGATTGTACAAAATCATTAGTAATCACAGAAATAAAAAGTAAAAAGAGATATCATTTTATTGCCATTACATTGGCAAAATTAAAAAGCTGAATAAAATCAATTATTGCAGGACTAGTGACATAAAAACCTTCACATCCTCCTGGTGGAAATGTAAGTTGATGAAGCCATTCTGGAGTATTTTCTTATTCAAATTAAGGATATGCACATTCTATGATGGAACTATTCTGCTCCTAGGTATAAAACTTCTTCTACACTATCCACTGCCACAAATCTTACACAAGTACAGAGTACACATATAAGGCAGTTAATCAAAGCATTATTTGTGGTCTTTTGACATTGGAAGAAAATTTGATTTCTGTTATTGGAAAATGGATAGGCAAATTGTTGTAAATGCATACTATAAAATATTAAGCAATTTCAATGTTAGGTCGGAGCCGAGAGGGAGACACTTGCATTCCATTCTTTTATCTCCCTAGGGGTCTGGCAAAGGCTACTTGCCTAATATTCAAAAGTAACAAAGTGGATGTACATGCAGCAACATGTATGGAATTTAAAATTAAAATGCTATTGAAAAATAACATTGAAAAAAGTAGGTGGATTTCTCCTGCCTGCAAAGAATTCACTTCTATGAAAATTGTAAACAAAAGGGGAAGCATATTGGATATAAGTGTGTGAAATAACTATTTTCAGACATTTGCCTGCTGTCAGTGCAGATGAATCTTACAAATATTTTAGTTTATTGCCTTTTAGGCCTCAGCACAGTGAGGGGGAAGTCAGAAAGAGCTAGGTAGTGTCACTAAATTGAGGACACAAAGATTTCAGGGAGGCCAAAACAGTTAGAATTTGTGGGAGAGAATACCAGAAAGGAGAAAGCTGCAAAGAGAGCACTCCATAGGTCTACAGAGGGATCTTCTTGAATCTTTGGTGGAATGTTATATTCTCTGTATGAGTGGGGGTTTTAACTCTGTGAGGCCAGGGAAAGAACCACTAGAAAACCGTAGGAGGATCGATTCATGACATTCATAAAGCGTTGGGAATAGTCTCTGTTTTCACCATACTATTATAGTGAAGATAATTTACAGGCCATAGGAGGAGTGTCACAATGGTATAATCCCAGTATTGGAGCTAAATTGCCCCAACTAAGGCTGCTTTGGACCCATATTAACAAAATTTGGAAGGAAGCCACAGATGGAAAGGAGGGAATATTAATATTATTTGAACCCGGGAGAAAAGGGATCCTTGTAATGAAATTGTAGAAAGTTTAGAAATGCTATTTCCTGCAGTATCATGGAATGTAGAAACAGACCTATGAGTAATTTAGCTAAAGAGATTTCCAGACAGAATTGTAAAGGTGGGTTTCCTAGCATTTTCTTGCTGTTACAGTAAAATGTGAGATGAGAGAGATAAGTTAAATGGAGAACTTCTAAATATAAATGAGTAATAATTTGCTGGGTTAGAAAGGAATGCTATTTGTTATTCCCAGCTGCTCCAGATAGAAAATGATGCTACAATCAAGAAATGACTTTCAGGCAAAAATCAAATCCAGAGCACTATCAGAAAATGTGGGCTAAAGATAAAGCCAAGAGTGTAATTGGAAATCCTTTGTTAAGAATGCAGAATGACTTAAGGTGGTACTGAAACAGAAAAACAAGCCCCTAAGGATCTTAAAGACATATCTTACAGATCCTATTGATTAAACAACAGTTTTACAAATCTTAAGGGTGTGGTTCTACAGCAGCTTTACAGGAAGCCCAAGGCAGACAAAGGCTTATTTTCATGAGGTTTGTGAATGTGGCTTTTGTTTTAAAAGGGATTGGCGAACTTTGAAGGCCAGATAGTAAGTGGGCTTTTTGGGCCATTCAGTCTATACGGCTATTACAAAATCAGCTGTTGCAGGAAAGCTGCCACAGATAATACTAAATTAATGAATGTGGCTGTGTTCCAATAACACTTTATAAAAATAGGTACATGGTCACATTTGGCCTGTGGGCCATAGTTTGTGAACCCCAGTTTAAAGGAATAAACTCCCATAGCTCTCATAAAATCACAAGTTTTTAAAGAAAAGTATAGTATTTGAACATTGACTGCTTCCACTATACAGGATAAAGAACAGGACAAAATGAAAAGAGGACTTTGGACACTTCCTCCCTTCCCGCCACCGAGACTTCTATGGGAAAAAAGTAGGCTAAGAAGACAATTGAGCTGCAAGTAAAATAAATTTCTTAGTAAAAGAATGGATGAGTCAGAATGTGGAACAAGAGCCCAAAGGATAGAGCCAAGAGCCAAGAACAATCATTCCCAGACAGCATTACTGAGTGCTACTCAACACACTAGCATTGTGTGCCTCCTGTATTCTAAAATTGCTGCAGATCTGCCTCCTGTTTTTGTTCTTTTTGAATGGGAGTGTGTATAGAAGTTATCCTATGCCTCCTCTGCCTATATGTTGTGAGACAGGTAACATTTCTTAAGTACACAGAATGTTCAAAATAAGAAGAATCTTATTTGAGGACTTCTATGGAAGGAATTGCACCCAAGGAATCTCATCCACACCTTTACCTGATTTAGATAATGCCATCCTGGACATCGGGTTGATGTTTCAAAGGAGACAGACTTGGTGGGAGTGAGCATATTTTGCATGTGGGAGAGGCAGAATCATTGGGGGCTAAAAGTCAGAGAAAAATGTAAATAGAATCCAGGGCGTTTTTACTGGTATCACTCACCCATTGGATGAACAAATGAAATAAGGACTTATGAGAAGGCAGACTCACTGGTAGGCGTCAAAGATGTAATTATTCCCCAAACCAAGCAAGATCTCTACCTGGCTGCCAGAGTTTATGTGCTAGCAATATCCTTGACATTTAGAGCAGTTTCCTAAAGGAAAATGATCTTCTCAGTTTAAGACCTGTTCTTATTCTACAGTGAGAACATTTTTCTCTGTTTTTGACCAAGGCCCAGATTTAACTTGTTGTATCCCAAAGGAATCACTAAAATAGAAGCCTTGACAAGCTGAAGTGTGAAATTTTATAAAATAATGTATTATCCACAAATGGGGGCCTACGGCTTCGTGGCTTAGCTGGTTAAAGCGCCTGTCTAGTAAACAGGAGATCCTGGGTTCAAATCCCAGCGAGGCCTTTTCTTTTTTTCTTTCTTTTTCTTTCTTTCTTTTTTTTTTTTTTCCTAAATCCAGGCAAACTTTTTTCAGTGGTTTGAGGACAAGTTGGGTTTATACCTAATGAAGCCGAAGACCGTAAATCTTAATGTCTGAGGTACTTCATACAGGAGCATGGTGATGGGAATTCGAAATGTTATCAAATCTGTGTTGAAGACCAATCATCTAGAATTGAGCTATAATTTCCTACCTTTAAACTTTTGTAGCTACTCCATATTTCCTAAGAAATAGGTTCACATAACATTTCTGCTTTTAATACAAATCAAAAAGAAGGCAAGAAAAAAGAGATAAGACATGCATATTGTATAAACTGAGTGCTGTGATAACTGTTCCTCCTTGCAGGATTCTGGACTCTAGGATATCACTGAATATTTTGAAAAGTGAAGTAACGATGACATTTTAAGAGAATAAGAAGAATGATTAGGGATGAAACATACTAAGACAAACACAAAAACAAAAAACCTAACAAGAGACTGGAGGCAACTGAGGCCTGAAGTCTTGAATCATTTCTTAGATTACAATAAAAGGGTGGAAAAAATTAATTAAGCCCTGAAATAAAGTTTCCATTTTAGCCCTTCTCTCTCTCTCTCTCTTCTACAGGACGTGTCTTCAAAGTATTATATTCTACAAATGCCTCCCCTCATCCCTAGTATTGTGGACAACATTCCTTGTTGCTGTGGTGCTCTTAGTTTCTTGCTGCTCCCTGTAAGGAATGATTAAATTGGATGTTTGCTTCTTTCGTGAGCCTTTGGGAGAAAAATCAGTCATAATTTGTGAATGCAATGCAAAATGAAAATGCTCCTTGTTAAAAAATTAAGAATTTCAAACCAGCAATAGCAGAGCATTAAATCAAGTGCCTGGCCTTGTGCAGATGCGTAGGTCGCATGACCCTGAAGCTGGTCCTGTTTGGGAGTGTAATTATTTGTCAAAAGACTAGATTTTAAAGATACTTTGAAATGAAATGGAATCTAAAGTGGTCAGTATCAATCACTGTTAGAAGGCTTGAGAACTTGATACTCAACAGGAAAATTAATTCTTACTGTTAAAGACTTTCTTAGTGTCTTCTCTCTAACTGGAATTATTTCTTATCCAACTCAAGTTATTCTTTTCTCAAACAACTTCTTCCAGGTCCCATCACATGTCACTCCCACTGGGATCCTTAAACATGGATAGGCATCTTCTCAGTTCCTGCCTCTTGGTGACTTAAGGCCTTGCACGTGGTACCATTGTCTCTAAATCTCGTGTAGAAAGAGACAAGTTGGGTTCCACAGTACGGTTACTGTTCAGTGGGTACCACTGATTGAGGGAGAAAGGGGTCGATCTAAATCACGCAATGTAATTGTTAGGAGAGGGAGAAAAGCAGAGGCCAAGTATTGTTTCCGCCCGGTTTCGAACCGGGGACCTTTCGCGTGTGAGGCGAACGTGATAACCACTACACTACGGAAACCCTTCCCTGTAGCTGGTTTTCCCTGCTAGGTCTGATGAAGATTTCGCTGTTTATCATTCTTTATTCCTCAAAATTTGTCTTTTCTCTGTTCAGGCATGCTACTGAGTCAATGTCCACGATCGCACTTTTATTTTTAATTTTATTTTTTTTTTCCAACCAAGCAAATAGCACTGATGCAATAGCATTTTAAAATTGATCCCAAACTAAAACCACGCCAAGCTTAGAAAGTATCTAACACCCAGAAATTGTTAAGTGTTTAAGTCCTATGAGCCTTATACTAAAATCACGACCACAATAATAAAAATCTCAAACATATTGGCGCTAACCAGACTTGACGCTTACTTCTTGACGTGATAACGGAGGCACTGGAATTCGTTCCCTGAATCCCTCAGAATTCCTTCTCTCCCTCTCAGCGTCATTATCGTTGCAAAGTTCTGCTGCGTTAACGTTAAAACTCCATGAAATATCTTTCTCCTGTATTCTTTATGAGTCTCTGGTTCCTTGATATCCGTTCTTCACGACTGTCCACGAACTTTGTAGGTTTGACTCTAAATCTTCGTCACCGAGTTTGAAATTGAAAGCTTCGTTTCCCTTCGTAAATTCCACAAATATAAACCTTTCTTCTTTTCTTAAATATGCATTTATTTTTTATGGACTTTTTAAAAGAGGAATTTTAGGTTCACAACAAGGGACGGTACAGAGATTTCCCATATACTCCCCGCTCCCACTCATACATAACCCCACCCTTCCATTATCAACATCCCCCACCAGAGTGGTACATTAGTTACAACTGATGACCTACATTGACATCCATCATCACCCAGAGACCATAGTATACATTAGGATTCACTCTTGGTATTGTACATTCTATCAGTTTGCACAAATGTATAACGACATGTATCCACCATTATAGTATCATACAGAGTAGCTCCACTGCCCTAAAAATTCTGTTCATCCCCTGATCCGGGAAAGCCCTGATAACCACTGATCTTGTTATTGTCTCCATAGTTTGGTATTTCCAGAATGTCATGTAATTAGAATCATACAGTATGTAGCCTTTTCAGATTGGCTTCTTTCACTTAGTAATATGCATTTAAGTTTCCTCCATGTCTTTTCATGGCGTGATAGCTCATTTCTTTTTAATGCTGAAGAATATTTCATTGCCTGAATTTATCAGTTTATCCATTCACTTAAGGAAAGATATCTTGGTTGTTTCCAAGTTTTGGCAATTATGAACAAAGGTGCTATAAACATCTGTATGCAGGTTTCTGTGTGGACATAATTTTTCAATTATTTTTGGTAAATACCAAGGAGTGTAATTGTATCATGTCAGAAGAATATGTTTAGTTTTGTTAGAAACCATCAAACTGTCTTCCAAAGTAGCTGCATAATTTGTCATTCTACCAGCAATGAATGAGTGTTCCTGTTGGTCCACGTCCTCACCAGAATTTGGCGGTGTCAGTGTTCTGGATTTTGGCCATTCTGATAGGTGTGTAGGGTATCTCATTGTTGTTTTAATTTGCATTTTCCAGATGATATATATTGTGAAGCATCTTTTCATGTGTTTATTTGCCATCTTTATACCTTCTTTGGTGAGGTGTCTGTTAAGGTCCTCAGCCATTTTTTAATAGAGTTGTTTGTGTTTTTACTGTTGAATTTTAAGAATTTTTTGGTATATTTTGAACAATAGTACTTTATCTGATATGTCTTTTACCAATAAAGATATTTTCTCCTAGTCTGTGGCTTATCTTTTCATTCTCTTAATGTTACAGTGTTTTTGATTGCTAGCATTTCTTTTTGGTTCTTTCCTAGAATTTCCATCTCTTTGCTTACGTTGCTCATGTGTTCTTGCATGGTGTTTACTGTCTCCATTATAGCCCTTAGCATCTTAATCATAGTTCTTTCAAATTCCTGGTCTAAGAATTCCAACATCCCTGCCATATTTGAGTCTGGTTCTGATGCTTGCTCTCTTCCTTAACAGTATGTATTTTACCTTTTAGTATGTCTTGTTATTTTTTTCTTGATAGCTAGACATGTACTGGGTAAAAGAAACTGCTGTAGATAGGCCTTTAATAATGTGGTGGTAAGGTGCAGGGGCAGGAACAGCATTCTGTACAAAGTCCTAGCAGTAAGTCTCAGTCTTTTAGTGACTTTCCACCTCTGGACTGTGAACTTCAAATGTGCTTCTTAAGCTAGAGTAAGCTGGCCTGGCATAGGTTATTTCCCTTTCCCCATGTCAGTCAGGCTCTGATAAAACTCCAGCAGGTTAGGCTCTGCTTAAATAGTTTCTCCTGAGGGCAGACCTTGTTAAGAAGAACAGAATGCTCTGGTGTACTTCAAAACCATTCTTTTTGCCCTCCCCTACCAGAAGCAGAAGGGATTTTTCTTCTATATTCACTGTGAGAACATAGTTGAGCTACTGAGGTAAAATTCATACAATTGTGATGCCCAAAAGACTGGGTCCTGGAGTTTTTATCTCCAAAACTTGTCCATGCGGAGCCACTAACAATTTGATTAAAGTTCAGGTTTCCCTACTCTAGCACTGGCTCACGTGGAGGTTTCTACTCTCTGGGCTTCTGCTCTGGTAAGTTGTGATTCTCTATATTTGCCCTCTCTGTCTCTCCAATTTTGTGAGCAGTGGTTTGCCTTGTGACCTCACTTCTTGGACAGATTTTTTTCAGTTTGTTCAGCGTTTTACTTGTTTTTAGGACTGAGTGACAACTTCCAGCTTCTTACATGCTGGACTGGGTAATATATGTATATACATCTATAATTTTCTCTCCAAGAACAGTTTTAGCAGCTATCCACAAATTTGGTTATGTTTTACTTTATCACTTTTAGTTCAAACTGTTTTCTAATTTGCCTTGTAATTTGCCTTTGACCCATGGGTTATCTAGGAGTGTGATGTTAATTTCCCAGCATTTGGAGATAGTATCGTTTCTTTTTGTTACTGATTTCTAGCTTAATTCTATAAGGATTAGAGAACACCTTTTTATTTCAGTCCTTTAATATCTGGAGAGATTTTTGTAATGGCTCACTTTCTGTGAATTTTCCATGTGTATGCTTATAAACAGTGTGTATTCTGCAGTCGTTTGGTATTGTGTCTTACACAAGTCTAGTAGGCGAAGTTGTTTGTTAAGACTGTAGTTAATATCTTTCACATACTTACTGATTGCATTATTTACATTTGTTCTGTCTGTTAGTGACAGAAGTTACTGACCAGAAGTATGTTAAAACCTCCAGTTATGAGTGTGGATTTTTCTATTTTTAGTTCCATCAGGTTTTTTTTAACTTTCAATTTTGAAATAATTGTAGACTTATAAGAAGTTACAAAGTTACAAAGAGGTCTTCTGTGTCCTTAATCCAGTTTCCCCCAGTAAATACATCTTATATAACTATAATATCTAACCCAGGAATTTGATGTTGGTACATCTTGTGTATAGTGCTAGGTCATTTTATTCTGTGGAGATTTGTGTAACTATCACTGCAAACTAGATACAAAATAATTCCATCACCAAAACCACCTTCCTCTAGTTGCTACCTCTTAGTCACACCCATTTCCCTCTCCCCTTGACAACTACTAATGTGTTCTTAATCTCTGATCTTTTTTCTTTCTGAGAATATTATATAAATAGACCCATATAGTAGATGACATTTTAAGATTGGCTTTTGGCTTCTTTTTTGTTTGTTTGTTTGCTTTTGCAAATCAGGTAGCCCCCCTGAACCAGAATAAGTTCAGAGAGATTCTAAAGATTGGCTTTTTCATAGCCTAATGCCCTTGAGATCTATCCAATTTGTTGTATAAATAGGTCCAGCCTTTTTACTGTTGAGTAGTATTCCATGGTATGGATGTACCACAGTTTATTTAACCATCCACCTATTACCTCAGCTCTTGGTAACTGCTTTTTCTGTCTCTAAAAATTTCACTATTCCAGGAATCATACATTTGTTCCTTCGGCTTATTTCACTTTGTGTAATGTCCTCAAGGTTCACTCATGTTATAACATGTTTCAGAATTTCACTCCTTTTTAAGGCTGAATAATATTCCAGTATATATACCACATTCTAGATGCTGATGGACATTTGGGTTGATTCTACTTTTGGACTATTGTAAATCATACTGCTGTGAAACATTGGCAAACAATGTTTGAGCTCCTGCTATCAATTCTTTTGGATATGTACCTAGAAGTGGAATTGCTGGTTGGTAGGGTAATCCTACATTTAACTTTTTGAGAACCTGCCAAACTGTTTTCTCCAGAGGCTGCACCATTTTACATTCCCACCAACAATGTACAAGCATGTTAATTTTCTACATCTTCCCTGACAATTGCTACTCTTTTTTTTTTTTCTAGTAGCCATCCTAATAGGTCTGAAGTGGTATCTTATTGTGGTTTTGATTTGCGTTTTCCTAATCATTTGTGATGATGAGCATATTTTCATGTGCTTATTGGCCATTTTTATATCTTTGGAGAAATTTCTATTCAAGTCCTTTGATCATTTTTAAATTGGGTTGTTGTTATAGTTGTTGAATTGTTAAAGTTCTTTATATATTGTGGATATTTTTTTTTTTGGAGACTGGTGTCTCACTATGTTGCCCAGTCTGGTCTCAAACTTCTGGGCTCAAACAATCCTCTTGCCTCTGCTACCCAAGTAGCTGGGACTACAGGTGTGCACCATGCCCTACCATATTTGTATATCAATCTTTTTTCAGACATATGATTTACAAATATTTTCTCCCATTCTATGTGTTGACTTTCCATTTCTTCATAGTGTCCTTTCATACACAAAAGGTATAAAATTTGATGAAGTCCAATTTATCTATTTTTCTCCTGTGTTGCCTGTTCTTTTGGTGTCATGTCCAAAAAGTCATTGCTCAATCTAACGTTGTAAAGATTTTGCTTTCTTTTTTTTCTTTTCATAGTCTTTGGTTTTAGCACTTATATTTAGGTCATTGATGCATTTTGAGTTAATCTTTATATGTGGTATAAGGTGAGCATCCAACTTTATTCTTTTGCATGTTGATATCTAGTTTTCCCAGCACCATCTATTGAAAAGGTTGTCCTTTCTCCATTGAATGGTCCTGATACCCTTGTCAAAAACTCATGGACCATATATGCAAAAATTGTGGATTTTTTGTTTTTGTTTTGTTTTGTTTTTTTAGAGAGGAGCATCTCATCATGTTGCCCAGGCCTGAAACTCGTGGGCTCAAGCAATCCTCCCACCTCAGCCTCCCCAGAAGCTGGAATTATAGGTGTGCACCACCATGCCCAGCTATGTTGTTTTGATTGCTGTAGCTTTATAGTAAGTTTTGACATCAAAAGTGTGGGGCCTCCAACTGTGCTGTCGTCATTGTTGTTGTTTTTCCAAGATTGTTTTGAGTATTCAGGGTCCCTTGAGATTCCACAGGAATTTCAGGATGGATTTTTCTATTTCTAGAAAAAATGTCATTGGGATTTTTGTAGAGAGTACATTAAATCTGGAGATAGCTTTAGGTAGTGTTAACCACATTAAGTCTTCCAATGCATAAACACCAATTTCTTTCCATTTATAGATGTTTTATTTAATTTTTTTCAGCAATGCTTTATAGTTTTCAGTGTACACATCTTCATTCTCCTTGATGAAGTTTATGCCTAAGTATTTTGCAATAGCATTGTACTGTAAATGGAAATGTTTTCTTAATTTTCTTTTAGAATTTTTCACTGATAATGTATAGAAACACAATGGAGTTCTAAGTGATGATTGTATATTTTTCAATTTTGCTGAATTTGTTCATTAGTCATAAAAATTTGTCTCTCTGTGTGTGTGTGTGTGTGTGTGCAACCTTCAGGGTTTTCTGTATATAAAGATCATGTCATCTGCAGTGATAAATTTTACTTCTTTTCTAATTTGGATGCCTTTTATTTTCACTTTCTTGCCTACTTGTTCTCAACACTATGCTGAATAGAGGAGTGAAAGTAGGCATCCATGTCTTTTTCCAACTTAGAGAAAAAGCTTTCAGTTTTCTCTGCTGAGTATGATGTTAGTTGTAGGTTGTTCATAAATGGCCTTTATCATCTTGAGGAAGTTTCCTTCTATTTCTAGATTATTGAGTTTTCTTTTGTCATGAAAGGGTGTGTGACTTTATCAAATGTTTTTTCTGTATCAAAGAGGTGATCATGTTTTCTTTCTTCCTTCTATTAAAATGATATATATTGATTAATATTTGTATGATGAATCAGCCTCATATTCCAGGAAAAAATCCTACTTGGTCATGATGTATAATCCTTTTAAAGTATTGCAAAATTTAGTTGTTGAAAAATATTTTGTTGAAAAATTTTGCATCAGTATTCATAAGGAATATTGGTCTGAAGCTTTCTTTTCTTGTAACAAAACCCTTTGTTAGGCTTTTGTATCAGAGCGATGTTAGCTTCATAAAATAAGTTAGAAAATATCTCCTCCTCTTTATTTTTTTGGAAATTGTGAAAAGGAAGTGCTTAATTATTCTTTAAATGTTCAGTGGAATTCACCAGTGAAGCCGTCTGGTTCTGAGCTTTTCTTTGTTGGGATATTGTTGATTACTGCTTCAATATCCTTACTAGTTATAGGCCTATTAAGATGCGTATGTCTTCATGATTTAATTTTGGTAGATTGTGTGTTTCTAGGAGTTTGTCCATTTGTTTATCCAATTTGCTGGCAGATAATTATTCACAGCATTCTCTTACAATCCTTTTTATTTCTATAAATTTGGTAGTATTGTCCCCATGTTCATTTCTAATTTAGTAATTTGAGTCTCCTCTTTTTTCTTAGTCAATCTAGCTAAATGTTTGTCAATTTCAGTGAACTTCTCAATGAACTAACTTTTGGTTTCATTGGTTTATCTATATTGTTTCCAGTCTGCCCTTCCTGATCGCCTGCCTTTTCTGACAACCTGCCGTGTGGATTTAGCACTTGCTAGCCAGGCCCATAATTGTATAATAAGATACTATAAAATAGGTATTCCACTTTACTTTGAAACTCTAAATAATACAGTTCCATGATAAATATTATGAAATTACACAAAATATTGCTAGATCATTAAAGGCAAAGAACTGTTTATTAATAGCAAAGAACTTATTAAACTTAAATTTTCCTTTCACTCAAAATACCTTTCTTTCTTCTTCACCATAGTTTACTCATTATATTAGACATATCTCTAGGGTCACCTTCCCCTGGGACGTTTTCGCAATTCAGTATGAGTTAGATGTCCTTCCTCTGTTCTGACTCGTCATGGAAAAAATATTACACATATGAATTTCCTCATGGAATAAATATAAGATTTTATTTTTAAAACTATAGGTCTAAGATTTTGCTGTACAAGTGTTAAGCGAGTATTATTTCAGTACAGCCTTTTTGTCTAGTATCCAGCAATCTCACTTCTAAAAATGCCCCTCATGAAATTTTAGCATACCATTATGTTGGCTTCACTGGGACTAGTCGTTGTAGCAATTTGAAGTAACAGAGAGTTGAGGCAACCTGCATGTCAATCACCAGAATGAATAAGTACTGCAGTAGTTACCAACTTCATGCTACACAAGAGTCACAACTAATGAAACAGATGCGTATGTTCCAAAATAGTTAGACTTTTCAATGTGAAGTAAAATTTAACTAAGAAACAAAAAGCATGTGGGGATCTATGGCATAATATCAACATTAAAATCATAGAGACACAGAAAAAAGCAGATAGGTAAGACAATAGCTGACTGCCTAAGGTCTGTGGAAATAGCAGGGAATTGTGTGAGAATCAGAAGAAACTGAGTCAAGTGATCATAATATTACCTCTTGGAAGACAGCTGGGTATACCCTGTCCCCTGCCCTCCACCTGGCTTGCAAGATAACCAGTCACAGGTGGCCCCTTCGCCCCACCTCACTCATAGTCTCTTAGCATTTCCCTGCCCCAAAGTGCTGGAGGTCTGTAGAGCCTGCTCCCTTGGGATCCTGGTTTCTAAGAAATCGTTCTTTGTAATCAAGAGATGAATGAGCTTTTGCATCCTTGCTTCCAAGATGCCAAAAAAAAAAAAAAAAAAAAAGAAGGAACAAATGACGTGCCAAAAAGGGCTGCGGCCATGTGCTGCCTATTCACTGTGCTCAAGGGATCCTCCTGCCTCAGCCTCCTGAGTAGCTAGGACTACAGGCATGCACCACTAGGTCTGGCTAATTTTTTTTTTGCTCTTTATGGTTTGTGGAGACAGGGTCTTGCTATATTGCTCAGGCGTGGCTATGGTGTATTAAGTCATTTTATTTACAGGGTTATCTACTGTCTCCAGGGCTTTTGCACATGCCACCTCCAATTCTTGGAAAATTCTTCTTTCCCCAGTCCATTCTTTAAACTCCAGGTCAATAAATACTTCTCTAAAGACTTTCCTAAAAGCTGTAAATGTGTGACACCAACATTACTCATAGCAAAATGTATCTTTCCTCCTAGCAATTTTTACATTAGTTTATATGGCAATTTGATTAATGTTTTTCTCCCTCAGTGGAATATAATAAGTTCTATTAGGACAGGTACAGTGTCTGTTCTTCTTTACCAGTGAATTGCCACTGTCTATAACAGAGCCTAGTTTACAATAGGCTTTACTAGATAAATATTAGTGGAACGAATGGGTGACCCTCACTATGGTACTATTAGGTATGTATTCTTCAAGAGGAGGCCTTAAGGCTCAAGTAGGTTGGTTAACTTGCCCAAGCTGCAGAGCTTGTAAATAAGGGAATTATCATACAATTCAAATATATGACAAGGGAATTTTATTAAAAAAATATAAAGAACTCCTACAAATCATTAGGAAAAAAAGATGGCCTAATAAAACAATGAACAAAAGACCTGAACTGACAATGCATAAAATAAAACATCCAAATGGCAGTAAAAAATTGAAAGTAATCTCAACTTTATTAGTCATCAAAGAAATGCAAATTGAAACTACAATGGTATATCACTAGAATGACTAAAATGAAAAAGACAGAAAATACTAAGCATTTGCAAGGATGTGGAACAACAACTTTCATATGAAGGGACTTCAAAAAGTTCATGGAAAATGTGTATGATAAAAAAACTATGCATGAATTTCAAAATTTCTTTGCACTAAAATAAGCTCTTGTTATAACATGTCTGAACAGGATCTAGTTTGAGGCACTAAGAAGGATAAGACATCATTTTGAAAAGAGCCTATTATATTTATTTCCCTATTTATATTCCCTACAGAATATATTTTATATATTTATATTCACTACAGAAGTGTATTCATATATTTGCCTAAAGAGAATGTTCTAAGTAGTACAATTTGTAATAAACTAACACTTGAAAATGTCCAAATACTGAAATTAAGAGGCCAGACACAAAAGTACACATACTGTATGATGCTCTGTGTGTAAATTTAAGTGAGAGGCAAAACTATTCTTTGTTCTTAAAAGTCAGGATGGTGGTTACATTTAGAAACAGCAGAAAACAATTAAAAGGAAGCCGCTTAAGGCAGATGTATTAATCTGCGTCCCTTCCAGAGGGAGACCACACAGTAATTTGAACAGGGAAAGTTTGATATACGGATTTAGTAACTATATCATAGGATTGGAGTAAGGAAAGATTGGCTAGTAAGAAGTAAAGAGAACTCTAAAGAATATAGGACTAGGAACAGCTACTGCCCCTAGGGCTGAGATAGAGCACAAAACCAAGTATCCCTTCAGGACAAACGTTCATTTTCACATAAGGGAAGGAAGAGAAAGTGCTATGTATTTTTTGGTTGGTCCAAATTTCAACACACTTCTGTATCCTTGTTCAAGTGCAGAATCCCTGGAGTAAGTTTAAGAGCTGACTTTCAAAAGCTGAGTTTCCTCTCTGCGCTTCAGCAGAAAAGAGCAGAGGATAGACTGTCCAGACTGTCCATTTCCCCGCTTGGCTCAACGCGGAGCCCTGTGCTTTTAAAGAAATCTCCGAGGAAACTCCCTGTGCGGAAACCCTGCAAGTCCTGCTCTCAGGATTCCAGGGTAGCTGGTCTCACCTGCGTGGTGCAGGCGGGGGCTTGGGCCTCAGGTGCTTTTTCAGTATGACTCCCCACGCCACCCCGCCCCGGCGCCGCAGAGCGCGTGGACTCTGAGAGAGATCGGAACCCGAGGGAGTCGGGCGGCGGTTTGCTGGCGCACAGAGCTGGGTGACAGGGAGTTAATTAGGTGTGTCCCTAGATGATGGAGGAAGCCTGCTGACGGAGGGAGCGTGAAGGTTCACTTGCTTGAGAAAACAAAGATACTGTGCCGTGTGCCTGACATTACAAAGATTCTCTTTGGTTCAAACAGAGACTCTCAAAAGCAAAATTAAAAGTTGAGCGGGCAGAGAAGGAAAAAACATTGTTTCCGCCCGGTTTCGAACCGGGGACCTTTCGCGTGTTAGGCGAACGTGATAACCACTACACTACGGAAACTGGCTGTCACGAGGTCTCTCCTTTCTTATTTAATAGATTGCTGCTGGATTCTCTAGGTGTTTTTTTTTTGTTTGTTTGTTTGTTTGTTTGTCTGTTTTGGTTTGTTTGTTTGTTTGTTTCCCCCCAGATAACTTTTCAAATTACAGTGAATTTCTCTCTTTCACACTTGCTATTTATAATATAAAAACTCGATGACCTAATTTAAGTTGAGGGACATTTGATAAACAATTATCTTGTACTTTTTTTGGTATAACGAAATATATTTCCCAGTAGTTAATTATAAAAATAAAAATGGGCATAGCATTGACGTTGAAACAATTCGTGTTAAGATTCAGACATCTATGCATCTATGAACTAATTTTTAAACTAATTTATGTTATTCTTCTCATTGTTTTATACGTTTACAAATACTGATTACTGCCATTGTATAATGACAGAAAGAAAAAAATAAAAATACTGATTAGTTTTCAAATCTGTAATATATTTGTTTTAATGTTTATTTGTGATGAACTAATAATTTCAATGAGAATCCAGAGGAATTCTTATAAAAATTCGATCATTATGCTCTCCAGAACATAAATAAGTTAATAGTAATATGCATATTTATGTTTATTAGCAGAAGAATAGGGTAAAAATCATTTTTAAAAAACTAAGCATAAAAGAATATTACATTAGAAGATAAATCTGTACGAAATTCAAATTTAAGAAGGAAAAATCGACATTTCAATGTATAAAAAAACTTGATCTCATGTATATTTTTCTACATATGATGTTTGTATGAATTTGTTCTCTTATAACCTGTTGGATATATTTTAAAATGATGGAAGAGTTTTATATTTAAATACCAATAATTATAATATGAGGAAAATGGCATCTGATCTAAATAATTTAATTATAAAATATTATATGTCAAATTAAAAATGTGCCAGGGGCACTTTTTAAAAAAAAAAAATTAGTAGGTAGGTTAAAGACCAAAATTTTGAAGAGTAAAAGGGCTAATGGGTCAGCCCTGGGCAAAATGAAGACAACCGCTTAATTCTTTAGCTGTTGATTTTATAGCAAAAAGCTTTGGAGCCCAATGTACAGACGCTACTCTCAGCTCAGACAGTCCAAAACAGGCCTTACTGGGATGCTTAGAAGCCCCCGAGGTGGTCGCAGACTTCCATACCAGGGGCACAGCAGCTGGTGTGGCTTCACACTTTTTCCCCTTAGTGCATCTTCCTCACTTGAGGAACAGTCGGACCCATTCGTCCTAGTCGAGACAGTCTTGACTTTAGCTGAGCTGGATGTTGTTTCTGGGAAAAATGTTCAGTGGGGACAGCGACCTATCTGGTTCCTTGAAAAGGCCCCAAAGGGTGACCGATATAAGATACACAACCACGCACACACACATACGTGTATGCACGCACACACTCACACATACAGCCCTGAAAGTGCTCCAGTCTGTTAGTGTTCCACTCTGCGGAGTTGTCAGTGAAACTTGGGACCTGTGGCGGCCAGATGCCTAGCTAGAGAGTACCGGGAGTCCAGGGTCCCTGAGCCCGGAGACGTGGATCCTGTTGTGGTTCTGCAAAACATTGCCCGTTTGACAACTTCCCGAGCAGAAGAGACAGAGATCAAGTCCAGCTTGGCACCCAGTCCTTGGAGATCTTGGGAGTGTGGGCCGGCAGAGGATTAAGAGAAAGGTTGTACATCGTGTGTCCAGGTTAACCAACTCTACCGGACGATCTCTGTTGAGGTCTGAGGCCTTATATTAAGTAGACCAACTTTCTCCACTTTCCTGCCACCACTCGCCTCTGTTTTCTCACAATTAAGAAGGACAATATAATAACATAGAACATTTCTCCGGAAGTGGCTAGCTAATGACTTAAACTGACTCCAGCGTAGTCCTCGGTGCTCTATTATAGAAGCGGAGCTCTTTTCCTTCTAGAAATCTTTGCGGACTTTTTTGCAAAAAACCTTTCAGTCCCACAGTCTGCATTCTGATGAAAGAACCAGATTCTCATCAGAGACGTGCAGACCAGGGAGACGCTTCCTCCTGTTGACAGTAGCAGGGTCCCCTCGGAATCTGGCAAACCAAGCAGAAGGGGAAGAAACTGGACTGGGAAGGGAAGCATGCGGGTCTCAGTGTCTCCAGGGTCCAGGTAACCTGATTTCAAGTCCAGGACAGCAGAGAAGACAAAAACGTACAGTTCTAATTAAAAAAAAAAAAATTCCTGCGGGGTTTCAAACCAAAGGATCTTTCCTGTATTGAGCAAATGTTATAACCACAACACCAGTGAAACTTGTCTTTGATCTGATGTCCTTTCTAAAGAATAGAAATCGACTTTTTCTAGATATCCCGGGTTTTATAACCTCAAAGCTGTCCTTCTTTCCAGGAAATTATCACAGTAGTAGTATGTTTCTTGCCCTTTCACTTTTGGTGTACTAAAATCAATAATCCAGCTCCATTATTCATAGCATTTTCCCGTGAATCCCTTTTTTTTTTTTTTTTTTTTTATTGTCAGGCAAGAAAACCTGAAGTAGACGGAGAAGTAAGAAGAGGAGGATTTGAGGCCGGCGCGGTGACTCACGCCTACAATATTAACACCCTGGGAGGCCGAGGTGGGAGGACCGCTTGAGCTCAGGAGTTGGAAAACCGAGCAAGAGTGAGACTGCATATCGATTAAAAATAGAAAAAATTAGCCGGGTGTGGTGGCGCACGCCTGTAGTCCCAGTTATTCTGGAAGCTGAGTCAGGAGCATCGCTTGAGCCCAGGAGTTCAACGTAGCTGTGAGCTATGATCGCGCCACTGCACTGTAACCTGGGTGACTGAGCAAGACTTTGTTTCAAAAAAAATAAAAAGGATTTGAAAAAAAAAAAAAAAAAAAAAAAAACCTCCACTATAGTGTCCTCATCTTGTGCACACAAATTGCTCTGATCTTTACCTTTCTGGTGCCAGAAAAATGGTCCTTCAGGAACCAGGAACTGCAGGATTGAGCTCTGGCGACCATTTGCACTTGTTGCAGAGCAGGTACCGGATGTGACCCAGTAATGTCAAGCTGATTTCCGGATGAGATACATTGAGGAACTGTTACAGGGTTACGAGACCGGACTTTGTGTCACATAATTCCGTCCTGGAATGTGATAGTTCCATGCTATCTATTTGATTTAGAAGAGGAGGATGAAAACTCTAGTTTATTTTTTCTTTGTTCTCTCCCTTGTTACTGTCTTCCCTCTGTATGCTTTCCCTGCACAGCTAGAAGCAAGCTAGCAATTCTTCCAGATTCCTCTTTATGACTTCACTTTGCAGAGAGACACCACAGGCTCTCCGTGCTTAGCGTAGAGATGGTGGTTAGGCTCCCAGATCAGTCCAGAGAAAGTCCGCACTTAACTTTTTCCTCTACTTCAGTGTTCTTTCTTGCGTGTGTGCTGAGGCCAGAGAGCGGCTTCTTGCCTTGAAATAATTGTGAGATGGCAGCAGCTGGATGGATCATAGACTGTTGGAATGTTGTGGGTAACAGTCAAAAGAAAGACTGTACTTCCCAATTACCAAGTTAAGACCAGATTAGCAGCAATAATGATAATGTAAATGCCTGTAATCCCTGCTACTCTGGAGGCTGAGGCGGAAGGATCATTTGAATCCAAGAGTTCAAGGCTGTAGTGCACGATGATGATTGCGGCTGTGAATAGCCACTGCATTCCAGCTGAGGCAACATAGATAGACCCTGTCTCTAATTTAAAAAAAAGTTTTATTGTAGATACATTTGTTCCATATTCATTAACATAAATTATTGAGGAACATACCATGTGCCAGACCCTATGTTGGCATGGGGGTACGAGAGGAGTGAAGGAAAGACTGACTATACAGTCTTCACCCTCAAGGAGAGGAAAGAGGCACATGAGCAGTAAATTATGGATTGTTGTTATTGCTTTTGAGTTGTAGAGTTTTTTATATATTCTGGACATTAATCTTTTATCAGATATGTGCTTTATAAATATTTTCTCCCATGCTGTGGGTTGACTTGTCTCTCTTGATAGTGTCCATCAATATACAAAAGATTTTTAGTTTAATGAAGTCAAATTTATGCATTTTTTTCTTTTGTTGCCCATGCTTTTGGTGTCATATCCAAAAATTCAT
This sequence comes from Eulemur rufifrons, assembly GCF_041146395.1. Taxonomy (NCBI): domain Eukaryota; kingdom Metazoa; phylum Chordata; class Mammalia; order Primates; family Lemuridae; genus Eulemur; species Eulemur rufifrons. The sequence continues at coordinate 47,337,848 of NC_091000.1, read as the reverse complement.
CGCTAAATCCAACATCATGAAGATTTCCCCCATGTTTTCTTCTAAGAGTTTTATGGTTTTAGCACTTATGTGTAGGTCTTTGATCCATTTTGAGTTATTTTTTATATGTCGTATAGGGGAAGTGTCCGAGTTCATTCTTTTGCATGTGGATATCCAGTTTTCCTAGAACCATTTGTGGAAAAGCCTGTTTTCTTTCCCCATTAAATGGTCCTGGCATCCTTTTAAAACAAGAGTTTGTGTACTTCTGGGATTTCTCTTCTATTCCATTGGTCTATATGTCTATTCTTATATCAGTACCATAATGGTTTGATTACTGTAGCTTTATAGTAAGTTTTAAGATCTGAAAATGTGAAGCCTCTAACTTTGTTCTTTTCATGATTGTTTTGGTTATTTGTTGTCTATTGAGTTTCCATGTGAATTTTTGGGTGGACTTTTCTATTTCTGGAAAAATCATTGATGGGATTATAATGGGAATTGCTTTAAATCTATAGATATCTTTGACTGTATTTATCATATTAAATTTTTTAATCCATGAACACTGATGTGTTTCCATTTATTGGTATCTTTAATTTTTTCAGCAATATTTTGTTGTTTTCATATACAAGTCTTCCTTATTGTTAAGATTATGCCTAAGAATTTTATTCTTGTTAATACTGTTGTAAATGGAAATGTTTTCTTAATTTTCTTTTTGGATTGTCATTATTAGTGTATAGAAACACAACAGAGTTTTGCATGTTCATTTCATATCCTTTAATTTTGCTGAATTCCTTTATTAGCTGTAACAGGTATTTTTTGTATGTGGAATCTTCAGGGTTTTCTATATATAAAAATCATGTCATTGGCAAACAGAGTTAATTTTACTTCTTCCCTTCCAATTTGGATGCCTTATATTTATTTTCCTTGTCTACTTGCTCTGGCTAGAACTGCCAATACTATGCTGAATAGTGTGATAAAAGTAGGTATCCATATTTTTTTCCTGATCTTAGGGGGAAAACTTAGCCTTTCACCATTAAGTATGATTGATATTAATTGTACGTTTTTCATAAAGGTTTATGGACATTTCCTTCTATTCCTAGTTTATTGAGTGTTTTTATTATGAAAAGGTATTGAATTTTGTCAAATACTTTTCCTGTATCAATTGAGATGATCATGAGTTTTTTCCCTTCATTCAATTAATGTGATACTTATTACATTGACTGATTTTAGTATGCTGAATCATCCTCACATTGCAAAAATAAATCCTACTTGATCCTGGTGTATAATTCTTTTAATATTTTGCTAAACTCAGTTTGCTAGTATCTCATTGAGAAATTTTGCATCAACATTCATAAGCAATATTGGTCTGTAGTTTTTCTTGTAATGTCTCTGTCTGGCTTTGGTATCAGGGTAATGCTGGCCTTATAAAATTGGTCAGGAAGTGTTTCCTCCTCTTTGATTTTATGAAAGAGTGTGAGAAATATTGGTGTTAATTATTCTTGAAGTGTTTGGTAGAATTCACTGGTGAAGGCATCTGGTCCTGGACTTTTTTTGTTGGGATGTTATTGGTTACTGCTTCAATATCCTTACTAGTTACAGGTTTATTAAAATTTCTATTTCTGGCTGGGCGTGGTGGCTCACGCCTGTGATCCTAGCATTCTGGGTGGCTAAGGAGGGAAGATTGCTTGAGTTTAGGAGTTCAGACTAGCCTGAGCAAGAGAGAGATCCCATCTCTACCAAAAAGAAAGAAAGAAAGAAAGAAACCAAAAATCCAGCCAGGCTTACAGCCTGCGCCTGTAGCATCTCTACCAAAAGAAAGAACGAAAGAAAGGAAAACAAACAAACAAAAAAACAAAAAAACCCAGCCAGGCATTGCAGCACATGCCTGTAGTCCCAGCTACCCCTCAGGAGGCTGAGGCAGAAGGATCGCTGAGAGCCCAGGAGTTGCAGGTTGCAGTGAGCTACAATGACACCACTGCACTCTACCCAGGGCAACAGAGACTCTGTCTCAAAAAACAAAAACAACAACAACAACAAAAAACAAAACAAGGCAATCGAACACCCCTCCTCACAATCCCCCACCCTAACAAAAATAATTTTTCTATTTCTTTATTATTTAGTTTTGGTAGATTGTGTGTTTTGAGGAATTTGTCCACTTCATCTAGGTTATTCAATTTGCTGGCATATAATTGTCCATAGTATTCTAATAATCTTTTTTATTTCTGTAAAATTGTTAGTAATGTCCCCATGTTAATTTCTGATTTTAGTAATTTGAACCTTCTTTTTTTTTTTCCTTAGGCAATCTTGCTAAATGTTTGTTGTTGATCTTTTCAAAGAACAAACTTTTCATTTTCTTGATTTTCTGTGTTGTTTCTAGCCTGCCCTTTCTGATGGCCTGCCTCTTCTAACAGCCTGCCCTATGGATTTAGCACCCACTAGCCAGTTCCACAATTACATAAGCCCATTTCTTCTTCAAAAAACCAATTATAACATCTCTCTCTCTCTCTCTCTCTTTTTGTCTCTCTTTCCCTCCCTCTCATGTAAACATCTTGTCTGTGGTCTCCAACCCCCTGGCCGTTACAGTCCACAGCCAGTTAGGAACCCAGCTACGGAGCTCTACACAGCTCTCCCGGCTACTCCCACCCCATGAAATCAGTCCCTGGTACCAGAAAGGTTGGGGACTGCTGGCATGATTCTACACAAACTAAACCCACTTTATTTGGGTAATTTCTTGTTTCACTGAGCTCCAGTCAAGGATATGAACACTGAAAGTTGTTCCAAAAGGCGTATCTCCAAGGGTTCCTATATTTTCCCTGCCTGAGGTGTTTTGGTCGCTGACTTGTTCACCTTCTATCTTGGGGTAAATAGGCTCAGGCACCACCTGAGGCACAGGTCCCATCTGGCCAGGTGTGCCAGGCCACCTTTCGCAATCTGGCTTTCCAGATTTGTAAATCATAAGGCTGCCATGATTTATAAAATAGAAAAGAGCTCCCTTTTGAATCACAGTGCTGCACATTTAGTTTGATTATCTTTTTATTACTGATTTGTATATGTTACCTAATTAAAGGTTTTTTGTGAGATATTTGTATTGCTAATATCCTCTGCCAGTCTGCAACAGGAAACATCTTAATGGTGTCTTGTGACAAAAATTTTAATTTATTTAACTTTTATATTTGCCTCTTTTTCTGTTAAGAAATCTTTGTCTCTCCAAGTTCACAGAGATAGTCTATACCTTTTTCTTCTTCCTAGTATAATATAGCTGAATCAATTACCTTCTGCCTTTAGGAATACAAGCAAAAGACCTGAATAGGCAATTCCAAAATAGAATTTATCAATGGCCAATGGGATCATAAGCATAAGTTGTGATATCTCAAGAAAAAGTTTGCTTGTTTGTTTTAATGATGATTAGTGACTTGAACATCTTTTTGTATTCCTGTTGGCCATTTGTATTATCTTCTTTGGAGAGGTGCCTGTTCAAGTCTCTTTTATTTATAACTTTTTTCTTTGTATTTTTTCCCCAAGGAATTGTGTCAGTTCAGACCAATTCTCTTTTAATTCATTTTTTAAATCAGGATATTAGTTAATTTGGTTTTTGCTATTGAGTTACTGCAGTTTTGTTTTTTAACATATATATTTTAGAAATTAACCCCATATCAAATATATGTTTGGAATTATGATGCCTCTAGTTATTTTTTCTCAAGATTGGCTTGACTATTCAGGGTCCTTCGTGGTTCCTCATGAAGTTTGCCTTTGTAGGTTTAGGACTTCCTTTGGACCAGTCATCCCTTTCTTTTTTGCTATTTCTTCTTTGTGGAATGGTAGTGGATATCCTATGCCTGTTCCACCATCATATTTTGGAAGCACATAACTTCTTTGGTTTCACTGTTTCTCAAGTGGAGAGAAATTTTGCCTCAGTATGAACTGTGCCTTGAATCTTACTCATTATCTCATTTAGATGATATTTAGATGGACTTGGGACTTTCAACTTTAGAATTGATGCTGGAGGAGTTAAGAATTTTGGAACTCTTGAGATGAAATAAATGTGGGAAGGACATGATTTGGGGCAGGGGCAGAATGCCATGGACTGAATATTTGTGTTCCCCCAAAATTGATGTGCTAAAACCCTAATCCCAAAGTGATGGCATTTGGAGATGGGGATTTGGGAGATATTAGGTCATGAAGGTGTGGCCCTCATAAATGGGATTAGTGTCCCAGAGAGCTAGCTAGTTCTCTTTCCTTAATATGAGGAGACAAAAGAAGTCAGGTGTCTGCAACCTAGAAGGGGATCCTCACCAGAACCCAACCCTATCGTCAGGCTGATGTTGGACTTCCAGCCTCCAAAACCCTGAGAAATAAATATTTGTTGTTTAAACCACCCAATCTATGATATCTATTATAGTCACCTGAATTGACTAAGACAATTAATATTTTTTAGACAGAATTTCGCTCTATTACCTGGGCTAAAATACAGTGGCGTGATCATAGCTCACGGCAACCTCTGCAACCTCGAACTCCTTGGCTCAACCTATCCTCCTGCCTCAGTGTCCGGAGTAGCTGGGACTACAGGGTCGCACCACCACGCCCGGCTAATTTTTTCTATTTTTAGTAGAGACGGGGTCTCACTCTTGCTCAGGCTGTTTTCAAACTCCTGAGCTCAAGCGATCTTCCTACTTTGGCCTTCCAGAGTGCTAGGATTACAGGTGTGAGCCACTGCTCCTGGTCTAAGACAATTAATTTTATATGTCAGCTGTAAGATTATCAGAAACCCGGTGCTTAAAACAACACGTTCGTTCTCTTATGGGTCTGGAGGTCAGAAGAAGTCTAAAATCAGTTCCAGTGAACCAAAATCAATGTGTCAACACAGGGTGTCAAACACCCTCCCCAAACTCCAGAGGAAAATAAGCTTCCGTGCCTTTTCCAGGTTCTACAGGGGTATTCCTTGGCTCATAGCTCCTCCCTTTATTTTCAAAGCCACCAGTGTAGCACAAGGTCACATTGCCTTCTTTTTCTTTGTAGTCAAATCTCCCACCACTTCCCTCTTTTTGCAACGACAATGGCTGGGATCTCAGCTTGGCTTGCCGAGGTAACTGCCGATGCGAGCTGGGAGCGGAGTGGGGCATCCTCAGCATTCTGGTGACTGTTGGGATTTGAGCTTGAGGAAAGAGCGCTGATCTTAGAATGCTCGGCATCCTGCATGTCACCGGGCCAGTGCCCGTTAGGCCAGCGTGTAACCGGCACAGGGGCGCAGCCCGGCCATGCTTGGCTTGTTTGATTCAGGGACAGGAGCTTGGGTGTCTGTTCTCTATGCTGCCTCTGGCCTGGGCATCTACAGCATTCTTAGGGAACCTTTAGGCCTGGGTTTAGGTCTACTGAATTGCACAGATCTGGGAACAGAGCCTGGCCAGGTCTCCAGGCTCCGGCTGCACCTGGCATCCAAGGTTCAGTCTCAGGACTTCGGGAGCACGTTGATCTGTCCCTTCCCCTCAGCTCCCCACCACTGCACCGGGTGGGGAGTTGGGCCTGAGCTCTGCAGCACAGGTAGGAGTGGTGGGAGCGAAGAACTGGAGCCCCAGGGACTGTGAGGCTGGTGGGGCCTCACAGCTGCTACTGATTTGAGCGGCGCAGGGCGGGCTGGAAGATGGGCGGGAGGAGGGGGTGGAGTTTGCTGACTGCGGAGCCTAGCTAAGCCGCAGGGCCTTAAGGATTCATGCCTTTTGTTGTGGTGTCCCCTGAGCCAGCCAGTAGGTGCCCCTCATCCTTTCGGAGGACAGGGCTTCAGACGCCAGCGGGCACTGGAAGTTAGAAGAATTTATTGTTTGCAGATGATAGTTAAATGGACTTATTCCTAAAAGTCACATTCACTTGTTACCAATTTATTGTCATTAGACGTACTCATTTTTGTACGTATTTAAAAGCTAATGTGTCTCAAATTCTCAGGAGAGTGAGACTACCCCAGTTTACTGTTTCTGACATAAATCTTTACCCATAAATTAGGTTACACTTCATAACATTTTTAATAAAAATCAGTTATTTTGGTTGCATTAAAATATTTGTATCTAGGTAAAAAGTCTCTTTTCTCTCCCGTAGTTTTTGAAATTTAGAGCATATCTAAAATAAAATTAATTTACTTTTTATTACTAATTGATTATAGGCAATTCAGTTATCTTCTTTTAGAATATTATTTCAACTATCCGTTGCCATAAACCAATTAGAGTCTATTTTTATTTAGTCTTCTTTAATTTATTAGTATTGATTTGTTGTAAAGAGCTGTTGTATTAAGCTCTTTAGTTACTTTTTGTTAAAGAAAAATTATTCATGACACTCACTAAACACAGTAAGGCAGATTTTATTCAAGGAGACTACTACAATGGAGTTTTGCAGTAGGGAAGAGAGATCAGGTTCAACTCCACATTCAAAAAGGACAAATGGTGATTGCCAAGGATCAGGGCAGGGGGCAGTGGATGAAAAGTATTTAGAGGTAGGGTAATTCTTTGCCAAACTGATCCAACAGGATTTTTGCTAAAGATAGGCCAAGGTGACAAGATATCAAGGGTGAGGCACGAGGAATTTGATCAGCTATTAATATCTAGGGTAATCAGACCAAGGTGGGGGACTTTTGTCTAAATTGACTCAACAGGATTCTTGCTAGAACCAGAATAAATGAGCCAAAGACAAAACCCCGCATCACAGCCAATAAGGACACCAAGGCCTGGTAGAGAGAAGGCTATCCAGGGATGTCCAGCAGAATCCAAATGGAAGAAGAGGTCCTCAGCCAAGGAGTGGTAAGTCTTGAATCCAGGTTTAACTCCCACTGTCTGTGTTAAACTTTTTCAAATGGCACTTCTGGCATAATTAACTCACTGGCTCTGATATACTAGTTTTTACTGTCAGCAGCTCCAGGAAGAAAATCAGGGAAATGGTAATATTTTTTTCTTTAGATGAGTTGGTCTTTATTCAACTCAAGTGGGTTGGGGTTTAAATCTCACTTTTTATGAAACTATATTAATGGTAATTAAAAACTAAAGTCACTCGGTGAGAGAGCACCTCTTCCTCAAACCCATGATTTAGGTTTTACTTTATATTTTGGATGCTAGCAGTTTTATGCTTTGTTGAAGTGCTGAGAGTACGTGTAAATTTCTTCATGACAGTTTACCTGCATGCTGGCCTCCTGCAAAGCTATTTGGAAACTGTCTACAGCCAGTGGTTAAAGCAACCAGTCCTGCCAGAGTACTGGGTGCAGCAATTCAGGTCACCTATCTACCCCAACATGTAAGCTGCAAATACTCCAGGCCCTGTTCACACCAGGAAAGATCTGGGGCTCCCCTCCTCCCGAATTTCAACCTGGCAGAGAAGGGCTGGAGCCAAGTTTCTGCCACTTCATGCTGCTGTTGGATCCCATCTCCTATTACACTATGACTGGTGTATCCCTAATCACTCAGCTGGAAGTCGCACAGCCCAAGGACCAAGAAACCTCAGTACCCCTCTGTATATCAGAGTGTTACCATATTTGGTGATAGAGTCTTTTTAAAGGTATAAAGGTAATTAAGTTAAAATGAGGTCATTAGAGTGAGCCCTAATCCATTATGACTGATGTCCTTATAGGAAGAAGAAATTTGGACACAGAAGGAGTATCATGTAAAGTCAGAGAAAAGATGGCCATCTACAAGCCAAGGAGAGAGGCCTGGAACAGATCCTTCTGTCACAGCAATGTAGATTTATGGTATCCAAAATTGTTAACAAAAATAACAATGCTGCTTTTATGACTTCAAATAAAATTTCAAGGAAACATAAACCACTGTATTATTGACAATGCATATCATTTCTATACTCAGTGATGCATCAGATATTTTAGAAGGAAATAAGGAAGTTTACACCTCCTTATCTGTGAATTTATGCAAAATGAACAACAGAAACTAAGCATCTTGATTTAAAGGGGCTTTTCAAACATCAATATTTCCATTGTGTCTTAATTTATTCCAGAGGATTTTTACACTCCAGAGCAATTAACTGTATTAATATTCTGAAGGGATGAGAGGTGGTAGTTTTCTTTTGAAAAGTTTGAAAAAGGTGAATTTTACCAGGGAAAGTAAGAAAGGAGAACCTAAGTCAGGTGTGTCCACCCACAGGAAAAATATGAAAAAGAGTAAAACTGAAGTACATCTAGAAACAGATACTTTTAAGAAATTGTGTGAACATGACTGACCCCACTATAAAGACCACCTAGTAGAAGGGCCATTGGCCACTCTGCATGAACACCACAGGAGGATCTTAAGGTTTGATTTATAATCAAACTTGTAGAAACAACTGACACCTGTATTAGTTTGCTCAGGCTGCCACAACAAAATACCACAGACTAGGTGGCTTAAGCAATGGAAATTAATTTTCTGACAGTTCCGGAAGCTAGAAGTCCAGGATCAAGATATCACAGGTTTGGTTTCTCCTGAGACCTCTCTCCTTGGCTTGCAGACAGCTACCTTCTTGCTTCAATCCTCACAAGGCCTTTTATCTGGGCTCATGCATCCTGGGTGTCTGTCTGTCTCTCTTTCTTTCTCTTTCTCTGGCTCTCGCTCTCGCTCTCGCTCTCCCCCTCTCCCTTTTCCCTCCCTCCCTCCTTCTCTCTTTCTCCCTCATCTCTCCTTTTCTCCCTCTCTCTCCTTCTTCTCTCTGTCTCTCTCTCTCTCTTTAAACAGACACCAGTCCTATTGGACTAGGGCCTGACCCTTATGACCTAATTTAACCTTATTTACCTCCTTAAAGGCCCTATTTCCAAACACCGTCACATTGAGGGTTAGGGCTTTGACATACGAATTTTGTGGATACAGTTCAGTCCATGACAATGCCCCATCCCTAAGTTTACTTAGTCTGAAAACAGATATGACAGGCAACACAACATGAGCAGGTCTCCTGACTGTGGTGCAGCTTCTAGATGCTTAAGACAATGAAAACTTAATTGAGCCTGTCTGCATTGGTTCAAACCTGCTGGCTACAATCTTGCCCCGCATTTTGACAAACTGGAATCGCCCACTGGGCAATTTCGGCCTCCCTCCTGGCCTAGTCCCATGGTGCAGATAGACAGCAGTCCTTGATCAACCTCATCCTGGTCTCTTGACTTGTAGAAACTTCGCTGAGAGGAGGAGGGTCTCACGATGTGCGGAAAAAAGCAGCCACCAAAGGTGTAAGTGAGAGCTACCTTTCAAAGCCGTTTCCAAACAACCATTTTAGCAAACAGGAACTTGCAGGCGAGTCACCAGCTCGTTACCCGCAGTCTCCACCAGGCGGCGCGCCCCAGGCAGACGGACGCCGCCTCCCGCGGGCTGCGTTTCTCTGCGCAAACTCAGCAGGGCCTGCCGGCCAGGCAAAGCAGGCCCGCGCCAGCGGCGAAACGCAGGCAGGTGCCAGACTGCTAGCTGCGTGTGTCCAGCGGAATCTGACTGCTTGGAGTAGAGTTCTGCCCGCCACTGCAGCGCTGAGGAAATCTCCAAAGCTCTTTCCTAAATTCCTCTTGGGAAAAGTCACCCTGAGCCTCTAATGAAGCAGCTAAGACTGATTTGTAGTTTCATAACCGGCAGGTCCCCATGTGAGACCCGGGGGAAAGGACATGTGAGGCGGTGGCGGAGAAACACCCCTAGGTCCATTTTGGGGTTCTCACTGGGAGTCTCTCTTGATGATGGGATGAGAACTCAGGGCCCTGCTTGAATTCCAGATCTGGGAAACTGCTGATTCTCTGTCTCGCCAACCCTCCACACCAAATCTGCCCATTTCCTCGCCACTCTGTGACAGATGTCCCATGGCACAAAAATTCTTTCCCAGACTTGTCGTTCAAACACTTATGTTTCCCGCAAGTACTAGCTTCTTCCTGAAGTAATTTCTCTAAAATTCTTCCTTTACCTTTTAAAATGAGGTAGCATCCTGATAAACATAGACGTGAAATTGAAATATACAGGGGAAGGATCTCAGATACATGCCTCAGTCTCTTCCCCTGTAAGACAAGAAGTGAGGTAACCTCCAGCTTATCTCATGGCAAACGCTCAGTTTCCTCCTCCTGCTTCCTCACTGGTTTTCCAGTGGAGAGAGGAGGCCCAGCCGCCACAGCCCTAAACTCCTTTGAGAGGAAAAGAGGAAACACCTTGGTGAAGGCGAGGGGAGACAAGAGGCCTGGGTTTTGAGTATAAAAATGTTTTTCCACTCAGATTCTTGTCTGAAGGAGTTTGGGGTCAGGTACCTGGTTGGCAGCCTCCTGAGTCTAGTGCTAGAGGTCTGGGCAAACAGGGAAGGTGATAAATCTCATCCCTCCAGGGAAAGTGGCAGTTCCTTGCTGTAAAGGTTAATGTCCAGGATTCCAAATCTAGTGGTTCCAGGTCTAGGCCTGATGGGACCTTGTTCAGTTTTGCTCAGGTTCCATTTTGTCCATGAATCATTCCAGCTCCTGTTCTGGAACATCTTCCTAACCACTGTCTCAACCCAGTATTTTAGAGAAGGAAAAGAGAAAAACAGAATTGCTGGAAAGTAATGGCCACCAACCCCATGCCTGGGACTAGAAAAACAAGATTTCTTAACGAAGACAGGAAAACCCCGAAAAGACTGGAAAGGTAGTTGGTGAAAAGAGCAAGAGGAAAGCTGTAGAAATGACTTTGCTGACAGAGCACAGAATAAAAGAGTATCAGAGATCTCTGTCCAGGCCGTTGGTCTGAGAGAGAGCACACATTCGCTGAGGGTGAGAGAAAGCTGTCCGCAGACATGACCCCAAAGGAGTAGGATAGGAAGCCCCTTTTCAGGAATCCAAGGTCAGAGGCCTGCGAGGGTAGACCAGGTGCCCGCCAAGCTGCAAATGGCCTTAGATCAGTAACCGGAAATGCTTTCTAGTGTTGTGAAAGAAATTTTCCTGGGGACGAGAAACAGAATGAACTGGTTAATATACTTCCTACCTAAGGACAATAGGTTTGACTTTATGCTTTCCTCGATTCTCTCTAAGCAAGGGCTTCTGAGGGCCTTGCTCGATTTGCCCTGGAGTTTCTCTTCTGAGCTCAAAGCAGCCCTTGAAGAGAACATGTCAGTTTGCAGCGTCTTTGGCAGATTGGGAAAGCGCAGCTTGGAGAAAGCTGCTGGGGTCATCTAGTTCTGGAGGGAGTCAATTTTAGAGAGCCCGAGAGAGGAGAGGAGAAAAGTTGGGGAAGAAATAGTAAAAGAAAAGTACAAAGACTCAAAATATTTATTCTGACGGAATGGCTGATTGTTTACATGGTAAAAAAAAAATGATAACAACTACTAGCCACAAGCAGAGTGGCGCAGCGGGAGCGTGCTGGGCCCATAACCCAGAGGTCGATGGATCGAAACCATCCTCTGCTATCATATTTTTAAGTTACCTTTCGCACAGGGAGAAGACCTTGGCTTACAAAGAATGTATTTGATCTCTTAAAATTCCTATCTGTGGCTTCCTTCTCCTTCCAACTGTTCGCGTAACTCCCTTCTCATTCATTTCAAATGACAGGCAAGTCTTACTTGGAAAGAGGAGGGACAAATTCCACATTTACTTTCCACAAATTAGCCTTCCATCTTCCAATGAATAGGAAGTACACTGAAGTAGAATATGATTTTACATTTTCTTGGACTCAAAGGAAAAACAGTTACTGATTTTTGCTTGAGACCATTGGTTACTCTAAATGTGTATGGGAGTCTCCTGCTCCTTTCACTCTTCTGTTCATTCCTGATTCCTGTGCATGATTTATTAAATTCATTTCCTGTGCTGTGAATTATTCTCCAAAGCAATTGATGTTACGATGGCCAGGAAAGCATATTTTATATCCTCCTCCCTCCATACTTACATAAACTAGATTCACGGAATGTTATGAGAAAAACAAGAAACACAGAAGTTAAACGTGAAAGGTAGAAACCATTGGAATACATTAAAATAAAACATTTTGTGCATCAGAATTCCATGGACAAACTCAAGAGAAAAATAGAAGTCTTACTGATACATTTGCAAAAGAAATTGAGAGAAAATTACTAATCAAAATTCTTTTTAATGAATGCCTATGATATGACAAGAAAAGATAAACTTCTCTAAACAATGGGAATTTGCAGAACAAAATATTAAAAGGAAAAATATTAATAAAAATGTGCATGCGATGGGCCTGGTGAAGATGTTCTTGTTTGGAGGTTCCTGAGACTGCTAATCTTCAAGTTATTTTGCTTGCTTACTCTCTAAGACCAATTTAACTAACTTTAAATGTCCAGGCATAGGAGATTGGTTGAATAAACTGTGACATATGGATTCAAAGAAGAAGTGCAAGGAGCTACAAAAAAAAGATATGTACATTGTTAACTGAAAAAAAAAGTGCAGGTAAGTATTATAGTATGTTACATCTTCTTTCAAGAAAGAAAAGGAATTAGGAAAACATAAACATATCTGGTTTTCTTTCTGAAAATAAAAGACAGCAAAGATAAACCAGAAAACAATAAATTTGGTTACCTAAAAGGGTGGTAAGAGTTTTGGGGGAAATGGAGTACAAGGGATATGGGAAGGACACTACTCTAAGTTACACTTTTTGTTATATCTTTAGCTTTTGAAAGCATGTGAATGTTCTACATTTTCAAAAATTAATATTTAAGTCAGTAAGAATGAGAAGTGGAAGAGGAAAAAAAAAAACCCTAGAACTGACAGCAAACTAAGGCAAATGAACTTTATTCTATTTCCTATCGCAACTGCATGGAAAGGAAAAGAACATAATTTGTGAACAAGGCATTTGACCATATACCTTCACTGTTGGCCAAGGGGATGAGGATGGCTGGGGAAGGGGGGAAGAATTGAAAACAAATTATTAACTCTTTTTAGTGGATGATTTTTGGTAATGGATGGGCAAAGCAATTTTGAAACTATTGTAGGTGTATTATAGGATAGAGCAAGGGAGTAAATATGTCAGGGGTTTCAGTGTGGAGGAAAGGACACATACAAATACAGAATGGGGGAATGCAAGAAAGAATCCTACAGAGATGGATTGAAGTTGAAAGTATGAGTGTGAACTCATGATTTCTAAAATATGTATATGTATGTGTATGGGCATGTATGTGTGCACATGTATGTGTATATTGGCACATGTGCAAGTATATGGGACTATACACGCATTTCCTAAGTCTTTCCATTAAAATGAACAAGAAACAGACATCGTGGAAGCCATACATACACTAAGCCCCTTGATATTGCTCTCCAATACTCTTCCTCACTGAAAGGAATCAGGGCTTCTCTGAGAAATGGCTGCATTTTGGCCTGGGGCAGGGTAGATGCAAGTCAAGCCTGAAACAACTTGTTATGCCAGAAAGTAAGAAAGTGCTCATGATGGTGGCATGTTACAAGGACCTGGAAGCCAGCATACAGGGGCTGTCCCTGGTAAATATGGGTGAATTTGAACACTAATATAATTAAGGACAATAATGAATTATGAGCCATTGGGGAAAAAAGATTCCATGAGTCTATATCAGTGATAGATATTTAAGTAGGTGGAGAAAAAGGAGGACTCTTGCTTAAAAGAGAATGTTGAGTGCAGACTGGTAAATAAGTAGAGAAGTCTCCAGGGATTCATTTAAACTTTGTAGGTGCTGTCCTACCCTGCCATATCTCCACCCTCAGTCCTCACACTTGTCTTCCAAGCACTAGCTATGGTGAAATTCTTTTCTCCCCAAGCTGCATGTTCTCATTCTTCTCACTTTCTACCCACAACACTCTTCAGTCTTCTCCTCTGCCCTCACTTCACCTGCCTCAGATCCCACTTAGACTTTATGGCCCTTCTTCCTGAGCCTTCCCTGGCTTCCTTTGTCTAGCTTAGCTGCCCCATCTGCTTCCCTAGCACCGAAATTGCTCTTATCATACCACCACATATTTTAGTTGCTTATTTAATAATATCTCTCTCCTACCCTTTAGCAAGCCCTCCCAGGGTAGGGACTAATCCTGAGGCCTTGTTCTCCTTAGAGTCCCCACTGCCTAATACAGTGTCTAAGTCAGGATAAAAGTTCATAAATACTAACCTTTAATTTACTCTGTTTCACCTTTTGTCCCAACTCTGCTCTCTGGCTGTCCCTAAATTTCTTCTCTTCATTCTTCCTTCAAGATTCCAACTTGGTTTTTTGTTTTGTTTTGTTTTTTGAGATTGAGACAGAGTCTCACTCAGCCTAGCTCACAGCAACCTCAAACTCCTGGGCTCAAGCAATCCTACTGCCTCAGCCTCCCGAGTAGCTGGGACTACAGGAATGTGCTACCATGCCTCGCTAATTTTTTCTATATATTTTTCATTGTCCAGCTAATTTCTTTCTATTTGACTACTATGTATTTTTCATTGTCCAGCTAATTTCTTTCTATTTTTAGTAGAGACGCAGGGGGTAGCAAGGGGGGGGGGGGTGTCTCGCTTTTGGTCAGGCTGGTCTCGAACTCCTGACCTCGAGGGATCCTCCCGCTTCGACCTCCCAGTGTGCTAGGATTACAGGCGTGAGCCACCGCACCCAACCCCAAGTTTGCTTGCTTTTTAAGGGCACCTGTTTAACCATAATTAAAACTGAAGCGCCACGAAGCCACTGAAAGAGAGGAACCTGTTTGCATGGTGGGGATTGAATTCATCTTGGACAAAAAGATTTCAGTTCACTGTATTCTTGGCCAGTGGCCTCTGGAAAAAGAGATCCACACTTGTCCTGTGCTTAGTAGTGTACATGTAGCTGTTCATTGCGGAGGCCTCATCTTCTGTTTCAGTAGAAGGAGTTACTAAAAGTTTGTGGAAATGAATGGAACATTTTGAGTCCTCACCCACAGTAAGAAAAGATTTGTGCTGCTGAACTTGCTCACCAGTTGCCACCATTACCCCAGGCTCCACAAAGGAGGGCTTGTCTTCTTAGAGACCTTGACTCCTTTCTACTTCTCAGAAAGACTTCATTCCACTGCCCTCATCGCTGCTTTGCTCGTGGTTAAGTCTGGCAAGGGGCTAGAAGGGTACACGGCCCTGGAGGGGCAAGTAAGTCGTTTCTCTGCAAGCTCTTGCTTGTCAAATCGCAGTGCACATGTTCTTGAGCAGGCTGCATTTGGGAAACTGATTTTTACTTCCCTAGGTCACACCAGCTGGGACGATTTTCACCTTTGGTGTTGGAAAAGATTTTTCGTAGCTTGGTGGCAGGAGACGAGAAGTATAATGGAGTCTCCCCTCCCAAGTTTGAAACCTTCCCGTTTGTTAGGATCATCTCTTTGCTGCCTCTAGGGTTTGACAGTGGAATCCCAGGAGGAGAATTTTCACTCTCTCCTACCTATTTCTTACCCCCACGGTGCAGGTCGTGAAGAGTTCTTAACAACCCTGGGTCTGGGTTTGGTCTGCAGAGAAACTCAATGAAGGGAGAACATTCCCACCCATGCTGTTCAGATGAGGACAAAATCAAAGACTTTCTCAACCTTGTGTTTCTATTTGGGGCAAACCCCACGCAGAAAGCCTAAAATTTGCAAGGAGCTTTGTTTTTGTCCATTAACCTGAGTCTAGCAGGTGGTGAGCCTTTGTGCAAACAAACTACATCTCCCAGCACCCAGGTTTTTGTGTTTTTAATGATTGAGCAGAAAAAAGATAAAATCAGGAAAAGCTCTCGCTTTAGGAAAGAAATCAGTTTATAATTAAATGTAAAACATGATGCAACCTCCAAGGACCTAAAAGCTTTTTAAAAAAATCAGTTATGGTGGTATCAATTCTATTTGAATGCCTAAAAAAAAAAAAAAAAATGAAATTTAGGACCTAGGAAACTCATTGAAGAGTCTGATTAAAAACTACTCCTGTTGAAATAGCAGTCCCACATAAAGTTAATTTGACTGAGCTGTTCTTTCACCAGTGATAATTTTTTTCTGCTGCATTTGCTTGTAATTCCTTGTAAAATTAGAGACATTACCTTGTTGTCAAATTGTTTTCTGTAGAGACAGTTTTGGCAATCAGGATCATAGAGGTTTCTAAATGGCATCAAGGTGTCTAAAATGAATTGGTAGTGAAAACAATGGCGGTCATTTATTAATTGTACTTATTGTCATCACTTCAGATGTATCACAGCTTAGAATGAACTTTCCCTACATAAATTCTTTGATTCATGCATATTATAAACACATTAGTGTAACTTAAGGATTTGAAACTTCCATTCAATCTGTAGGTCTCTTGCTGCAGTTACAAACAAGGTTGATGTGATTAAAGTGTTTTTGACAGTTTCAAACCTTAAGTGCAGCCATTCCGTTTATCTTAAAAACAGCACAGAGACAATACTTTGTTATTTGCTTACTTTGCATATATGGAGGAAAAAGAATAATAATAAAAATAAAAACTGAGCTAATGGGAGAAAATAAAAAGGAAAAGGGAATAGTTGAAGAGAGAAAAAGAGAAAAATAGGGGGTTCAGCCTGTCCTTGAGGTGTAGATGATGAAAATCAAAAGATGTTCCTCAGAGATTGATCCTTGTTTTCATTTATGCAAACTATGAGATTTATTTGAGATATTTATTCCAAATACCTCAAACAAATGCTGAAGCCCTTTTATAACCTATTGTTATTTTCTGGATCTCTTCAAAGCCTGCACGGTTCACCAAGGAAACTATACTGTGCTTAATGGCACCAACATCTTTACTATGAGTAAGGTAATTAAACAGAGGTCCAAAGAACTGAAATCCAGCTCCTGAGATCTCTGTACTCCAGGCTACTGGTTCATATATGTGCTCATTGGCAGCCTAATTTGTTCTTAGTTCTTTACCAGAAGCCAGAAATTACAAAATGAAATATTTGAGTTTCCAAACTCGTCCTCTTTATCTCCTTGTTCCTCTGTGCCTAAAAATGTCAAATATGATAAGGGAAGAATGCTCTGGGGAAGTAAAATGTATTAAAAGAAAATCTAATCAAAAGATCTTAGCATTGTTATAAGAATATATGAGGGAAATAGATAAATTAAAAAAATGTATACAAGGATACATGGTAATTAAAATATCATACAGTTAATGTATCATTTTGGTAGGCAAAGGTGATCTTAAAATAAATTGTGATGAAACGAATAACTTTCTCTATGGAAAAAACAAAGATAGACCTCTCAACTGTGTAAGAAATCAAGTTACAGGTAGATTAGTGATTTTAATACAGAACATAAAATAAAACATGTAGTTGAAATTAATAAGAAAACTTAGAAGGAAAAATACTGACTTGGAAACTGTTACAACAGACATATTTGAGCAACAAAGGCTTTAATGCTTATAAAATCATAATAAAAATATAAACCATTTTAAAGCATATGTACACAAATGGGAAATTCATGGAAAAAATCCACTTGAAAAATAGAAATGAAAGAGTTTCAGCATGAGATGATGAGGAGGGAGTTGCTTTTTCTATCATTTTATTGTTTTAATCAAGAACTGCATCTTCAAGCTATTTTAATTCCTTAGAATCTTTATGAATTGTAACAATATTTTTGTTCTCTCATGTGTTGTTTTGCAGTGGTCTTCTAAAATGTGTCTTCATAAATTTAAATCATTCCAAAGAATGTAATTGCCAGCATCTGGTAAAATGTGAATGTTAGAAGCATCTGACTGATCAATGAATTTTGTCCATTGGAACGCAAAAACTAACAATTTGATATGCACTAGAATCCTTTAAAAAATATACTTGGCATAGTTTTATTTAATAGTCCAAAAATGTACATGAATCCTTTTTCTCTTTTTGAAAGGTATTCCATATCTCCAACAGAATTGTATCCCACTATGTTACATGTTTATTCTTAAAGACTGTGCCTGATCACCCTATCATATACCATTGTGAAATAGAAAAATATATAAAAGTTGAGAGATGAATTTTAGTTATTACCAGTAATTCTTTGTATTTTAAGTGTTTTTCCTCTGGTTCCAGTTGTTTTTAAATTTAATAGTACTATGCAATCAATAAAAAGAACTAAATATATAATTTTTGATAAATGCTTTGATAAATGTATATGAAAAATACAATTGTGTTGAAAATATATCACTTAATGTAGGGGAGAGGTCTTTCGGCTGCCATTTAGCTTATGTGCCTGTGAACAAAAACTTCTCCAGGAAGGAACGAAAAAGAGATGAATAAATACCAAAATAATCAGAAGTTTGTGGATAAGTCATAGGAACCAAACCAAAAGGAGTTCGTTTAAGGTCCCACCGAGATTTGAACTCGGATCGCTGGATTCAGAGTCCAGAGTGCTGACCATTACACCATGGGGCCACTGGCCCCATCTGTTTCCCTAAATATTTTGATGACCTAATTCTTCCTCTTTAAGTCCCCTGATCTGTTCGTCGGACAGGTAAATGCACATTGTGGTTTTCTCCTCTACGAATAAGTCGTGGATGCTTACCTGGTATGCCTGCACCCAACATCCTTTACACTAGAGTCTTAATTTAGGAAACCATTGAGTTTTAATTTCAAAACCCCTCCCCACCCCTTTTTCCCAAGCCTTTCCTTCCAAGCGGTTCAGAAACTTGGTGCGCCGGGCCTCTATTTCTTCACTGGAAAAAAAAAAAAAAATGAAGTCTTTGACCAAAACTGAGCGCCAATCCTGTGTCAGGTTTTGTGACAAGCGTTTTGTATTGTTACCTCACCTAAGGCTCACAACAACCCTGTGGGATGGGGACCGTTGGCGCTGTTTTACAGGCGAGGAACGTGTAAGAGACCTGAGATCTTTCACTCCGTTTTGTTATCAGATCCTATTGCTTTCACAGAAGCCGTCGTTTAGGAGGGTGGTATCTGGCGCTTTTGAGGACTACTATCGAAGGTTTTAGCAAAGTCACAGGGGAGACGTTGATGTTTACGCAAAACTGAAACAAGTGTACTTGGATGACGAGGCGGCAGGAAGATCCCAGTAGCCCCGGGAGCAACCCAGGGGGCGAAGGGGAGGGGAAAGGAAGGCCCGTGGGACTGTCCCAGGACAGCGCGCAGCCCCGCGGTCCTACTGCTCATTCACCAAACGAGAGTCCACGGGGAGATTCCAAAATGGCCATAAAAAAGATTCCCGCATACACACAGGAGCCCATACTGTGAGAATGCCCCCTTTACCGCACCCCCAGGCTTTGTGTGTCGGTTCTCTGGATGCTCTGTGTCGCATCCTACCCTCCCAGCATCTTCACAAACTCCTCCCGCTGGCTTTTAGTTGCCTGGAAGCGCGACAATATTCAGCACAAATGTAGAAGCGAGAGCTTCAGCAATTTCCTTAATGGTAGAAGGGAATCCAGCTCTGCTCCAAGTAGTTTAGCGGGATTCGGTGTCTGTCCAGCGAGAGGGTACTTAGTGGAAATCGAATTTCCTGGCTTCTTGGCTGTGGCTGTCTTCCAGGACTTCAGATTTTAAGAAAGGAAACTCGAGGACCGCGCGCGCCCTCTTGTGGATAACAAAGAGCAACCCCCCCTCCACCCCCAAAACGAACAAACAACAAAACCGCAACGCAGTAACTCTTCCTGTAGAAAACCGGCAAGAGGCTTCTTGTTGGATTCTTTTGCAACGGATTTTTTGCAAGTGGCAGTCACTGGACAAAGTCTTTAAATTCAGTATTTTCTGGAAAGCTGGATTGGGAGTTTTCCGCAAACCTAGAACAGATCGAGCATGGTTAAGGACAGTCCTTGTTTGCACGCAGGGAGTAGGAAACCCTCCAGAGAGAGGGTAAAAATCCCTTCACGAGAGATTCCAAACTTTCAAACTCTGATGGAGACAATGAAAAGGTCCTTAAAAAGGGGATGATTTCTAACCTGCGCTGGGAAAGCCCCATAGATTTCTTGCCTCTGAACATAACCAGCCAGTCCCCAATACACTAGTTCAATCACATTTTCCAATGCCAAAGAGGGAAATAGTTCCAATGGCCTTGTCCTTGAGGAGGTTCCTGATAGGTTTACAAAGGTGCATCAAGTGCAGAACGATGCCCTTGACTTCAGCAGTGGCTCCGGGTTAGCAGAGAGAATACATACGTGCTTCTCCAGGGCCACATCCTACGCTCCAGCTCCCTACTGACCAGGGAAAGAGTAAGTGCGAGCTTCAGAAGCCACGTCTTCTTCCTGCACTCTCAGGAAGAACACAGGAGCACCTTCAGCCTAAATCCTTGCTTACTTGCAGCAATAAAAAAATCTTCAAATTAATCACAAACGTGTAATTAGTGCCTTCCAGGGGCTAAGCCCGTGACAGGTCCTGGACTCCCTATAACCAATAGGTAACCAAACCTAGGCCAGAAGTGACTTCCAGGACCACTGGCCAAGAATGTTGTGAAAGGAGCCTTTCTTGTGAAGTGAATTCTCATCCAAAATGTGAAGAATATAGGGATCCAATCACACAGCTCCCTTTCACCCCTTTACCTACTGACTGGGGGGCATCATTAAGACAGAGTCATGGTTGAAATTCACCTCCAGGGAAACTTCTGCTCCAGTCTTCGGCAAAGACTGTTCTTAGAGTGTATGTAGACTTGGGACCAGTGAAGGAAAAAGAGTGAAAAGAAATCCGAGAAGAAGCAGAGCAGAATGATTTGGAACAAAACATGGTTCTGGAATGATCAAACCAGATTAGATGAAAGTTCATGACTCAGCAAGTATTTCTGAACTAACATGAGCCAGGTGGGACTGAGAAACCGAGAGGCAAACAAGACCACAGCAGGAGGGAGAGAATATTAAACAAGCAATTAAAATATGAGGTGGTGTGGGAAGGGGATTTAGAATGCTGAGGAGATACAGATGGGGCACCTAAGCCCAGATAAAGGGAGGCCAGGGAAGGCCTCAGTGAGAAGGTCTGGAATGTCTAAGTTAATACTTGAGGAATAAGTAAAGAACATGAGGGCAGAGGGGAGGGCAAAAATGTTTTGCAGATAGAAAATGAGAAGAGAGGGGGGAGAAAATAAAGGAATTGAAATAATGATACCGTGGCTGGTGACTAGAAGCTAACTCTGGGCTATGTGTGCTGCAGGTATGGTGACAAATGAGGCTGGAGATGTGTGCAGGTTAGGGCAGCAATCATTGCAATGTAAAAAGCTGCCTCAAGCAAAGGGGAATGGACTTGTGTGAGAATCTCTAAGGTGACAGCAAGGGCTGCACATTCATGGGTTGCTACCAGCAGTCTGAAGAACAGTACCACATATATCAGCTTAATCAAAGTGCAGAGGCTTTACCAAAACTAAGTCTAAGGAAGAATCTAAAAAATTTGCAGCTATTCTAGGATAACGTGGCCTGACCATTGTGCTCCTCCTATGTGGACTGGAATCCCATTCTCATTCAGAGCATTCTATGACAAAGAGTAAAACAGCACCACTCCAAGTTTACCGCCTTCAAATAAAATAGAACTGCTCAGTTTAGACACCTTTTTCCAGTCATAGAGTAACGCGGCCATTCTTTTAAAAACAGATGTTTCTATTGCATGCACATACATATTCCTTTCTAGGTATCAAGCCAAGGGGAGACACCTGAGAGACACGCCCCTCTCCATCCGCATCTGGGCACAGGTCACAGGGTGAAGACTGTTTCTTGCAGTGTTGATTTCTGTAAACAGGCTTGCTTCAGTAGGTGGGCTCAACTTTTGAGGACTGACAAAGATATTACTGCTAGTCAGATACTAGTATGTGTGATGGGCTGGATTACAATGAAGCACCCTAGTTTTAAGAGACAAAATTGCAAACAGAGGTTAGATTAAGAAAAAAAAGAAAGGAAAAAAAAAAAAAAAAAAAAAAAAAGCAAAGAATGAGTAGGTCCCACCGAGATTTGAACTCGGATCGCTGGATTCAAAGTCCAGAGTGCTAACCATTACACCATGGGGCCAACTTGTCATGTTGCTTAACAAGTTTCCCTTGTCACATATTTATTCCAGAAACACTAGTTCAATTGCTATACTTTACAACAGTGGTTTTCAACAAAATTGTACTGCTTTCTTCAGGGGTATTCCGAAAATGCGTGGATGTTTTGGTTGTTTCAATGACTGGGGCACAACTGGCTTTTATAGCTCAGAACCAGAAATCCTGGCAGTCCTGCAATGCTCAAGACAATACTGTATAAGGAATTAGGAACGCACAACTTCTGCAAAATGATCTTGCATGTTTCATCTGGGTTTTCTGGGGCCTTTTCTAACAGTGAAATCTCTGTTCTCACCCTTGTTTGTACCCTCCCACTGTATCATCCTCTTCCATACAATTGGCAGTACTGTGTAAGACCTTGTTAGGATTTTTACTTTTATTCTGACATGGAAAGTCACAGCTTCCGGGCGCATATCGCGGGAGACTCACCTGTGGAATTCTGAGCTGTTACATGACAAGTCTGACCACTCTGAGGCAACCGATTATTGGGAAGCTCAGACCACATGTAGGTCCGTCTGGCTACATGTCCCAGCCCACAGCCAGCATCAATTGCCAGATATGTAAATGAAGAAGCCTCCGGATGATTCCAGCCCTCAACGACTATCCCAAGAATCACCCCAAACTACTGAATTTCCGCCTGAAGCTCCAGACATCTTGGAGAGGAACAGCTATTTGTCCTAATTCCTAAACACAGAATCCATGACCATAACATGTTTGTTTTATGCCACTAAGTTTTGGGCTGGCTCGTTATGTAGTAATAATAACCAGAACAATTCCAGAAACAGGAGTTTTACGTTTTACCTATCTATTCTCTCAGTGTTGCCCAATAAGACTGTCCCCATTTTTTTTTTTTTTTTTTTTTTTGCCACCATACAAAAAAACTTTAGGGAATATCAGTCTTCATGTCTCCTTATGGGCATATTGAAGAAATTGTTATATAGCTTAAAAAATGATGTTTGTTATCAAAATTGTTGGCTCTGGGGTTTGCAAGAGTGGAATAAAATGTGAAAAAGTAAAAATCACTAAGTAGATGATTAGGGATAAGAAAACCCCCCAAAAGACATTTTCTATGTGCTATGTACTGTTATTATACCAAGCAGTAATAAGACATTTGTTGGCATGTCATTCACTCAGTGTGCGTTCCAGGTGCTGGTCTTGGTGCTGGGGGTACAACTGAGAACAAGACTCCTTTGTTAGAATTCACCCCTTTAGGGATAGATTTACAAGAATATCATTTGCTTTTCTAGATCTAGATCCTAGCAGAGGCAGGGCCATCTTCTCTTTCTTATTTTGCAGTGCAGTTTTTCAGCAGCTATTTAGAAAACTTACAGATTTTCAAGGATCTATGCAGGAATTAAATCGGACTAAGAGAAAAAGAGGCAGACAAATGAAGCTCAAAACTTCTCACCCCATGGATCCCTTTGCTCCAAGCACAATGGCTTCTCTTGCTGTTCCTAGGGCAAGCTAAGCAGGGGCCTGCCTCTGGGGCTTCGCACTCGTTGCTCCTGCCTGGAATAGCTTCCCCACATAGCAACACTCTCTCACCACTGTATTCCAATGACACCTCACTGAGACCTCATTTGTATACCCTTCTTAAAATTGCAATCCTCAACTCCCTATCTCCTTTCTTGCTGTATTTTTATCTATATCACTTATATCAAGGTGATGGCATATTATGGAATCTAATAACTTATTTTTTACAGTCTGGCTCATTTTCCACTTCAAAGTACCATAAAAACAGGAACTTTAGCAGGTTGTTTTCACTGTGCATCCTTGATGCTAGAATACTGTCTGCTATATACAAAGTACTCAATATTTTATGATTAAATAAATGAATTTCCTTTAAGCTAACTGACTAGGTCATACAGAGGCAAAATTACTGGCTCTATAATCATTTTTCTGACTTATAAATGGAATTTGCAATAATTTCTATATTGTTCTTTTCTCCTTAATGTACAGTACATAATTATATCCCTGTTGCACATATTGTCTTATTCGATTTATACAACTTCCTGATAAAATGGGGCTGATTTCTACCCCTGTTTTGCTGATACAGAAACTGGTATAAATGTAATGAGTTTCACTGACCTGTCTGTGATCACAGTGGCCAAAATGGCACTTGCTTCTTTATGGTGACCTCACAAAAATCATCCTCACTGAGGATGACTTTAGCTCTTCAGTTTTGTTTTTTGTTTTGTTTTGTTTTTTTTTTTTGAGACAGAATCTCACTCTTTTGCCCTGGCTAGAGTGCCGCGGTGTCAGCCTAGCTCACAGCAACCTCAAACTCCTGGGCTCAAGGGATCCACCTGCCTCAGCCTCCCAAATAGCTGGGACTGCAGGCCTGTGCCACCATACCCGGCTAATTTTTTCTATACATTTTGAGTTGTCCAGATAATTTCTATTTTTTAGTAGAGATGGGTCTCGCTCTTGCTCAGGCTGGTCTTGAACTCCTGACCTCAAGCTATCCTCCCGCCTCAGCCTCCCAGAGTGCTAGGATTACAGGCGTGAGCCACCGTGCCCGGCCATTTGTAGTTTGTTTGTTTTTTTTTTTTTTGTTTTTTTTACCAAGAAACCAGGCTCTAAAAGTTCTAACTCCTACCTGCAGTGCATGGAGAGGAACAGGAAGAGCTGTGAGCCATAGAGTGGATGGTTACGCTCATCTACTCAGTTAAGCCTGCAGGTCTTCTTGTCTCTTTTCCTTTCTTCCTGTAGCACAGTTCTTATAAATGGCAAAATCCTTTTTTAAAATTCTGAGCCTGTAGTCTTCTTGTCCACACAGGTATTGAGATCCCAGGTCAACACATTTGAGAGTCTGAACTGTGCTAACCTCTCTAATAGCTGAGTACATTTGGGGGGACTATCATCTAGGAATTCAGTATTATAGGCCTCAAATGGGGTTCTTTTCCAGAATTTGAAGAAAGAGTACAGAAATAGAACCTGGACATAGTATGAACAGAAATAAAATAGATGAAGCTTTTCATAGCCTCTTATGTTTCTCGGATATTAAGAAATCATCTAGTCACATGTAAAAGGATATAAAATAAAGTGACATTTCCATAATTTAATGACAGATATGTGCATGGGAATATAGTTGGCATGCTTAGAATCTGGACAAAGGAAAACTAGTATGATGACTGTCAATTAGCTGTAGCACAAAACCAGGGACGATTAGCTTATGCTAGATTGCTAGTGTGGCTGCTCAAGATACACTTATACCAAGAGTAAAGAGAGATAAGTTATAACCACACTACAAAATTATGTTCCTTAGTAATCAGGCTACTTCATTTACTTTCCTTCTTTGCTCACTAAAGCACAATTTCTGATCAATAACCTGTAGTCAGTTCCAAGGCCAGATGCGTCTTCCACAATAATTAATACAGTGAATTCTAGTTTACTACTATTTCTTGTAAATTTTGTTACTGTGAATATATTCCTCATATGCGAGCATCCTGATCAAGTCCCTGCTTGAAACACTCCATTATAACAACCTAGGCTCATGGAAAGCTTGCAGAGGAAGGCAGGCTAGGGGAGAATGTCAGCTTTGCAGGACCTTGCTTGCTATCATCTGAAGGTTTCCCCCAACATTCATGTGTTGGAAACTTAATCCCCAATGTAATAGTGTTGGGAGGTGAGGCCTTTGGGACATGATTAGGTCATGAGGGCTCTGCCTTCATGAATGAATTAATGCTGTTATAAAAGGCCTTGACAGAGGGAGGAAGTTTGTCCCTTTTGGCCCTTCTTTCCACCATGTGTCTACACAGCTTCCCCACCTCCTGCTTCCCCCAAGGACGCAGCCAATTTGGAAGCAGAGAACCAGACTTCACTAGGCAGGAAACCTGCCAGGAACTTGATCTTATACTCTTGGCCTCCAGAACTGTGAGAAAATAAATTTCTGTTATTTATAAATTACCCAGCCTCAGATATTTTGTTAAGTAGCACAAATGGACATTGCTTAAGGGATTCCAGCCTTAAATTCTACAGATTATTTAGTTATAGCTCATATCTCATAAATATGTCCCAATACAGAATGAATAGTAGGTTCTTATAGGGACACATGAAGTTATAACGAAAGAAATCAATTTAGAAAAAACTTATGTAAAAGAAGTTGCGGAATGTACCTACACTAAACATATGAAAATAACAAAAAAGAATACTCTTATTCTTGATAATAAGCCAATATGTTCTTCTTTAGGAAGAATCTCCTGGAGGGTGGAAGATAAAACCCCGTTGAAGGATACTACATGTTCCCTATTCTCTTGTTATGAAATAAAATCCTCTTCAGCCTTTTTTCTATTTCTTCGTGTAAAATATGCATTCAGGCCCAGTCATTCTTATAATATTTACTAATAAAATTTCAGGACCTAGCCTTAAAAATAAAAGTCTATAACTAGCAAAATAATTTGAAAAAAAAAAAAAGTAAGGATAGATGTAAGGATATGGTCCTTCTCCCCTGAAGCTACAGAATTACAATTCTCCTTATAAAAGTAGTCAAAGTATGTGTGATCTAATATGTTAGATTCTCTCTGTCCTGCCTAATATGGAGTTTTGTGCATATTAGTCTGTTCAGGCTGTTATAACGAAATACACCAAACTAGGTGGCTTATAAACAACAGAAACTTATTTCTTACAGTTGTAGAGAGTGGGAAGTCCAAGACCAAGAAAGCAACATATTCAGTGTCTGGTGAGGGTTCACCTCTGCTTTATAGATGGCAACTTCTCTCTGCAACCTCATATGGTAGAAGGGGTGAACAAGCTCCCTTTTTTTAAGGGCACTAATTTCACTCACAAAGGCTCTCCACTCATGATCTATTCACCTCCCAAAGGCCCCACCTCTTAATACCACCACATTGGGGATTAGGTTTCAACATATGAATTTGGGGTAGGGGACACAAACATTAAGACCATAGCAATGCCAGTATCCTAAACTGCCACCAAGTTGTTTGTTGTAAGTTAATGTAAATGTGCAGTGTCACTGAAAGGGGTCTCCTAAAATGTCCAAACACTAGACACTGCTGAATATTCCACAGATATATATTACTATCTATTCAGTGTGCAATTTTGATCCATTGGCTTATTTGAGCATATGCTGCGATGGTCACACGGTTTTATTTGACATCTCTCTTTTTTAACTGGTAATAAATACTCAGAAGATTCCTCTACTAGTTCCAAAAGGGACTAATGGTACTTTCTTTTTCTCCCACAAACTCAGAGGAGCAAAAAAAAACCTTATGACTACTAGATTAATTTAAATAACTTAAGAGTCTGTTTGATTTAAATAACCATACAATGTTATATTGGCATCTATAATTGAGTATACAGTATTTCAGAATCGTACTTGATAAGCCCTTCACAGTTCATATCTAGTTGTTTTTATCTAGAAGTTCTGTCATCATTTTAAGAAGCCTGCTCATAATAGAAGGAAGCCCTTGGCACAGTGCTCAGTCATAGACTACTTACCTGGTCCCCCGTGCTGCTCCCCTCTGCCTAGTGCTGCAGACTCTTGCCCTAACACACTTCTGCTTCCTTGAAGGCGAAACCCATTTCCTTACTTCATCCGCCTACAATGCTGTTTTGCATTCTCCCCACCCCCATTAGTAATATTATTGATTCTGTGCTCCTTAGGCTTTTCATACACATCTCTACTAAAACAATTATCTTATCATAATGTGTGTTTTACCCATATTGAAGGGAAGGATTCTTTATACTATTTATTTATGGATGGACATTTCATACATATGATTCAAAATTCAAAGACCATAAAAGGGTTACAGTGAAAAGATCTTCCATCCATCCATCCCTGTTTCCAGGGTATCCAGCTTCCTTTCCTCAGAGGCAACCACTGTTAGCAGTTTATTTATTAATAGTGTTTTTTTTCAGAAATATCTCACATTTATACACACACACACACACTCTTCTTCTACTGCACACTATCTCGTACCTTGCTTTTTTGCACTTGACAGTCAATTTTGGAGATCATTACATATCAGTACCTGGAGAGGCCATATAGTATACAGTGGTTATAAATATGGATTTTGAAACTAGACTGGTTTTAAATCATGTTTTCACTACTTTTTGGCTGCTGTCAACCTAAATAGCAAACAGACAGAGGCTCTCTACAATAAAATTTATCTGAGAATAAAGCATTGCAGTGGGAATACACATGTCATACTAACTACGCTTGTATTCAGGAAGGTAAAGGAAGGCAAGGGTTTTTAAAGGAAAAAGAGAAAGATTACATAATTGTTTTGAAATAATAACCCTTGGCTACAAAGATCAGTAACAAGGGTGATTGAAGTCTGAGGTTGGATAGGCAGTGTTGGGCAGATGTCCTTATAGAAGTATTTTTTGTATCAGGTTGTGGTTTTTGCAGTCTTTTGTGATAATTTTTGTTATCAGGCATATAAGAATGAGAACTCTCTCTTCATAGCCTTCCCAGCAATATTTGTGAGTTTTCTAAATATTCAGGACTCTGTTTTGATTTCAACAACTTCAACAGTATGTAATTGCAGAGTATTTACTCCACCTCTCCGAACACTCATTTTGTGATCCGTAAAATAAGTATAATATTAATAATAGTACCTTCTCATAAAGTTGTTATGAAAATTAAATGATTTAATGTATATAGAGAACTTTTTAGGACATTATCTGGCACATGGTAAGCAATAAATAATTATTATGAAAAAGCCTTCTTATTTGGTTTTACTACCAGGTAGGATGATGTACTGTAATTTATTGCTGGTCATTCACATTGCTTCCAGTCTTGTACTACAAATTGTGCTGCTGAAACACTGTGTTCATGTTATTTTGCATATTTTCAAAAATAGTAAATCCCTGGCAGTGGAATTTCTGGGTGTAAAGATATATGCATTTTTAATTTTGACAAATATTACCAAATTTTTCTTCATGAAAGTACTACCAGTTTGCATGGTCATCGCCAATGACTTAAGGTTTGGGAGGCTTATTCAGGATTTTCCATTCCTTTCAGAGAATACAATTAGCCTGTAGTGAATAGAATATGCTTAATGAAATGTTAGTTAACTGGATGGTAAAGAGTTTAGGAAATACAATTGTGTTTTGCTGACAGTAAGAAACACATTTACACATCTGCTGTGGCATCTTGTTTGCTACTAAAGTCATTAAAGATTAAGAGAAGGAAAAGTGTTAAGTTTTACCGATCACTTTGAACTAGTCTATTACACAGTTTTTTGTTTTTTTTTAGAACTTGGAAAAAGTATTTACAAAATATTACTAGTTTTGTTAATGCCTTAATGCAACAGGATGGCAGAAAACCATTAATAGGTATTGGGGCAGAGCTCTGTTGATTTACTGGCTCTCCCGAAGAAAAATGCTTTATTATTGTAATAATGCACCTTCACATACATCATGTAACGTGATTCTGGTACATACACAAAGATAAAGAAAGGAAAAAAAGAATATTGAGTGACCAACAGCCGCTAAACTCTCAGAACCGCCAGCCTCACCTTTATCAAGATGGCCTTGGCGCCTAGCGAGCAGCCTGAACCGGCTTCTCCTCCTCCACCTTTGCAGAAAAAGGGGGCGGAGCTATAAAGATTAAGGCTTGCCGGACCGCGTCCCTCTAGTTTTCAATTTGGTCCGAAAAATTTAAGTATCCAGTTTTTCTGTTGTTCCCCGCCCCCCCCCCCCAACGTTGTCTGGTTGCAGGAAAAGGGGAAGGGTTGGGGAGCTAAGCGTCACCTCAAGTCTTGCACAATAATACCCAGAGTATCAACAAGCCTCCCATCCAGCTCCTGGCTCGGAGTGGTAGCGGCAAACGTATCTTCGGCCTTATCTAGGAGACCCGCGGGGAGTTCAAGGTGTTCTTCGGAGGATGTGATTCGCGATGCTTTTACCTTACACCGAGCATGCCAAACTCAGGACGGCCACTGCGCCAGGTTCGGACTCCCTATGGCGGGTCTTCACTTGTTATTAGCACTTTTCAGAGCCGCCCACGTCTTTAGAAAAACTGGATAACGTTACTTTGCGGTTGTGTGCTGTGCTACACAAGATCAGTGAGCATAATGGACTCCTGTGGCTAGAGAAAACCCAGCGAGCTCAAGGCTTTTGCCTATGACCCCTCACCTCCAGAGATGACAAAGCGTACCAGCTCTTTCTCTGGGAGTAAGTGGCTCTGAAAAGAGCCTTTGGGTTTGATAATATTTTGACAATTTACTTGGAGCTGGTGTACTTGGTGACAGCCTTGGTACCCTCAGACACAGCGTGCTTGGCCAGCTCACCCGGCAGCAGCAGACGCACGGCCGTCTGGATCTCCCTGGAGGTGATGGTAGAGCGCTTATTGTAATGCGCCAGGCGAGAGGCCTCCCCCGCAATGCGCTCGAAGATGTCGTTGACAAAGGAATTCATGATTCCCATGGCTTTGGACGAGATGCCGGTGTCAGGGTGCACCTGCTTCAGCACCTTGTACACGTACACAGAGTAGCTCTCCTTGCGGCTGCGCTTGCGCTTCTTGCCATCTTTCTTCTGGACCTTGGTTACAGCTTTTTTAGAGCCCTTCTTCGGGGCCGGAGCGGATTTGGCTGGCTCAGGCATGACGAAACAAAAATGGCAAGAGAGGATGGACTCCCCTCTATTTATAATGGTTTATGCAAATGAAGTGAGGTGGCGCTCTATGGCGATTGGTGGTTATCTGTCCATGACGTCAGATGCCAGTTTTGCCCAATCAAAACACGTATCCAGCATAATCACGCTCCATTGGTCTAAATGAAAAATCAAATGTCAGCCAATCACACAGCTCCCTTTTCGCGCCCAGCAGAGGCTATAAAATTTCCGTTTTTCCACTTGCTTTTCAGTCTTTGCTGGCAACGACCACAGGTTTTCTAACATGTCTGGCCGTGGCAAACAAGGAGGCAAAGCTCGCGCCAAGGCGAAAACTCGCTCTTCTCGGGCGGGCCTTCAGTTTCCTGTAGGCCGTGTGCACCGCCTGCTCCGCAAAGGCAACTATGCCGAGCGGGTCGGAGCCGGCGCGCCGGTGTACCTGGCGGCGGTGTTGGAGTATCTGACCGCCGAAATTCTGGAGCTGGCGGGCAACGCGGCTCGGGACAACAAGAAGACTCGTATCATCCCTCGCCACCTGCAGCTGGCCATCCGCAACGATGAGGAGCTCAACAAGCTGCTGGGCAAAGTCACCATCGCTCAGGGCGGCGTTCTGCCCAACATCCAGGCCGTACTGCTGCCAAAGAAAACTGAGAGCCACCACAAGGCCAAGGGCAAGTAGAAGTCTGGGTTAGTTTGCGGCGATTCGAACGACCCAACCGAACCAAAGGCTCTTTTCAGAGCCACCTACAGTTTCTTGGGAAGAACTGAGCACTGCTCTACGTAAAACACTTAACAGCTAATGAGATCAGTCTCCAGTAGTCACTTAAGTGGAAGCATTCTTGCCGGTTAGTTTTCGTTAAACCTGGGTAATCTTTAATTTTTGCAAACATGAGTCCACTTTATCTTAAACTTAATGAAATCGCTGTTTTCATCGAGTGAGCTTTATCAGTGTAGTTACACTTTAATGGTTAACTATCAGGATTTACCACATTTCCCTCCACAACTTTTGAGCCTCTTAAAAACCAAACTTACGGTGATGAGCGTTTGTTTTAGGGTCAAATGTAGCAATCTTTAAGATGTACTTATTTCCTGCGTCTTAGTAAATAAAAACATCCCGAGGATGCAGAGTTCAACCCAAACCTCTATCTTAGACCAGTAGCTATTTTCTGGATCCTTTATTTCTGAGAAAACCTAGTCCTCCGTCAGGATAATTGGATCAGTTTCGAATTGGTGATACAGTCAAGGAAAGAATTGGGTTAATTGGAACGCTTAATTGGGTTATTTTTGGTGCCAGGTAACTTACTTGGAGTGTTTTCAACAAATTTACTGAAAATTGAGTTTTCTGAGATACCTTACTCCCATACACACGTTGATTTATTAATATAAAGTTGAGATGACTATTAATTCCTTTGAGCATGCAGAATTCTACTTTAAAAACATATTTTACTTCGTCTTTTTAATCTAATTTAAATCAGATCTTGATGCACTGATGGAATAGATTCTTTAAAAGCAAAGGAATTACATTTCCAGATTATTAGAAAATTAAATTGTGCTGCAATGGAATTTTTATATTATATAAAAGTGAAAAGTTCGTGTAAGGGTATGTTTATGATATTATTAGGCTCTGAATTCCTCACATGCAAATCACATTTTCTTGGTGAAAAATAAAGTTCTTAAGTGTTCGAAGGATAGAAAATTGAGAGGAGGGGATACAGGGCTGTGCTGTCCAATGTGGTAGCCACTGGCCAACAACTGTGGCTAGCGATCATTGGAATTTCGTAGACTGAAATAACAGGTGCTGTACGTATAAAATACATGCTGGACTTAAGAGTGTCAAAACTATGAAATATCTAACATTTTTTATTGATTACATATTGAAATATATTGGACATATTACATTAAACAAATTATTAAAATTAATTTTTCCTGGTTTTAATTTGTTCTAATGTGGCACCTAGAAACATTTAAAGTACTTATGTCGCTCAGATTTACTTCCACTGGAAATCGCTGATACATAGTGAGCAACTATACAGAGAATACAAAAAAACTATGGAGGCCATTGACAATTTAGAGTATCAGAGGACTTGGAGAACAACAACAATAACAACAACAACAACAACAAAATATATATATATCACACACATACATACATGTACATATTTTGAATCCTTGGCCAATCCAATTACCGTTGGGGCTGGCCTAGTTTTGTCCAATCAGCTTCAGGCTCTCACTATAAATAAGCGGCCAGGCTTTTCTCTTCACTGGAATCCAGCTATTATAATATGGCTCGTACGAAGCAGACAGCTCGCAAGTCCACCGGCGGTAAGGCTCCGCGCAAACAGCTGGCCACCAAGGCGGCCCGCAAGAGCGCCCCGGCCACCGGCGGCGTGAAGAAGCCCCACCGCTATCGTCCTGGAACCGTGGCTCTCCGTGAGATCCGCCGCTACCAGAAGTCTACAGAGCTGCTGATCCGAAAGCTGCCTTTCCAGCGTCTGGTGCGGGAGATCGCGCAGGACTTCAAGACCGACCTGCGCTTCCAGAGCTCGGCGGTGATGGCGCTGCAGGAGGCTTGTGAGGCTTACTTGGTGGGGCTCTTCGAGGACACCAACCTGTGCGCTATCCATGCCAAGCGTGTCACAATCATGCCTAAGGACATCCAGCTTGCGCGTCGTATCCGTGGTGAAAGGGCCTGAGTCTCGAGGACGCCCCAGCTGTATCCCCAAAGGCTCTTTTCAGAGCCACCCACATGCATGCTTGAAAAGATCTGTTTCTCTGCGTAATTTCTGGTACTTGTTTTATCTATGGCAGATAGGTCCCATTATCTACACGTTTTGCAAACTTCTTAAAGGTCTGAAATTCAGCCTACCCCTGTTAAAATGTTAACCTACTTCCTGGCACATATTACCCACGCCCCGCCTGCCACCTATGCTTGTTTTGGCAGCATGGCGCCTCAACTTATTTTTCTGCAAACTTGTAGTGTGTATACTTAGGAAACAGTATCTTAAGGTCATACTAAGGTATTGTCAGAAAAACTAAGGTTAATACAGCTTGTGTTGCCTGAAGTCAAAGTATTTGTTTCCCCCATTTCTTCCTGAGCTGTTTTGTTTCTAGATCAATTCAGTATTTGAAGCAGATATCTGGGCCTGCTTAAGTTCCTTCAGTATGGTTGATGACATGGTTTGAGGGTCAAGAATCGTTTTCAGGGAGAGCCAGCCAGAGAAGATGCCCTTTGAAGCCTCTAATGAAAGAGTGTGTGTGTGTGTGTGTGTGTGTGTGTGTGTGAGAGAGAGAGAGAAGAGATTTACTGTTGACTTTTGAGGACAAGATAAAACACCTCTCTTGCCTTTCTTGGGTCTTTGCTTAAATATTACCTTCTCATCGTGGCCTTGTCTGATTATATAAATTAAAACTCTGTAATCCCCACTAATTTTTTCACCCTACAATTTATTAGCATAAGCTGTACCATACATTTTGCTCATTTATTTTTGTCTTGTCTCTTCTAAGACGCATGTTCATGAAAGGAGGAACTTTTGTTTACTCATACATCCCCAGTTATGTAGCAGCTCTCAGGCAATATTTGTTGGATAAATGAATGAATGCATGAGTGAATAATACTAAAACAACCATGTGGAAAATCACAGATGAGAGTAAAACAGATTAACCTGCTAGTTGTGCTAAGGTCAGCTACTTGTGAATCATGACAGGCCCTTCTTGTGTTCAGATTTCTAGCCATCCATAACTTTCTATGATCTCTCTTCCATTCTTGTAAGCATTCAAGACTTTCTCTGGCAAATTGGCTTGTGTATGTGTTGTTATCTTTGTCCCTTTTCAACTGATGTCAGCTTGTGAAATGTGAGTGGAAAGATCATAGTATTTTTACATCATGTTTTAAAAAGCAGATTGAATTCTCTATCGTTTCACTTCTTTTTTATGTCTGCTACTTAGTTATCAGAATTGGGTACATTCTTAATACATTGTTTTAAAAGTAGATAACGAGATCGCTACTCTGCTCAAGCTCATTACCTTCCTGTGAGTGCCATGGGAAGCAGGACCCGTGATTTCTATATATGGAATTTAGAATGATTAATAATTTAATTTATTAATTTGATTTAGGATGACTAAAATTTTATGAAATTAAAATAATGTTCTAATACTTTCTATTGAAATCAAAACCTTGAGCAAAACAAAATACTTAGCTTTCCTCTGCAAAGGAAAATTCAGTAATTTGAAGGAAACCAATACCCACCAGGACTCTTGGGGGATTCTGCTAATCCAATCTAAAACCAACTGCTTTGACATATTGGGTTTTTTTGTTTGTTTTAGTTTTTTTTTCTTTTTTTTTTTTTTAGACAAGTTCTCACTGTGCCCAGGCTCTGGAGCACAGTGGTGTGATCATAGCTCACTGCATTCTCTAACTCCTAGGGTCAGGCAGTCCTCCTGCCTCAGCTTCCTGAGTAGCTAGGACTACACACATGCACCACCATACCCAGCTAATTTGTGTGTGTGTGTGTGTGTGTGTGTGTGTGTGTAGAGACAGGATCTTGCTCTGTTGCCCAGGCTGGCAGATTGATATTCTTGAGTGTGTAAGGAAACTTAAATCTCTTAATAAATCAGGAAAGGCCCATGCAGAGGTTGCCTGGTCTGCACTGATCCAGTCCTCTTGCTCATTAGGTAGGGCATCCTTTTCTGGAGATATGCAGCCAATATACTTCTCCCAGTTAACTTTTCAGTTCTCATTACAAAAAGAATTATTTATTCAGGGGCAGTGAGTAGTTCTAATTATATGGGCATGGAAACTCTATGTCTCCCAAAACATTCCATATTCTGAACTACAATAGTCTGGTAGCCTTCTGGTGAAGCTCTTGCTGATGTGTGAGCATGCTTTCATCTCCCTGTACAGAAATTGAGTTTTGCTATAGTAATGGCACATAAAAATGAATACTCAGTGACACCAGATCAATTTGGCTTATGCTAATGGGTAGATGGTGATGTCATTTACTAGGACAAGGTTCACTAGGAAGTAGAATTGATGATGATGATGAGTCTGGGATATGTATTTTGAATTTCCTGGAGATCTACAATTATTTCTAAAGATAGATGAATATGCATGTATAGAACTCAGGAGATAAATCTGGGATGCACATAAAGATTTGAGAGTCATTAGCACATAAAGGGTATTTAAAACTAAGGGAGTGGACTACAAGTTCCTCTGGCTTCAATTTGTCTCTTGTAATCTTTGCCTAGTTTCCAATATCAGACTTCATGTCATTTGCTTGCACATATCACAAGCCATGAGTCTCTGGTAATGGTCATTCTCTGCTAGATCCTCATACTTTCCAATTCCTAATTCACTTTATTCTTCAGATCTGATGTTACCTCCCACAGATTTTACTCTTCTTGTGTGCTCTCCTAATTCCCTGTGCTTACTTCCATAGTTATTCTTGCTATGTTGTGTTTTAATTATTTGTTTTTGTGTTTCTCCCAATTATATTGTGTTTCTTTAAGACAGGCACTGTCTTAATGCTGTATCTTTAATGCATGGCACCTAAGTGTTAAATAACTATTTTTTAAAAGAATACAAACATTAGAATTTTACGAAAGAGGACAAAGAAATGGTTTTTGTGCCTGAATTTCCTGAGATGGAAAAACTGGTAAGTGGCATAGATGTTCAAGTTCTTTTCAAGGCCCAGACTAAAAGGACCTTGATATGCCCATATGGAGATATGGATGACATGAAGATCTTTGACCTCCTCTATTCTCAAAATGGCTTTTGGCTTTTCAGAAAAGACCATATTTTTTTCCAACTGTTGATGTCTACCCATTAGTGCTCTTGGAATCATCTTAATAGCAGCAAGAACCATCATTATTGTCACCATCATAAGCTCGTACTACTTAGTATGCTTGGTCAGATACTTACCTGGCAGTATACTAACCAACTATTTAACTCATTTACAGTATACTAAGCAACATTTACTAATCGTAACAATGTTTGTGGGATAGATTTGGAACATGAGAAAACCCAGGTACAAAAAGGTTAACTACAAAGATCATACAGAATTGAACAAGAAAGTATCAGAACACAATTTATACAATAAAGGTAACTATTATTTTGTAAAATTTTATTTCAGTAACACACTAACACATATGTGATAACTGGGTCACTGCATAACATGTATATATACTTGAAAAACCCTTACTTTGAAGGCTCCTAAGGCCAGTTTTTTTTTTTTTATTCCAAATTCCTGTAAGTGCAGAAATTTAAAATAAGTGTATAACCAATGTATACATTCATAAACATAACCACTGAATGCCTCTTTTACTAGAGGTTGGAAAATAGGGCTAAGGGCTCCGCCCTCAGTTTAGTCTACTGAGACAAACTATTATATAAAGGAATGTACTGTCAAGTAGAATTATACCTTACTACTTCTAGTAAGCATATTAACAAAAAATATCCTATAAAACTAAGCTTAAAAATGTGTAACCCTAACATTCTGGGAGGCCAAGGCGGGAGGATCGGTTCAGGTCAGGAATTTGAGACCAGCCTGACCAAGAGCGAGACCCCAGTTTCTACTAAACATAGAAAAAATTAGCTGGGCTTGGTGGCAGGCATCTGTAGTCCCAGCTACTCCGCCTGTAGTCCCAGCTACTGGGGCGGGCAGAGGAGGGCCCTGAGGAAGGGGGTTCCTTTGAGCCCAGGAGTTTGAGGTTGCTGTGAGTTAGGCCTAAGCCATGACACTCTAGCCCCCGCGACAGTGAGACAGTGAGACTGTCTCAAAAAAAAAAAAAAAGTGAAATAATTGCTATATCCCAAAGGGTTCCCCTGAGCCATAAATGGAAACCACTACACTAGTGTGTCCTACCAACACAATGCTACCATTTTATAGTAAAATCTTATCACTTAAGCCACCTACAGCTGATTTGCAGATGACATAATTTTCATTTCGACATTTCACACAAATTGAACGTTCTTGGGAACTCAATATAAATGACGTAGAAATCGCAATGCATTTGGGAAAGCTATGTGTCAGTTAAGCTTCAACGTGTTAGTATAAGGCTCCCTGCAGACATCTACAAAAGGGAACAGAGAAACGTTTATCTTAGCAACATAAAAATGGAAATTAAGGCTGGGATTTAAGATTAAACTCAAGACTGTCAGTGTAGTAAAGAGATTAAGCAGTTAGTAACGCAGCAGGCCGTGTCACCTTTTTATGACTATAGAAGTGGCTCTGAAAAGAGCCTTTGTTTTTCGGCGATTCCATATTTGGTCTTTACTTGGCCTTATGGTGGCTCTCAGTTTTCTTTGGCAGCAGCACGGCCTGGATGTTGGGCAGAACGCCGCCCTGAGCGATGGTGACTTTGCCCAGCAGCTTGTTGAGCTCCTCATCGTTGCGGATGGCCAGCTGCAGGTGGCGAGGAATGATACGAGTCTTCTTGTTGTCCCGAGCCGCGTTGCCCGCCAGCTCCAGAATTTCGGCGGTCAGATACTCCAACACCGCCGCCAGGTACACCGGCGCGCCGGCTCCGACCCGTTCGGCATAGTTGCCTTTGCGGAGCAGGCGGTGCACACGGCCTACAGGAAACTGAAGGCCCGCCCGAGAAGAGCGAGTTTTCGCCTTGGCGCGAGCTTTGCCTCCTTGTTTGCCACGGCCAGACATGTTAGAAAATCTGTGGTCGTTGCCAGCAAAGACTGAAAAGCAAGTGGAAAAACGGAAATTTTATAGCCTCTGCTGGGCGCGAAAAGGGAGCTGTGTGATTGGCTGACATTTGATTTTTCATTTAGACCAATGGAGCGTGATTATGTTGGATACGTGTTTTGATTGGGCAAAACCGCCAATCACCAGAGACCTTTACTACTCCCAATTTACATAACCCCCTTTAAATAAGGTAAACAAATCAAGCCTGTGGCTTGTGTCTTCCTTCACTTTCTTGTTTTTCGTCACTATGCCTGAACTGACCAAATCAGCCCCTGCCCCTAGAAAGTGATCAAAAAAAGCCACCAATAAAGCACAGAAGGATGGCAAGAAGCGCAAGCGCAGCCGCAAGGAGAGCTACTCCGTGTACGTGTACAAGGTGCTCAAGCAGGTCCACTCCGACACCGGCATCTCGTCCAAGGCAATGGGCATCATGAATTCCTTTGTCAACGACATCTTTGAGCGCTTCGCGGGCGAGGCCTCTCGCCTGGCGCAGTACAAGTGCTCCACCATCACCTCCAGGGAGATCCAGACGGCTGTGCGCCTGCTGCTGCCCGGAGAGCTGGCCAAGCACGCCGTGTCCGAGGGCACCAAGGCTGTCACCAAGTATACCAGCTCCAAGTGAGCTCCTCGCTGCAGAGGTAGGGTCCTTCCTGTCCCACACCCCGCGAAGACTCTTTTCAGAGCCGTCCACGTTTTCTAAAAAGAGCCAATTCACTTTTAGTTCTCCATTTGTCAGAAGTACAAATGGCCATTTTATAGTATTTGAATGTATAGTTACAATTGGTTTTTGGTAAAACATTTTGTGCCTTCTAGGTACCCTTTGGGAGTCCCTTCATGTATATTTTGGCATTTTTAAGCTGCAGTTGCCCTATTGGTATCACAAATTTCGTGTGGTTCCAGAAGGACTAATAATGCAAATAACGTCCTGTTCTCTGCTTTAGCTGAGACAGTATTTGAAAATGCCATGGTGTACTGCAAGTATTTAGAGCGTCCCAATAGTTCTTGGAGTTCTCTTTCAAGTTATCTATGGAGAGACATACGCTCACTATTATTGACTTTAATTCGAGCAAGCATTTAGAGCTGGATCCAGAAATTGTAAATCTTAGCTGACAAAGGAGAGCCAGTGTGAGCCCCAAGCTTCATCAGGCCCACAACCCCCTGCATCTCTTTGAACCTAAAACCTCACAATATGCTAGTAAGATAACCTTTAAGGTTATAGTGCTGACTTAAGATTAAGTTGGTGATTAATAGTCATATGGCAGCATAGTTTAGATTAGCTTTCCTTTTCTAAGTTCTCATCTTGTCTCTCCATGCGATTTACCCGTACCCTGGTCTCCACCACTTACCCTCATCCGTAAAATTGTAAGAATTGTTAAAAGGATTAAGTGGCTTTTAGTCATGCTCTAATAAATAGCATGTTTTAAGAAGTAAATCGGAGTACTTTATTTGTATCAGGGTAAGAATGAAGACTTGGAAAACTTCAAACTTCTTTTCCTTCACCTCTTCAGCTCTCTATGAAATAACAGTAAAGCAGTGTGTGCCTTTTCTTTTCCCTGCTGACAGGAAAACCTGGTGTTCTGATGATAAGGGAAGTTAAAATTAAAGGTATGTCTGATTTGGGGACTGTGATGGACCACTACCTGGAGGAACACAGGGAACAACTAATATTATATTTTTGCTCAAGAGTAGGGAATTAGTAGTGTGGGTTACAAAGGAAGGACAAGTGTCACCACTACACTTTTTCTTAAGGGAAACCATGAAATTTGCTTATTCAATCCATCCACTCTTCACCCATTCATATTAATATTTATTCTGCAAACTGATCTTGAGTGCCTAATATGTGCTATGAAAAATTCCTGTAATGGAAAAATCAACAGCATTTTGAAAGGAAGGAAACAGTTAAGCAAATAAGGACTCCAAAAAGAAACTAGGAAAGGAGCAAAATGAAGCCTGCCTTACCGGGAAGTTGAAAGTTTTCCAAGTTTTCAGCTCTTGTTGTAAGAACCTATGCAGTGGGAGAGGGAAGGTGCTCTAGGCAGAGGAGTCTGAGCACCCAGTAAAGAGGAGTTTTTAGAGTTGCTGGAGGCTGAAATGACTGGAGATAAATGTGGCAAGTTAACTCAGAAAGGGCTTTAAGATCCTGAGGGGCTCCGTATGCCTTCTCTACCAGGGGAAGGTGGATTCTAGGCAGAATTTTAAAATCTTATAAAATGTGTGATCCGGATTCATTATTCTGGTTGTTCAATTAACAGTAGATTGGAAGGAAGTGAGTTCTAAGGTTGAGAGGTTGGAAATGCCAGCCAGCAAGTGAGGGCCCAAACTAAGGCAGGGGCAGCAGTCAGAAATAGAAGTAGGAGGTGGAGAAAGGGGAATTTGAGGAATTAAGGAGGCAGAAAGGGCAGAGCTTGCTGCAGACTGACTTACAGGGGAAGGAGAGAGAGAGGGCAAACCTGGAGTGATGTCTAGGTTTCAACTAATGCAACTAAGAGTTCAAAAAAGGAGTTTCAGAAGGGGGGTTTGGTAGGAAAGGAGATTTGCCCAGTTCATCCAGTCAACAAATATTTATTGCTTATTTACTATGAGCCAGGCACTGTTTGAAGTCCTGTCAATATGGCAGTAAGTAAAATATTAAATTGAATCACATGAAATTGCCAATATTTGAATGTTTTTGACCTACAGAAATGGTGAT
The DNA here is from genome assembly GCF_041146395.1 of Eulemur rufifrons. NCBI lineage: Eukaryota > Metazoa > Chordata > Mammalia > Primates > Lemuridae > Eulemur > Eulemur rufifrons. The sequence continues at coordinate 47,297,101 of NC_091000.1, read as the reverse complement.
TTCATGTGTTCCAATCTATGAATAAAATCCCTGACCTCATACTGAGAACCATATGTTAATGGAAAAAAAAAATTAAAGAAGATGGGGTTCTAGCCTGAGGCCTCGTGGCTCAGAGGCGTTCACTTTCCAACTGCCCTACATATCTCCTGGTTGGTAGAGCAATTTATGTAGCAGACTATTATTTCCTAGTGATAATGAAATAACTTAACATTTATTGAGGGCATATTACATAATAGACTATATTAAAATTCTTTTACTTATGTTAACTCATTTAATTATCTCAATGGTCTTATGAGGTAGGCTGTATTATTATTCCCACCTTACAGATGAGGAAATAGAGAGTCAGCAAATTGCATGAGTAAATAAACTAAATGGCAGCTTGAAGTGGAAAAAAGAAGCTCAGACAGCCCAGACAGGGGACAATTAGGAAGCAAAATGAGAGTGGATCATACCCTAGAGCCTCACTTTCAGAAGTTTCTCAAACATGAAATCCTAAACTCACCTGCCCCTTGAATAGAAGGATAATACTGTATGCAGAATGCCAACGTGAAGAACAAACTAATGAGAAAAGAAATCTTTCATAGAGGAAGGATGAAGATGTTAAGAAATGCATGGGCTCCCTCAATGATGAACAAGGGCTTTCTGGAATGAGAGGCTCAATTAGTGGAAGAGCAGGGCCAACAAGGGCAGGGTTCTTGAGCACACTCAGGTGATGCTGTCAATTCCCAAGGCTCGGGGGGAGTTGTGCTTGGCTCACAGTAGGATAGTCATAGGACTCAGATAGGATTATGTGATACTAGACTATCCAAATAATATTATTAAACTTGTTTATTCAGTTGTTTCCTCTTAAAATGTCCTTTGGATTTTTATCATTAGAAGTAAATGAACTAACTCTTGAAAGTTGGTTGGAACCAACTCTATGTGTTCTTTTTAGCTCAATAATAAACTAGAGTGTATGATTTCTATTACTCTTGGAGATGATGTTTATACTAATATATACTTGCATTAATCGCATTGTTTCTATGCCTCAATACAAACTCCATCCCAGCTGTTTAACGTGTCACTGTCAAAGTGCACGTGATTTTCTTGAGTTTCTCCAAGGGAGGAAGGGAGGAGAGGAGAGAGAATTTACCTGGGAAGAGATCCCAATGTAACAATTTAGAAAATTTGCACAATGGCTCAATTTTAATATGTAGCTATTTTTATTATTAATAATGCATAGCACTTGAAAATTTTAAGCACTGTTCTAGGGCTTTATATTTAATAAATTATTTAATTTTCCAACTATCTTATTAAACCTATCTTTCCACGCAAACACTGAGGGTCAAAGCATTTCAGTAACTTGCCTAAGCACATACATTGAGGAAGCGTCTCTGCCAGGATGTCTGGGTCTAGAGTCTGTGTTTGTAACCAGTATACCATACTTCCCAAATAAGTCTGTGTACATCATTATTCTTTGACAAGAAAATATCTTCACAACATGTTGCTGAGTGGGATAGTATATAAGGAGCATGAATGGTATATAAAATTATGTATTCACAGAGAAATACTTATTAAAATGTAAAAAAATGGTTGCTGTGTTATGAAATTTTATAGTAAAACCCCTTTTATCTGACTTTGACTTTCCCAAATTATTGCCTTAATCAATGCTTCTCATTTCCTTTGTGAAATATATTGAGTGTTGCCATGGGAACTGAAAGTCCCTGCAAGTAGCCTTGTGTAAATTCATTTACTTTTGTTAAACCGTATGTTAACCTTCAGTGCTATGTTAATTCTCAAAAAAACTTCACTACTTTTGTTACTATAACTGTATAAAATGAAATATGTAGATGAAAGGAAAATGAGTTGGAAAAAATAATTGCTATTACTATGAATGCCCAGTTAATGTTCTGTAGACATGCTGTAGTTGAATTCTTAGAAATATTCTAATTAGGTATAAGTTGATTTTTAAAATTGTGAGAAAACTCAGATAAGGATTCAAAGGCAATCAGATTGCTTTCCCAGTGCCTCTAAATTCTCATGCTTCTTTAAAGAAGTTCAATCTGAAAAGTGTTTTATAACACTTTTTAAAAAGTGTGTGGTTGATCGTAGGAAGTTCCAATTTAGGACTCCATTCAATAAATTATCATTAAAAAACAGGCAAAGGAATATAAACATTCATGGATTAAGTAAGAATAAAAGGTTTAAAGTATGAAGCATTTTAAAATAATTCCCAACTTTTACTTTTGATTAATTGAATATTGAAACTGTAGGGACCAATGGAAAACTTTCTTTTTGCCCTCTGAACGTTTGCTGAAAAAATCAACTCACACAATGCAGATTAATAGCAGAAAAGATATACAAATTTATTAACATGAATAGGGGAGAATCACAATGGTTACCTCTCCAGCCCCCCACACAATGAGGTACAGATGGTTATATACCCTTCTTAGGGGAAAGGGAGTCAGAGAAGTATGGATAATTTTAGGGGGTAGTAGATGATTTTTAGAATAATTCAATGGGCTTGAAGAACATACAATGGCCCAGTCTCTTGGGTCCACAGAGCAGACAATGGTTTATGACAAGTCTGTCCCAGTTTGTTGAAACTTTAGTCTTCTTTCCTGTGATATGGATTCAGTTAATGAAAACCCAGGGAAGATAATGTTGTTGAGACCACAAGGGGGTTTTGGTCTTGGTCTAGTTACTTGTCGCACAAAGATCCCCTGAGACAACAAGGATTGTCAATGAAGAAAGCAATTTTTTAATATGACAGACATCTTGTTGGGAGAATGGGAGAAGCTACCCCAAATCCATCTCTCTCAGTAATGGAGCTTATGGGCTTCTTAAGAAGGGGCTATTGGGGCTGGCCCAGGACATGGTGAGTGCTGGCACTGGGACGTTTGCCCTGGGGCCTTCAAAACTTAACTTCTCTGTCTTGCAGAAAGTCTGTCATTTCTGGGAAACAACTCAAAAGGTCAAGTAGTTAACTAAGGGAGAGGATTATAAAAAACATATAGGGGTCTTTGAAATTTGTTTATGGAGCTGCTTACAAGACCAGAGATAATTGTTTTCTTCTTTGTTGGGTCTAAACTTTAGGCAGATAAATGAACTTCAGAGAACAAATTCATCCTGTGCTTTTACAGATACAGAGAAATGAGAGACAGGAGTGGGGGGAAGGTCAGAGAGACCTTGAGTCTTATTTAGTTCAGCATGTCAAAGTGCCTTATTTTGGGCTATCAGTTTCTGAGCCCCAACAATAAAATCTCATTAGATGAAGCATCTATTGTTGGATACATGAGTGTGTATTTTCTAATATGTCAGAACAAATGAAAGGTCCAAAGTTTTTAAAAAAAATACTTTCAAGAAATCTTGGTAAAATTTTTAAAAAATTTTTAAATAGAACACAAGGGAATAGTTAGGTCTACCCATTCTTTTTAATATATGTACAGTCATTTTAGAAGAAGTGAAATTCATAGTTTGATCACAGAATACTTACCAAAGCATTATTTAACATTTCTCTCTTGAATGGCTTTACCCATACTTTAATTCTGCTTTCCTCATACACTTGGAAAACTATACCCTGTATCTACTCCCCCACTGATCCAGCCAATCAGTTATGCCAAATCCCTAGCCCCTTGCCCACCAAAATTCTCTTAAAAACCCCAACCCAGAACTCTTTGGAGAGACAGATTTGAAGAGTTATTCCTGTCTCCTCATTTGGCTGCTTTCTCTGTTGCAACCCTTGTTGTCTCAGTGTATTGGTCTGATAACTGTGCAGTGGGTAAGAGAACCTGGTGGTCCTATAACATATATATTTGCCTTCCCACATCTGCTACTCCTAGAGACTCAGGGCCTTTTCCACTGTTGTTGAGCCTAAGAATACTGAATTATAGAAATGCCCCCTGTATTTCTGGAGACAAGATTTGATTTCAGAAGTCAAATAAGGCTTTGCCTTAAGGAAAAGATAAATGTGTTAGTTCAAGAGCTGCCTCGTCTCAGGAGGGCGTCTTGCTGGTCAGTAGAAGCTGCATCTCAAGGAGACAGCTGTAAACTGGGCCTTTGGTTCTCACCTGTTTTGAAAGACAAGGCAGGCCTCCCTTAGGACCAAAGGTTGCCGGTGCTGCTGACAGGTGGACCCCCGGAGATGAGAGCTAATCAGATAGATATGCTATTGCCCAAGCCGGGCCCAGATGGAACCATGTGGTTAAAGTAATTAACACAAAGCACAGCCCATGTTGACTTCTGGGATCATCTCTGTCTCCAAGAACACAATCACCAGAGCCAAGATGTCTCTGTTTGTTGCTAAAGTAATAGCCTTATCATAAAACTTAGAAGTTTGCCCCAAGACGATTTTATAACCCATTGTTCCCCTAGTTAGAGTTAGTTAAAGGATCTGTAGTAGCCTTTTAGGAGACTTTGACCCTAAAGCAAACTGCCTGTTAGTATGCAAATCCCGTTGCCCTTGGCAACGGGGAAGCCTGTATGTACCCTATATAATACCTGTGTGGAGTTTCAGTCGGGGAAATATTTGATGCGGGTAAAATATTTCCATCCGGATACCCTCCTTTATCTATTTTCATAAACTTTTACTTTATAAACTATATCTTTGGCTCTGTGTATTATTATTGCCATTACTTATACTTTTATTTCTGTTTCCTACTATATTTTTCATCCTTTGCGATGACCCCTGCCTGAGAGACCTGATCGGAAGAAAAAACCTCTTTGCAGGGAGCCTAGCTAACTCCCTGCAAACTGGCGTAGTCAACTTAGAGATCTGATCAGAGCAAAGAGAAAAGGACCTCTTTGCGGGGAGCGTAGCTAACTCCCCGCAAACTGGCGTAGTCGGCAGGACACTCCGATAGGGTCTTGAAGGCAAAAGGCTTTGCTCGAGCGAAGAGTTCCCGAATTGCATCGCAAGGGACCTGGAGTGGATTGAAAGTCGCGCGCGTGTCTTACCTAGTGAGAGGTAAGTGAACATCTCCAGGGCAAAGTAAATTATTATTCTGTCCGGATTAAAATAATGAGGAAGACTATCTTTTCTGAGTATGTGGAATTGTTGAGAGCTTATTAAAGAGTACTAGAGTAATTGTCAAAAAGAAAAATCTCGAGAAATTGTTACATTTAATTTCCAAGCACTGTGATTGGTTCCCACCTCCGGGTGAGTTCAAGCTACAGCAAAAGTAGTTGGCGCTGAAAACATTATGAAAAGCGCTCCAAAAATAAATAAATAAATTAAATTCCTCTATGTATTTAAAAGCTCTGCTCTTTAATTTCTCAAGCTCTACAGCTGTTTCATTCTAACTCAGAATTCTCTTTTAGCGAGACGGAGGATATCCGTCCTAAAATAAGCTTAGTAAAAGATCTGGAGCCTGTTTTTAGCAGAAAAGAGAAGGTCAATTGGGACCTTCCGTCTGCATTGGGCCAGGATAAGACAAAGCCAATAAAAGTAGGTACCGACCCTCTTCTCGGGTCTATAGAAAACATAGAAAAGAGAAAAAGAAAGAATTCTAAAGGAGAACTTTCACTTTAAGAGCTCTCTGCGCGGCTCAAGTCAGCCGCTTTAAGCTTGGGAACCGCTACTTTCTAATGCAAATGATTCCCAGAAGCATGATCCACCCTTGAGAGAGGCTGTTAAAAAAAAAAAAAAAACTTTTAAAGAACAAACTAAGATCTTAGAAAAGATGATCAGGTTATTGCTCAAATTCAACAGTGCTGTGTTAGAACATAAGAGAAGATAGCTTCTCCTAAACAGTCTGTGTTTTCTTGTGTAAGATGTTAAAGAAAATGTTAATAAAACTTATGTAGATTTTATTACTGGATTACAAGATGTGCAAAAAACGGTTAGTCCGCCTGACTTAAAAAATTTAATATTACATATATTGGCTTTTAATAATACTAATTCAAAATGTTAGCGGCTTTTACATCCGCTGCTCAAAAAAAAAAAAAAAAAAAAAAAAAAAAGGGGTTTTGCCGAAAAGTTAAATCAGAGGCTTTTAAAATACAAATGTTGGCTGAGGATAGCAGTGGGAAAGGCATTCCCAAAAAGCAAAAAACTGTCGTAAAATGTCTTGATTACGTCCGTAAAGGACATTTTGGGAAAAAAAAAAAATTATAAACAACTTTCCGGAGCTTTTATCACTGACCGGAGCTCTCTTACCTTAAAAGGGATTTCAGTACATTTGGGTATAGTTGATTCAGATTACTCAGAAAAAATTTCAGTTATGATGAGTTCCAATTTTGATTATCTTATTCAGGCTAGAGACCGTATTGCACAACTTCTATTGTTACCTTATATACAGATGTTCTAAGGCAAGGAGGTTTTGGGAGCACTGGAACTAAAGTGTATTGGCAAGCTTTAATTAATGACCAGAGACCTCAATTAGAGATTAAGTTAAATGGCAAATCTTTTGTTGGACTTGTAGATACTGGGGCTGATGTTACAATTATTTCTAAAGGTTTTTGGCCAAAGGCTTGGCCTTTACAACAAGTTCCTACTGTTCTTACTGGAATAGGAACGATGACTGACATATTTCAAAGTCGACAAATTTTGAATTGTTCAGGTCCTGATGGACAGACAGCCACTTTAAAACCTTACGTGGCTAACATCACTATTAATTTGTGGGGAAGAGATTTGTTACAGCAATGGGGAGCATACATCAATATACCTAATATATCTGCTCCTGCTAAACAGATTATGTTAAATATGAATTATAACCCTTGTTTTGGTTTGGGTAAAAGGAGCCAAGGGGCTAAGACTTTGGAGGCACCAAAGGCACATACTTCTCGACATGGTTTAGGCTATCCAAATTTTGGGTAGCGGCCACTGCTACTGTAAAGCACCATTATGCTCTGGCTTTAAATTGGACATCACAAAAGCCTATATGGACAGAGCAGTGGCCGCTAAACCAAGAAAAATTGGGTGCTCTTCAAATATTAGTAGAAGAACAATTACAAGCAGGACATATAGAGGAGTCCACCAGTCCATGGAATTCTCCTGTATTTGTTATTAAAAAGAAATCTGGCAAATGGCGGATGTTAACTGATTTAAGAAAAATCAATGCGATTATACAACCAATGGGAACCCTGCAGCCAGGACTTCCCTCTCCAGCTATGATCCCTAAAGATTGGCATATTATAATAGTAGATTTAAAAGATTGCTTTTTTACAATTCCTTTACAAATATCTGATAGAGAGAAGTTTGCCTTTACCATACCTGCATTAAACAATCAACAGCCAACTAAGCGATACCAATGGAAAGTCTTACCTCAGGGCATGCTTAATAGCCCAACCCTGTGCCAACATTTTGTTAATCAGCCTCTAGATATATTAAGAAACTGTTTTCCTCATAGTTATATTATTCATTATATGGATGATATTTTATTTGCATGTTCATCAAAACAAAAATTGGAACAACTGTACCAGCAGGCCAGACAAATTTTGCCTCAATTCGGTTTAATAATTGCTGAAGATAAAGTTCAACAAGATTACCCGTTTACTTATTTGGGGTCTCTCATTGATAGAAACAAAATAATTCCTCAAAAGGTTCAATTACGTATTGACAAACTGCAGACTTTGAATGATTTTCAAAAGTTGTTAGGAGACATAAATTGGCTTAGACCTATGTTAGGGATTCCTACTTATGCTTTAAGTAATTTATTTGATATATTAAAGGGTGACTCTGATCTTAATAGTCCTCGCCAACTAACTCAGGCAGCTCAGGAGGAATTGGCATGGATTCAATCTCATATTCACAAAGCTCAACTTTCTAGGGTAAATCTTAAAAAAGGAGTAGATTTAATTGTTTATCCATCAGAACATTCTCCCTCTGCTACTTTAATTCAAGAAGAGGGTATAATTGAATGGATTTTTCTCCCACATAAACAACAAAAGCGTCTCTTGACATATTTGGACAAAATCGGTCAAATTATATTTAAAGGCCGTCAAAGATTAAAACATCTAAGTGGCCTGGATCCTGAAAAAATTATTGTTCCTCTTACTAATTCCCAAATTCAAATGGCTTATCAGCAAAACCTAGATTGGCAATCAGGTATATCTGATTTTATAGGAATAATTGATAATCACTATCCAAAAAATAAGTTGCTCCAATTTTTAAAATTGACTCAATGGATATTACCTAAGATAGTAAAATCCAGGCCTATACCTCATGCTCCTACCTTTTTTACCGATGGCAGTAGCAATGGTCAGGCTGGTTATTCTGGTCCCTTAACTAAGGTATGGACCACCCCTTACACTTCAGCACAAAAAGTAGAATTGCAGGCTGTTACTCAGCTCTTACTAGATATTACTTCACCCTTAAATATTGTTTCTGATTCACAATATGTTGTACAAACAGTTCTAGCCTTAGAAACAGTTACTATTGCAGAAACTGATGAAATTTCCAAACTATTTCAGCAACTTCAATCGATTATAAGGAATCGCCAGTTTCCACTTTTTATTACCCATATCAGATCTCACACTAACCTTCCAGGCCCATTAGTGGCTGGCAATGAAAAAATAGATCAATTGCTTGTTGGTTCTGTTCAAGAAGCAGCAAAATTTCATCAACTGACTCATATTAATACTAAAGGTTTAATTAAAAAATTTCACATAACCAATAATCAAGCCAAACATATTGTTTCTCATTGTCCCACTTGTCAATTAATTAATCAGCCTAAATTTTCTGCAGGAGTTAATCCTCGAGGTCTCTCACCAAATGAATTATGGCAAATGGATGTTACTCATATTCCTGAATTTGGCAAGTTAAGTGTTGTACATGTGACTGTAGATACTTATTCCGGTCTTATTATGGCTACTCCATCCTCTGGAGAAACTGTTAGACATGTACTTTCACATTTACACTCCTGTTTTGTATACATAGGAGTCCCAGCCACCATTAAAACTGATAATGGCCCTGCTTACACTAGTCATTCTTTTACAGCTTTTTATATTAAATGAGACATCAAGCACATTACTGGCATTCCTTATAATCCTCAAGGACAAGGTATTATAGAACGTACACATCAAACTTTAAAAAACATGTTATTAAAACAAAAAGGGGGAGGTAGACAGTCTCCCAAAGACAGAATAAATCAAGCCTTATTTACCTAAAATTTTTTGAATATTCATAAGGAAGATAAATTAACAGCAATAGAAAAGCATTGGAATGGGAGTCCACAATCAGACTCTTTCCCTCACCAGCCTATCTGGTGGAAAGGTGATGTAGAAAATAAATGGAAAAAAGGATGGGCAAAGGTGTGGGGGAGAGTTTTTGCTTGTGTTTTGACAGATGACAGACCAACAGTCTGGATTCCAAGCAGAAGAATCAAACCCAGAGTGGAAACTTGAGGGGAAAAAGCAGAAGACACGTCAGGCACAGACCATGATGTGGGGACAGCTGAAGAGAACATACAAAGAAGCAGACAGGATATTGAACCGGACATCTGTACCTAAAACGTCTGTAAATCTTTTTCTTGCCATGATCTGCGTGGTGAGCATAGTGGTAAGAGTGTCTGGCAACCAGACACATCACTATTGGGCATTCTAAAATTGCACCCACAGATATACCCCTTTGTAAGAAAGTAATAATTTCTGACCCTAAAACTTGGGTACAATGGGACAACTGTAGAGCTCACACGGGGCGCATTCTTGCTGGGTCCACATCTTATGGTGTTGTCCTAGACTGGAGTCCCTATGGACATCCTGCCTCCTCTCACAATCTTAAAAAGCTTCATTGGAATAAAACTGCCACCTCGATGTCTGTAAAAGACACTGACCTTAAAAGTCATATTACATGGCTCAATGATGGTAGGAGCTCTCCAGCTCCTCATATTTTAGATGGCCCTATTCATGATCAATTGGGGAAAATATCAGCTGCTTTGCACCCTTTGCAGGCATGGATTAGCACACACACACTGGATACAAACAATAGCCGAGAATGGACTTTTAATTTAAATTCTACTCATTATATTCAAGTTTGTGTTAGACTGCCTTACTTATTTATGATTGGACATGCTGTTTATAAAGAACCTTCTTTCCTAGTGACCTGTGACAACTGTTCTTATTATACCTGTATTAACAATTCTATAAAGTTCAACCCTTATAAAGAAACACTTTATATTCTCAAAGCCAGAACAGGACTGTGGTTACCTGTTAAAATGAATAGAGTCTGGCAAGAAACACCAGCAATGTTCCTTTTGGATAAACTACTTAACCACATTCTTAGACGTACAAAAAGATTTATTGGTCTCTTAATAGCAGCTATTTTGGGAATCATTGCTGTCACTGCTTCTGCGGCCACCGCAGGTGTGGCTCTACATCAGACCGTTCAGACCACTGAATTTGTTCAAGATTGGCACCATGATTCAAATCAATTATGGTCTACCCAAAATCAAATTGACTCTAAATTAGCTACTCAAGTGGCTGACTTACAACAAGCAGTCACCTTGTTGGGAGACCAGGTTATAAGTCTACAAAAGCAACTTAGACTTCGTTGTGATTGGAATATCACTCAATTTTGTGTTACACCTCACATATATAATCAAACTCGGTTTCCTTGGGAAAACATCAAAAAACATCTACTTAATCAAGGAAATCTGACTGAAGAGATTGGAAACTTACAACAAGAAATATTAAGTACCTTCAGTCACAAACTTAAATTGCTTTCTGAAGCTGACATTATTAATGACATCTCTTCTGGTTTGGAGTCAGCTGATCCACTTTATCATCTTAAGATCTATGGGAGTTCCACTATTGTAACTTTTGGCATTATTTTAATCCTTTGCTTGTGTTTATTTATAGTCTGGAGAAAACTCCGAAGCAGACAAGAATCCAGAGACCAACGCCTCGCTGTGATGGCTGTCCAACTCCATCAACTTTCTTCAAAAAATAAAAAAGGGGGAGATGTTGAGCCTAAGAATACTGAATTATAGAAATGCCCCCTGTATTTCTGGAGACAAGATTTGATTTCAGAAGTCAAATAAGGCTTTGCCTTAAGGAAAAGATAAATGTGTTAGTTCAAGAGCTGCCTCGTCTCAGGAGGGCGTCTTGCTGGTCAGTAGAAGCTGCATCTCAAGGAGACAGCTGTAAACTGGGCCTTTGGTTCTCACCTGTTTTGAAAGACAAGGCAGGCCTCCCTTAGGACCAAAGGTTGCCGGTGCTGCTGACAGGTGGACCCCCGGAGATGAGAGCTAATCAGATAGATATGCTATTGCCCAAGCCGGGCCCAGATGGAACCATGTGGTTAAAGTAATTAACACAAAGCACAGCCCATGTTGACTTCTGGGATCATCTCTGTCTCCAAGAACACAATCACCAGAGCCAAGATGTCTCTGTTTGTTGCTAAAGTAATAGCCTTATCATAAAACTTAGAAGTTTGCCCCAAGACGATTTTATAACCCATTGTTCCCCTAGTTAGAGTTAGTTAAAGGATCTGTAGTAGCCTTTTAGGAGACTTTGACCCTAAAGCAAACTGCCTGTTAGTATGCAAATCCCGTTGCCCTTGGCAACGGGGAAGCCTGTATGTACCCTATATAATACCTGTGTGGAGTTTCAGTCGGGGAAATATTTGATGCGGGTAAAATATTTCCATCCGGATACCCTCCTTTATCTATTTTCATAAACTTTTACTTTATAAACTATATCTTTGGCTCTGTGTATTATTATTGCCATTACTTATACTTTTATTTCTGTTTCCTACTATATTTTTCATCCTTTGCGATGACCCCTGCCTGAGAGACCTGATCGGAAGAAAAAACCTCTTTGCAGGGAGCCTAGCTAACTCCCTGCAAACTGGCGTAGTCAACTTAGAGATCTGATCAGAGCAAAGAGAAAAGGACCTCTTTGCGGGGAGCGTAGCTAACTCCCCGCACACTGTCTTTTCATTTCTCTAAAAATTTATTGTTCTTTATTGAGGATGCTCTATAAACTGAAGTTCTAAGTCACATCTTTGAGTTACTCATTTTTGGATACTCCCACATGAGACATGCGATATACACATGTTAATAAACTTGTTTGTTTTTCTCTTGTTAATCTGTCTTTTGTTACAGGGGCCCCAGCTGAGAACTCAGAAAGGTAGAAGGAAAATAATGGAAGCATGGAAATAAAGGAAAAATCTTGAGTCCCTTCAAGGGAAAATGCGGGCATCTTCGCTAGCCTTGCGAAGTAAGTGGACAACCTGACGAGCAAGAAGATGGTAATAACAATAGTCCTCCAACCAAGCCAGCTATGAGGTGTTTTAGTTCCCCATGGAAATTAAAAGATAACATCTTAACATATGTTCTTGAGTTGTTTTTCAGAAACCTCCACCAGCTAGAAAATGTAGATAAGAAGAAACTGAGGAATTGAACTCTAGTCTCCTTTCTTCGTTCCAAGTTTCTACCTGAGGGGCCTGGAGAGAGTCACACCCACCTCAGCACCGCAACATCTTTTTCAGCTAATAGAGAATCTCTGAATCCACCTATGGCCAGCAAGGTCATTATCCCTTCAAGATATCCTGACTTTTTAGGCCAGACCCTCAACGTGTTTTACAGTTTTGCCTGCAATTTCTGCTTTCCTGAAATGTACCCTGGCCTTTAAAAACCCTTGTTTGTAAGCCATCTGAGAGTGCGGGTCTTAAGCATTAGCTGCCTGTACTCCCTGCTTGGTGCCATGCAATAAAGGCTTTTTTTTCCTACTGGAAACCTCTGTGTCAGTGTCTGGCCTTACTGTGTGCTGCCAGGTGTGTGGACCCCTTTGGTACAGTAACACTAAGCTAGTCTAACCATTTTGCTCAATTATCTCCGTTGATTCTTAAAGTATCCAGTGGAGTGAATACTATTGTCTTCACTATCGTTATAAAGATGAGGAAATGAAGACATAAACAACAAAAGTGACCATACTGAAGCTACAACTTAAATTCGGGCTTGTCTGATTGTAAAGACTAAGCTCTTAGTTACTCTCCAAAGTAAGAGTCTACACAAAAACACTGAAAGACAAAAGAAATAACATTTTAAATTATATCAGGATTTATAATAATTTCTTTAGAGTTAAAAGGTTTCATAGTATTTTCCTATGCATGCAAAAATATTAAATATACAAAAAGATTATCTTAATAGATATAAACTTAATAGGGTAATCTTTGGACTATGATTTATAGCTATTTTTCAGTTTGCCTAATCTAAATTTTCTAAATTTTTAACCATGTACATGAATTGCTTTGTAGTTATTCTGACATCAACTGGTATATTACAATTCAATTCTGGCACTAAGCATCTGAAGTTAGCCAGACCTCACCAGTTAAAGGACACACTTCCCAACAAGACTGCCCCCAGTTCAGACACCAACTGCAAGTGGTGTTCCCAAGCCACTAGCACTTCTGAGCAACTGGCTCCGAATTCAAGGGTTTCCACTACTATCTCAGATTTGATAGTTTGCTAGAATGACTCACAGAATACAGGCAAATGCTACACTTATGATTATAATTTTATCATAAAGGATGCATTCGGGACCAGTCAAATGAAGAGACATATAGGGCAAAGCCTGGAAGGATCCTGAAAGCAGAACAGACCTCTTCCTGTGGAGTCAGGGGTCACCTCCCTAGCACATCTATGCATTCGCCAACCAGTATCTTGGTGCCAAGTTTTTATGGGGCATTCATTATGGAGGAGTGATTGACTGAATCACTGGCCATGTGACTGAACTCAATCTACAGACTCCCTGAAGGTTGTTCTCACTCAGAGCCCCTGACTCCTTAATCACACGGTTGGTCTTCCTGGTGATCAGCTCCCATCCTGAGTCATCTCATTTCTTATCAAAAATTCAAGTGTAAAACAAGGGTCTCATGAATAACAAAGACTTTTTTTTGAGACAGTGTCTCACTATGTTTCCCAGGCTGGTTTTGAACTCTGGGCTTAAGGGATCCTTCCACCTCAGCCTACAGCTGGGACTATAGGTGCACTCAACATTCTTACTACTGGAGGAATTCCAAGGATTTAGTGTCTCCCTTTCAAGAACCATAGACAAAGGCCAAATTCTTTATTATACAACAGTAGTAGAAAATGTATTATATATATAAAATACATCTTACATATGATAGATGTGTTATATTATATATATATAAAAAAATTTTGAGAACCCAAAAACTTCCTGTGCGCTGAAAAACAATATTTGGATTCATGGAGAGATTCACCAAGTTTTATCAATAACTAACACAGAATAAGAATGACAAAGATGACTGATTTAATATTGGTATTAAGTTTTCCAAGGACATGGAGAGAGAGAAATTAATTATGAATGTGGAAAAGTAAGTTGAGAAAAAAGAATTCTGAATAAGATTGTGGAGTAAAGGGAAAACTTCCCTTCTGTCTGTTGTCAAAACCACAAGGGGAGGTTAGATCTAGGTGGAGTTGCTTGTTGCACAAAATCCAATTATCAAGACAATGAGGATTACCAAGGAAGAACGGAATGCTGTAGATGTCTTGTCAGGAAAGGAGAGAAGCTGCCTCAAATTCACCTCTCTGACTAAAGGATATCACAGGCTTTTAAAGTAGGGGCCACATGCCTGGAGCAGGCAGTAATGCATTGGGGGAAGGTTGTCAGGGATGGTGAATCTTGGGGTCAGGAAGTCTGCCCTGGGGCCTTCAGAATCTCAACTCCTTTGTCTTGTCTTTGTCCTTCCTCAGTCAGGGGAAATTCCAGAGACAGCCCCTTCTTGCACTTTGTAGGGAGAAAGAGAGTAGGTTAGAAAGTCCTTGTTTCTGAGACAGTTTCTAAGGCCCTCCAATTTCCTATTAATTCAAAAGAGCTCAGCATGCTAAAGCCCCATACTTTGTGGTATTGTTCTCTGAGCTCCAAGAAGACATTTGATAAATATATCGCCACCCACATGTTTCTTTCATCTCTTCTGAAAATAATTTTACATAGAGACTTGGTGGGGGCCATAGTTTTCCTTCTACATTTCTAAGTTCTTTTCTGGGGCTATCATAACAAAGACAGATTAATAAGAGAAAAACAAGCAAATTTATTTAGTGTAAGTTGTATGACATAGGAGACTTCATAAGAAAATGAAGACCCAAAGAAATGGTTAAATCTCAGCATTTTTATGCTAGGTAGGTTTGATGAACCACGGAATGTCCTGGAAAATTGTGAGAGGGCAAAAGGTTTGAAGTAAGAACAGTAAAGTGAGGGAAACTTAACAAGGCTCATTCAGTCAGATACCTCTGGGCATACTTATCTTCAGAGATAAGGATGCTTTCTCTTTCTCTGGGGATGGGGAAGGTACCTCTCACATTAGCATCTCATGATCTGCTTTATGGACAATGTAGGAGAAAGTCATAGATTCCTTCCTGCTCTTTCCCAAATTACTTTAGCTCAAAATATTCAATATGCCAAAGCCCCATATTTTGGGGTAGTGAAACCACCTTTTCCACAAATCAATAACGGGGTGCAAGGTGAGAACTGTGGTACTGGCCTAGCTAAAAATAATGCACAGGCCTAGCTAAAAATAATGATAATAATTAGTAACTGTCCCCCTGTTTGCTTCTCTATAATTGCCACTCTGGAGCCACTCAGCTGGTGGTTATAAATAAAGATTCTTAACTTCTCCCCAGAGCTGGTGTCCATAAAGATTCTTAGCTTTCTCCATAGATAACATCACCTTTTTGAAACCTAAAGGTAGTTTTTAAGGTATCTTCCAGGCTCCGCATTCTAGTGGACTGGTTGACGAACCCAGACCAGCGGCACCACACCAAGAAACCAACTCAACTGGAATTGTGACCCCAGGGACTTAAACAACACAAGAAGATGATTTCTACACACCTATAATTTTGCCCGAATTAACAAACCTAATTGCCTAATCCCTTGCCTGCCAAACTATCCTTAAAAACCCTGTCTCCCAAATTGTCAGAGAGGCAGATTTGAGAAATTTCTTCCATCTCCCCACATAGCACTGTGTGGAATAAAACTCTTTCTCTGCCTTGTAAGCCCTGCTGTCTCAGCATATTGGCTTCCTCTTGGGCATATGAACGTGGTTGGGCAGCAACAGTAGCATGTCCTGAACCTCATCAAGACAGTATTGTGGGGATCAAAGGCCCCTGGTCTCCCAATGTTTGCCAAACTGTAGGGAGCAAAGGCTCCTGTCCCCATAAAAGTTCTCTGAAAAATTGCTGACATGGGGCTGACATTAATAGAAGTAAAATGATACAAATTTATTTAACGTGGATACATGGGAATCCTCAGGATGAAGATTCTACTCCCCAATGGGGTTTAAAAGCTTATATGCCTTTCTGGTAAAATGGGTTATGGGAGGGCAGAAAAGAGGAATTCTGTTTAGTGGCAATAAAGGATCGCTAGGGAGAATGAATGGATGGGGAACAGAGACTAAATGGTAAATAGTCTTCTGTGGAATTTTGAGTCTGAAAGAAATTATCTTAAAGAGTGTGTTCAGGTGTTGTTACATTCCTGGTCTTACAGGGAGGAGAAGAAAAGAATAATTGTTTTTCTAGGTGAGTCTGGATCTTAGGAAGATAAAGAAACTTTAATTTTTTGGGAGTGCCCATGATAGTGGTGGGGGATAGTCAGGAAGAATTTGAAGCTTCTTCCATCAGTCCAGCATATTATAATGCCGTATTTTGGGGTAAGATATTTCTAATTTCCTTCAGTATGTAGAGCTAAAGAATCCAGTCTTTTAAAGATGTTAATCTTTCTGCCCCAGTTAATTAATAAATTCAATGCCATTATGGTCAAAATCTCAGAAGGATTTTATTTTTTTCTTTAAATTTAAAATAAGTTACAATGTTGAAAACACTTTTCCATGGGAATAGAAATGTTAGGTAATTAGTGAGGGATTCTTGGCCTCCTAGGGACAAAAGTGGGTGTTTTGCCTTGGTGCAATTGTCCCACCTGGGAAGAAGGACAAGGGTGGGCCGCAGATCCCCATCTTGGTCCTGACCCACCCTAATCCTCTCTCCAGCGACTGCCATACCTCAGGGAGGAGGGAATACCCAACAAATCTGCCAATCAGAACTTAGCATGCCACCTCCAAAAGAATGCAGAGTACTGTCTAACCCACGGGCCAAACATCATTAGGTACCATAGAGTCTGGAAATTGACCTAGAACAACCCACTTGCATAGTCTAAGACTTAGGTCATGCAACTCCCAATTGTTCAACCAAAGTGGTTCCATGGTGACCTCTGAATCACGAGGGATGTCCCAATGTGGGCACTATAAAACAAGATGCAGACCATAACCAGGCCCCTTTTTGGCCCCTTCCTTTTGCTCTCCCTTTGCTGTGACAAGGGGTCCGGTCATCATCTGTGGTGTACATATCTCATCCTGTAAACCTGTATCTTGCTCTTTCTCTATAATCTTATCTCTCCTCAATAAACCTCATTCTTGTGCTTGCCTTACTTTGGTACATGTTGTCATTCTTTGACCATAAGCACACCAAAAACTGACATTTCAGACTGAAACCTTACAGAAAGGACAATAATTTTCCCTAGTACAGGAAAGAAGTTAATTATATTAAATATGATACTATTGGGGCTCAGAAAAACACCACCAAAAAATGAAGGCCTCAGAAGCAAAAGTTATTCTCTGACCTTCTGCTGCCTCTCATTCCCATTCTTCCCTTAAGCTGGCCATAAAAACTAGAATCCCTCTTCCACAAGGGAGGTCATAAAAACCAGAACCTCTTTTCCCCAAAGTCAGCCATAAAACCTAAAGGTTTTACTCTGACTTTCTATCCACCTTTCTTTGTAAAAACAGGCCATAAAGAAATTATCTGACTTACCTTTTTTGACTGTAGCTCATAAGATCCCCATTCCAGAGAGGAATCTGATTCATAACCATGCAACAGAGGAGATGGCCTGGAAAAAAATAGGCAAAAATGTTTTCTGTCTCTTTAAAACATCCCCCACTCCATTTGGAGAACTAGGACCTGCATCCCTGCTCAGGCCAGCGGTTGTGAGGGGCAGGGGAATGTCTTCTGTTCTTTATGCTACAGGAGAAGGCTCAGCAGAACAGTGAGGGTGGGGAGGTCCTTCAGGGATATGGGAAGACCAGAATCACCAACTGTATTTGAACAGCAATTCCCTGAAGCCGAATGCCCTACCTTTAAAAACTCTGTATTTCTGCTTATTATTAGGACAATGGCATTTTAATCAGTAGTCTATCCTCATTTGCTGGCAAATTAATAAATCTCTCTTTCCTTCTCAAACCACTTGTCCTCCTTCTGATGTGGTCTCGGGGACAGGGGCCGAGCTTTTGGTATTAATCAGAAAGAAGGGAATGTATGTTCAGAGAGGCAAAGAGGAGTCTAGACAGACGGGCCTTGCTGAGTTTCCCCACTCAAGTCTATTAGCATTAGGTCATACCCTTTTTGTCCAATCATATTTCTACGTGGCTGTCCATATTTTCTTTAACCTAAGCATAAAAATGGACAATTTCCCCTGTATCTTTGAGTCTTCATTATGAAGGCTCCTGTATATACATGTTAAATAAATTTGTATGCCTTTTCTTCAATTAATCTGCCTTTTGCAAGTTGATTTTTCAGCAAACCTTGAGATGGAAGGGTCCCCTTGGCCTCTACAATACTTTATCACTTGGAAATAAATCAATAAATCCCGCTGGTTAAGCAAAGACTCAATCGACTATACTAAAATCCAATTCTGTTACCAAAAGCTAGGCACTTATCCTGGCACTTGTCCTCAAGGCCACTTCAGAAGAATGGGAACAAGTGGTTTGAGGAGAAAGAAAGAGAAATTTTATTCCTTTACCGGCAGGAGAGGATGGAGACTCCTGTGTGAAATGCCATTGCCCTAATGATAAACAGAAATACAGAGCTTTTAAAGTGAGGCCATTCAGCTTCAGGCAGTTGCTGTTCAACTACACTAGATGATTGTAATCTGTCCCGTCTCCTGTAGCACAAATAACAAAAGACTTAGCCTGCCCCTCTCAACCACTGGCCTGAGGCTGGGATGAAGGTTTTAGTTCTCCAAAAGGAGTGGAGGATGTTTTAAAGAGACAGAAAATATTTTTGCCATTGTTTTCAGGCCATTCCCTCTGTTACATATTCCCCACTTTCAATATTTCCCTTCCATATCTATGGCAGGAGGGGTGACTATGTTACAATTCTAGATGTAACAAATAGATTTTAAAAACCATAATACCCAGTGATGGTAAATATATATATCCAATAGTTACTGCTGACAAAAGTGAATGTAATAAAACCTTTGAGGAAAATGTAGTAAGTGAAGAAAATGAGAAATATTTTACCCCAAATATGCTGTAATATATTTTGAGATGGCTTCCATGGTCTCAGAGATAGAAGTGAGGTTGCAAAGCTATCTTTTGTGGGGGGAAATTTGCATTGTAAAGAACCTCTATTAATGCAGCCAAGTCTTTCCTTGTGACCTAGGAAATATTAACTGAGATTCTAATACCTTTAAAAGTCTGAAAAGAAACATTTATCATCTATTGACTTTGAGGGTTGTTACCTGTGAGGCTTTATCAAGGCATAACAAGACCATCTTTGCTAGCCAAGCTTCTTTTATCCCTCCCATAACCTGTCTTGTCGCCCAAAACCTGTTTGGCTACAACCCAAGCTCCCATTCTTTAAAAACCTCTGTATCTCATTGAGGAATGAAGTTTTCACTCTTAAGGCTCCCATTGTATACATGTTAAAATAAATTTGTGTGTCTTTTTCTCCAATTAATCGATCTGCCTCGTGTCATTGATTTTTCAGTGACTCTTTATGGGGCCAAGGGCCTTGCTCCCTACATAAGATTAATCAAAATGCCTTAAAATCTATACCCTTTGTGACAAAGCATTTCAATTTTACATTACCTTCAGGAAATAAATAACGTGCCATTCTCCTTTAAAATAGGAAAAGAAGCTAGAAAGCACATTATTGCTAAATACTAGAGGTTTTGTTAGAATGTATCATAGAAAATCCTTATTATTGAATATTAAGCGGATACAGAGAATCACTTCTAAAATTTTCCCTAATGCAATTTTTCTAAATTTTTGACTGTGGACATAGATTCCCTTTGGCAAGGGAACTTGATTCAATTATGGAACAGAATAGAATTTTGGTGATAGTTCCAAGCATGTATAGTGTCAAAGGTGGTATTTCATCAGCAGGGGAAAGATGTATTATTTTAAAAATCTGGCTGGTCAATGAACTGCTAGGGAATTGGTTAAAATTATGGAGAATTCATAAGAAGGAATAATATTGTATTAATATTATGAAGAATTCATCAGAAGAAATAATAAACAGGGCCAGGCATACTGGCTCACACCTATAATCCCAGCACTTTGGGAGGCCAAGGCTAAAAGATCAGTTGAATCCAGGAGTTGGAGACCAGCCTGGGTAACATAGTGGACTCTGTCTCTACAAAAAAATTTTTTAAATTACCTGGGTAAGGTGCAGCACACCTGCAATCCTAGCTACTCTGTAGGCTGATGCAGAAAGATTGCTTGACCCCAGGAGTTCAAGGTTACAGTGGACTGTGACTGTGCCACTGTACTTCAGTCTGGGAAAAAGAAAGATCCTGTCTCTGAAAAAAAAAAAAAAAAGAAAGAAAGAAAGAAAAGAAAACAGAAGAAAGAAAGGAAGGAAGGAAGAGAGAAAGGAATAATAAGCAGACATCAAAATCACCTTTTTTTGGAAAGCTCTTTAGATAAGGGAAATTGATTAAAATATAATCAGTGTAAAGAAGTTGCAAAACGCCATATACAGCACTGCATACATTTGCTTGGAAAAATATGTACATTTATCATTGATTTGCTGACTAAAATATCTTAGTAGCTAGCAGTGGGAATTATTGATTGTCCTTTTTTGTATTTTCCACAATATTAATGTTTTTCTTTTGCATTCTAAAGCCATTTATTTTTTAAAGCCTTAAAGCATACTAACAAAATAGTGCTGTATTACGAAACCGAACAAGGAAGGAAACAGAAAGCTCGCCTTTTTTTTTTTTTTTTTTGGCGCGTTAGCTATCCCCCTCCAAACAGGGCGGGCCTTCCCGCCACCTTCTTTCAGGTTCTCAATTTGGTCCGCCGGAGATGTATAAAGGGCTGCCTCAGGCAAACGCCTTCACAAGGCATCTTGTCGGTTTTGTGTGTCTTTTCTCTGTTACCATGTCTGGTCGAGGCAAGGGCGGAAAGGGTCTGGGCAAAGGCGGAGCCAAGCGCCACCGGAAGGTTCTGCGCGACAACATCCAAGGCATCACCAAACCTGCAATCCGGCGCCTGGCCCGCCGTGGCGGCGTTAAGCGTATCTCTGGCCTCATCTACGAGGAGACTCGCGGGGTGCTTAAGGTGTTCCTGGAAAACGTGATCCGCGACGCCGTCACCTACACCGAGCACGCCAAGCGCAAGACGGTCACTGCTATGGACGTGGTCTACGCGCTCAAGCGCCAGGGTCGCACTCTGTACGGTTTCGGCGGCTGAGTGCGTTTTTAGTCTTGGTTCCCAACACAAAGGCCCTTTTCAGGGCCCCCATGTTATCAGTTAAGGAGCCATTACACTTGGTTGTTGTCTAGTTCCAGAGTTACTTCTGCGCGTGCTCAGTTTCCATAGTTAATTTGCGCATGCGTTTCCAGTGACAAATCAGGTAAGGATTTTTGTTGTCAGTTACTAGCTAGCAAAGGCTAAGCACGCCGTTATGTTTAGTATTGTTGATTCTTAGCAAGCCTTACTAGACAGTGGAAAAGTAAGAAAATAGACAGTTCTGGCTTGGCCACAATAAACCATATTAAGTGTGAGCTAGATCTAACGCAACATAAAACAAATAGGTTTTTAATGAAGATGTTTTAGTATGTGTATGCTGTAAAGAGTGAGGCAAGGGACACCCCTTCTGCAATTCATGAAACGGAGTATTCAGCATATTTGAGGCCTTAATATTTGGCTATGTATTGGTGACATCTGTTCTGGCGCGCTCTGTTCAAGAAACATCCGCGTGGTAGTTTGCCAGGCTAATTGATGAACTGTAGTTATGACCACATATCTTTGATAAAGCAAACATGTCCTCAGCTCTTTGCTCCAGTTCTAATTAGCACACTAGAAGTCTGGAAAGCTAGTAGAGTACTTACTGGAGGTGATTTCCCACGGAACAGTTGGTGAGGGTAGGATGCAATTAAAAGGCTTTTCAACTAAATTATAAGGCGTTGCAGAAGTGTTCTACAGGATGAAAAAATTAACGTAACCCTCCAACCCAGGAGGACTACTGAAAAGTGTCCCTTAATACAGGGTGGAAAAGGGATTAAACGATAATAGGAAATATATCCAGATCTAACTTCAAAGACAGTTCTAGTACCCTTGCTTAGGTCTTAAATGCCATAGAGAAAAACCCAGAGCCAAAGGTGATTTTGTTTTTAGTTATATTTCCCCTACACCTTCTAAGAGTCTGTGGCTTTCCATTGATTTCTTGAATAATTTTGACGAAAATGTTAGTTCTTAAAAAAAGCTAAGTATATTGTGCATAATTTAAATGTTACTTTTATAATTAACATTTTGGTATTTGTCTTTAGAAATCTTATGCTTGTATCTTCTTGTAACAAAACATGTAACAAATATAACCAAACATTTTTGGTGTTATCTTTTTCAATTAAAGGTCCCAGATTTGAGTAATGAAACTGTTAATATGTTACTCATATCTAAACTATTTTTGGAGTTTCCCCACTGACCACTAGATTACACATAATATTTGTTTCCTCATTTTATAAGAGAAGACATAATTTATATTTGTACTTAGTCACATACAAATGTGAGAACTGTTCTGTTATATATTGTACAATATGAGAAAAAACATTGCAAATCAAAAAAAGGAAATTATGCATCTCTAAATTAACCAGATAAAATGTATTTAATAGGCTGGGCATAGTGGCTCATGTCTGTAAAACCAGTACTTTGAAGGCTGAGGCAGGGGTATTGCTTGAGGCAGTATAGCAAGACAAAAAATAAAAAAATTAGCCAGTGAAAGATGGATAGAACATACTTACTTTCATAGAAAAGTCTAGCACAAAACTGCCAACAAACTGATTTTCTTCCTAGGTATAAATGCCCTTGTTATTTGGTGGTAATAAACGCAAATACTTTATGTGATATATAAGTAGGCCCTAGAGGTTTTTCTCACTATTGATAGTATGATACCTAAATAAAGGATTCTATTCTTCCGTATACTGATAATGTTGATTAATAAATAACGCAGATATTTTATCTTATCAATAGATGGTTCCTGTTTCTCCATACAATTATCTAAAGGCTCCTGCTACACAATACAGATCTGAAATTGAGTTTTCCAGCAGCATCAAAATAACTTTAAGAAAGGACTGGGCCGGTTACCTGTCATACTCAACTACAGTATATACTAAACATTCTTGATTTAATATTTTCCAGGGCATAATAGAAGCAACCTGCTTTACTTAGGATCAAGAAAGCAATTATTAATTACTTAAGACTGAATGAACTAATTTGTGACCAAAGTTCCTTTACTAATGCGTTCTTAACATACTTGAAGTTGCTATCTTTTTCAAACTGTCTTCTCAAATTTTAGGAAAATATTCTAAACATCTTCTGATAACTTATTAGGAATACTTAGCAATAATGACTCTGTAGAAAATATATGATATATATTGATTGGCCCTTTCTACAAAAAAACATGAAAAAGGGATCGGATATTATACAAAATTCTTTTACTAAGTCCCATTACTTTTCAAAGGGATACAGTTTTTAACAGACTAATCAGTCCTTCTTAAAACAAGCAAGCCTTTTTATCTTTTCACAACTATATCATTAAAATACATCAAGTTGAACAAAAGATAAAATTTGAAATATTCTATTATAAAATACCTGTCCACGGGTCTGATTATATTTGATAAAATTCTTAGTCTTGGTTTCCTGACATTTTAAAATATTCATTTCTTGTACTACTTGAGACTATTCAGTTCCGCTAGAGAAATGTGATGGATGAAACTTATGCATTCAGTATAAACAGTAAGTAGAGCATGTATGATTAAATATATTAAGGAGTGAAGGGCCGGGCGCGGTGGCTCACGCCTGTAATCCTAGCACTCTGGGAGGCTGAGGCGGGCGGATCACTGGAGCTCAGGAGTTCGAGACCAGCCTGAGCAAGAGTGAGACCCCGTCTCTACTAAAAATAGAAAGAAATTATCTGGCCAACTAAAAATATATATAGAAAAAATTAGCCGGGCATGGTGGCGCATGCCTGTAGTCCCAGCTACTCGGGAGGCTGAGGCAGTAGGATCGCTTCAGCCCAGGAGTTTGAGGTTGCTGTGAGCTAGGCTGACGCCATGGCACTCACTCTAGCCCGGGCAACAGAGCGAGACTCTGTCTCAAAAAAAAAAAAAAAAAAAAAAAAAAAGGAGTGAAGGACCAAGAGATAGATAATATTCATGAGGCACTATTCATACATGATATATCTGGATACTAAATATGCATGAGGTACAGGAGACACTAAATATTCATAATATATTAAATATACTTGACCCGTTTGGTGCCTTAATTCAGTCTCTCTGGTGATATCCATTCTGGCCCCATATGTCCTTTGTTCAAGAAACACACAAATTCCATGGCTATTCAGAAGGCTATGGTGAGCAACAGTTGTGACCAGGCATGTTTGTCTCTCCTCTTCAATAGAGTAAGTGTTTGTCATTGGCCCAGAATACTTAGCATTTGTGGGCCTCCTTGCCCAAATTTGGACTCTGGTCATCATAACCATAAGCACATCATCAGCGAAGAAGGCTGGTGCAGCAGTGAAACATATAAGATATATGAGCATTGTATAACCCGTGATTCAGCTACTGTGGTCTACCTGGCTTGCACCCTCATCCTAAATGTTAACTTACCTCATTTCTTTCCCCTTGCTGCATGTTTAAATTGATTTAATAAACCATCCCCCACACTTGAATTTGGTCTGCGTATTTTTGTGGCACAGGAGAGTTTGCCTGGTAGAGTATTTGCACTCTGCCAGGAGGTCAAGGTAACTTCCTACAGGACAGTGGGGAGCCGGGAAAATATTAAGGAAGCTGAAGCCAGTAATCTGGAGATGATAGTCACTTATACAGGGCAGTAACCTGGAGGTATTGAGAATTGGTCAGTGTCTGCATGTATCTTGAAGGCAAACCAAGAAAGATTGTTAGCAAGTTGAATATAAGTATGAAAAACGACAAGGATAAAGGTATTATCAATTGAATGGAGTAGTTTTTTAATGGAAGAAGATTGGAAAAGGGACTATACATGGTACTTAGAGCATTGAGTTATGATAACTTTTTCTACTTGTTCAGGTTATGGTTTCTTTTTAGGGGATTTTCCCAGTATAGTTGGAGAGGAAAGCCGAGCAGTTGTCCTAGGTTTCTGGTGTCTTGACTCCAGCTGTTGAACCTAGCAAATGTTTATAGCAAGATCTTTTTATGCGACAACCTTTAATCTATTAACCATAGATAAATAAAATCTGTGAGTTTTGACCTACATCCTTTCTTAGGATAAAGATAAGAATTTGAATTCCTGGATGGGTGGGGTGGCTCATGCCTGTAGTCTCAGCACTTTTGGAAGCTGAGGCAGGAGAATTACTTGAGGCCAGGAATTCAAGACCAGATTGGGCAACATAGTGGGATCTCAAGCTCCACAAAAAAAATGTTAAAAATTAGCCAGGTGTGGTGGTCCTCACCTGTAGTCCTAGTTACTTAGGAGGCTGAGGCAAGAAGTTCTGGGGCTGGGAGCAGTGGCTCACATCTGTAATCCCAGCATTTGGGGAGGCTGAGGTGGGAGGGTCACTTGAGGCCAGGAGTTAGAGAGAGACAAGCCTGAGCAAGAGCGAGACCCTGTCTCTCCAAGAAAGTAGAAAAAATTAGCCGGGCGTGGTGGCACACGGCTGTAGTTCCAGCTACTCAGGAGGCTGGGGCAGAAGAATCGCTTGAGCCAGGAGTTTGAGGTTGCTGTGAGTTGCAGTAAGCTATGATGACACCACTGCACTCTACCCTGGGCAACAGAGCAAGCCCCTGTCTCAACAACAACAACAAAAAAAGAAGTTCACTTGAGCCTAGGCATACAAGGCTGCGGTGCGCTATGATCACCTGCCACTGCACCCCAGCCTGGGTGACATAGAGAGATTCTGTCTCTAAAAAAAAAATAAATAAATAAAAGAATTTGAATTATTGAGTGTGACACATAGCCTCTCAATACAACAAAGGATGCTTACAACAAAGAATAATCCACCCTTTGTCCCTTAATGTGGGTCAGAGCTCTGGGGCTCAGAGTTCCACAGCCTTGGGGTGTGTTCTCTCATTTAAAGTTGAAGTTGATAAGAAGAAGATAGTATTAAAACAAATTTCCCCTTAAACTTCAAAGGCCTGCGGGACCAGTGATTAATGGGAAGTGCTAAGTCATATTTGAGGTGACCCAAACCCAGAGATTCTGATTTAATTGGTCTAAGGAAAGAACTAGTTGATACTTAAACAAACAAAAACTTTTCCTCCTGTTTCTTATGTGCTGTCAGTTAAGAGACAAAGCACTAATCTACATATCTGGTATTTTTTTTTCTGCCAGAAAAAAAGAAATGAGATTAATAGACAGGTAGTGAGAATATGGTTAGGGAAGGACAAAAATCACAGCAAACCTATCCAGCCATGCCGTAGTCATCCTCAGAAGGGTAGGGAGGATCCTGCCCTTCATTTACAACCCAGAATGTGGGTACAAGCTAAAGAAAAGATATGACACTGAAGGAATAATCAAGATAATATCACCATTTGCAAAAATTGTTTGAAAAAATGTAACTTGACATTTGGGTATTTCCTGTGGTTCCATAATAGACTAGGGTATCTTCTAAATCTAGTCATACAATGGCTGGTTGAATCTGAAGTACTGGAATGTGGTTATTTTAAAAGCTCTCTCTCACGCAAGGGTCACAAAGTCATATGAAATTGGAGGTGAGGCATAAATGAGTAATATTAAGTGCTTCACGTTGTACTTACTATGTGTCGGACACTGTGTTCTAAGCATTTTTCATTGATCAGCTCATTTAATCTTTACAACAGCACTTTGAGCTAGGTACTATCATCATCATCACACAAATGTTCAAATAAATAGAGGCTCAGAGACTACATGTAAATTAATCCAAGTTCTCATAACTAGAAATTGATTGGTGTAAGTTTGATCCCAAGTCATCTGGTTCTAATGGTTGTGCTTAAAACATTTCACCACACTATATCACATCACTTTGATGGTATAAAGTTGTAAAATAGAACATTTACATCTTGAGTTTTTGTTTATGTTTCTTTACATCCTAAAAAGATTATTCTTTATGTCCAAAGAAAAATTTATGCGGGCCCACCCACTTGTCAATGCCAGAGCTGACAAATTTTCAGGATTTAAAAATAGGTTTTTCATATAAAATGTTTTTTTTTTTTTTTTTTTTTTTTTTTGCACTACTGACAAAAACCACAGATAAAAAAAAAAAAAAAAAAGTCTAAAACACATCTGCACTCCACACTTGGACTACAAGTTTTGTACTTTTGGTATATCTGAATCAATGCTACTGTAATTGTCCCTCCTGACTTTTTGTTTGATATCATCAATGACTCTATCATTTTCAGCATCAACACTTAATGAATGCTCATTGAACCTAACCCCCCCCCAAAAAAACCTAAAAAAATAGCTTTACTCACTAGATTCCATTTATGAATTTAAACTTAAAAGCTCTCTCATGGAATCAACTTACATGTTCATCACCGGATGAATAAAGAAAATGTGGCATGTATACAATGGAATACTATTCAGCCTTAAAAAAAGAAATAAACCTGCCATGATAGACAACATAGATGAAGCTGGAGAACATTATAAGTGAAATAAGCCAGACACAGAAAGACAAACATTGCATGACCTCATTTATATGTGGCATCTAAAAAAGTTGAACTAAGAGCAGAATGGTGGTTGCCACGGGATGAAGGTGGGGATGCAATGGGGAGATGTTGGTCAAAGAGCATAAACCCAGAAAGAATGAATAAATTCTGGAGATCCATTGTACAGCATCGTGACAAGTTTATTGTATACTGGAAAATTAGTATTAAACATTAAAATATTAAATGCTCTCACCACAAAAATATGAGGTGATAGATGTTAAGCTCGATTTAATTATTCCACAAGGTAAACATCTCAAATAACTTACATTGTATACTTGCGTCAGTTATACCTTAGATACCCATATTAAAAAACGAAACAAAAAAACCTTCCAAGGCAAGAAAAACAGTAGTCGTTTCTTTGTTGAGTTCTTTAAAAACTTCCCTGCTGAGTTTTGGGTTTTCAACAACTTCTGAATACTACCGCTTAGTTTTGGTGTTACATGCTTACAGCATGTTTTGAGTTTCTCTCGCAACGTCTGCACGATCATAAAAAGCTTCCAACATTAGGAATACGAATCCCCTAGAGTAAACTACGCAACTTTAAGACTGCGCGACAGTATACTTAAAATCCTACCAAGATTAGCTGGCCAGCGGCCAACAGCATAGCTTCAGAACTGGGCGTACGCGCGTGCTGAGGAAACGAAAAACACACAGCAGAGTAACATTAAGAACCGTTAAATAAGTTTTTAAAAACAGGTTTAAGTGTCACGGCTCCTCAGGTGAGAGGGTAAGGGGCCCTGAAAAGGGCCTTTTTTGTTAAGAATGGAGGAAAAGACCAAATGTTTAGCCTCCAAAGCCGTACAGAGTGCGACCCTGGCGCTTGAGCGCGTAGACCACGTCCATAGCAGTGACCGTCTTGCGCTTGGCGTGCTCGGTGTAGGTGACGGCGTCGCGGATCACGTTTTCCAGGAACACCTTAAGCACCCCGCGAGTCTCCTCGTAGATGAGGCCGGAGATACGCTTAACGCCGCCACGGCGGGCCAGGCGCCGGATTGCAGGTTTGGTGATGCCTTGGATGTTGTCGCGCAGAACCTTCCGGTGGCGCTTGGCTCCGCCTTTGCCCAGACCCTTCCCGCCCTTGCCTCGGCCAGACATGGTAACAAAGAAAAGACACACAAGACCGACAAGATGCCTTGTGAAGGCGTTTGCCTGAGGCAGCCCTTTATACGTCTCCGGCGGACCAAATTGAGAACCTGAAAGAAGGTGGCGGGAAGGCCCGCCCCTAGTGGGGGAGGGAAAAATCTAATGAATAAAAGCGAGCTTCTTATTGTGAGTTTTGTAGCAACTGTTCTGTTACTATGTTTTAAGGCTTTAGAAAGTAAATGGCTTTTGAATGCAAAAGAAAAACATTACTATTGTAGAAACTACACAAAAAGGACAAACAATAAAGCAACTTGTTATCACAAAAAGATCACTGCTAACTAATATTTTGGTGAACAGATAAATGCACATTTTCCATTTGTAACCTCTTTACAATGATTACATTTTAATTTCTCTTATTTAAAAAGAAGAAAGTTATTTTTAATGTCTACCTTTCTTATAAATTTTCATGACAGCGTTAACCAATTCCCTAGTAATTTATCAAATTTTTAAAATAACATCTTTTGCACAATTAACATAAATGTACTTCAGTATGTTTGGGACCAATACTAAAATTTCTATATTTTTATTACATTAAAATTTAAAAATTTAGCTGACATTAGAGGTCTCACAATTTGTATTACAGATCTCCTCATTCTTTCTTTTCCAAATTTCCTAATCTAGTTTCACCAAGATTTCTATTCTAGGCAACTTTAGAATAATTTTGTCGTTTGAATGAAACTTGAGATATTGATCATAATTGCATTAAATTTATAAATTACTTGGAATAGGATTAAAATCCTTAAAATAACTTCTTATAATCAGAAACTTGGTGTTTCTAGGTTTTTAGAAAGCTTTTTTTAATGATGCAACTAAAGATGTGGTTTTCAACAATATTTAATATGGAATAATCTTCCTTGCATATATTGAGTTTTCTTTCTTTTTTTTTCAAACAAATACAGGGTTATACTCTGAAATTCTTTTTAACACTAATGAAAATTATAAAGTTTCTAAAACTATCCTACTGAAACCCCTTGTTCTTCATTTATTTGTTTTAGAAAGTGGTTAAGAGCTGAAACTCTGGAGTTAGAAACACCCAATTTTAAATTGAATCTTCTTTAATGACTGGACTTTAGTTTACTTGCTTATGCTTTCTAAATTTTTGCTCATCTATTAGGTGAGATTAGGGTAATTACATTACAGTTTGGGTGCAGAAAATGATTCCCCCAGATATGGCACTGGGGCATGCTGATTACTTTTGAAAATTGAAAGGCCTCAGAAATAAGCCTAAGAAGAAAGGTCCCTCCTAACTTAGTTCCCCCAACCTCCAAATGCAGGGAGGGACTCTTGTCTGGAATTTCCTCATCTGACCAAGAAAGTGGTTTTTAAAAACTGGTTAAAGCACAATTAC
Organism: Eulemur rufifrons; assembly: GCF_041146395.1. Classification (NCBI taxonomy): domain Eukaryota; kingdom Metazoa; phylum Chordata; class Mammalia; order Primates; family Lemuridae; genus Eulemur; species Eulemur rufifrons. Next base: position 47,266,737 of record NC_091000.1, on the reverse strand, counting down.
CTTCTATCCCCTCCCTATTACCTCATTATCTCGTAATATTTGTGGGAAAGGAAGACTGAAAAAATGCAACCACACCTGGATGGACTTTTCCACAAGCTGATGCTTGCCTCTCCAGCTCACTTAAATTACAAAGAGAATTATTTACAAGTTAATTTGTCTTTATGGTCCATTTATTCTCCCTAGTAATCATATACTACCCCATAAAAGAATTAAGAATTAAAATTATTTTAATGGGTAGTAAATGATTAGTACCTACCTTCCCCAACTCCTTCTTCCCCTATGGAAAAGGGTATATAAACTTCTGTGCCCCATTGGGGGATTGGGATAATCACTTTGTGATTCTTCTCTGTGCACATTAAGAAATTTGTATACCATTACTCCTATTAATCTGCCTTTTGTTGGTTTACTTTTATTGAGTCTCCAGAGGGTGAAGTTTTCCCTCGGTCCCTACAGTACTTACCTCATCAGTTACCGTAAACTCCTGTAATCCTAGTACTCTGGGAGGCCAAAGCAGTAGAATCTCTTGAGGTCTGGAGTTGGAGACCAGCCTGAGCAAGAGTGAGACCCTTCTCTATAAAAACATTACAAAACTTTGCCGGGCGTGGTGACGGGTGCCCATGATCCCAGCTACTCTGGAGGCTGAGGAAGGAGGATCGCTTGAGCCTAGGAGTTTGAGGTTGCAATGAACTATGATGACACCACTGCACTCTAGCCAGGGTGACAGAGGAGACTCTGTCTCAAAAAAAAAAAAAAAAAAGTTACTCTAAGAATTAATGGAGACAAGGAGGCCAGGCACAGTGGCTCAGGCCTGTAATCCCTGGTCTTTGGGAGGCCGAGGTGGGAGGATTGCTGGAGCCCAGGAGTTAAACTGAGCTGATTGTGCAACACTGCACTACAGCCTGAGGAATGTGAGGCCCTGTCTCAAAATAATTAATGGAGGCTAGTGACACACACCTGTTTGAGATTGCTGTTTTATTCCAAGAAATGTTATTTGCATTGTCATTGCAATTGAGATTTAAATCTAATAAATGCAAATGTTTCAAGAGACAGAAGATTGATTCCAATGGACAAGAAATGCCTATAGAAATTCATTTTAATTAACATGTCTTGAGTAAAACTAAGTATTAGTTAATGATATACACATTATGTGAATAGAAGGCCCTCTCTAGCTAAGGTGACTTGGTGATCTGAGGGAATGAATTACAGTGAAAAGGGAGCAGTAAAAATTGACAGGAACAGGATATGACTGATAAAGGTAAAGATCTTGATCTACAAGGTCCACTATTCATGTCTTTAAGTGACATGTTCTTCCTAATGTAATCCCACACTATCTTTACTTCACCGTCATTTATTTAGACAATCCATTATAAAATTACTCGCTGAGGCCAACTTGAAACTTTTAGTTATAAACTTTACCTATCTGGATTAATACTGTATTTCCATCTAGGGGGGTGCCTGACACATTAATGATGCTCAGTTAAGATTGAGTTGAATTAGAATTCAGGACTCTTAATATATCCTCAAGGATCACAGGGATACCCAAATTTTGTTATGGTTTTATTAAGTATAAACTATACTCTCAAGCAAGCAAATTTCTTTACAAGCTGGAATTCTTAACTCTGGAAAAAATCTGACACTAAAACTTTGTTACATTAATAGGATTAGCCAACATTTCCATATCCTCTTGCTACTCTAAAACAATGTGACTTCAAAGGCGCTTTGATTTTCCTTCGCTCTTCATACTTAAGGTGCAAAAGTAAAAAAAAAAAAAGAAAAACCATTGCTGTGAGTCTCCTGAAGATATCGTACTAAAAAAAAAGAAAAATGAAAACCATTGCAAATCGATTCAGCTATTGAATAATGTTGAGCACAGCTCCTCTTTGAGAATAATTAAGTGGCTCTGAAAAGAACCTTTTGATTTGGACAAAAGCTATGAGAAACAAACTGCTCCAGACCTCTACTTGCCCTTGGCTTTATGATGACTCTCAGTCTTCTTGGGGAGCAGCACCGCCTGGATGTTCGGCAGGACACCGCCCTGAGCGATGGTGACTTTGCCCAGCAGCTTGTTGAGCTCCTCGTCGTTACGAATGGCCAACTGTAGATGGCGCGGGATGATGCGTGTCTTCTTGTTATCGCGAGCCGCGTTGCCAGCCAGCTCCAAGATCTCGGCGGTCAAATACTCCAGCACCGCCGCCAGGTACACTGGCGCGCCGGCCCCGACCCGCTCGGCATAGTTGCCCTTGCGGAGAAGACGGTGCACTCGGCCTACGGGGAACTGGAGCCCCGCCCGGGAAGAGCGGGTCTTGGCTTTGGCGCGAGTCTTACCGCCCTGCTTGCCACGTCCAGACATGACACCGAGGTAACCGGCCAAAATACAGCCTAAGGTACGTTAACGAAAGCTGCGCTACTTATAGTCATCACTGGACGCAAAAACGAAGCTATGCCATTGGCTAAAAATACAGTTGTTCTTAGACCAATGGAATTGTTGCTTTGAAATACACTTATTTTGATTGGACAAAGTTAATGTATGACGTTTCCTGGACACCATAGTCAGACTTCACTCATTTCCTTTATTGCTTAATGAGCTGTGAATAAAGAGGACGTTTACCGGCCTGTACTTATTCCTGTTCTTTAGCTTCTGGACGGTTACTCCTGACCATGCCTGAGCCCTCAAAGTCCGCTCCTGCCCCGAAGAAGGGCTCCAAGAAGGCGGTGACCAAGGCCCAAAAGAAGGACGGCAAGAAGCGCAAGCGCAGCCGCAAGGAGAGCTACTCCGTGTACGTGTACAAGGTGCTCAAGCAGGTCCACCCCGACACCGGCATCTCCTCTAAGGCCATGGGCATCATGAACTCTTTTGTCAACGACATCTTCGAGCGCATCGCGGGGGAGGCCTCTCGCCTGGCGCATTACAACAAGCGCTCGACCATCACCTCCAGGGAGATCCAGACGGCTGTGCGCCTGCTGCTGCCCGGAGAGCTGGCCAAGCACGCCGTGTCCGAGGGCACCAAGGCTGTCACCAAGTACACCAGCTCCAAGTGAGCCCGCAAGCCGCAGAGAAATCGGTCAGTCTCTATCCACATCCCAAAGGCTCTTTTCAGAGCCACTCAGTCTTCCAAAGAGAGCTAGCACTCAGTTTTCACTTTTCTTGCAGCGAGTATCTCTTATTTGCTACAAAGAACAATTTACGAGTTTCCTTATTTTGGGCTTGTTAGGAAATTACTTTGCATTGCAATGTACTGCATGCTGCAGGGACGCTCAGAACAATTTTACATGAATTTATATCAGGAAGGGTCAGGTTTATCTTCAGACAAGCCTAGTACGGGAAAAGTTCAATGCTCTTTATCCCAAAAGAAAATCTACTCATCTTCAAAAACGTCAAACTGGTAAAATATCGTTAATAATTTAGGCTCTTTATCCTTCATTTTTGTGTGTACTTTACTAATGAATCTAGGCACACACAGAAACGAACAGATCGCCTTCACTTTTGTTTTCTTTTGGGGGTAGTGCTGTTTCTCCTGTCCTGTCCCAGAGTTTGGTTTTGACAAATATTAAAATAGGCAGAAGAAAAAAAAAAAGTCGGAACCCAATTCAAAGTATCGTCCGCGTCAGAGGCCGAGTTGGTGTCATTGGCTAATCCAGACGCTGCGCGGGCAATTTGAAAGTTCACCGCTGGTTTCTCTTTGTGACTCTTGTTTTAATTGGGAAAATTCTGGGCAGTGTGGGTTTGTGAGAGGAATCGTGTCATTTTATTCACTCCCTTATTTCTCTTGAGTGGAATTCCTCTTTATGAACAGGATTTGGTTCTATTTCCTATCTTTCCTGTTAGGATCTGTTCCTTGTTTTCTTTTTCTCTGTGTGTCACTTGCATTTACTATTTATCGAGTGGAAGAAATTTAAAAAGAAAAAGAGAAAGTAGAGCAGGAGAAGGCTGTTCCCACTTTCTCTCAACCCAGAACTCTGGAAATCAAAATCAGTTTCTCCATTTTAAGCCTCTAAATGGCATATTTAACACTATTTTGATCTTTGCCAGCAATCAACTGTTGGAACTCTTTAATATTGAGTTGTATTTGCTGAAGGTTTTTGATATCTTCTATCCAATTAAGGTATTCCAGTGACCCATCAATTTGACTTTTAGGTGTTTACATGAGAGAGTATTTTGCACATGCAACAGGAGACATATAAGAATGGAACAATGCTATTGTTTAATATCAAAACACTAGAAGCAGTCACATGTTCATGGTCAAAAGAATAAATACATTTATTGAGTTTCATTCATATTATAAAATATTATACAGAGAAAATAAACTACACAGTACATGCTTGAATTTCAGGAACAGAAGTCTCAGAAGGTTCATATATTATGCCATTTTATAAATCTCAAAAAAACTCAAATATATATTGTTTAAGTGTATACAGAAGCACATGTATGATAATAAAACTATTTTTAAGAGACAGCTTTTAAAATATCAGTCAGTGGTACCTCAGTAATGAAGGCAGGATGAGGGTGTGGGGTTACAAGTTCAGTCAAGAGTGTTTTATATAATTTGCTTTATAGTTTAAGTGCATGTTACATATATTATCTTTATGTATCGAATACTATACTGAAAAATATAATAGAGAGGGAAAAAATCCTTGTATAAAAACAAGTTCCAAGCATCATATCGTTTGCAATAAAGGAAAACATAAATGAGAAACCCAAACCCAATAGAGTGTCTTTAAATATTATTAATTTGTTGTAGAGAAGAGGAAAAGAAAGAGAAGACTGACAGAGGCAATTAAAAAGGCCCATAGACTCGGAGAATTCAAGGTTTTGGCTAAAATTAAGAGACAGCAGCCAATCTCTAGATATCCTTGCTCCTGAGTCTGTAGACCAAGACCTCTGAACTAAGAATCCTGATTCCCAGGAAGTGCTTGGAAGATCCTGATGGAGCTTCATTTCAGTTTGTTTCTTCACATTATTTGATGTATTGAATCTGCATTTAGCACAAAATGGATAGAATTCATACTTCATAAATCCAGTGAATTAATGGTTCTTCCTTCACTGCTTTTCCACCTATCTAAATCCTAATTTATCCTCCAAAATCCACTCAAGTCTCAGTTACTCTCTGAAGCCCTCCCTATTATGGCCTAGCTGAGCTTTGTCTTCCTTCAGTTCCTCGAGCTCTTATAAACCTCATGTCTACTCAGCTTCTCACAAAATCTTTGTAACATCTCTGTGGAGGTTGAGTGTATGTGTATGTGTATGCATGTGTGTATGTTGATATATGTTATGTATGTGTATGTGTATATGTCCTGTATCTCTCTCAATACAGTTAGAACAGAGATTATGTTTTTTTCCATTTATGTATCTTCTCTTCTCCCACTATCTCAGCTCCAGTATATTTGAGGATAGCAAATTCACCACACATTTGGGTTTTGTCATCATGACTTTTCATAGCACAGATGCCTTTGATCCTCTTCATTAATTAATACAGATAATCAGTAGCAAATTCTTTTTTTGGTTTGTATTATAGAATGAGGGAATCAGCAGATAAAATCCAGGAGAGAAAATGAGAGGTGGATTTGGAGCAATTAAGTTATCTAAACACATTCTCCAGGCCAGGATAAAAATTATAGAAGCTACTGGTTATTAAAAATACACAGAGAAAAAATATATACATATATGTCTATATATCTATACCTATATATCTCTATGTAAGTTTGGTTCTCAGGAACTGCTTCAATGACTTGGGATTGTCAGCAGGGAAGAAGATATCTAGAAGAATATAAAAAGGGGTGCCTAAAATCTGTGTGGATAATGGATAGAAGATGCAGAAGAAATTTTAGCACCTCTAAACAAGGTTCACATATCAGATCCATAACTCTCCATTATATAGAAAGTTAAAATTCTTAAAACAGAGAGAGAGAGAAGAGCTCAAAGCTAGATCTTGTGTTATTTGCACATTGGTGAGCAAAGCATATAACCCTCTGTTGCTGAAACAATCTTAATGAATTTATGACATTGCTGATAAGCCATGAGAAATTGATCAGAGCTAATCCAAACCACTTTATCACTTTATTTTTTTTACCCTGGAACATATATATGGTAGCTTTAAGAATCCACATGATTTGCCCAAGTAATTTTTTGTCAATATTTTTTCCCTAAAGAAAAATTTACTGAACAGAAAGGAACTGATTGGAAGATAGAAATATATGAGAGAATCTGATCCTAAAGAACATTTTTCAAGCTATGTCACCTGAATAAATGACATTTGTCCAGCCTAGAAAAAATTATGTTTTCATCATTGGAAACACATTGCTCCATTCCACAGAGATTGTAAGAAACATACTGACAAAGCCTAATTCTTTTTCACGGATTCCTGGATTTTACCCAGTCTATCATCTCTCAGTTATTACACTTTATTGGGAACTGTAAGTTAGTGTGATCACAACTTATTGAAATTAAATTTTAAATTGCTTAATGTGGAAAACATCTAAATCTTACCACCCATAAATTTATACCATCTCAAATGTCTATTACTTCTGCAGATGACTAGTTTATCCATTTCCCAATTTTTTTAACTTCTGTTTCAGAAGTTTCTCTTTTTTAATACAGTCACCAAAATCATAAAGGTGTTGCCTGTTGGGAGGCTGCATGAGGTAAAGCAGACGTGTGGTATCAAAAAGCAAAATGAAACAAAATCAAACACAAGGAAAATTTTCCAGACTGGAATAATAATATAAAATTTCTATCAACTCTTACACAGTTGAACATACAGGTAGGTTTTCCGAGGAGGTCAATGAATGTGAGTGATTACATTTAACAAGGATTTATTAAGGGCCTGAAAGTGCAAAGAACAATGGTAGGTAGTGGGCGGGGATAGCTTATGAGAACTCATTACCTCACCCCTGCAAGTAAGAATTCCCACTGGTAAAAGAAAGAATAAGATAAGTGCCTCAGACAAAGATACACCAGAGAGAAGGAATTATTTTTGATGGAGAAATTAGGAAAAGCTGGGATTCTAAGTGTATTAATTTGACTGAAGGTTTAAGAAGGATCTCTGACTGCTGAGGGGGAGGATAGACTGCAGGAGCATGAGGAAAGGATCAGGCATACCAGGTAGAAGCTACTGCAGTAACCAGGAGAGAGGACAGAGGTGCCAATGGAGAGAGAGTGAGATCATAGCTCACTGTAACTTTGAACTCCTGGGATCAAGCAATCCTCCTGCCTCAGCCTCCTGAGTAGCTAGGACTACAGGCACGCACCACTTTACCTGACTATTTGTTTGTTTGTTTGCTTTTTAATTTTTTGTAGAGATGAGGTCTCACTGTGTTGCCCAGGTTGGTCTGGAACTCCTGGCCTCAAGCAATCCTCCCAAATCAACCTCCCGAAGTACTGGGATTACAGGCATGAAGCCTTCTGTTTTGACCGTCACCATTGCTAAGAGGATAACTGCCAAGATCCTAAAATGGAGGAAATGTTTCCTACAGAGCATAATAGAATTTTACATAAAGGGACTAAAAAAGGGAAAGATTAGATTTTAAAACCTTTAAAAGTGATATGAAGTAAAAACAATAACAAATTTATAGACATGTGTATGGAACTTTCCAGGGCTCTCTTTTAATTATTTGAAAAGCTAGAGTAATATTCTTATGAAAAGAATAAATAACAATTAAGTAACATTATGGATTGCCATCACTGTAAAAAATAAGAATTAAAAGACAAAGATAATGTAACATATAGTTGTTTATGTATTTCTTAGCTATATAGCTAGTAAACTTCTGAAACACCTTGTTACTCAAGAACAAAAAAATACACTATTCTATCAATTAACCACTTCATGCCATTTGTCTGAATTGCATATGAAAATATATATAGGTGAGCTACTATGTTTAATTTGCAATACTGCAATACGCTCAAGACATAAAGGAGTGGTTGGCCATAAAAGTCTCTCAGTCTCAGGTCGTGAGATAAGGGCAAGGGAGAAAATTCTTTGACTCTTTTCTTAAGACCTCACATTCAAAGCTGAATAGGTATGGCCTTTATCTTTCTGGAAATTGTATTTTTTTCCGAAGTGATATATAATCCCAAATTTCTGAAATTTTATATTAGATACTACTTTAAAAAGAATATTTTTTTGTATTTTATAATAAAACATGGAGACAAACTATTTCCCAGAGGATTTCTTCAGATGTTTAGAATGAAGGAAAATATCCATTAATAAATGAAAGCTTTTTGTGTGTTTTTTAATTCTTTAAAAATGACTTTTTATATCTTCTCTTCTTTAATAGTAGAATTAATACAGAATATAAAACTGAGAGTATAGGCGTGGCATATGCCTACAAAAATTTAGGTTTTGCCTAAAACTAAGATGTTCCACAATGATAACTATCTAAACGCCCTACACTTGTCTAAGGAAAAAAAAATTAGGAAGTTATATCTCAATTATCTCAATTAATATTAGGAGTATGTATATGTGAGGTGAATATGTAGTTGCACCTAGAGTACATTGTAATCTAAATATAACAGTGTCTTTTACTAGTTGGTTCTTGTGAAATGTTTTGAGAAGTGGAAATTTGCAATAGAATAATGACTTAAAAAATTTTACAAAAGGAGAATATAGAACTATATAAATAATTCCACTCAAATTTTGGAGGTAACGTTGTATAAATGTAACACTGGGCTTTTAAAACTAATTTGTCATATTAATTTGATTGCAAAGCAGCTTGATCTGAATTTAGTTATTTTTTCCAACATCTTAAATTGACATCTTGAAAATAAACTAGTAGTCTATTAAGTTATTCTGTATGTCTTAAGGTATTTGTATTTGGCCACATTATTTCGTGCTCATAGTACAACAGTGAGACAGAGAATATAAATAGGTCCAATCCTTTGAGGCTTTAGCTACCTATTTCAGTTGTAATTTTGTGAAATTAAGAAATATAGAAGAATATACACCATTTATTGCTAGAAAAAAGTTTAGCTTCTCAAATTGAGCGTGAGGTGCCTCTACTCTGCACTGTGCCCTGCTGTTCCAGTGTCCCTGTCCTCAGTCTCAGTCCATTTTATGTACAAAGGTGATAGCTTGCAATAGCCTTTTGAGGCTGCTATCATTCCATACTGATTTTATGGATAAGCAAACTGATGGACAGAGAAAGGGAGTATTTTGTTTAAGTAGGTCACCTGGAGGATCAGTGAGAGTCAGTTTATGAACCTTGTGGTAGTGACCTTCACTAAAAAAAGGATAGATTCACCCAGGTGCAGTGGCTCATGCCTGTAATCCTAACATTTTGGGAGCCAGAGGCCAGGAGTTCAAGAGCAGCCTGAGTAAGAGCGAGACCCCTATCTCTTACAAAAAAATTAAAAAAATTAGCATGGTAGTGCACACTTGTAGTCCAAGCTACTCAGGAGGTTGAGGCAAGAAAGATTGCTTGAGCCCAGGAGTTTATGGTTGCAGTAAGCTATGATGACCCCAATGTACTCTAGGCTGGGCAACAGAGTGAGACCCTGTCTCAAAATAAATAAATAAAAATAACCAAAAGGAAAAAAAAAGGATAAATTCTATGGTCTTTTGTTACCTTAAACCAAATTCTTTCAAAACAAATGGGCATTGTATTTGTTTTATTTTGAGAGTGCAAATAAGATGTCATTCTATACCTAAAAAGATGTTTTTTTTTTCCCTTTTGTTCCTAAATGATAGGAAAAAAATCAAATGCAAATTTGTTCTTAGAGAACACTGGACAAATTCTCTTTGGAGTGAGAGGGAAGATGATACAACTCCACCATATCATCATCATATAACTAATAACTATGTTTCCTATGAGAAACAAATGTTTGCTATGAGAAACAAGTGCCTGTTGAATATTGTACTGAAACTGAGATGCATTAATACACACCTACAGCTATTGTATGTAAAACGACTTCAGCATGTGAATTTTGGTGTGTGTGTGTGTTGGGTGGGAAGGGACACAATTTAGCCCTTATAGCTGCCTTCCTTTATGGAGAACAGCCCACAGAGTCCATATCTGTATGCAACTTTTCCAAAGGAGAATATTCAAAAATTGCAAAGTATATATCACATAATGCTTGCAGACACCCTGTATGTTATTTGTCTAAAATATGTGCCAGCTTGTAACTAAATATTAACAGTGCTGCCAAAGAGCAGAGAGAAACTTGTTCACTGAAACTGCCCCATATGAGATATGAAGTTATTATTCAGCCTCACATCTGACCATCATTTCTGTCTTGAAAGCAGTAATGAAATAGATTGTAAGAGCTCATTCTCCAAAGCAGTAGCCCCAGTGGGAAGACCATCTTTGCTCACTCTCCCAGACGGTGGGCAGCCCAGATCTAGGTAAAGAACTGAAAAGTCTTGTTGTGGAGGAGACATAAATGTTGTTTAATTATCTGCAACAGATTGTTTTTTTTTAATGTAGCAGTTTAAACATTAACCTCATTCTTAGTTTCCTTTTGTCTGCTTCATTGCTTATTATGATAGAACCAAAATTAGGCCTAGTCCATAGAAGGGAGTCATCCACCTCTGACTGTGGGCTGTTCTCCATAAAGGAAGGCAGCTACTAAGGACTAAATTGTGTCCCCCTTCCCTTCCGCTCCCCCAAAAAATCCACATGTTGAAGTCCTAACCCCTAGTACCTCATAATATAACCATATTTGGTGATAGGGTCTTTAAAGAGGTAATTAAATTGAGGTCACTAGGGTGTACTCTACTCCAGTATGACTGGTTTCCTTTTAAGACGAAGAAATTTGGACACAGATATACACAGAATAAAGATGATGTAGTGACACAGGGAGAAGACAGCCATCTACAAGCTGAGGAATAAGGCCTCAGAAAAAACCAACCTTGCTGACACTTTGATATCAGACTTCCAGCCTCCAGAACTGTCAGAAAATAAATTTCTGTTCTTTAAGCCACCCAGTCTGTGGTATTTTGTTACAGCAGCCCTAGCAAACTAATATAGCAGGTAACACATTAATATAATGTTACATGCCAAATTCTCTGCATCCTTATCTGTAGATCAAAGATACCACTAGCACTTACTTCCACCAGAACTGAAAAAAATAAATTAGATAATGCACAATCTCTAGAAAATAGTACTAATAAAAAAGAAATATTTTTATTACTGTGATAATAAAAATAGTACTTAAAAAAACCTCTAACATTATTTTTTTCCCAATATGCCAAAAGCATGGCAGTTTTGGCCATATAGTTTATTCCTTGAGGGCAGATCCTTAAGTGCAGAGCCATAATATAAACTCTGACTTAGTCATCCCTCAAATAACAGAATATTAGAGCAAACTAAGTGAAGAAGTTTCAGATGTGCAGAGAGAAAAGCAAGAGACATACATGAATGAGAATAAAATACTGAAAATAGAAAAACTGGATGGGACACCGAAGCAGACCATTATGATATTCCATATTAATTAAGAACCTACCCAAGCCTCCTCAACAGGGCAAAGGAACACAAGCCTTTGGAGATTGACATATTACCCCATACTTGCTAACTGGTTAACTTAGATACCTCAATGAGCCTATGATTCCTAATGAGCAAAATGGAGATAATAAGAAGGTCTCAGTTTTCTTAGAAAGACTTTATGAGATGATCTGCACTGCTTCCAAACATGTTCTTGGAACCTGGATGAGGTGCATCTATGAAAGTCACTATGAAAGAGACATTGCATAGTTTATTTTTTCTTTCAACAAAATAAGTTTGAGAAATAAAAAATAAATATACTTTTGTAAATGTTCAACCACAATGTGAGTTTTTCCAGATCCTATATTTTTTATATTTCCTGAGTTAGGCATATAATATTGGCTCAATTAAATAATGCATTAATTAAACCAGATTTCAAGATCTGTATCAAGTACCATCGGGGGCATGGAAAATTATTATAAGTAGTTTATGAACTTTGTTTTTTAAAATGTTGAAACAAAGACTGAGTATATCATTCTCCTCTCCTCTCCTCTCCTCTCCTCTCCTCTCCTCTCCTCTCCTCTCTTTTCTTTTCTTTTTGAGACAGAGTCTTAGCTCTGTCACCCTGGCTAGAGTGGCTTCAGCCTAGCTCACAGCAACCTCAAACTCCTGGGCTCAAGCAATCCTCCTGCCTCCTGAGTAGCTGAGACTACAGGCGCACACCACCACGCTCAGCAATTCTTTTCTATTTTTAGTAGAGAACAGGTCTCCCTCTTGCTCAGAGCTGATCTGGAACTCCCGAGCTCAAACCATCCTCCCACCTTGGCCTCCCAGAATACAAGGATTACAGGTGTGAGCCACCATGCCCTCTTTTCTATTCTCTAAATCTTTCTGATTAAGTAAGTATAAAGTGTCAATTTGATGCTGGCAGATCTTTAAGGCCTCACTAACACTTGTTCATCTCTCTCTTTTTTTTTTTTTTTTAATTTGTAACAAGGAACAAGTCCCAGGTTTAAAGTAGTGGGCAGCAAACAGCATATAACTTCAATTGAATAATATTGTTTTATTTTATAGTTTTATAGTTGTCTTCTGTTTATGGTCAGAAGTAGAAATTTTCTACTAGGGTAGTGATACAAAGTTGTCCTTTAAAATAAATTGATTGCATTTTCTACAAAGTGTGTTTAAAGAAAAATATTAAGTAAATAATAATATAGATTGTACCCAGATACAATAAAAAGAAAAAAAATTGTAAAAATGGTACTTAAATGACAAGATTAAACAATACTGAAAAAAATAATATTGTGGATGTCATAAAACATTAAATGATAAGGAAACCTACTGTGGCTATATAATCAGCCCACTGTATCTGTGCGTTCCACACTAGTGGATTCAACTATTGCGGCTCAGAAAATAATACCTCAAAATGAAGGTCTCAGGAGCAGCCTTGGAAGCAAAAGTTTTTCTTCTGACCTCGACTGTGGCTGTTTTAAGACTTTTGTCCTATACAATTATTGTTTTGCTTTGATTCATCTCAAAAGTCATTTATAATCAGCTACAGTTCAAAATATGCTGCTTCTTTAAGAAAATCCATGTAAAGGACTCTGACAAGTACTCTAGAATACAGGTTTCTGATAATTTTGTATGTCATACCATTGGACTAGGATAAAAACTTCCAGGACTCTAATTTGAAAAGCTAATACAACCTTAAGGATTGCTAACCAAACATCAAGTAGAACAGGAGTACATTATGTAAGACTAAACTAATAAAAGACTAAAATAATTGGGAGGGGGAGAGACTTTTTTGTTTGAAACATTGCTTATTCTTTTTTTATGTTTTGTTTTCCAGAGGGGGGAAAAAACTCTTTTTTTTCTTTTGAGCTTACAACAAATTGGATAAAATATACTTTTGAAACATTGCTTCCCTCTACCTGATTTCTCCATAATTTGGAAACTATTTGTGAATATTCTTAATTTATGGCAATATGGTTATCTGGTTTTTTTGTTGTTTTTTGTTTGTTTGTTTGTTTTTAAATGGGACACAACTGGATACAGACATTGGTTATTTTACCAAGGCTTTGGAATGGCATATTTTCAGATACTGCCAGACTGCTTTGAGGAATTGAGTTTGACTTTACAGAACTGATCAAAAGCCCGTTGGAAAGACTGGTCTGGTACTTTGTCTATGTAGTTCCTTTACAAGGTTCCTGATCTGTGGTAAGTAAAGAATGTGCTTTTTTTATAGGCCCAAGAAGCTCAAGTTATTTTGGGACCTCGAGAAAAGAGGAATTCACCCAATTCATATAGGTATTGCAGACAGTCCGATAGCAAATTCTTGGCTTGAATAGCCTTGAGGCTTTTAAAAATCTAGTCTGAGATTCCTTAAAAAAAAGTTCCATCAGAGCCAACTTTAAAAAGAGGCTGCATGGCCAATCACTATTGTTGTTGCACTTTACACCAGTAATCAGGCCAAGTGTAATAAGACTAAAATTATTTTGCAAATAAATTGGCCCTACTGTGATTTGTGTTTGGTAGAAATGGGGGACTGGAGAGAGAGAAATTATATTTAAAAAAAAAACAAAAAACCGGTACATTTTTATTAGATTCTAGCCTTGTCCATTGTTTTTGAGTTTTTATTATTTGCCTACAATTTGGAATGCATCTTGAATTCTTTTCTGGCTACAACCTCTAAGCTAATGCTTCCATTTTTTTTTTTTTTTCCTGACTTGGAATCACTGAAATCAAAACTTCTTTTTCTGAAGCTCTGCAAGCTAAAGCTAGACAACTTCATACAAACTTTGAAAAAAAATGATTACAGCAACTTAATATTATATATGAACAGACCATGCCTGCTGATATATGGACTACTGAGAAAGTTCACTGAACACCTACCTGATTTGAACTACAATCTAAGAAAAATCTTTAAAATTGCCACTATCTTCCCTCATTTCATCTAAAAACGCTTTGAGCTCAACATCTAAAAATCTTGTTTGGTTGCCTTCTGGATTCAAAAACTGAGTTTATAGTTTGTTCTAACTATTAACATTTGTTTTTCTTTTGTTTCCATAAAAATGCCTCTTATTAAATATTTGATTGTTCAAATCATGTAGAGGCCTGACTTTGGTAGAAACTCATCTGCAACACCTGAAATGAGGTATAACTGTTTAGGCAATTTTGCTTATTCTTGGGATTGAAGACTGGTTCAGTGGCTTATAATACTAATAGCCAACTCAGTTTTTAGACTGTGAAACTTCTTGGGGATGTTTTAGACTGAGAAATGTTGGGGCTCAGACAGCAATACCCCAAGATGAAGGTCTCAGAAGCAAAAGTTTTTCTCGTACCTTCTGACCTCCTGTCTCTCAATCCCATTCTCCCCTGAGGCTAGTGATAGAAACTAAAATCCCTCTTCCCCAAGGTAGGTCACAGAGACCAGAACCCTTTTCCTCCAAAGCCCCCCATAAAACCTAAAAATATTACTCTAACTTTTTCTCTGCCTATCTGTGTAAAAACTGGCCATAAAGGAATTCTCTGACCTACCTTGTTTGACCATAGGTTATAAGATCCCCACTTCCAGAAATTGTCCTACCTCTTACGCAGAAGGAATGAATACATGCTCAGAGAGGGCAAGAAGAACCTAGACAGAAAAGCCTGCTGAGTTTCCCCACTCACCCTATGAGCATTAGAGCATACCCTTTTTGTCCAATCATATTCCTGTATGGCTGTCTGTACTCTGTTGAACCTATGCATAAAAACAATTTCCCCTGTATCTTTGGGTCCTCATTCTATGAGTATGTACATAGATGAATGTATTCTCCTGTGTATACATGTTAAATAAATTTGTATGTCTTTTCTCCAATTAATTTGTCTTTCGTGAGTTGATTTTTTAGAAAACCTTCAGAGGATGAAGGCGTACTTTCCCTTTGGTCCCTACACAACTATCTGTGGATTGAAAATATTTGGAAAAAAAATCAAAGATAGCAACACAACAATAAAAAAATACAATTAAAAACAGTATAATATAACAACTATTTACCTAGCATATACATTGTATTAGGTTTTAAAAGTAATACAGAGATAATTTAAAGTATACAGGAGGATCTGTGTCGGTTATATGCAAATACCATGCCATTTTATGGAAGACCTGGGATTTGGCATAAAGGGAGACCCTGGAATCAACTCCCCATGGATACTAACAGACTACTGGATTTTATCTTATCTTTATAAATTATATTTCTATTTATGTTCAGTAAATATATAAATTATACTATATTTATTATTAGCTGTAACTGCTATAGGAATTTGAAAGGGGTAAATATTCTGTAATGTGGCAATCTGACAAAGTTTCTCGGAAGGCGTTCAACCTTGAAAGAAAATGTTGCTAAGATTTTAGTTGGTATATTACCAATTAATGTATAATGAATTACCCCCAAATTTAGCAGCATATTACAGCAAATATTTCTTACCTCTCAGAGTTTCTGAGGGTCAATATTGTGGGAGGAGCTCAGCAAGGTGAGCTCAGGATCTCTCAGGAGGTTTCAGTCAAGGACTGTGGTTATCTGAAGACTTGATGGGACTGGAGCTTCCATGACCCAAGAAGAGGCTCACTCATATGACTGTTGGCTAGTTTCTCACCTCGTGGGTATCTCTCCAGGGCTACTCCTGACACGGGCTGGCTTCCTTCCTCTGGAGCGAGTGATCCAAGAGAGAGTGGGAGTGATCAAGATGGAATTCCCTTATCTAATCTTGGAAGTGACACATCCTCACTTCTGTTGTATTCTGTTGACCAACCCTGGTACAATGTGGGAATAGCTACACAAAGATGTAAACAGCAGAAGGCAAGAGTCACTTAGTACCATCTTGAAGGCTGCTTCCCATAGTGGGCAAAGAACAGTGTCTCTCAACCCTCACAACCATAGTGTCACCTGGGGAGTTTCAGATATATCAGATGCTCAGGCTCCTCCCCTGATTAATTAAATCAGAATTTTTGGCATGGGAGCTAGGCAATGATACTTTTCCCCACTAAAGTTTTACCAGTGATTTAGATGCGCAATTAAAGTTCAGAACCATTGGATGGAAGAGGAATGAGAAATTGGGAATATAAAACTGATATATATAATTAAAAGGTCTTTTTGGTAATTAATTATGTGGATAATGTTCTAACAAGAGAAATTATGAGAGATTTTTCTCTATTGGCTTGAGACAAGGGTGGAAATAAGGCTTGAATCTAAAGAAGTAGCAGGAAACTTGAAATTCAGGAGTGGACACCTTTATCAGAGGATTGGGTATGACTTTAATATTTGTGGGGTCCCTGATGCCCCCAACTTGAAGCAGATTCATAAAAGGTGGTTTTTCTCATGGGCATTTGCTTCGTTCAGAGGTTGTGGAGAACGGGACTATTCTGAAACAGAAAGCAACTGTTGAGAGTGAAAGTCCTGGATTTCCCATCATTGTGATGTCAGATAAAGTCCCACACATTCTGGAAGCTCCCTCTCCATTTCTGTTACCCCTCCTCCAGCTAATTCTCTCCTTCCTCAGTTTCAACCACACTGACTGTCTTGCTTTTCCTAGACGAATACCAGTTATCCCTCCCTCCCACTGCTCCCACCCCAAACACCTCAAGGTCTCTTTACTTGTTCGTTCTTTATTCTTTCTACAATAATTTTCCCGGAAGATCTCTCCCTCATCTCATCTTTGTTTAAATTTTACCTTCTTGAGAACATTCTGGGATTATGTTATTTAAAATGAAAAATACAAAGCCTTTCTTTTCTGCTTTTTTAAATCTCCCAAACATTTAATATTATCTGACACTTTCTTTTAATGTACTTGTTTGTCTTTTCCCTTAAAAGAAAATAAATTCTGTGAATGCATGACTTTTTGTCTGTTTCGTTCACTGTAATATTTCTGGTACCTGGAAGAGTTTCTGGCACATAGCATGTGTTCAACAAGTATCTACTGAAAGAAAAAATGAACTGGCAAACAACTATAGTCAACACTATATGGGCTGAACTGTGTGATTCAGTTTGATGAGTAGGTGAAAGTGTCTTAAGCCTTTCAAATGCTAAATAATACATAAAATTCCTCTTTAATATATAAAAATTATATGTATATAACAATCCCAATTCACAAAGTATTCTCACTGATCATCACAACAGTCATATAATTGTGAATTGCTTTTTTCTCCAATTTACAAATGTAGACATTGAGTTTCAGAGGAGCCAAAATCTTGACTTTTAGGAGTTGGCCTCCTAATTTCAAAGTGTAGGTCCCATAGGTCAACCATAAAAGAGGAGACCAGTAATGTCGGTTAAAAATGTATTACAGGGCCGGGCGCGGTGGCTCACGCCTGTAATCCTAGCACTCTGGGAGGCCGAGGCGGGTGGATCGCTCGAGGTCAGGAGTTCGAGACCAGCCTGAGCAAGAGCGAGACCTCGTCTCTACTAAAAATAGAAAGAAATTATCTGGCCAACTAAAAATATATACAGAAAAAATTAGCCGGGCATGGTGGCGCATGCCTGTAGTCCCAGCTACTTGGGAGGCTGAGGCAGTAGAATCACTTAAGCCCAGGAGTCTGAGGTTGCTGTGAGCTAGGCTGACGCCACGGCACTCACACTAGCCCGGGCAACAGAGTGAGACTCTGTCTCAAAAAAAAAAAAAAAAAAAAAAAAAAAATGTATTACAAACAAAAATATTAAATACTAATAGAAGACCATCTAGAAACAAGTTACATATCTGAGATTCTTGGGTTTAAAAGAGCTGAAATTGTAAACATATAGGAAAGACAGGGAAGTCCCAGCTTACAAATAGGCCGGGTGTATGTGTGTAGTAAATGTTCAAACAGGAAGGAGAAAACTCTGGAGAAGCTTCAAGAAAGGAAAACAATTTAAGTTGGAATAATCAGGAAAGGTTTCAGAGGAAGTAAGACTTGAGATTGGCTCTAAAGGACAGACAGGATTTGGATGGTGGACCAACATTGACTTTACAGTAGCGGAGAACAGCTGTAAGGTATATTTTAGAAAATAATAATTCTACCTATATGAACCTAATATTAGTCCATTTCTTCACTGCAACAATAACAGTAGTAATTTCAGATTGAATAATGTTGGTTGATCTAGTAAAAAAATGGATTTCTGCAAAGGGTTTCTGATGTAGGAGTTGTCCCAATGAAGGGAGGAAAGAACCTCTGAACTCGACAAGTGGGTTCTTGGCTTCATGTGGGAAAGAATTAGAGAGCAAGCCAACTAGCAACAGAAAGCTTATTGAGAGAGAGAGACAGTCTATGGCCATAGCACCCCAAACACGCCTGATCTCGTCTGATCTTGGAAGCTAAGCAGAGTCGGGCCTGGTTAGTACTTGGATGGGAGAGAGATAGACAATACATCTTACTCCACATACAGAGTAGGGGTCCTTTCCCGAGCAAGAGGTGGACCCCTTATTCGGCAATGGTAACATTTTTATGTATTCACAAAGCCTATTAGGGAATAGCTGTATGTGACCGGCATTGTCTTGAGGCCAGGCCATAAAAGTTAATCACAAACTGCTGTCACAGAAAGGTAAACACAGTTTGTAAGGCATACAGCTTATTATTAATAATTCATCCATCCTTCGGTGGTTCTGGGCTGGCAACATACTGGTGACTTCTTTGTTCAGGGTGGTTAGGGTCTGGTATCAGTCAAAATGGCTGCATTCAGGCTTTCTTGACCTTCATTTTCTGTCTTAATCCTACATTATCTTGTCAATGGAAAAGAAGCTAAACTCTGTAAAATAATTTTAAAGAGATTTATTCTGAGCCAGATTTGAGGATCATGACCCAGAGCCACACCCAAGAGGCCTTGAGCAAGTGGACTTGGGGTGGCTGATTTACAGTTTGGTTTTATACATTTCAGGGAGACAAGGGTTACAGATAAAGTCATAAGTCAATACATGGGAGGCATACATTGGTTTGGGCAATCTCAAAGGGTGGGGGGGCTTACAGGTTATAGGTGAGTTTAAAGATTCTTTGGCTTATAATTGGTTAAAGACATGAAGCTTTGTTCAAAGGCTTGGAATGTTTTAACATAGAAGCTGTTTATCAGAGATAAGCCACCAACATATATTTGTTGTGTAAATTAAGGACCTATAGGTTTGTCTTGCATACCCTGAGGCCTGTTAATGGGTTACAAAGGATGTCCCCAAGAAGGGAGGGGGGCATGATAAGGCATGTGTGACCTCCTTCCTTCTGGGAGGCAATTTAGTTTTAGAAAATTCCTTTGGCCATGAGGGGGTCCACTTAGTCAGCTGGTTGGGGGAGTGAGCCTTAAAATTTTATTTTAGTTCACAATTTCCATCAACCTTTTCGAAGCTGGAGGGAAGACAGTTACTGGCTTTGTCTGAAGACTCAGCTCCTTAACTTTGTTCTTTGCTCTTTGAGCTCATAAATTTGGCCCAAATTTTGTGCTTTTTATTCCCACAGGCCTAGGTCATTTGCCTTTTAATGGGAAAAGATTGACTAATACCTAGAAAAATAATAAAGGTGTTGGGTTTTAAGATCATACTGTCTGATGGTCTGTAGAACACTTGGGACTTGTATCTCACATTGATTCCTAAAAGAGGCAAAATGGCTCTGCCATCCTAAACACTGGGAGACCACACTTCTCTCTTGGAGAAAATGCCTTCCCACTACTCTCCCTCCTTTGTGTTTCAAAATGATTGCCTTTTTATCTAGAATTTCCCCCCTTATTACAGAAAAAAGAGTAATGGGGAAATAGAATGAGATGAAATGTGTAGGTGACTCAGAGAAAAAACTGACCTACATTCTAAACTCTTTTAACCAGGAAAAACTTTGACCATGTGAAAATAATAGTAAACAAACATGCCATTCCTTGAAGTGGAGAAACATTAAAGGTGAATGGAAAGTATGAAGCAAAAGCAAAATCAAGTTACATCATAAATTAGAAAGGTGTGGAGCTGGGGGAGTGCAGAGTACTTTGATCTACCTAGGAAGAATGCAAAGAAAATAACTATTAATAGAAAAATTCAAGCTGCTGACATAGCCTCTGGATTAGCTAGGGAGGATCCAAATGTTCCTAACTGGTGGGAAGAGGTGCTTCAAATTGGTTCTAACTTTTTTCTTTCCTTCCTCCATTTTATCTCAACACCTTGAGGTCATTTTGTGCAAATTAGGCCTAAAATGGAGGTAGCAAGAAAACACATTTCCATCACTTACCTTAAAAAGAAAAATCTAAAGAGCATACCACTTGGATTACATATTTATTGAGTTCTCCAAGATTTGGAGGCCTGAAAATGATGGTACAACCTGCAAAACGTCCAGCTAATTATTTTCTTTATATGTTGATAAGATTTTTACTGTAAAGCACATTTGAAATTTTCTAGGCACTAGGGGAATTCTCAGCATTAAATGAGTCTGGATGTTAAGTGAAATAAGCACAATAAAACTCCTGTTTTGGGTGTTTGACGTTTGTAACACAAAAAATTTTGTGGCAGATAATCTTAAACACCAGAAGACAACAAAGTATCTTTTGCATAAATAAAGCGTTTATTAAGGGATTCAGAACAATGCTGCCTTTGGCTACTTCTAAGGGAGGGACAAAATGAGCAACCAAAAATGAGTTCTTTTTGGAAAGTGTGGATGGCTCTGAAAAGAGCCTTGGGGTGTGGGCAGCTACCGAGGAGCTCACTTGGAGCTGGTGTACTTGGTGACAGACAGCCTTGGTGTCCTCGGACACAGCGTGCTTGGCCAGCGTCTCCGGGCAGCTGCAGGCGCACGGCCCTCTGGATCTCCCGGGAGGTGATGGTTGAGCGTTTGCTGTAATGCGCCAGGCGAGATGCCTCCCCCGCGATGCGCTCGAAGATGTCTTTGACGAAGGAATTCATGATGCCCATGGCCATGGACGAGATGCCAGTGTCGGGGTGGACCTGCTTCAGCACCTTGTACAAGTATATGGAGTAGCTCTCCTTGCCGGCTGCGCTTGCGCTTCTTGCCATCTTTCTTCTGCGCCTTGGTGGAGCCTTCTTGGAGCCCTTCTTTGGGGCTGGGGCGGCCGACTTGGCCGGTTCAGGTATGATGAAAATTAGCTGCAAAGAAAGTCTAAAGGATCAGAAAAGAGGTTACGTGGAGTAGTACCTATGCTGTTTATTTCAAAACTTCTTATGCAACTGAGGCGGTTAATAAAATCATGTATGTGATTGCTGGCGACCCTAGATGACGTCACATATAAACTGTCCAGTCAAAATAAACGTTTTTCATAACCGCGATTCCATTGGTTTAAGTGAACTGCACCTTTAGCCAATGGCATTGCTTTATTTTCGCGCCCAATATTGACTATAAGTACTGTAGCTTTGGCTTATACACTTTAGACTTTCAGCCATTGTGGTATTACAATGTCGGGACGCGGCAAGCAAGGTGGCAAGGCTCGCGCCAAAGCCAAGACTCGTTCCTCCCGGGCAGGACTTCAGTTTCCTGTGGGCCGTGTGCACCGCCTGCTCCGCAAAGGAAACTACTCTGAGCGAGTAGGAGCCGGTGCTCCGGTGTACCTGGCGGCCGTGCTGGAGTATCTGACCGCTGAGATCCTGGAGCTGGCAGGCAACGCTGCTCGTGACAACAAAAAGACGCGCATTATCCCTCGCCACCTGCAGCTGGCCATCCGTAACGACGAAGAGCTCAACAAGTTGCTGGGCAAAGTCACCATCGCTCAGGGCGGTGTCCTGCCCAACATCCAGGCGGTGTTGCTGCCCAAGAAGACCGAGAGCCACCACAAGCCTAAGGGCAAGTAAGGTATCGATAGCACCGCCTCCGGAACCAACGGCTCTTTTCAGAGCCACCTACTATTTCTCTGGAAGAGCTGGGTCACCAGTAAAAAACGTCAGTAGTTACTGGGGAGAGGAAATAAATCATTTCATGTAACAACTACGGTTTAGCAATCCGTTTTAGATGAAAATGAGGTACCTTCCAAGTTTCATAAAGTGTCTGTCCTCGGTAAGGAAATAGGCTGGGAGCAGTACTAAACTCTGGAATGTTGTGTTTCCTGTAACCACATGTGAGGAAGGCCAAACCCTTGTGCCTCATCTGCACAAAATTGGACTCCCTATCTTAATCTAATTGAAGATCTTGCCCTATTATGATAAAGCTCAAGTCAAGCTGGAATATCACCACAGTCGTTTGCCTTATGTGCGTGATATTCCAACAGACAATTTCATAGCCAGCTGGTTTCAGAACTGTGTAAAAGTTTTAGCCTTAACATCTTGTGGTGTGTAGTTTGGGTGGATGACGCTTGCTAAAGTATCCGGCGCCTCAACCGGGAGTACACTTCCTATTGATGGAAAAGCAAGGAAACTAACCAACCAGACTATGGCGCGGGACTTTTAAACTTAAGAGGCTTCATTGTAATCGCTCAGAAAACTGACTTTTGAAAACCAACGGCTGCAGATAGTACTTAAAGGTTAATTAACTGGTAATTTACACAGAGAGCCAGACATATTAACCATTTAGTTCCTGGCTTTAGGCTCGAAAAGACTGCCTTGCTTACTTTGGGCGTCCAACTAAAATGATTTTCAGTTTCAGTTTAAGTCCGAGACAGATAGTGACCTCAAACCTCATATCCATACACTGTAGGCTGAGGAAATTCCCCCAAAAATCGGAGGGTGAGGTTGGGGCAAAATTAGTTTTATTCTGTGTACAGCAATTTTCAGAGATCTCTGGGGTGGCTCTGAAAAGAGCCTTTGGGGCTTTGTTGCGGCTTTCACTCGCCAACTTCCTACTTCTTTTTGGGAGCTGCCTTCTTGGCCTTTGCAGCTTTGGGCTTCGCTGCCTTAGGCTTGGCGGCCTTTGGCTTGGCCGCCTTCGGCTTAACCGCTTTGGGCTTGGCGGGGCTCTTAGCTGCCTTCTTCGGCTTCGCAGCGGCTTTAGCCTTCTTAGGGCTCTTCGCCACTTTTTTGACGCCAGCTGCCGCAGGCTTTTTCGCTTTCTTCGGAGTCTTCTTCACTGCTTTTTTAGCTCCCCCAGCCTTCTTGGGCTTCTTAGGGGTGGCCCCAGCAGGTTTCTTAGCTTTAGCCGCACCTGCTTTCTTCGCTTTGGGCTTGGCTTCCCCGGAGGCCGCCTTCTTGTTCAGCTTGAAGGAGCCAGACGCTCCAGTGCCCTTGGTTTGCACCAGAGTACCCTTGCTTACCAAACTTTTGAGGCCCAGTTTGATGCGGCTGTTGTTCTTTTCTACGTCGTAGCCACCAGCCGCTAAGGCCTTCTTAAGAGCGGCCAAAGAAAGACCATTGCGCTCCTTAGAAGCGGCCACAGCCTTAGTGATCAGCTCAGACACAGGGGGCCCGGTCGCCTTGCGCTTAGCCGCGCCTGCACCGGCCGACTTCTTAGTTGCTTTCTTCTTAGCGGGGGATTTCTCCACTGGTGCCGGGGCGGCTGTCTCCGCAGGAGCGGTTTCCGACATGGTGATAAGAAACTGCTAGAAAAGAAGAGATACCAAATCCAAAGAGCAAGTTTTGCAATGCTGCTTTGCTCGGGCCCGGGGCTTATATAAGCCGGCGCTGCTCTGTGATTGGTGGAGCGTCCAATCCACCGCCCTTGGGCCGCAGCCGCTCCCGGTTGGACTCTCAAATTGTGTTTGTTAGTCCCCGAAATTTGATTAAATACTTAAAACAACAGTACAGAATTTTACACTTTGAAGCTCCAAAGGAGGAAAACAGCTTCCAGGTTCACGTACTTGTTTGTGTTTTCACGAATCATGAGCAATTGACGAAAGATATTTTTAAAAATCCCTTCAGCTTTTCATAAGAATCTACCCAGCTGAGGGCATCATGCTGGTTAGTTGCATGTTGCAATAAATTTCTACTAAGTATCCAGTGAAAGTTATCTTAAAAGATTTGTCCCTAAGTTCAGCCTTTGATTTTTGCAAGAGGAAAGATACTAGGTTCCTTGGTTTGGGCATAAACTTTGTTTCTAACTATAGCAAGTAACACAGGCACAGAGCAACTGGTTGCCTACAGCCCTAAATTAACCATGTAGATCTTACTTTTGAAAACCGGTTCTATCTCTTAGGAGTTTCCACGTGCTGATATCTTTAGAGAATGAGATTTTGCAGCTTGGAAAAGTACAGATGTCAGTCAGAATGATCTCTTCCACATTGTGGCAGGAGAAATACAAGTCGTTTTGACTTCAGAATCTAACCACCTGGGTTCAAATCCAAACTTAAATTTGCTATACTTTCTGATTGAGGTGCTCTCTTTAGGTCCTGGGCAAATCCATTAAAATAGGGAAGAAAAGTACTTAGCATAGATAATTTGCTTTAGATAAAACTGTCAAACATGTTGAAAATTATGCAGTGGCTCCCAGTGGCACTGAAATGCACAAACTGTTTAGATGACCTGTCAGGTTTTCAAAACGTTCTTTCCACTGATCCCACTGAAATCTCCATCAACATTTAATAAGCTGCATGCACCACCAGGAATACCCTCTCTTATAAACAGTCAGGATACATCAATATGGATTTTTTATGCATTAAAGTGCAAACAGACTCATATTTTAGAATAACTGGCTACTGACTATAAGAAGATTGGATTTGGTATTGAAACACTGAAGTTTATAGAGGTTCAGAAGAATCAAGGAAAACATAACTGAGGCAGTGAGGTTGGAATGAAGGGTGAAGTTTGCTGTTTATTGGGGGCGGCGGGGAGGGGAGTGGATAGGATTTTGTGCCTGAGTAACAGAGGAGATCAAGGATGATTCAAATCTTTAATGAAATCAAGTTACTCAGTTCTTGCTCATGAAATGCTGTACTGGAAAGTTTAAAGTAGCCAACACACTTCATCCTCTCTCCAAGAGTTCCTGGAGGGGTTGGCAAACTAGGGTCTAATCTGGACAAGTGGCTTGTTTCTGTATGTCCCTCAAGCTAAAAAATGCCTTACATTTCTAAAGGATTGTAAAAAGCAAAAAGAACATGTGAGATTATATATGGCTTTCAAAGCTTAAACTATTTACTACCTGTTCTGTTTGCTGTGTTTTGAACTTCACACAGACACAGATAATGCTACAAGGCCTCTTTTAGAACAATGGAAATTGAGATTTAAAGAAAAGGAGATCTTCACAAGAAAATGTTCTAACCAAGCACTTTCCACTGTTTCAAACACTAAACTTTCAGAAGATCCAGGGGAAAAAGACCCAAAATTCTATGCCTAAAGGGGACAGGGCTATGATAATAAGAGCTAACATTCATTAAGTATTTACTAAGTGTCAGTAAGTAAACTTAAACATGTTCTACAGGTTTTTAATTCATTTGCCACATTTTACAGCTGTACAAGCTGAGACCCAGAGAAAGAATGAGTAACTTGACATATACAGCTAATAACTGGCAGTTCTGAGATTTAAACCTAGACACATGGCCTCAGCTCTATTGTGATGGGAGAATACTATAGGGGTGAGAAGAGAATTATATTTGAATCTTGGAAGGGACAGCATCAAATTGTGTCCTTATACCTAGCAGACATCCACTGAAGGAACTCTAATTGTAAGAGGCTTCTGGCCCCCTTAGGCCAGAACTGGGGTTTTGTTTGTTTTCTGAGTCAATTCTCAGAGTTTCCAAAAAGCTTTTGGAGTTAGTTGTTAAATCCAAGAATAGGGGAAAGAAGGGAAGGCCCAAAAGGGCTGACTGCCTGAGAAAACACTCAGGAGAAAAATTGTCTTCACATAACTCTGCCATCTCCTAGAGTCAAGATGTGTACCAAAAAAGGTAAACTGCAAAATGAGGTAATGATAGTCACATAGGAAGAGCACATGAGGAAACTTTTTATACAACTGATAATTCTGGATAAAGTAGAAACCAGGAACAGCTTTAAAATGCCATCTAAGGTTTAATTCTCAGTCTGATTCTCTATTTGAAGAAAAAAAAAAAAAACCAAGAATATACAACTTCACAGACTGTGACAAGCACATGGTGTAATGACTTTGGCAAATATTTTTTAAGATAGACTTACAGAGGTAGAGGGTGTTCATTTCACAGATGACAGCCTGCAGTAGGTCAAAGTATACAGCTCTTCAGAGGCCTGCTCCCCACACACAAGCTAACATATGGCTTGCTAAACATTACATTGAAACAAACAAAAGATAACAGGTTTTTCATTTGTACAAATTATGGGGTACAAGTCCAATTTTATTACACACATAGATTGCATAGTGATCATGTCATGGCTTTCAGGATATCAATCATCCCAAGAATATACATTGTGCCCATTCAATAATTTCTCATCATCCCCTCCCATCCCCACCATTCCAAGTCTCTATTGTCTATCATTCCACTATGTCCACATTTTTTTAGGACCCATGTAACAGGTTTTTTAAACACTCATGATAGTACCTGTTCTGTTTCTTAGTGGCACAGGCCTGTAAGCAAGAAAACACATTTCTTAAAGCTTAAGAGGTTGGATACCTTAGAAAAATTAAACTTCATTAGCACAATTGTCCACAATAAGGCATGTAAAGTTTTTCACTCTGCGTAATCTATTATGTCTCTAAAAATTTAAGTTCCCTCGTTTATCCAAATAGGATCTTGTTACATCTTACTGCACTAGGAGGATGAGCTGGTTCTGCACTTGCAATGAAATTCCGTTATCACATCGCCTCCCAGACTGTAATGCAATCCTCCATAGTCTTGAACCGTTCTGTGTTCACGCAATCTGCACAAGTGCACAAGTATAGGGCTATAACGTTGCGCTTCAAAAGTTAACAGCTGCTTTTTGGTGACCAACTGAGGGGCTCTGAAAAGAGCCTTTTGAGGTGGGATGCATACTGGGTCCACTGGAGGAAAATTTATGCTCTCTCCCCACGAATGCGGCGGGCAAGCTGGATGTCCTTTGGCATAATAGTCACTCGCTTGGCGTGGATGGCGCACAGATTGGTGTCTTCGAAAAGCCCCACCAGATAGGCCTCACACGCCTCCTGCAGCGCCATCACCGCCGAGCTCTGGAAGCGCAGGTCGGTCTTGAAGTCCTGCGCGATCTCCCGCACCAGGCGCTGGAAAGGCAGCTTGCGGATCAGCAGCTCCGTCGATTTCTGGTAGCGGCGGATCTCGCGCAGAGCCACGGTTCCGGGCCGATAGCGATGAGGCTTCTTCACGCCGCCAGTGGCCGGTGCGCTTTTGCGGGCCGCCTTGGTGGCCAGCTGCTTGCGCGGCGCCTTACCCCCGGTGGACTTGCGAGCAGTCTGCTTTGTGCGAGCCATGTCTACCCACTCAACACAAGTGAGAACAGGAGTCGGTCATCCCGGTATTTATAGCGACCCTCGTGTTCTGATTGGACGATAGACTGTAGCGTTTCTTGTTTCACCCACGGAATTGGTTACCGCTTTAATCCTCTCAACATCTTTCCCGCCTTCTTAAAGACTTTTTTTTTTTTTTTTCCTCGTTTCACAGAAAAGACCGGTCGTACTGGCTTTTAAAAAAGCCTCTAAATTTCCCATACATCAAAATTCTATAAGACTGTTGGCTTGAAGATCTACAATTGCCCTGCACTATTTTAAATAAGGTGTCATGATTGGATTGACAAAAAGTTTGTTGAATAACGTGAAAAGGAACTTAAGACAATTATTTTTAAGTAGAGGCAACTAAGGGGTGAAATTCGAGCCCTATCCTAATGACAGTATTTGTCGAATGTGCTTAAGAACGCCCGAACACTATTATGTTGAAAGGGCCGACCAACTTTTTCTGCAAAATGTCATACTTAACTATTTCAACTCTATCAGGCATTGCGGACCACACTGTTGTAGCTACTCAACACTTGAGGTTGTCACGGGAAAGTAACCTATACAAACTGAAAGAGCCTGTCTCACTGCAACTTTTGCAAGAATTGGAGACCTAAACATTTCAGCTTCTGTTGTAGAAGCTGCCACCCTTTAACTAGTAGATGACGTAATGCTCCAAAGTACACCAAGCTACACCCCACGTAAGATCTTTAGTGTCTTCCGGAACTAACAAAAGATTGGCTATCCCTTAGAATGTAAGGCTTTTAAAAATGCCTACAGCTCTTTACCAAGACTTAGTGGGTGGCTCTAAAAAGAGCCTTTGCAAAACGGAGTCACTAAATGAAATTATTAGCCGCCGAAGCCATAGAGGGTGCGACCCTGGCGCTTGAGCGCGTAAACCACGTCCATGGCCGTGACAGTCTTACGTTTGGCGTGCTCCGTGTAAGTAACAGCGTCACGGATCACATTTTCCAGAAAGACCTTAAGAACTCCGCGCGTTTCCTCGTAAATAAGGCCAGAGATGCGCTTAACGCCTCCACGACGAGCTAAGCGGCGGATGGCAGGCTTAGTAATACCCTGGATGTTATCACGTAAAACTTTGCGGTGGCGTTTAGCGCCGCCTTTACCTAGACCCTTGCCGCCCTTGCCACGACCAGACATGCCTACGATTCAAACAACCTTGGCGGTGTAAAGCGTTGGAGGCAGTGATTTATATAGTACTAAATCGGACCTAATTGAAAACTCTCCATACCAGCTGTGTCCGCTCTGTTAGTTCTCAGACCTGGAGCCCTGCCCACGATTCAGGAGAAATGGAAAGGGCGGTGCTTAAACTCTAGAATCTAAAAAGATGTTTAAAGATTACTCAGTCCACCTTCTCCTACATTGTTTTGCGCTGCCCACCGTTGCAAACTGCTTCTGTATAATCTCAGTGTGATCAGCCTGAGGAGTGGCAGACTGCAATAAACGTCACCTGGTGTACCTTCAAGGTGGGCTTCCTCACTTTTCTCCAATTTGGTTCTCTACCTTTTTCCTTACCGTTTACTCTTTCTGTCTCCTTTCTTTTTGTTTCTTTCCCTTCTCTCCCTCGCGGCCACATTGACTCCCTCCTTGTTTTACCTACCCTAACCCCCCACCCTAATTCTTTTTGCAATTATGTAACTGAATCCGAGCTGGTACCACTTGCCACAGGACAGTCAATAAGTCAAGACACACGGTGTTGGGGCAAGGAAAGTGACTTTTATTCGGAAAGCCAGCAAACTGAGAAGATGGCAGCCTTATGTCCTAAAGAACCATCTTAAGTTAGTATGAACTTCAAATTCCTTTTTATGTTAAGGGAATGGGAAGGGAGAATTTGCAAGAAGGAACGAAGGACCACAGACATCTGGGTGCCTGTGAGGGTCTGAGGAGGTTGTAAAACTTATCTGCTTTTGGTCAGTTAACTTTGGAGGGCATAGACGATCAGATCATGATGTTCCTATAAATCTTTAACACAGCATTGTTACTTGTTTGTGTACTTTTCTTATCTCCCTGGGAGTTAGTTTCGGGAAAGGGAAGGTAATCATCTTTCTTTTAGAGTTGAACTCTATAAACTAATTTTTTCTATAATTATCTGGCCTACATGTAGAGCTAAACAGAAGCTTTTAACTTAAAGGGTATTGTTGTTGAGGGTCAGAAGGAAAACGGAGCTAGTCATACTAAGCCTTCCTTCTACGTTACATACTACCATTTATGTGTAGGGGAAGAAAAAGTAATTTTCCCTCTACCATTTCTGAGTTCTTAGCTGGGACTCCACGTGATAAAAGACAGATTAACAGGAGAAAAACATGCAGAAGTTTATTATATCATATAGCATATTTCATATATATGTGCATATATATACATATAGTATATGTATATTTCATATATATGTGGGAAATACCTGGAAAAATGTGTAAGCCTCATAGAGGTGGCTTAGAATTCAGTCTTAAATACCATCTTCAGCTGGAATACAGAAGGGTGTTGCAGGAGCAGTCATGGTGACCCGGAAAAGCTTGGTAAACAAAGGTAAGGTTTTTTTAATGCAGATTTAAATCAGTGGCTTTTTCATGGATTAGAGTCTCTTGATTTAGAGTCATCCTTCTCTTTCTGGTACAGAGAGGGAGACACAAATGGAGATTTCCTTTATAGATGTAAATTTCCCTTACAAGAATGACTTCTGTTTTCAGAGTTTTTCCTGTATCTGCAGTTCTTCAAAATAATTAGCTTAAAATAATCCTATTATATACCCACAATTAAAAATAAAAAAATAAACAAAAATTCTTATGCAAAAAAGTATTGGGGTTCAGAAAATGATGCCCCAAAATGAAGGCCTCAGAAACAAAAGTTTTTCTCTAACCTTCTGCCCTCCTATCTCTGGCCCCTTATTCTCCCCCAAGGCTGACCATAGGAACTAGCCTCCCTCTTCAAGGTGAAACTACATTAAAAAAAATTCTGAACCAAATATGGTTATAATTAAGCATTAATCAGGCTGTACTTTGGCCACTTTCCTTGTAAGGGAAAGTCAAGTAGCGCTCGATGCTGACCATTTGCCTCTCCATTGTTCCTATACATGGGATTTCTGATGTTGGAATCATAAGGACTTTAAGAATTAATTTGCATTCCCATTGTTCTTATAAATGGAATCTCTGACCTTAAATCATTAGGCTTTTGTTTAAGAATTGCTGAAGATCCTGAATTTCTGCAGCACCAGTTTGTAGACTCCTACTGAGGAACCCAATCCGCATGAGAATGCAGTTTTTTCATCTCCCTGTACCATGACTTCACCCTGCTCTCTTCAACCAATCAGTGATTTTCACATTTCAGCCCACCCAACACTTTAAAATCATGAGCCCCAAACTCCTCAGGGAGGCAGATTTGAGGTTTCCTTTCCTCTCCTTTGGCAGCTGTATTATTAAACCTCCTTCTGTGCTGCAACCTGTTATCTCAGTGGATTGACTTGCCATGGGAATCTGGCAAGGAACCTATTACGGTTACAAAGGTGGGTCATGGAAACCATAAATCCATTTTCCCAAAGCCAGCCATAAAAAGAAAACCTTGTGAACTAAAATAAAATCTTAAGGCTCACCCCCCACCGGCTGACTGAATGGACCCCTTCTTGGCCACAGGAATATCCTAAAACTAAATTGTCTGCCACGAGGAGTGAGGTCAGACATGCCTCATCATGCCTCCCTCCTTTCTTGGAGACATCCTTTGTAACTCATTAACAGGCCAAAAGCTATGCAAGACAAACCCACAGGTCCTCAATTTATACAACAAATATATGTCCAGTGGCTTATCTCTGATAAACAGCTCCTTATGTTAAAACTTTCCAAGCCTTTAGACAAAGCTTCATGTCTTTAACCAATTACAAATCAAAGAATCTTTAAACCCACCTATAACCTGTAAGCCCTGCTCCCCCTTCTAGATGGCCCACCTTTTCGGGCCAAACCAATGGATGCCTCCCACGTATTGATTTATGACTTTACCTGTAACCCCTATCTCCCTGAAATGTATAAAAACAAACTGTAACCCACCCACACCGAGTCCACTTGCTCAAGGCTTCTTGGGTGTGGCTCCGAGTCATGATCCTCAAATTTGGCTCAGAATAAATCTCTTTAACATTATTTTACAGAGTTTGGCTTTTTTTCCATTAACAACCTAAAAATATTACTCTAACTTTCCCTCTGCCTTTTGGTGCCATTTATGGTGAGAAATTATCTGATCTACCTTGTTTGTGAGTCATAAGACTTTCATTCTAGAGAAGGACTTGCCTCACGCTCAAAAGGAAGGAATGCTGCACAGAGAGGCCAAGCTGAATCTAGATAGGCCTTGCTGAGTTTGCCCCACTTGGTCTATTAGCTTTAGATCATACCCTTTTTGTCCAATCATATTTCTGTATGGCTGTCCATACTTTTTTGAACCTAAGCATAATACTGGACAGTTTTCCCAGTATCTTTGGGTTGAAGGAGCTCAGGGATGTTCACCCCAAAGTATGGCTTCCTGATTTAATGAGTATTTTCAATTAAAGGCCCTTAGAGATCAACAGAGGCTGAGAGACTTTCCCCCTCTCTACATAAAGACCTGGCAGATCCACCAAGGAGAACAATTGTTTTTCGTTCCCTAAAATAGATATCTCATTATCTCATGTTATCTCATTATCTATTGCAGAAGAGAAGACCAAGAATGTAATCACACCTGGACAGATCCTTTAATAAGATGTCTGTCTCCTAGCCTCATTCAGTTTCCAAAGAGAACCATTTATAAGCTAATATGTTCCCTGATTCATTCACTCCTCGTAGTAATCATGTATTACGTCTCAACAGATTACCTGTTTCCCTTCTGAAAGAAGATATAAGGGCCGAGGCGGACAAATCACTGACAAGGTGCAGATTAATTGTAGAAAAGACATATAAATTAATTTAATGTGTATATACAGGAGCCTTCAGAATGATACAGAAAGATACAGGGGAAATTGTACATTTTTATGCTTAAGTTCAATAAAGTATGCACAGCCATGTAGAAATATTACTGGACAAAACAGGTATGACCTAATGTTAATATACTGAGTGAAGAAAGCCCGGAAGGCCTGTCTATAGTCTTCTTGGCCTTTCTGAGCATGCATGCATTCTTTCCTTCTGGATATGGAGCAGGAGCCTCTCTGGAATGAGGGTCTTATGACCTACAGTCAAACAAGGTAGGTGAGATCATTTCTTTATGGCCAGTTTTTACATAGAATGTTTTTAGGTTTCATGGCTGGATTTTGTTACCGAAAGTTTGGCACTGTCCTTGAGGCCACATCAGAAGAACAAGGACAAGTGGTTTGAGGAGAAGGAAAGAGTTTATTAATTTGCCTGCAAGTGAGGAGGCTGGCAGATTCCCACGTCAAAGTACCAGCATCCCCCTCTGAGAAGAAGTACAGAGCTTTTAAAGGTTCTGATCAATCCCATCTTTGGCTAAAACAATCTCATGACCTCTGCTCAGATTCATCCCATCTTCAGTTAAGACAATATCAGGACCTCCAACAGGATAAATCCCATCTTCAGCTAAGATGATCTTGTGCCCTCCACCCAGACAATTCCCTGTAGCCTTCTTCTATGGCACAGAGAAAAGACATTCCCCTGTCCCTCCCAGCCACTGGCCTGAGGCAGGGACGCAGGGCCTAGTTCTCCAAAAGGAGTGGGGGGTGTTTTAAAGAGATGTAAAACATTTTTGCCATTTTTCAAGCCATTTGTTCTGGTACATATTCCCCTCTTCCATATCTGTGGGAGAAGTGGTGACTGCTCTGTTACACTTTCGAGAAAAGAGGTTCTGGTTTCTATGATTCTACTTGGAGAAGAGGGATTCTAGTTTCCAAGGCTAGCCTTGGGGGAGAATGGGACTAAGAGACAAGAAGAAAAGGTCAGAGAAAAACTTTTGCTTCTGAGGCTTTTACTGAGGCAATCATTTTGGGGTACTGTTTTCTGAGCCCCAATAAAAGAAATCTCTTGAGAAAAGTAAAGTACCCATTTCATAGGAAAATTTCCCTTAATACTCTTAAGGAAAAATGGCATTTGAAATAACCTATAATCTAATTAATTGTTATTGGGTTCAGGACATGCCACCTCAAAGTATGTCATCTTGGGATATTGAATATTTAAGCTGAAGGAATTTGAGAAGCAGCATGTACAGGAAGGACTTTCTACCTTCTCCTGAAGCAGGTCAGATGACCCTCAAGTGAGAGGTGCCCTCTCTATCACCAGAGAAAAGGAGTGAGGAGCATCTTTATCTTTGAAGACAAGGGACACAGAGGAGTATGAATGAATGGGCCTTGCTAAGTGTCACCCAGCTTGCTTATACTCTTTGTCCTATCACATTTCTCCAATACTCTCCACTCTTCATGAAATCTATTATAAAAACACTGAGGTTTAACCTCTCCTGTGGGTCTTCATTTCCTTATGAAGGCTCCTATGTCACATAAAAATTATATGAAATAAATTTCTCTCATTAATCTGTCTTTTGTTACAGGGGCCCCCACCAAAAAACTTAAGATGAGTAAAAAGAAGATACCTATCCTCCCCAACATGAGTATAAACTGATGTGGGGTCTGGAAAACGGACAGTCACAGAATATTGATTTGTAATGGTTTATGTAACAAATACAGTATATCTGACCAGTAGAGATGGTACCTCTGATTGGTAGAAATTTTCCAAAAACTAGACAGGGCCTCTCAGAGAGAGCAAAAAAGATTCAGCTCCAATCTCTAGGCCAGCATGCATTAACACCAAACTTCCCCTAAGACTCCCTGTTTATGAAATAGCTGGGTCCTTATTAAGTTTTCCAATTCCTTACTACCTACATCACAATTTTCTTTTAATAATCAAGTTTGATGATAGCTGGGCACAGTGGACCACTCCTGTAATCCCAGCTCCTTGGGAGGCTGAGGCAGGAGGATCCCTTGAACCCAGGAGTTGGAGGCTGCAGTGAGCTATGATCATCCCACTGCACTCTAGCCTGGGTGACAGAGCAAGACCCATCTCTATAAAAAAAATAGGGTGGGGGACAGTGGC
This sequence comes from Eulemur rufifrons, assembly GCF_041146395.1. Taxonomy (NCBI): domain Eukaryota; kingdom Metazoa; phylum Chordata; class Mammalia; order Primates; family Lemuridae; genus Eulemur; species Eulemur rufifrons. The sequence goes on along the minus strand of NC_091000.1, from coordinate 47,232,033 downwards.
TCACGCCTATAATGGTGGCACTCTGGGAGGCCGAGGTGGGTGAGGATCTCTTGAGCTCAGGAATTTGAGACCAGCCTGAGCAAGAGATAGACCCCATCTCTACTAAAAATAGAAAAAATTAGCTGGGTGTGGTGGTGCATACCTGTAGTCCCAGCTGCTCAGGAGGCTGAGGCAGGAGGATGGCTTGAGCCCAGAAGTTTGAGGTTGCTGTGAGCTAGGCTGACGCCACAGCACTCTAGCCAGGGAGACAGAGTGAGACTCTGTCTCAAAAATAAATAAATAAATAAATAAAATCAAGTTTGATAATATTAAATGTGAAAAAACTTTATAAAGTGAAGTGCTACTTGTTACCGATTCTAGTGGGAAATGGTAATTTTAAAAAATAGAATATTGGTTTATAAATCAGTATCTGTTGTAATAATACACAAATTGATTCCTTGGAGTCTTATCCATTGCTAGGTTGAACTGAAGAAAAAAAAAAAAAGTGAGTGGTTTTCACCCCTCCAAAGCTGGTAGCCAGACGTGACCAAACCAGGTGCCTACCTGCAAAGCAGCCAATAGATTCATCCTCTTTCTAAATCCTTAGCAGCACTAAGCTGGTTTCCAGCTTCTCTGGATAGCAACCAAAATAAATTCTGCTGATTTCTGAGCAATGACAGGCAAGTTCCTGGAAGTCCAGACTTCCCTATGGTGAAGTGCAGAGTGTGGGATGTGATCATCTTGTCTACACTAGTGAAGTCTAGTGGATGACTTCGAACTCTTCTTGTTTTTCCAATTGCATCAGTAATTTATTGTGTAACAAATCACACAAGAAGTTAGCAGCTTAAAACAACAAATTCATTATGTCACACATTTTTATAAAGGTCAAGAATCAAGAGTGTAAGTGAAGTATCCCAAGAATGGAAAAATAAGCACCACATGTACTCACCATCAAATTGGTTTCACTGATCATCACCTAAGAGCACATATAGGAATAACATTAATCGGGTGTCAGGCAGATGGGGGGGAGGGGATGGGTGTATACATACATAATGAGTGCAATGCGCACCGCACCGTCTAGGGGATGGACACGCTTAAAGCTTTGATTGGGGGGGATACGTAACCTAAACTTTTGTACCCCCATAATATGCTGAAAAAAAAAAAAAAAAAAAAGAATCAAGAGTGGCTTAGTTGCATGGTTCTGGCTCAGAGTCTCTGAGAATGAAGAGCCCCGCTGTCAGCAGGGGCTGCAATCATCTGAGGCTTCACTGGGGCAGGATATGGCTCACTCACATGGTTGTTGGTAGCTCTGCTGACGAGGAAGGCCTTAATTTCTTACAAGGCAGGCCTCTCCACAGGGCTACCCGAATGCCCTCCCAACATGGCAGCTGAGGTCCCCCAGAGCACAATACTTTTTATGACCTAGTCTCCAAAGTACCTCACTCTCACTTTAACTATGCCATTTGCTCTATTCTATTCAATAGAAGCCAGCCTCTAAATCCTGCCCTAAACTCAAGACTAGAGGAATTAGGCTCTACTTTTTGATGGGAGGAGTATCAAAGAATTTGTGGATATTTTCTAAATCCACCAATTGTATGCCTAAATTTAGGCTTCAAATAGAAAATGCACCCTCCAGTCCATACAGTTAATATCAGATCCCTTGCTGGAGTTAGAAGACATTAGAACAACCTAACTTCTGCCTTTCCACCTAAAGGAAATTAGGCCCATTTTCTTTAAAACTAAATTATTTTTATATAGCCATTGGAAGCTTATCCAGATCTCTTCCTTCCCATCTAGTGATTCTTGAAATACTAAACTTAGATCTACTAGCTTAGGTTTGTTTGTCCCCCATTGCTTGAGTACCTTTGGAAAAGACAAACTTTCTAGAGTTAGTAAAAGGGAGTAACGTATGCCCTTTCTACACCCTGGGAGCTAGTCAGGTTCACATACAAAAACGTGAAAATGAGTGCCAATATCATGTTTAACTCGCCATACGACTAAAAATAGTGCTGATCAAAATTGTCTGGGACGAAATACAGTGACACATAAGATGGGAGGTGCTTAACAACTACCCCAAGGCTCAGTGATTTGGTGACTAAAAAAAAAAACAGCACATTAGCAATATACTTACCCAGCTATAATTTATTGAACACTTATGGATCAGAACTAAGTGTTAAACCATTTAGTTTAATACGTAATGTACTTATCAGTGATTTTGTCTATTTTGAGAAGCAGGGAAACAAAAGGTCAGTTCTTGGAGCTGAAACCTCTTGTGTTCTTTCTTATTTCCCACCCAAGTTCTCCTTAGAATTGTATTTTAAACATGTAATTGCGTTAACAGCCACTCTTAATGAGCAGATCAGTGGCTCTGAAAAGAGCCTTTGGGAAAGAGAAAGCAAGCAAGCCCCGCCTCAGGACAGTTTATGCTCGCTCACCACGGATGCGGCGCGCGAGTTGAATGTCTTTGGGCATGATGGTCACTCGCTTGGCGTGAATGGCGCACAAATTGGTGTCCTCAAACAGGCCCACTAAGTAGGCCTCGCAAGCTTCTTGCAGCGCCATCACCGCTGAGCTCTGGAAACGCAGATCGGTCTTGAAGTCCTGGGCGATCTCCCGCACCAGGCGCTGGAAAGGCAGCTTTCGGATCAGCAGTTCGGTCGATTTCTGATAGCGGCGGATCTCCCGCAGGGCCACGGTGCCAGGGCGGTAGCGATGGGGCTTCTTCACACCACCGGTGGCCGGGGCGCTCTTGCGAGCCGCCTTGGTAGCGAGCTGCTTGCGCGGCGCCTTGCCGCCAGTAGACTTGCGAGCTGTCTGCTTTGTGCGCGCCATAACAGACCACAAAGCTTCCAAAGCAAGCAACCGGAAAAACAGCGCCGCGACCAGAATTTATACCGATGACCTGATCCTGATTGGTCAGAACTGTGGTAGGAGTAACCTGATTGGTTTTTAATACAATCTGTATTTGGTTCCTACCACTTCCTCTGAATGGTTCCCCCACGCCCCTTTGCTGTTAATTTTTAGTTTTCGACTAATCAAGTTAAGGTTACCCCAATGGAAAGGGAATCTGATCTGGAACTTTAGGAAATCAGCCTTAACTGTCCTTAAAGACACTCATTTTCACTGAAAGCTTTTTCCTGTTTAGATAATGTAAAAAATATAAGTACACTAGAATTTAATCTTTCTAAAAAGTAGTTCCGTTTCCTGTTTCATTAAATCTGCTTTTAATAACTAGGAAGACCCAGAAAAAAAAGTTTAAAAATAGATTGGCCCCTGGAACACCAGTACTTCAGTTTGCTCAGCGTGGTGTGGGCAAGGAGTTTGATATGTGCTTGACTAAATAATACCAATGAATGGTATCTGACATCTTCATTAACTGATTTTTGATGCAATCAAATGGCTTATCGTACTGTTAAATATGTAAATCATGTGCTTGATTTAATCAGCATGCGGGAAATGATTGTGAGTTTACATCGGCCAATGATTAGGTCTTTTCCAGTAAACGTTAGTAATTCTGGAAACAGCGTTTTGAGTTAGGACCGAGATTTTAGTTGATTAACGGACCATCAGGTTCTGCTGTAAAGACCCAGCAAAGCTAAAAACCTGTTGTCATATACCACTTAATATATTCGCCGGAATAATCACCGGAAGTGTTTTTTAACGACCCAGGACGGTGTTTGTGAGAACAGTAAAAGAGGTTGGCTTCATGGTATGATTAATTTGGGAAGCTACAAATTTAATGGTCTTTACCCGGCATCAGTTAATATCAAACCGAATGTGAAACATTTCACGTGCTTAAACTTAGTCGGGTATGCGTAATAGGTTTAGAGAACAGTGCTCAGTTCTTCCACAGAAATGGTGGGTGGCTCTTCAAAGAGCCTCTGGTTTTAGTGGGAAATTTTAAGTTGTGAATTCAGACCTCATTTGCCCTTAGCCTTGTGGTGACTCTCGGTCTTCTTGGGCAATAGCACAGCCTGGATATTGGGCAGGACGCCGCCCTGAGCGATGGTGACTTTACCCAGCAATTTGTTCAGCTCTTCATCGTTCCGGATGGCCAGCTGTAGGTGGCGCGGGATGATGCGTGTCTTCTTGTTGTCGCGAGCCGCGTTGCCCGCCAGCTCCAAGATCTCCGCGGTCAGATACTCCAGTACTGCAGCCAGGTACACCGGGGCGCCGGCCCCGACCCGCTCGGCATAGTTGCCTTTGCGCAGCAGGCGGTGCACTCGGCCTACGGGAAACTGGAGCCCCGCCTGGGAAGAGCGGGTCTTGGTTTTGGCACGAGTCTTGCCGCCCTGCTTGCCGCGTCCAGACATTGTAAGATTACATGTGACCTACACCAGAAAAACCTCAAAGCCCCAAAACGCAGATTTTATAGCCGTTGCTGGGCGCAAAAAAAGGACCTGGGCCATTGCTTAAATTTGCAGTTCCGTTTTAAACAATGCAAATGAAGTCTCTTAAAGTATGTGTTTTGATTGGATGATATTGATATTGACGTCATCACAAGTCATGTCCAATCAGACAGAGAACTGTATTCAACCTCATTTGCATATGAGCTGTGTATAAAAGGGGCGCCTTCTGCCTGACGCTTGGCCTTTTCTTTAAGTACTTTCTGCTAAGTATTTTTTGGCTTATTTTCATCATGCCTGAGCCGGCTAAGTCCGCTCCGGCCCCAAAGAAGGGCTCCAAGAAAGCAGTGACCAAGGCTCAGAAAAAAGATGGCAGGAAGCGCAAGCGCACCCGCAAGGAGAGCTACTCCATCTACGTGTACAAGGTGCTTAAGCAAGTCCACCCTGACACCGGCATCTCGTCTAAGGCCATGGGAATCATGAATTCCTTCGTCAACGACATCTTCGAGCGCATCGCGGGGGAGGCCTCTCGCCTGGCGCATTACAACAAGCGCTCCACCATCACCTCCAGGGAGATCCAGACGGCAGTGCGCCTGCTGCTGCCCGGAGAGTTGGCCAAGCACGCTGTGTCCGAGGGCACCAAGGCTGTCACCAAGTATACCAGCTCTAAGTGAGCTCGCTCACAGCCTCTCACAACCCAAAGGCTCTTTTCAGAGCCACCCACATTGTCAGACAAAAGAGCTGGTGCATTTTGCTTGTAATCTAGTTTCTTTGAGGAGGGCTAGAGGTTTGTTTGGGAGAGAAGGTAGGTGGAAAAGATAAAAGTAATAAAGTAAAAAAAAGCACACATTCTTGCGTATGCATTTAGACGCGCTGTCAGGCAAATTTAGTTTGGGTTCTTTGATGCCCTTGGGAAGAAGAGGCGTGTAGTTTTGCTCTCGGCTACAATAGCCAAATTTTTCTTTGGGTTAGACTTTTATCAATTCAAGTATCTCCTTGTAACTGATTGGGCCGCAGATCTATTTGAAAATCCCGCCAGGGGCTGCCATTTGCCAGATAGTTTAATCAGGGTTGTGCTTTTGAAAGAGTTTCTCTGGAAAGTAAAATTACTAATTTTCCGTTATATGCGGGAATGCCTCAGGCTCTGCAGCTAAGAGCCAGAGGCTATAAGTTAACTGTTCGATTTTGTGCAGTCGGACCCTGGGCGAAATTAACTTCTCAGTGTCCGTTTCCCATAACCTCTAGAGAACAGGCACTGACGTCAACCCTGCCAACGCTACAGAGATACTAGGGTGAGTTGAAATGATTGGTGTCAAAGCGCAAAGGGAACATTAAAGGTCAAAAAAGCTGAAGGATAAAATGTTGAACAAGGAACCTAGCAATTTGGGAAAGCTGCTTTCTTGCAATGTATAAATAATCAGGCGGCGTTAAGGAGGGAGGTATGCCAGGATTCATTGCGGCAGGGGGTCAGCTTTCAGGCTGGGATTCCATGGGAGTCCTGCAACAGAAATCGGAGAATCCAGCATTTTAAAAAGAAGCAGACCCCAGAAAAGGTTACAGAGGTAGGAGGTGTACCAAGAACATGGGCTAAATGCAAGGAAGTGGAAACTTTCAATACCTGATCGAAAGTCCTTCAATTCCCCCTTCTTAATAGGTCCTTTCTTGCATTTTATAGCATTAACATCCTCTGCCACCATGTTATCCCCTCTCCAGTAAATTATTGCTATTGTAAATCTTTTTTTCTATTAACAACAAAATAACAAACCCCTACACCACAATCCCACTCCCGGCCTAAAAATCACCCCTTGACTTTTCCCTTTCTGTCTTTCCTTGTCGTCACTTCCCTTACAGCTGTGGTTTGGGGCTCTCTACCTTGGACGAACAGTCTTGTCTCTGTCACAGGCAACAAACAGCCCCGAAATCATGCCAAGTCAGCAGATCGTGCAAAAAATAACAGTACACGAGCTTGCCCTTTCCTTCCCTAAAATGAGATTCTCTTCCCCACACCTTGTACCACTTGGTGAAGAGCATTCCCCTAATTTCACTGTAGTTTTGAACTTGTTGGCATCACATTTATCTCCTTTCATTCCTCTTTGCTCTTTTTGCGAGATTGAGTCCTCACCCTTCCCCCAATCCTTGAGAGATCTGAGGAATGATCATCCTCTGGAGTAGGTGGGATAAGAAGTGTTGCCCTCTTCTGCCATCTTGTGGCAAAAAAGCAGAAGCACAAATCCAAGGTGTGTTTTCCAGCCCCAATTGAAATACTTCCTTCCCAACTTTCTACTGACAGTCAGTGGATGAGGTAAGATTATCATTTCTATCTCCTTTTGACTTCAAGATTTAAGTTGTAATTACTCCAAGAGTCATTCGTGCGTGCGTTAAAAGGGGTTACGTGTAGGTAGAAAGATGGGAGTTGGGCAAGAAAGTCATGTTGAGTTTTGTAGTCCTGTCAGAGCTGTCCAAAGCAAACAACCAAAAAAATCAAAAAACAAAATACTCTGTACCCTAAAATAAATAACAATAGGATCATGCTTTCTAGTTCTGGTCAACAAAATAACAAATACTTGAATGTTTCCTGTAAACTTGAACACCTGTCCAAAACAATGATATCCATGATTTTTGCTAGGCTGCTGTTTGAAGATATGTCATGAATTTTGAATATGATTATCATGGGACTAAGTTGCAGTTTTTCCACCATGAACATAACAATGTACACTTGGTAAGCTCGGTTATTTTGCAAGTTTTCGTTTCTTCTTTTTCCTTTAAATGCTTAGGTTTCCCCCTCCTCCAAAGTCTAACTCCGTTGCCTATAAAATGCGTGTATTAGCTTGGCAGAGCTGACATAACAAAATACCACAAACTGGGTAGCTTAAACAATAAAAATTTATTTTCTCATAGTTCTGGAGGCTTGAAGTCCAAGATCAAGGTGTCAGTGGGTTTGGTTTCTCCTAGGGCCTCTCTCCTTGGCTTGCACATAACCATCTTCTTGCTATGTCTTCATATGGTCTTTTTTCTGTGCATGCTTGCCCCTGTGTCTCTTCCTCTTCTTTTAAGGACACCAGTCCTGTTGTTAGATTAGGGTCCCACCCTTACAACCTCATTTATCCTTAATTACCTCTTTAAAGGCCCTGTCTTCAAATACAATCAAATTGGGAGTTAGGACCTCAACATAATTCAATCTATAACAAACTCAAGACCATTTTTCCATGCTTTGATTCCAACCTGCTGTTCCAAATTCTCTTTCATAAAATGTCTATATTTAGTTTAATCTGTAGATACAGCAACAATTACAATACTCCCTAAACCAGACATTAAATGTCAGTTGTTCACAAGGGCCCAGCACATTAGAGTAAAACTGGTTGAATTTAGGAACCATGCTTTATCTCTACAAAGACAGGTGTTTTTTGCTATTTTTCTTTCTTTTCAGAGATGGGGGTCTCATTCTATTGTCCAGGCAGAAATGCAGTGGCTTGATCATAGCTCACTGCAACCTCCAACTTCTGGGCTCAAGCTGTCCTCCCGCCTCAGCCTCCCAAGTAGCAGGGACTACAGACGTACACCATCTTGCCTGGCTTTGCTATTTTTCTCAAAGCACACAAACTTCTGATATTATATTTTCAGTTTTGATAAAGACATGGACCAAGGTGTATTGAACCCTTTTTAAAATTCTGCTATAAGAACAACCATAGCACAAGCACATTCATAAATGCCACCTAACATGGAAACTAATGGGAGCAGTGGGAACTTCAGAGAACGGAAGAACACAAACCTGTACAATGCAGTTTCACCAATTTCTTTCATATAGTGATACAGGCACAGGGACAGTGAATCTTCCAATTTTTCAAGTGGATAAGCATTTTAAAATGAAATAGTCTAAATTTTTTATTGGCAACTAATAAAAATATATATAACATGGTGCAGACTAAATAAAAAAAGGATCTGCTGACTTCATCAAGCCCTTCAAGAGATTTCACAGCTGAAGATCTCTGGACATTGTCAAAGATTCCTAGGCCCCTGAAAAGCTATTCACCAAGCTACTCTCTCTGCCACCAAAGCCCAGATCAAATGCCCAGGCCTTCCCAGCTTTGTAGGTCCTCAATTGAAAAGAATCCATTGCTTACTTGGTCCCTCTGGGCAGAGCACTAGGTCTCATACAGCAAGCATTCAGGAGATATTTTATTGTAGTTAAGTAAATGGATAAAGAAATGAACTAAAAGAAAAATTTTAAATTCTGAGCTCACCAACAGCAATGAGATTAAAATGGTGAATTGCGTTTGGAGTTGTTTATTGTGGACTGAATAATTATCTGAATAAATAAACCCATTCTTTTCTATGTATGTTACATTTGTCTTATCTTTTATTAATATTATTTTTAATTGACAAATCATAATTATACACATTTACGGGTACAATGTGATGCTTTGATATATGTTTTTGGGGCTCAGAAAATGATACCCCAAAATGAAGGCCACAGAAGCAGCCTCAGAAGCACAAGTTTTTCTCTGCCCTTCCGCCCTTCTGTCTCTCAGGCCCATTCTCCCCCACGGCTAGCCATAAAAACTAGAATCTTTCTTCCCCAAGATGCATCATAGAAACTGGAACCTCTTTTCCCTTAAGCCAGCCATAAAACCTAAAAATATTTCTCTTAACTCCCTCCTCCACCAACTTTCTGTGTAAATACTGGCTGTAAAGAAATTATCTGACCTACCTTGTTTGACTGTAGGTTATAAGCCCCCAGGGTCCTGCCCCATTCTGAGAAGGAAGGAATGCATGCTCAGAGAGGCAAAGAATCTAAACAGGCAGGCCTTGCTGAGTTTCCCCATTCAGTCTATAAACATTAGATCATACCCTTTTTATCCAATCATATTTCTACATGGCTGTCCATACTTTGTTGAAACTAAGCATTAGGTATCTTTGGGTTTTCATTCTGAAGGCTCCCATGTTGTGTAAAACTATGATCGAATAGTTTTACATAACTATATATGGGGAAATTTTCCCTTGCCCCCTGCAATGTATGCTGGAGGAATCCAGGAAATAAACAGCCCAAAATATGTCACATTGCTATACTGACTACTTCAAGCTAAAGGCATTTGGGAAATTGCAAATGCACAGAGGGGCTTTTCCTATATCTCCCTTATCTGACTAAATGCAGAATCTCCAGAAAGAAGTCAATTATCACAAAAACCCTCTATCTATTTTTATCTATCAGGGAAGAGTTAACAGGCAACAGAAGTCAAGCCTAGAAAAGACTAGAAATTGGCACTTTATCCAGATGGGCTACTACCTATTCTTTAGAAAACCCATTCTCTTTTTCATAATCCTTTACTCTTCCTAGGTCACCCTTAGTCCCCTCCTTCCCTATTCCTCTATCCCCTATGGAGATAGAATTTAAGATGTAGAAAACTGATAAAATGCCACATGATCTCAAGTGATGAGTATGGAAAGGAAAGTGGGACCATAGGTAAGCTCGCCTTAGTCCGATTTTCCTCCTCCAAATCTCACCAAGTAGACACTCAGTTACATGCCAGAGGAATAGTGCCCCATGTAAGGAGTTTCCAGGCCTCTCCAGGAAATTCTGAAATTTGAAAATCTCAATAGTTGGCACCCAAAGCTATAAAATGGACAACTGAAGACTAATAATTTGAGGAATAAGAAAGCTTGAGTTCTTTCTATCCATCATCTCCCTGGCTGCCATTGCCAACAAGTTCTGTGTAATTTACTGATCTTCCTGGTCTTTTCTTTACTAAAAGGGATCTCCAAAGTTTCTTTCCAGCAGAAATAGTCTGTTTCTAAAAATAAGTCTCCACCATGTGGGTCACATGAAGCTGTCACTAACAAACATAACATATGACAAGATGTGCTTCAATTTTGGAAAAAGCAGTACTATACTGTCAACTCAAATTACAAACAGAGGGAAGCTCTACCAGAAAGGATATTTATATGGGAATAGAGCATTGTAATGGGATTACACATGCCATAGTAAACTATGTGTATATTCTGGGAAGTAAAGGAAGACAAAGGTTTTTTAAAGAAAAAAATTAGGAGGATTACATAATATGTTTTGAAATAATTATCCTTGACTACAAAGATTAATAATTAAGATAACACCAGTTCGAAATTAGACAGTTTCTGGACAGATATCCTTACAAAAGTATTTTTATATAAGCTTGCAATAGCCCTTATACAAGGTTGTAAGTTTTATAGTATTTTGTGATAGTTTTTGTTATCAGGCATATAAAAATAAAAATCCTCTCTTCATGGCCTTCCTTGGCTCTATTTGTCAGCATTTTTTTAACATTAGTGACTCCATTTAATTCTGACAATTTCTCACATTACAAAGAGAGTATGCTTTGAGGTCCCATAGTCTCTTTCTTTTCAAACTATCTTTATATCTTTTATGCTTGCTAATAGGAAACTTTCTATATAGAGAGAAGAATCAGTGCCTTATGGAAGATTAGGAGGTGTATTGAACTTGTCACTTTGAAAGGAGGTTCTATGGTCAAAATGTCCAAAAACAAACTGAAAAGTCTTTTCTTACATAGGACCCAAGAGAAAATAGAATGTTTCTTCTTTTCTTGGCAATTTTTTTTCTTTTAGATAAATTGGATGTGCCCCTGGTGATCCATGAGAGTAGACAGCTTGTAACTGAGAATAGTATCTTAAAATTCATCTCAGATGGAAATTGTATTGCCATAGACCTATATGTAGGCAAGAGTGAAAATAAAATGGTACAGATGATCATCAAGTTCATGACAGAGTTGCCCTGAGAAAGTAGATAACAGGATTGGGGAGGAAGTTTGAGAGTACTTATATTTTATGAGCGTTTTTCTTTAAATATAAAATATATAATAGTGAATATGTCATGATGTTAAAGAATAGATCAATTCTGTGTGGTCACTTTTGTATTCTTCTGGAATTTTTTAAAAGGTAAAAGAAGAAAGATGAAAAATAATGTCAAATACTGATGGCTTGGTGAATTAGAAATTGTGGCTTTTAACTAGTATTTTCCAAATCACCAGTACCTAGGATGTACCAGGCTGTGCCAGGCTTTGGTCTAGGTACAGTGACAACCACAGTACCAAAACACAAAAATCCCTGTCCTCATGAATTTCCTTTCCATGGGAGAGAAAATACTAAATGAATAAAATACACCATATGCTACATAGTAATAAGTGCTAAGGAGGAAAACAGAGCAGGAGGAAGAGATTGTTGGGAGAGTTCTTATTTATTAATAAAATCCCTTAAACTCTTTTTAACTGAACTCTAAACTTACGTTCTTGTTTACAAAATGGTAGTAAGTAAAGATGGACATCTTTCAGTTGATGGATTTATTATTAATTATCTGTTGAGATGGGGTACCTTACACTTCTTAGCTGGAAGCTGCTTTCTGACTTGTGCATTATTTTCCTCTCAGAGGAATGTGAATTATTCCACCTGCTGTCACTTTTCTTTGGTACCAGCAAACTTGAGAAGGTTGGTGAGACTATGTCCCAAATATCTTCAACATTTTTATATTTTGCCCTTTGGGAAAAAAAAAAAAAAAAAAAAAAAAGGTTAGCAGAGGATGGTTTCGATCCATCGACCTCTGGGTTATGGGCCCAGCACGCTTCCGCTGCGCCACTCTGCTAGATACAAGTGTGCCCTCTCGAAGTAATCCCTTTCTTGTATTTTCTTCTAGAGTCTGCTTCTTGTATACTTACATAAATTTAATTTTTTTAAAGACCCATTGGTTCTTTCTGCCTAAACCAAGAGAATGAATTCAGAATGTATTGATTTCAAATATTCTGAAAGCAAATAAAATCGGTGCTTCTGTAACAGGAAAACAGCCCGTCCCTAGTCTGCCTGCCCCTTTTATCTATGATGCAGTCAGAAAGTATAACTAAGTCAAAAATCCAGTAGGGAAAATATCCGACTTATGAAATGGAGTAGGTATTTTCAAGACGTTTGAAGGATTAAAAGAAAGCCAAAACAACACCTGCATTGGCCGGGAATCGAACCCGGGCCTCCCGCGTGGCAGGCGAGAATTCTACCACTGAACCACCAATGCTGACTACACCACGGTACTGCTTTAAGGGATCCTTCTTTTTTTCTGTTATTTTTAATCAAAATATTAATGTATGTTTTCTTTTCAAAAAGATATTTGGGTACCTTTTCGTTCTTGTTGAATAGAGCCTCATGATGATCCTGCTTCCCTTCAAGGAAAAAACCCCTTTCACTGCAACTTTAGAGCGTCCGGTGCGACCCTAGAGACCCGGCGTGGGCGGCCCAATTCCAAGCCGGTCTCTGGGGCATAGTTGGGCCGCGCTGGCGGTGCCAGCTCCCCCGCCCCGCGGGTCGCCGGCGCCTTCGCCGGTTTATCCACCGCTGCTGTGGGGCCTGAAGCCTAACTGTGGAGTGATCCTAGGCTTCGAACTTTCTGGAGTCTCAGGAAGTACTATAGAGGAGGCCTACCTCCCTAGTGTGTTTGGGAGGCGGAGGACGTTTTGTGACCGTGGGAAGGCTCAGCGTCCGGGTGGTATCTGGAGGGAAAGGGAGAAGAAGAAAAGGGGTCCCGGGCAGAAAGAAAGAAGAAAAGGGAGAGGAGGATCCAGGAGGAAGAGAACCCGAGGAAAGAAAGAAGGAGGCAAGGGAACAAAAGGAAAAGGGGGAAAGGGAGGAGCCAGAGATGAGGGGAAGACAGGGATCCCGCGTTGCTGTCTACTGGTCTTCGCACAGAGAAGCGAGGCAGTGGGGGATTTAAGAATTGTGTAGGTTTGCCTTAAACGTTGGTTGCTATGGTGATGGAGGTGGAGCTAGCATCTCCTTCCAGGAAAATTGAGCTTAAAGGTCTCATTGATATACAATTTTACAAAAAAGGTGCATTACAACTCTCATACAAATATAAAAATGAACCCGTGTTAAATATTTTGTATAGCTCATTATTAATGAGGTCATTGGTGAGGTGTTTACTACCTTTTCAAAAAAGAATCCAGAGAATAGACGTTATTCATACATCGGGAATATTGAAATGAACGTGTAAATGAGGCCAAAACTGTTTTGGGGAGATCTTCCCCAAATATGTTTACGGAACATGTCCATTCATTCTGTCCTTACCATGGGACAGCACAAATTTGCATGTCTACAGACAGGAATTATTTTGTATGACCATCATTACTCGTTTTCTGATCTCTTCCCTCCTACTGATGGCCATTGTTTTCCTTTGTCTGTCTTTTGTGTGCTGTACCATAAAGAGGAGAAACATAGCGCAAGAACACAGGCATAAGCCCACCAGCCTGTTCGAGCCAGCATCACAGACTGGTGAGTTCTCACTGGACCAGTGTCTGTTTAGACAAACTTTGCTGCCGATCCTCAAGAGAAAAACCAAACAAGGTTCTTCTTTCTTTTTTTTTTTTCTTTTCTGTCCTGAGAGGTTGGCTTTTCAACCAATGAGAACACTCTTTCTGGTCCTTGCCAGCTGGGGAGCACAAATGTTGGCCTGCATCAGGCAGCCAGTTAAATAGAGTGGAAGCCCAAGACATGAGATGACAAGCGCATTCTCTTTGTCCAGCCATGCCAGTTCTCAGGGGAATTTGTCTTAAGAAGAGATCCCAGTCCATAACAGGCTTTTGTCCCCTCAATTTTTGGTTGCTTGGATCAGTGCTAGGAAAGTCACACTCAATATTGTCTGCCTGGTGTCACAAATTAGCAGGTTTATAACTGGAGCCATCTCATGCTCCATGGGAGACCAGAGGCACCATTTGCCAAACACCATCCTGAATTGCCTGTGAAACAAAGGGCTTTGTTCATCTCTGGGAGTGAACTTTTAGATATGGGGGCTGCATCTTGTTTGTCCACATTGGGAACAACACTTGTGTCCATGGTATTCTAAACCTGGAAATTTCCTCTGGGTTTTTCCATCAAAAGGCTTATTGGTTGAGTCACTTTGGGTATAAATAAATTGGCTATACTTTTTTAAATATTTTTTTAGAAAGGTCTCCTCCCAAACAACTGTCTTATTAGTACATATGGGGTGATCAAATTAAAAAGAGGATACAGAGAAATATATTGGCTAGCCTTAGGGACCTCATTAGCAAGCTTAAAAAGCAGAAATCAGATTTAAAACAAGTTAAAACCCTTTAAATCCACCATAAATTCCTCTTCTCCACTTTCTTTTTACTCCCATTTACCCTTAACTCCCTGTTCTCAACCCTCCAGAAGATCTTTTGAATCTCTGGGCCCTGATTTTAACTCCCCTTCTCAAAACCTGGCCACATTTTCTCAGCAAATTCCTTTAGCTCAGAAGAGAAATGTTAATAAGTTTGAATTATGGCACTTGGTCTTGGGATGCCCATTTGTTATTAATCTTTTCCTTCTCACAGATAACTATTGCTTTCCTGTCTGTCTCATTTTTTTGTCCTGAGATCTTGGCTTGGCTTTCTTCCTGTTGGGGGCACATAGGTTACCAGGCCTGCATATGTATGCAGCTAACTGAAGGTTGGAAGCTCCCAAGATTATGGCTGGACAGAAATGTGGGTTGCACCCCATTCATAGCTAGCATACTGACTGTCGCTAGCTCTCGGGATTTGTCTAAGTCTTTCCCTTGTCTGTCTATGTAAGCGGCTCTGGAACTTGCATCTTCTTGTTCCCTTTTTGGAGATGTCATATGAATCCATTGTTAAGCCATAAAAGAGTTATTGGTTTTGGTCTTGAGTATAACAAACAATCTAATTTTTAAAAAATGGGCAAAATATCTGAAACAGACACTTCCCCCAATATATACAGATGGCAAATAGAAAATGAAGAGATGCTCAATATCATTTGTCATTAATATCAAAAGACAAAATTACAACAAATTTAGTTTAAAGATCTTAATTGGCTTTTATTTGGGATTCTGGAATCAGACAACACTTTGCTCTATAAAATAGATTGCATGTTTCAAAAAGCTGAGCAGAGGAGGTTGGCTAAATAGATAGAAGAGGGCTGAAGAAAGCAGAAACAGAACAAAAAGTGGATTTGGTTGTTTAGAAGTTATTTTTCTTGTAGATATTAAAGCAGGGAAGGGGCTTCCTTAAAATGCCAGCAAAACTTGCCTGTTTGGGGATTTGGCTACTCTCTCTCTCTCTCTCTCTCTCTCCCTCCTGATTTCTCAGAAGGTCAGATAAACAACTTAATTTCAGCTTGGAAACATGAAACTTTAGCATGAGTAACTCCATTTTGGTTTGGTCTGTTGAGCCTAGTGCAGGAGCTCAGTCTAAACCAATGGCCTCCTATAAATTTTATTCAACATTATGTAAATGAAAATTAAATAACATAGGCTACCACTACAAACTTATTACAGTGGCTATAATCCAAAACACTGACAATACCAATACTGATTCAGAGCTACAAGAGCTGTCTTATCCCTTACTAGTGGGAATGCACAATAGTACAGCCATTTGGAAGATAGCTTGGCAGTATTTTATAAAATTAAACGTAGACCTAAAATATGACCTAAAAATCATATTTTTGGATTTAGGTATTCACTCAAGTGAATTGAAAACAGGGTCATACAAAAAAGCATATGTCAACTTTTATAGCAGATTTATTCATAATCACCCAAAACTGGAGACAACAAAGATGTACTTCAATAGAATAATGTATAAACAAACTATGATGTATCAATACAATGGAATAATACTGTTCAGTAGTAAGATAGAGGATGCTATAGATTTACAGGACAACATGGGTGAATTTTAAATGCATTTTGCTAGGTGAAAGAAGGCAGACCTAAAAGGCTACTGTATGCTTTCATTCATATGGTACTCAGAAAAGACAGAATAATAAGGATAGATTCATATGATATTCTGGAAAGGGAAAAAAAGGATGGAAAATAAGGGTTAAGGGAAGGGGAGCAGGTTTTTAGGGTTTGAGAGAATTTTTAGGGTGATGAAACTCCTTGTATGGCATTGTGGTGGTGACCATCCAACTCTATGCCTTTTGTCAAATCCAGTAGAGAGAACTGTACACCAAGAAAGAGTAAACTTAACTATAAACAAATCTTTTAAATATTAATCAGAATATCACTGGATCTCTGAATGGAATGCTGACTACGACAAATAAATCTAACTATATTACAAATATATAACTTAACCTCACTGCAGAAAGTGCAGAACAAAAGAGATAATCTAAATAATTTTGAAAAACAGTGTCTTGACTGGATTATCTAAAGCTAGAGGTTGCCCCTGGTCAAGAACCACTAGTATATGGAAACACTCTACTACTTTTACATCTCTTCTGTAAATCTAAAATTATTTGACAATCAAGGTTTTTTTAAAAGGCAGAGAGAGCAAAATAGAAAAAAAAAATGGATGAAACACATGAATAGGCATTAAATAGAGGAGGAAAAAAGAATGGCCAAAAAACATGTGAAAATAAACTCAACATCATCAATCAAGGAAGTTAAATAAAACTCATACTGTTTTACAGCCATTAACTTGGTGTGGGGGTCGAGGGGTGGGGGGTAGGAAACCTAAAACAAAAGAAACCAAAAAATAAAAATAAAAAAAAAAACTGGTTCAAAGATAAACTTACTTCTGACAAATGGCTACTCTCAGGCTGATCTCATTCATTAATGAATATAGATACAAAACATAAATAAAATGTTACAATTGATATGGGGACTTTGTTAAAAGGCTAATTCATCATGACCAAGTTGAGAATAAAAAGTTAAATGTTAAATCTATTGTGAATTGTATGCTGCATAAAATTCACATTCAAATTTTTATTGAAATTGTATTGAATTTACAGATTGATTAGGAAATGTTTTAGAAACTGATTCCAAATTCATAGGGAAGTGTGAAGAGTCAAGAAAAGAATAAGACAATTTTGATTAAAAAAAAAAAAAAGAAAAAATTAGTCCTGGCTGACCTGATAGTAAAATTTCTTTTAAGTGTATAGTAATTAAAGCGGTGTGGTGTTGGTAACCAACAGAGGAATCAAACAGAATAGGGAGCACATACAGGTTCGTACATACGTAAAAACTTGAACTTAGAGCGCTCGGGAAAGAGGCGGAGGCCCACACCAGGCTCCGCAAGCAGGGTCTTGATAGAGCATGGGTCGCTAAGCGAGAAGAATGGTCCAATGATGAGCGTGAGGATAGATGACCTAGTGTGGTGACAGCCAATCAGAAGCGCCAGGGGACACCTGCTCCCACCACGTGGGACGGAGAACAAGCAGGAGTCAGAAAATGGACGCTGGACCCAGGCGTCGCTGGGGGACTAGGCCTGTCACCCAGTAGCGGTGCACAAGGGCAGAAGGAGCCCCTGTACCCACGCGCTCTCACCTGCCACTTGAAGCAAAAACTTGCGCGCTGACGGTTGCAGCAACGACTGTGCGGGACAGTTAGGTTCCCTAGAAAGGCCGTTCAACCATGAAACCCACTTTCTTCTGAGGTTGGAGTAAAAGAGGCAAGAGCTGGGCAGAGCCACGTCGGGAATGGGTGAGTGTGAGGGTCGACCTTGGGTCTCATCTGAGGTTTTGGGTCCCTAAGTCCTGGGAGACAGGTGACTGAACTAGTCCACGTAGGACCCTGTGGTCACAGCTAGTGGCACCTAAGGACAGATTTCTTGGGTAGAAGGCTCTCAGGAGTGGTTGAGACCTGGCCTAACTTCCTTCATTGTACAGGAGGAAAACTGATGTCAAGAGATGGGGACTGTTCTGATATCAATTGGCTAAAAGCAGGTAAAATATATTGAAGGGCTTTGAAAGAATCATGCTAATTCACAAAACCAGGCCATCTGCTGAGTGCCTGTTACATGCCTAACACTTACTTCACGGAGCATTTCTCAAAATTAATTAATTAATTAAATTCAAAAAAATAACAAACTCCAAGGTTAGGATTATTGTCCTAATTTTCCATTTGGAAAAATAGAGAGGTCAAGTTACTTGTTCTCATTCATTTAGCTGATAATGAAATCAGAAACTGAATACAGGACTATCTACACCTTATAAATATAAAAACAGATAATTATCACTCAACTTTTTGGAGACCCAGGATGTCCAAAGCCCTCTATCAGGCACAAAGGAGTGACAATATGAATGATGAAGGAAAAACAGTCCCAGACTCAAGTAACTTATGTTTTAGGGAAAAGAGACACCTTGGAGAGATGGCTGAGGATGCAATGCAGTAATTTAAAAGACAGCAGCGTCGCTGGGCGGGGTGGCTCACGCCTGTAATCCTAGCACTCTGGGAGGCCCAGGCGGGTGGATCACTCGAGGTCAGGAGTTCGTAGACCAGCCTGAGCAACAGCGAGACACCCCCCTCCCCCACACACACACCGTCTCTACTAAAAATAGAAAGAAATTATATAGAAACTAAAAATATATATAGAAAAAATTAGCCGGGCATGGTGGCGCATGCCTGTAGTCCTAGCTACTCAGGAGGCTGAGGCAGTAGGATCGCTTAAGCCCAGGAGTTTGAGGTTGCTGTGAGTTAGGCTGACGCCATGGCACGCACTCTAGCCTGGGCAACAGAGCGAGACTCTGTCTCCAAAAAAAAAAAAGAAGAAGAAGAAGACAACAGTGTGAAGGATTGTAGGATACCACATGTGAACAAGAGCAGAGGAAGTCTTTACAGAGGAGGTGGAATCAGAGGGTCAGTAGAGAACTTTTCTACATGAAAGTGGGTTTGTAGGGGTTTTGCTTGTGTTTAGTGTCAGGCATGCACCACCACACACAGCTAATTTTTTCTATTTTTAGTAGCGATGAGATCTCGCTCGTGCTCAGTCTGGTTTCAATCTCGTGACCTCAAGCGATCCTCTCGCCTTGGCCTCCCAGAGTTCTAGGATTACAGGCATGAGCGAACATGCCCGGCTAACACTAGTATTTAATAGTGAGAGAAAATTGAGCTGTGACCAATTTCTACTGGATATGAATTATTTCAGTGACTCATCAGGCATTGATTGCATATCTAATATTTATTTGTCCCTGTGAAACAAATGGTAGGAAAAACTGAAAGTGATACATTGTCTATTCTCAAAGTAATGGTTCATAATCTGTTGGGGAGACACTAAGCATGTTCGGTGTATTATCTTATTTGATTTTCAACAATTTTGTGAAGTGGATCCTATAGCTATCTCTTCTTTCTTGAGGATGAAACTGAGGCACCAAGGGTTAGAGAATTGCCCAATAACAAAAAAATTGTAACTTGTGGAGTGTAGGCTCATACCCAAAGCCTGGGCTGTAAACTATTGCCTTAGTCACAGCAGCTTAATGTTAGTCCATACTGCTCATTCCAGGTGTTCTAAATGGATACCACATGGTGCAAACCACCCTGAGCCTTCCTAAAGTCAAATATAATAAGATAGAAAGTCAGGCATAGTGTCCACAACTTCCATGCAGGGTCCCAGTGGGAAATGGAAGTTTGTTCTCTGAGCAGTTAAGTCAGATCAGATCCTTCTAATGAAGAACAAAATATAATTACTTCACTAGAATAAAGATAATTACTACCCAACATGTACTGCAAATTTTGCCAGACCTCTTTTAAAGCATTTTTTTATGCTATGCAATCCTTGTCTTAAATGTTAGTTCTCTTCTATTACTGCTGTTTGGCCATTTTCTTCTCACTACATTTTTTTTTAAAAATCCTTGTTAAGTTTCTACACTTCATAGGAAATTTTTACTCTTGTGTAAAAAAGAAAAGAAGATATAGTTTTAAAACCTAGGGACAGAATTTGACCATCAAATGCAAAAAAAAAAAAAAAAAAGGCCATTTAGTTATGCAAATCTTCTTTTAATATATTAATACATACCATGAATGGAAATTTACCGAATAACAAAAAATTGGTATTATGATGAAATACAAATAAGAATATAACCTTAATTATAAATTGAGGAGAAGAAAAAGAACCAAGAAACAAAACAAAACAAAATAAGCAAATGACCTATTAGAAAAATAGGATTAGGAAAGCCACCTAGAAATGTATCTGCTCTTTACATGAGCAAAGATGCCCAAGCTACAAAGCTGTAATTGAACGATCAAGCTGCTCTGAGTGATCATTGAAATTGAGCAGGGATTCAAAAAAAATGTAAAACCATAGTGATAGATCAGCATAGAATCTTTGGTCCAAAGGGAACTTTCTAAACTATCATTCATTGTTGTCATTTATTGGCTGAGTTTAATAAAGGTAATCATCTTTTGTAATACTCTGTTTTGACATTTGGTTAAATAAAGTGCAAACGACTCACACAAGTACCATATTAGGAAATATGACATCTTTCCTGTCCCTTACTGTGAAATCCTTGGGCATTATACCTTACTTTGCCTTGTCAGGGTTTGTAAGGGGAGGATAAATCACGTGCCTATCTGAATCCCTTTTCTTTCTCTTCAGCTATATCTGCCTGTTCAAATTCCTACTTATTACCATGAAGGTGGCTTAAGGCAGAGAGGGGGGATGAGGGTGAGGGTACAAGGCAGCTAGGGAGAAATATCTGTCACATTCAGAATCTCCCACCTCTGTCTTATCCGAACTCATGCTACTCTTAGTTGCAGATGAGAAAAGTTGCCATTGAGAAGATGGGTCTGTATCCCCTCCTTTTGAATCTGAGTGGGGTTGTGACAGCTTCTGCTAATAGAGTATGATAGAAGTGACACCGTGACATCCAAGGCTAGGTCCTAAACGGACATGTGGCTTCCACCTTGTTGGTTAGAATTCATTCTTGGAGTTCTGAGCCACTATATGAAGAAGTCTAACTACTCTGAGGCTATTTTATAAGTCCAAGCCACATGGAGAGATCATTAGCAGGCTCTGCCCTGCAGAGTCCAGACTTCAAATGATGCCAGCTCAGGTACCAGACATTCAAGTGAAAATACCTCTACATAATTCTAATAGCCAGGGTTTGAATCTTCTCAGATGAGGGCCCCAGACATTGTAGAGAAGAGACAAACCATCCCCTCTGTGACTTGTTTAAATTCTTCATAGGATCTGGGAGTATAACAAGATGGTTGTAGTTTTATGCCACCAAGGTATGTTACACAGCAGGAGATGACTGCAACATTTACTGATCTTTGTATCCTGTCTCTGTGTTAGTCTTTGGATTGTGAGCTTCTTAAGGGCAAACACCATTCTTACTCATCTTCGTGTCCCAGCACTGTTACAGGCAAGTAACAAATCTTAGTCATCTTGTGTGTGAATACACTGCTTTTGTCAGCTAAGTAGATTAAACAGTGAAAGAACTTCTTTCCTCAATTATTTTAATTTCTAAAATTTTCTTTCATTTATTCATTTATTTTTTGAGACAGAGTCTCACTCTGTCACCCATGCTGGAATGTAGTGGCACAATCATAGCTCACTACTGCCTTGAACTCCTGGACTCAAGTGATCCTCTTGCTTCAGCCTCCTGAGTAGCTAGGACTACAGGTGCACATCACCACGCCAGGCTAATATTTTTATTTTTTGTAGAGATGGGGTCTTGCTGTGTTGCCTAGTCTGGTCTTGAACTCCTGGCCTCAAGTGATCCTCCCACTTCGGCATCCCAAAGTGCTAGGATTATAGGAGTGAGCCACCGTACCCAGCCTAAGCCTGTCATCTTTAAATTCATACACATTATTGATAAAGGCATATTCTAGCAGGATAAAAGACTTAAGTCCTGTAACAATATGCCTTGTTTCCATGGTGGTAGTGTGTTATTAATCATCTTTTGAGTAAGGTTTTACAAACAGATAGGAAAAAACAGAAGTGCTTTACCATCTTAGTCATTATTGCTCCATTTTATACAAAAACATAATGAGAAGTTTTACAGATTCTACTCAACAAGATATATTATGCACATATAACATTCCTCCACTATATCAGCAGAGTACCTCTATGAAATAGATGAAGCTAGTTTAGTATTTGTTGTTCTAAATGAATCCAGAATGGAGATATAGGCATATAGATATAGATATAATAAATAATCACAAATTAACTGTTAGCAAAATATTTGTAGAATTTTGTTGTGAATTACTTTAAAACTTACCAATATGCAATGTATTGAATCAATTAATAGCTTATTTTTTAAAATGTAAAATATTTCAATCTCCACCACTCTGGTTTCTCTGCTACTTTCTCATAGTTTTTTAAAAGGCACTGACATTGACATTGAGATGACATCAAAATTTGTCTCTGCATTTATTTGGACTTTAAGATAGGAATACATTTTCTTAGGAAATGCCCTTTCATATTTCACTCTTAGTGTTTTGCCCCCATTTTTCCCTTTAATATTAATATAACAACTCATCGATAGAAATAAAGGATAGGAACTCAGCAAAACAGGGGTTCTTAAAAGTGTGGTCCCCTGATAGGCAACATCAGCATTACCTGGGAATGTAAATTCTCAGGCCCCACCCCAGATCTACTGCATTAGAAACTCTGGGGTGGGTGACTCCCAACAATCTGGATTTGAAAAGTCCTCCAGGTGATTCTGATGCATGTTGAAGTTTTAAGATCCACCATGTTGTATTAGAATTATACTGAGACAAAAATATTTTTTATATTGTTACTGGAAGGTCTTAAGGAGAAGCATTCTAATTGTATTTCTTCAGTATTGCATCTTTTGTTTTTATGATACATTTGGTAGAAGAAAAAAATTGGAAAAATAAAGATAGTGAAAAAGCAATTAAAATAATTATAGTTCAATGCCAACTAAATAACAAACTTACAGTGTGTAAGTATTTTCTTTTGCACTTTTATGGGTTCTGAAGGCCCTATGGAAGAAGTATAAATTATAATCTATGCTATCTCAAGGGAACTGACATGGAGTTAATAAGCTATTATTCTTGCACAAGAAAAGTGCATTAAACAAGTGGTGGATATCATCATATAATGTGCTTTCTTATGATTTAAGCTATAAGTGCTTTCGGGGTTAAAATGAAAGAGATAATATATACAGTAGAGGAATCATTTAAAAGTCACAGTTATTTGATTTAGGTCTAAAATGTAGCTACAATTGTATTTGGTAAATGGAATTGAAGAGGACACTTCAATTTAGGAAGCGTGGAAAGTACAGAAATAAGAGAACAAAGATCTAAGTAAAACTGTGGAAGAAAAATCATTGTGGGCTTTAGTATTATATTGATGTGAGACTAGTGTTAACATTTAAGCTAGGTCTGTTAACTTTATATGTATAATTAAGAGGAGACTGGATAGTTTTAGACTTCTGTTAGATCTCTTACAATTGTCTAAAAAAAATTTGTGGCATGTATGTTTGTACGTGTGTGAGTATTAGTGTATCTGTATATGTATAAAAATGTGTGTTTCTGGGGAAAGGATTTCTAAGTTTTTATTCTAGTCTCAGAGAAATGTAAGGTTCCTCCCTAACTATGCAAACCAGTGGTATAAAGCTTGAGACCTTAAAGATTTTAAGATTGTACTTTTTGGGGGATCATAAACATCAGTTCTCAGGATTTGTGCAATAAATATATTAAGGCAGTACAAAGAAGATGCTGTTCTCTGTCAATGATATTTTATTTGAAGAAGATCACCATAATAGTTCTTTCTAAGAGTAGTGAGAATACAACAGCTTCGAGAAAATTAAATTATAAACTATATAAAATTCAAGTCTTTAACAAGGCCTATCCTTTGAAAATTCCTTATTTTTTGATTAAGATCCTTGCAATCAACCTCTTAAAAGCTCCCTTTACATCTTTGTTTCTAAGTGTGTAGATAAGAGGGTTCAACATGGGTGTGATAATTCCATAGAAAAGAGATACCATCTTTCCCCGGTCTTTGGAGGCAGGGGATGGTGGTTGCAGATACATGTAGATAGCAGTGCCATAAAAAAGTGACACCACAATTAAATGGGAGCCACACGTCCCAAATGCCTTTCGCCGACCTTCAGCAGACTGTATTCTCAACACTGCTTGGACAATAAAAGCATATGATATAAGGATGAGTGTCACAGGTATTAGAAGGAATAGCACACTGATGAAGAACAGTTCAGCCTCATTTGCTGTTGTGTCAGCACAGGACAACTTGAGCAGTGCAGGGACTTCACAGAAGAAGTGATCCACTTCTTTGTGACCACAAAGTGGCATCTGAAGGGTCCAAGTGGACTGCAATACTGAGTTGCTGAAGCCACTAATCCAGGATGCAGCTGCCAACTGGAGGCAGAGCTTTTGGTGCATGATAACTGAGTAATGGAGAGGCCGACAAATAGCTACAAACCTATCAAAGGACATGACGGCCAGGAGAAGACATTCAGTGGAGCCCAAGGCCAGGAAAATGAAAAGTTGGGCCACGCAGCCGCCATAACTAATTACCTTTCTGTTGCTGCATATGTTCACCAGCATTTGTGGAACTGTACTTGTGGTGTAGCAAAGGTCCAAGAGTGAGAGATTGGTAAGAAAAAAATACATGGGGGTATGGAGTTTAGGATCCAGATGTGACACAAGAATTATTGCCAGATTGCCAAAGATAGTTAAGATATAGGAAAACAGGAACATCACAAAGAGTGGAAACTCTAGCCATGGTCGATCTGAGAAACCTAACAGAATGAACTCCTGTGGGACACTCTCATTTACCCTATTCATGTTAAAGAGTTCGACTCTTGGTTCCCTAAAATGTAAAAAGTGACTATGTTAATAAACACATATTTATTGACTATGTCAGTTAGCTATAATCATTTCACTAGCAATTTACATAAATTTACAGACTGATGCTATTAATAATGTGAAAAATACATTGATAAGAATATAAATATTTATCTGTCCTAGTATTTCAAAAGTGTTTATATATTTGTAGCAGCATATTAGCAAAGTGAATTTCAAGAATTTTAAGGCATATTTTCAGTTTCCACATTCATAGAATTTATCCTTTGATATGTTAAAGTTTTATAAATGCATTTTTCACATTCCTTCTACCTGGAATCTACTATTAGGTAGGTGTAGATACAGTTCCTGCCATTTGAATTCATTCTAATTTCTCATCAATGCCAGCGAGATTTCCTGGTTGTGGGAATCAGTTAAAATTGCTTAAGCCCCACCTCTCATTACTCACTCCCCCCACCCCAAAACAATGTAGGCAGTATCTAGTAAGTTACCACAAACAATTTAAGGAGACATATCCTTTCAGTCATAGAATTTGTATAAGATTATTTAATAACATGATATTTGAAGTTGACAGGCCTGGACTTAATTAGGTACATTGCATAACATTGGAATGTTTCTTATCCTCTGATCTGCAGGCTTCTCATTTGTAAAATGAATATGGTATAGTTATCATCTCTCATTTGCAGGGGATGCATTCCAAAACCCTCGGTGGATGTTTGAAACCACACATAGTACCAAACCCTGTACACTCTGTTTTTTCCTATGCATACATATCTATGATAAAGTTTAATTTGTAAATTAGGCACAGTAAAAGATTAACAACAACTAATAACAAAATAGAACAATTATAGCAATATACTGTAATAATAAAGTTATGTGGCTGTGTTATTTTTCTCTCTCAAAATACCTTATTGTACTATACTCACCCTTCCTGTAATCTGTCCCTCTGATAACTGAGATGGCTAAGTGACTAATGGCCAGGTAGCATACACAGCACGAACACGCTGGACAAAGGGATGATTCACATCCCAGTGGTAACTGAGCTGGGCAACACAAGATTTCATCATGCTACTCAGAATGGCACAAATTTAAAACTTATGAATCATTTATTTCTGGAATTTTCATTTAATATTTTCAAACTGCAGTTGACTGTGTATAACTGAAACCATAGAAAGCAAAAAAGCAAACAAGGGAGGACTACTGTAATGCTTTTCTAAGTTGTCTTGATGTAAAGCATAAATAATGTGAGGCATAAATGCACACTGCTTAGCCTGGACTCTGGCCGTTAGAAATGGAGGTGTGTAGATGAAAGGAACTATAGTGATCCAAGGTCTAAAGTGCTCAGGGAAGAATTACTTATGATTTTTAGAATTTTAAATTTCCTGGAGTTACTAATGGAAATGGCTCTGCCTGTTAAAATTCAACTTCCTATTCCCTTTACAACCCCCAAACCATCAACCCCAACAATAGGGGTCCTAGTAATCATCTGATGTGAAGTACAAATGTGATCTTTACTGTAAATTGCCTAGTACTGTGCCTGGAACATAGAAGAACGGCTGTGTCGGTGAAAGTACAACAGTGATACAGGAACTCTGATGCTTTGAGCAGAGGCTATTCAGAGCCCTAAATTCCCCGGAGGGACTAATATGTCAACTCCACTAGCTAAACATTTATTTACCCCAAGGAAATCTTAATGGGCATTCTAAATTATTTTATTATTTTGTCAATATCAACATATCTATTTTTCAATTTCATCAATACTCATCAAAATGTTAGAATGTGTATTTTCATTTTTTTTACTTATTCTAGAACTATTACTTCCCTAAAAAAAAAGTCTCCGTGCTCTCATCTAAAAAGAAATTTGAGATATATAATCGTGTATATGGACAGGAAATGATGTTCAAATATATCTTTGAGTAAAAAAAGGAAGTTATGAACATTTGTATAGCGTGATTTCATCCGTTTAAGAAAGGGAATATTTGCGATGGCTCATGCCTGTAATCCTAGCACTCTGGGAGGCCAAGGTGGGAAGATGCCTCAAGGGCAGGAGTTCAAGACCAGCCTGAGCAAGAGTGAGACCCCCGTCTCTACTAAAATTAGAAAGAAATTAGCAGGACAACTAAAATTATATAGAAAAAATTAGCCGGGCATGGTGGTGCATGCCTGTAGTCCCAGCTACTCAGGAGGCTGAGGCAGAAGGATTGCTTGAGATCAGGAATTTGAAGTTGCTATGAGCTAGGCTGATGCCACAGCACTCTAGCCTGGGCAACCGAGCAAGACTTTGTCTCCAAAAAAAAGAAAAAAAGGGAATATAACATAATATTAGTATAATGTAATATTATACATGTAAAACAATATATAAATAAAAAGCTACCTTGAAGAATACCAAAGAAAGTATTACTCCTGGAAAATGGAGATGACAGAGAGGAAAGCAGACTTTACTTATAAATTTACCTGTTTTTTGTTCTAATTTTTCCTAAGCAGACATTACTTTTGTAATATTTTTTAAATGACCCCACTCACCAATTTATTCTGTGTTCTACTCTCGGACTAGCATTGCTTTAGTTAAGACTTTGATCCCCATGAATATGCAAATCTTTATAAGAAATTTAACTTTTTTTAACTTTTAATACTTCCTTAAAATTCATTCTCAGTCTACAAGGAGCTTTTCTAAAGGATGGAGTGTGGAAGCATTTTGTATCTTATGGGCAAAAATTATATATTGCCAAGGACCGCAGGAATCAGGCAAACTGAATAAATGGCATCAGTAAAGAGAGATTTCACATACTCCACAATTTCCTTGATTTGCACACACATTGAACAGAACCCTTCAAGTTCATATTATTGGGATGACTCAAATGGCCCAGTTCATCCAGGACTGCCAAGTGTACTCTTGCTGTCTTGACATAGTTACTATTAGAATCATTTCCATTCTCAGAAGTGTCCCTGCTTGGATAAATTATAAGGACTCCCTTTATATTATTGCTCAGCGGTTCTCTCACCATTGAGGACATTGCATGTGTTTTCTCCTCTAATACGGGTCAGTGGCCTTTTCTGACCAGGCCCTTTATCTGGCTTTTCTTCTTAAAACTCAGCCAGCAGACTGCCTCACCAAGAACCCCTCTGAGCTGAAGATTACAGAAGAGAGAATCAGTTAACTCCTTTTAAATCAATTGAAGCCTTCTTTCTGAGATTCAGTACTTACAAAAGTAATAAACTGCTTTGTCATCAATATAATATATTAGTCTGTCCTTTTGTATGTATTTAATAATGTTCCCTCATGTTCTGTAGTCAGGGCACAAGGAAGGGGGAAAATATTTATCACTCTACAGGAAGCACGGGAACAGAATAACAATGATAGAGACAGAAAGCAATGAGGGGAGGAAACTCGGGAAATTTCAGAGCACTGAATTCTCATATTCTGCTTTGGTCAGTTTTTTGCATGTTTTTCTACTTTCCAAATACATAGTAACTTCAAATATTTATCCACTCTTAAAAGAATATCTTTAGATTAAATAGTTGTGGTATCATTTTGTATTTTTGAAATTTTAAGTAATTTGAATTCTGATTCACATCCCTAATTTTAGGATTGAAGCATTTGTTGATAACTAAAAACAAAATAAAACAAAACAAAAACTAGAAAGTCCTTATCTGCATCTCTAGGATTATATCAGATAAGCTACTGAGTACTTACCTGTTAACACTTGCTCCAATTGCTTGCAATTGTGGCTAATATCGTAAAGGCTGTAGTAGATTTCTCTGCTTTCCAATAAAACTACATTGCCAGCATCTCCAGATAACATTTTTCTCATTTTGAACAGCAATGTTCAATTGGACAACAAAACAATGCATTTGAATTTTGTGAGACACCAAGCAGATCAGAAAGAGAACATAGCAACTGGATTAAAACAGAAGTTGATGGAAGAAAATTTAGAAAGTTGCTCATGGGATCTTTATAATATTTTTATCTGTGATCACCTCAAAATATTTTAATCTCTAGTTTAAAATACTTGACTAGATAAATGTACATCATTACCTCCTTTTTTACCTGTGTATTGGTTGATCTTGTATCTGTCATCTCCCTCTTGAATTTTTGCATTCTATACCTGAGCTTATTCAAAAGGATGAGGTTCAACAGAGTCTTGGAAGCATCTTTTTAAGCTACACCATGAAAAGAACACTGAGACAAGAGAGATAACAAGAGTTTTAGTCCCAGATCTGCCACTAAGTCATTGTATAATTGGGCAAGTTAGTTAATAGCTTTGAATGTGAGTTTTATCTTCCGTAAATTATGGGACTACTATTTTCCTTTCAGCATAAAACGTGTTTACTTTTATGTTTTCTCAAATAATTTCATATCCCTATAAGATAGATTTCCAAATACCATCTTTTTGCTGGAATGTAAGGATGAATAATAGGAGTCATTTTTTCATATATCTGATCCATTATAGATCGGCTTTGCAATGCAAGGAAGTCTGTAAAAAAAAAAACTTCCCAGTTCGTAAAAAATTAATTTTGTAGGCAGAAACCTGAATTTACATGATCAAAGAAATTAAATTATTTTCCCAGCATGCTAGAGCTTATAAGTAGCAG
Source organism: Eulemur rufifrons (assembly GCF_041146395.1). Classification (NCBI taxonomy): domain Eukaryota; kingdom Metazoa; phylum Chordata; class Mammalia; order Primates; family Lemuridae; genus Eulemur; species Eulemur rufifrons. Next base: position 47,202,573 of record NC_091000.1, on the reverse strand, counting down.
ACTGAAGATTAGAACCAAAGACTGACTTGCTGTACAAGTTCATATTTCCCATGGAGATTACAGACATACTCAAAATAACATTATACATAAAAATAAGACATACAGAAGCTGAAGCTGAATAAGTCCAATTTTTCCTAGCAGATAATTTGATCTTTGCTAAAATCTGAATTATAAACAAACTATTAAATGAGTGCTTATAACACTCAAATTTTAATGTAATTTTATTTAATAATTTTTAGATATGTATTTTACTTACCTCCATTTTAAATATTAGAGATAGATCAATTTATTTTTATGTCCAAGGAGCCTCGAGTTCAAATAGGACTAATTTAAAGTGCATAGATACAACATCTTCATGTACTATTTAGTTGTATAATTGATTCATGAAATTTATTCTACTTCTTTTAATTCCACTTAGTATGCAGCAAGTCATGAAGTCTCCATTCAAAGTTAATTAGACAGTAAGGATGAAATATTGCAGATGACCAAAATGTGGTGTGCTGGCATCATATCACTTGGATTTTAGGTTATCAACTGCTATTTTCAGAGATTTTTTTTCCAGTCCATTTTGCAAAGCAGATAACAGTATTTTCTCTATCAAATCTTGATGTATATTTTGGTCTCTAGCAGAAATCTCAATCACTGAATTGCAAAACTCTCCCCCCACAGTTTATAGTAGTTAACCATATACCCAATGGGAAGAGAGAGGGAGGAGATCTCTATGAAGTGAGATCACTCTTTCATCACTGATTTGCTTAGCAAAATCCTTTCTCTATGGACTGAATCTTCAACTTTTTCTAATACAAAGGAATGACAATAGGGACTAGAATACAGTATCAAAGAAAAAGGTGAATTTTGTGCTATTGAATTAGGATGAATTTTCTTTTGTAAACTATTCAATGAATTCTCTAAAACCACTTAATTACTTACATCAGGAAGAAATTCTTTATTTCATATGTAAATTCTTTAAGATGTCATTTGAGGTCATGTCATAAAGCCTTTGATTTCTACATAAGAAAATAGACCACTATTTATCTTAAGAAAATTGTTTATTAATTTGGTTTATGAAATATTTTACATAAAATAGCTTTTTAAAAAATTATTGTACCACCAATATTTCCAGTATATCCTTTCTTTCATGAATTTCAAGTTTTCAGTCTTAGTTACAAAGGTCTTCCTCATCTCAGGTTATATATTGCCCGTTACATTGCCTGGTTTAAAATTTATTTATAGTACAGTATTTAATTTAACTAGAATATATTTTTTATTTTTATATGCTGTAATATGCAGATTCATTTCAATTTTTTCTGGATAGAAAAATTTGGGAGACATATATTTATAATTCTGGAAAAAAGATTTGGTATCTTTTAAATTTTTTTAAAATCTTTTAACAAATTTGAAAAAAAAAACCTACAAACAGCCCAGTAGGAAAATGACAAATTGTATAAGCAGCTTAGAGAATAGCAAATCCAAATGACCAATAGATATAAGAAAATATGCTATTGGTTCTCAAATAGGGAAGGATATATTAAAGTATGATGATAAAGCTCTCCGTATTCACCAGGTTGGAACAAAAGGAGAACTGAATTCTATTGTTAATGTGGATGAAGGGAAAAGGCTGCTCATAGATTACTGGTGGCTATTTAAAGTGTTACAGGCTTTCTGAAGAGAAGTATGTTAACAGTTTCTAAAAAACTACACATATTCTCAACCTAGCATTGTCATTTCTAAGACTCTTTCCCATGGAAAGGAAACTATGTAAGGACAAATTGACAATGATGTTCATTGTAGAAATATGTTAATGGCCAAAGATGAAGAAAAATACAGCTTTTTAATAGATAATCATTTAAATAATTAATATATTCACTGACTAGAACAATATGCATCCATCTAAAACTAAGGAATTATACCTCTCACAGATCCTAAATTATGGCTGAATGAGCTAATAAAGAAGCACAAAAATGTACAAAACATGGCCCCAGTTTTATAAAACTGATGACATAATATGAAAGTTTCACTTTTGTTCATTTTTGGGTCTTTTTGTTGTTGTCCTTTTTTTTTTTTTTTAACTATTGCCCGAAAAGTTGTGTGCCTTCCTTCTTACCACTAGGACTTATTTTTCAGAAATCTACTTATAGCATAGATCTCTTCTTTTGCTTGTAAGGAACTTCTGGAACAACCTGATTTCATTTGTTACTCTCTGAACATCTGACTTTTTTAAATGGAAAACATATTGAATATTAGATCCAAATTCTAGGCCAGGTATGGTGGTGCATGCCTGTGTGTGTATGTGTGTGTGTGTGTGTGTGTGTGTGTCTATACACACACAAACATACACAGACATGTTTATTTATAAATTTTCTGAGGCATTTGTAAGTTGTGGACATTATGGCCCCTGCCCCTAAATGCTTCACAGTGTATGTCCTAAAAACAGGGACATTCTCATAATAAGTACATTTCCAGCACACCCATCAGAATCAAAAATTCACACTGATGCAATACTACCATCCAGTCTATACACCACATTCGAATTTTGACAATTGCCCTAAGAATGTCCTTTATAATCACTTTTTTCTTTTTGGTCTAGGATCCAACTCAAAATTATGTGTTGCATTTATTTGTCATGTCTCTTCAGTCTTCCCATATCTGAAACAGTTCTTCAGTTTTTCCTTATCTTTCATGGCATGACATTTTTCAAGAATGTAGACCTGTCACTTACTAAAATGTCTCTCAATGTGGGACATTTGACTTTTCCTCATTCTTCATTTTTGACAGGAATACCACAGGAATGCTATCTTCTCATTCATTATATCAAAAGGCATCTGATGTCAATGTGTTCATTATTAGAGATTTTGACTTTGATTACCTGGTTTGTAAAGTGTCTGCTAAGTTTGTCCACTGTAAAATTAATTAATAAGTATTTTACACTTCTTATCTAAGAAGTGTCTTGTAGAGAGTTACTTTGAAACAGCTCTAGGCCAAAATTCTATGTGTAACCTTTCAGGCCTGACCACAGGCAGTCACAAATGCTTGGCCTAGCAGGCCTTGTGGCAGAAAGCAGCTCTCCCCACACCAGACTTGCTGCACAGCTAGTACATTGCAGTCTCTGGAGTTGCAGTCAAGGACCAAGCCCTCCCTCCTACTCTCCTCCACCCTCTTCCAGCCATACTCATGAACATATTTGCATTCCTAGCCAATTTGGACCCCTTTTACTGGGAGCAGGGAGGGTTGAAGGGAATTGGCTAAGGTACTTTACATTGACTCTGTCCTTTGCTACTCCTAGCCCTTGTCTGGATCCTTAAAATGGCAGGAGCCTTTTTCATCAGGGCTCCTTAGCAATGAGATGATCCTCCTGTCTTTATGTATCCACCTGAACTTTGCCCAGTGCTGTTCATTTTATTCCTGTGATGTTAACTTTGATCACTTGGTTAAAATAATTTTTTCCAGGCTTCTCCACTATAAAGTTACCATTTTTTCCTTTTGTAACTAATAATTCTCTTATGGGGGAATACTTTGAGATTATGCAAATATTTTGCTCTTCATCAATGATTCTTGCCTGCAACACTTATTTCTGTGACATCTATTAATATTTTCTATTTCCATTACTCATTTTACATTTGTTAATTGGAATTCTATGTAAATAAAAGCTATTACTTCTTCCCCCATTTATTATTTATTCAGTCATTTATTTAATGTTCTTTTAACATGCCCTCGTCATTGTTTGGGTGCTTGTATACTCTGTGTCACCACCAGCTGTTTCAGGGTCATCTTGAACTTTTGCTGCCCCAGCCCTGGAATCAACCATTTCTCCAAGGATCCCTGGTTCCTTTCTCTGAACAGTATATTTAGAAATCAAGATCTGGGCACTAGATGTGCTCATTGCTATTGATTTGTTATTGCTTCTAGGCTCTCTCAGGGAACGGAGCTTAGAAATATTATACATAAATATATGTACTGACATATACACACACACAGTTTTATATCTAGCTGTGTGTGTGTGTGTGTGTGTGTGTGTGTGTAAAAACCACAGTTCATATTAATGCCTTCCATTCCAATCCAAATACCACAGAGTTTATTCTAGCTTTCCTCCGTTCCTTATTCGTACCTTCTTTCTCTGGCAGTGGGAAATCTGGCTTTTAATATACAGTATGTCTTTACTTATTTGCTCAATCTCGATATGCAAATAGTTTCAGAATTGCTTATCCATACTCCTGGAAATAGCAATTTTACTAAGTAGGGTACAATAATATTTGTGCATAGTTCTTTTTGCTCTTACCCTTAGAGTAGTCTAACCTTAATGTAATAGTCAAAATATTCTCTCTTACCAAAGTTAATTAGGTTAGTTATTTTTTTTCTCTTACCCTCTTTAACTTGGTTAGGTTGTTCATTTGTAATACAGGTGGTTTCACTTATTACTGTTTATATTTCTTTTGGGTACCTCTCCTGCTAGTTGACTTTAATTATTTATTTAAATTTTGAATATGTGAAGCAGTATTATGACTATAAGAATAAGACCTACACAAAGGTTATATGTACCTAGAAAAGTGTCACACCCTCTCAGCCTTTCCATTCCACTCCATTTCCCATTTTTTACACTTTATTCCACATCACCCCCCACCATGTGTAACTAGTCTCATTAGTTTCTGGTTTATCGTTACTATATTTCTTTTTGCATAAAAGAGCAGATAGTTGACTATTTTATTATATTATCTTTTTTCTTTTATGAAAAAGCACTTTGCTTACTTCACTTACCAAAATAACCTGGAAATCACTCTATATTAATTCATACAGATCTTCCTTATTCTATTTGTTAATTTTTTTTAAACTTTTTATTTTGAAAAAATTATAGATTTACAAGAAGTTGGAAAAATAATACAGAGAAGTCCTGTGTACCTTTCACTCAGTTTTCCCCAATGGAACATCTTATGTAACTTTAGTAAAATATCAAAACCAGGAAAATGACATTTGTATAATACATAGATCTTACTCAGATTTCACCAGTTTTACAAGCACTTGTGTGTGTGTGGCACGTGCATATATGTGCGTGTAGAGTTGGATGTAACTTGTCACGCGTAGATTTGTGTGAGCACCACCACAATCAAGATACACAATTGTTCCATCACCACAAATATGTCATGTTACCCACTTATAGTCACACCTGTCTCTTCCCCGTCTCGATGACCCATCTCTAACTCCTGGCAACCACTGATCTGTTCATTATGTCCATAATTTTGTCATTTTGAGGATGTTTATAAATGAAATCATATAGTATGTAACCTTTTGAGACTGACATTTTTCACCCAGCTTAATTCCTTTGACCTCCATCCAAGATGTTGCATGTATCTATAGTTTCTTCTTTTCTACTGTTGAATAGTAGTTCATGATATAGATGTAGCATAGTTTGTTTAACCATTCACTCACTGAAGGATATTTAGGTTGTGTCTGTGTGTTTCAGTATTACAAATAAAACTCCTATAAAAAATACAGTTTTGTATGAGCATAAGTTTTCATTTTTCTGGGATATACGTTGAGAGATGTGATTTCTGGGTCATGTGGTTAATGTATGTTTAATTTTTTAGAAGCTATTTTCTGGAGTGGTTTGTATTATTTAGATTTTTAGGAACAATGTAGTAGAGCTTATTTCTCTGCATTCTTTTCAGCATTTTGGTGTTACCAGTATTTTTTATTTTAACTCTTAAGTATGTAGTTATAACTCATTGTGATTTTTTTTCTTTTATTGATACATAACATTTTACATATTTGTGGGGTACTTGTGAATGTTTGTTACATGCATAGAATGTGTAATGATCAAGTCAGGGTATTTGGTATATCTATCATTTTGAGTATTTTTCATTCCTATGTGTTGGTATCATTTCAAATCTTCTCTTGTAGTTACTTTGAAATATACAAAATATAAATATAGTCACCCTAGTCTGCTAGCATTGTGATTTTAATTTGCATTTCCCTAATGGCTAATGATGTTGAACGTATTTTCACATGATATATAAGCACATAAAAATATACTCAACATCATTTTGCCCAATTCTAATTGGATTGCTTGTGTTTTTACTGTTGAGTTTTGATAGTTTTTTATATATTCTAGTTAGAAGTCAGATATGTGGTTTGTGAATAATTTCTCCTAGTCTATAGCTGGTCTTTCATGCTCCTGATGGGCCTTTCACAAAGCAAATGTTTTCAATTTTGGTGAGGTTGACTTACTGATTTTGTTTTCTTTTATGGCTCATACTTTTGGTATCAAGTCTAAGATGACAGACCTTTATGAAGGTTTTTTTCTGTTTATCTTTCTTAGCATTTACTGAGATTCTTAAATATACTGGTTGATGTTTTTCATTGGTTTTTGAAAATTATTAGCCGTTATTTCTTCAAGTTTTGTTTCTGCCCCATGTTTTCTGACTCCTCCTTCTGGGACTCTAATTTGTATCTTAAACTATTTGTGTATGACCTATATATCATTATGTTCATAATTTGTTTCTATTCTTTTTTCTTTTTTTATATTTATGTAATATTTTATTTACTGACTTCTCTGAAACCTGCCAAAATTCATATGGTTAATAGAACTTACTATGCTAACATGTTGCTGAACATGACAAATTTCTTCAAAAGTTATTTTAAGGTAGTGCCTTCATTTCATTCCTGAGGAATCAGCATGTGAATATTACATTTAGGTGGCAAAATTCAGCTTACAAATATAAGATAAATATCAAATAATATCACACTTATGGTTTACTGAAAAATATAACAGTTGCAACAGTCATGCATAACATCTTGGTTAAGTAAAGAGAGAAAATGGGCAGGGATGTCATAGACGTATGCAAAGATTTAATGGTTCAAATAATCCTTAGCCCTTCTGAGAAACTATAGCTGAAAAATATGTAGTAAATATTTCTGTAATATGATGATTTCAGTCCATTATAGTGATCATCATTCCATTCATACATTCAAATATCTCCAGTTGTTTCTGATCACCAAAAACCAGACTTTGCATTGTTCAACAAAGTTTTGATAGTTCAAATCCTTTACACTAATTATAGCTTAAATCTGTAAAGGTTAAGGCAAAGCATACTTGTTATTCATTATTACTTTTTTAGATATAATAAGACTACACTACTGTACATAATCAGGTATCTTATGGTGTATAGTTAATTCCAGTTACCACAATTTATATTTATTGGTCATCAACAGCACAAGTTTTATACTCCAAAAGAAATATATTGATCTATCAAAATGGTTATATTTCATTTTCTTTTAAAGACAGATCAACTAAATTGATGGAAGAACTGGCTTTTCTTGATATCTCATTTTCAAATTACTGATACAAATTTATTAGAGAATTATATATTTTACCCAACATCAAACAATCCACAAAAAGTTTCCAAGGTAGATGTAATTGTTGTTCAATTTCCAAAAATAAAGTTTTTCTAATTGAAAGCATTTACATTCCTAGCTCTCTAATGTAAACATTAAAAAGAAAATACAAAAAATAATCTCTTGGCTTTTGAATACTCCACTTAGTTACATAAAGTATTTTCTGTTCCAACATTTTCTCAAATTCAAAATACATTTACTTCCTAACAACATGACAAACAGAGCCTTTCATTTCAAACCAGTCAGTCTGCTTCCATGGCAACACTGCGGGATTCCTTGGCTACTGTAAGTAGCATTAGTTGACTGTGGAAATTCTCAATCTTCTTTACATCTTGAGGTGGGTCTGTTCTATACATCAAACAAACTAAGTCATCTGTTACTTTAATACACACACTTCCATCCGAATGCCTATATTCGAGAACCACACGTGCCTTCATAGGGTCGGTGAAGTAGAGCTGCTCGGCCACTCGGCTGAACTCTTCCCAGATCTGGTACTGGGGCATCGTGACCTCCGGTTGAACAAGAGAGAGGCAAGACCGTGGGACCAAGCCCACCTAGCTACCTACCTACCTACCTAGCCACCGTCCGTGGCCTCCCACCGACGCTGCGATCCCAGCACCCTTAGATGGTGGCTCTTTTTTCTTTCCTATCGTCAGTTTGGTTTTTTCCCTACTTATTTATTTCAATCACTACTCCTATGTTATGATGTTAAACCCAGACTGAATTTTTATTATTTTACTTTTCATTTCTAGAATGTATAGTTTATTCTTTTTATATCTATTTCAACTCTTTGGTGACATCCCATGAGTTCATCTGTTTTGTCCATATTTTCCTCAAACAAATTAATCATAGTTGTGTTCAAATATTCATTTGCTAACTTTAAAATCTGGATTATCTAGGAGTCATTTCTGTCGCCTCCTAAAAAAATATTGATTATTGATCTTATGGTTTTCTTGCTTCTTCCCACATCTAGAAAAGTTTTATTATATACTGGACTTTGTGTAAGTGGACAGTGAGGCACTGGATTACGTTATTTTCCACCAAGGAGGTTTCTCATTTAGGTAGGTCAGGTGGGGGGGGGGGGCTTCTTTTTCTTCCACTTCAGTATCTTCTGCCCCTCCTCCCATATCCCCTTACATACCAACTACAATAAGCATTTTGATTCTTTCATCTTCCTAAATTCTAAATTTTCCCTTGTCCTCTATCTGTATGTACATTTTGGTTTGTTTTTTTTTTTTTAATTTCAAGAATTCACCCCAATCATCCACCTCTAAGTTTCGTTAAAATGAACTAACATCCAATATAGAGTGAAATAAGTACTAAAATAGGACTGCAAATAAAGAGCTTCTAGAACCCACATGAAAGAATGGCCAAATAAAACAGGGAGGAAAAAGAGCATTTTCCAGGAAGAATATTTCAACTGGGTCTTGATTATTTTAGTGTTATTTTTATCGGGTAAACATCTTCATCTGAGAGAACATCATAAGTAAGGGCATGCAGTTAGGAAAGATCACAATTATCAAAGATCTACTGTATGTCAGGGACAATGCTATATATTTAATATTTCTTACCTTATTTAACTTTTACAATAACTTTTCAATGTAATTTTTCTTCCAAGTGATAGTAAATGAGGCTTTCAAATTTTTAAGCTTGGAGTGATTGTGTGTGAGCTGGAGTTTGAGCCATTCTCCAAGGCTATTCTTTCGCTTTATTCCAACTTATTTTCCAGAGATAATTTACTTTTTCATCGTTTATGGGAAATGGTCAGTAGTTTAATGCATTTGGAGCATAAAATAAATAGGAGCTCTTTAGATAGAGCTGGAAATACAAAGTTGGTCCAGAACCAACATCCACATTAAAGTACATACATGTATTTCTCTAGGCAATAAGGACCACTTCAGAACTTTAAGTACAGGCATGATTAACACCTGTATTTTCGAAATGCTCCTGTTTTAGTAAATGAGAGGTGATGTGAAGTAGTGAGACACTAGAGATTAACAAATGAACAGGCTCTTGTAACAAATCATGCAAGAGTTAAATCAACTACTGGGCTAGGGCAAGAACACTGGAAATGAAAAAGATCAGAGCTATGAAAGACAGATGTCATAGGTAGACTTAGAAACTTACTGTATGTTAGCAGTTAGGGAAAGAGACAACTTAAGAATACTGTGGTGTTTCAGGATTTGGTGACTAGACAAATCACAAAAAAAGTGAAAATCAAGAAAATCAGGTTTGGGAAATAAAGCTGAAAGAAATGATGGATATTTGACATCAAATTTTAGGAATATATGTGATAAAAGTATTATAAATCTGTTCTTTGCTTCTGCAAAAGCTACAATGATAATAATTAGATTACATTTCAATAAAAGGGAATTGGATTAAATGTGGTTGCATTTGATGGAAAAGATTACTGATGTAGATTTCATTTCTTTTTCTGAAGACATTTTATGATGTCATATTACAATATATTAAGTCGTATGGTAACATATTGGTAAACATTGCTTGCAATCACAAATAACACTTGGATTGTATTGTTTTATGTCACAGAAAGTAGCTGTGACATAACATTTCCATTAGTTACAAGTTTAAATGTTTTGTAATGGCTTGTGGTGGTGATGGGCCAAAAGGGATAGAAATGAGATGTCAAAAAGTAAATTTATATATTGCTTCTAAATTTTCTTCTTTGGTTAACAACTTCACATCCTTCATTGAATTAACTGCTCCATGAGGACCTCATCTCCTTCATTTCTCAGAGGGACTCATTATCTCAGATAGGAAATTCTTGAGAGCATCAAATTCTCTAGGTGTTTCTTCTTAGTTTCTGTGAGAAAATATTAGGCTAAGAAGTGATAGTACAGGCTAATAAATGAATCTATGTGTAAAAAGCAGCTTTCAGGGGAATAGCTCATCTGACTGTGCCAAGAAGTTTGTTGGAATACAAAATTAATATTGATTAGTTTTGACTGCTCATCTATGTATTTCAGTATTTCTGTTGACAGAAAAAAAATTATTGGATGCCATTTGTTTATAAATTAATGAAGGTGATAATATTATCACTGCTTCTAATTTATATATTCTATCCCTAATCAGTATTAATGGCATTAAGATTATATGATCTTAATAATGTTTATATTTAAAATATAGTATTTAACATGGTAATGACCAGACATTTTCAGATATTTCTATTGACAAAAGTACCTGGAAATGGTCACTGAAGTTAGTAGACCATAGCATATTTTTAATAATAATGATTATTAAAAATTAAATAATATTTTAAATGTACAATGTACATTTATATGTAGTATCTCATGCATATCAATTAAAACCTTTGGCTGGAGAGGTGAAATGTGAAATTTATCTCCTTAGAAGTTTTTGATAGATAAATACAGAATATATTCTTTTAAGATGCAGTTATTTCTATATTGCTTACCTTATGACTGAAATAACACATGCATGCTTCTATTTATTGCCTTTTTTAAAAAAACCATTTATTCTGACTTAGCTGATGTCATTTCTCAGCCAGATGCATAGTAACTTTCTTGAGTAATTTTAATAATTTTACACAAAATAAAGTAAATTGAAATAAAATTATTTTAATATTTTTGGCATATTTTTTGCTTTTTTATGTTAATTTTAAATGTCACAATCATTTTCTTTTTAAATCCACCCTGCTCTCAATATATGTGTCTTAAATACAAATATTCAAGTTAAACTTTATTGTTATGGGTCTTAAAATTGCACAGAAAATTAATCTTAAGTAAACAAAATGGTAAAGGCACTTAAATAATAGCACTACATGCACTAAGCAAGTGGAAGAGGAAACCAAGGTGCACATACATCCTGGTACATGTTTTTTGTTTGTTTGTTTGTTTGTTTGTTTGTTTTTTTGAGACATGGTCTCACTCTGTTACATGGGCTAGAGTGCCTGGCGTCAGCCTAGCTCACAGCAACCTCAGACTCCTGGGCTCAAGCAATCCTTCTGCCTCAGCCTCCCAAGTAGCTGGGACTATAGGCATGCACCACCATGCCCGGCTAATTTTTTCTATATATTTTTAGTTGTCCAGCTGATTTCTTTCTATTTTTAGTAGAGATGGGTTCTTGCTCTTGCTCAAGCTGGTCTCGAATTCCTGAGCTCAAATGATCCACCCGCCTCGGCCTCCCAGAGTGCTAGGATTACAGGCATGAGCCACTGCGCCCAGCTGATCCTGGTACATCTTTTCCTTAACTGTAGGTTCCATCTGAACGAAGTACAAAGTGGCTACTTTCAGTGTCTTAATGCTGGTTACTAAGTAGTGGTCTTAATGATGAAAATAGACGCAGTGAAGATTTGGTGCTCTGTCTCTCTCCTGGGTGAATCTGCAATGTGTGTGTGTGTGTGTGTGTGTGTGTGTGTCTGTGTGTGTTGGGAAGAGTGATATTTCCTCTGAGACCATACACTCTCCCAACACTTGTTAGAGATAATTAGCTAAGGGAATTTTCAAAAATAAAGTTTTACTCCATTGGGTGACCAGAAAAGGAAGTATCCAATCCTATATCAACTCTGAAACCCATAAGGAGTTCTTCCTTTTCTCACACTTGAATCCTTTGATCTTTAAAGTGTTCCCTGTGCTGAGTGTACATCAGAGATCAACCCAGTTTCCCTTATGCTGCTTCTTATATGGCTTCTTATCTGGGGCTGGGGGGTGGGATATGTGGAAGTACCTTGTAGCTATACCTCAAGTGGTGTAACCATCAATGTGCTCAACATTCTCTCTATTCAGATTCAGCTCTGCTAGGTCTTGTTGCACCTTTACCTTTTTCCCTTTCTTATAGGTTTCCTAAATGTGATCTTTCTCCTCTCCTTGTCTACAGTCTGGTCAACCCACTTGGACTTCCAAGTGAAGTCCCAAGAAAGAGAAGGAGCTGTGGACATGGCATTTCTGAGGCTGCAGTCAAATTTGGTAAGTTAATGATCTTGTATAAGAAGGAATGTGACCTAGGCCTCTAAACTACACAATGTACTGTTTTGTTTCGTTTTTTTAAGAAACTTAGGTTATGGCCAAATCATGGACAATTAAATTTATTATGCCAATACCCCACAGTCTGTCTATATACTCTATTTGCATAGACTTGGTCAAATTTTAAAGGTCGTGGTTTAATAACACTTATTCTGTGAGAAAGCTAGAGAGAGATTTTGAGCTCTTTAATGGAATTCTTACCAAAAAAATGAATTTAGAAAGTCATAGAATCTAATGAATTGGAAAATCTTAATAAAATTATCAATTATAGTCAATTATAGTCCTGCATCACATGAAAGTATATTGAATAATGAGCACTCGGTAATTGTGAGTGGTGAGTATTGACAACTGGGACTTTGAACTCCAACATGGAAACTCAATGAAAGAAATAAAAATTGTTCTTCTGGGCTTTCTATGTCTTTGCATTTACCACATTTTCCCTTTGGCAAACAATGAGCAACTTGTCTAGCTATGAAGTGCCCATACCTTTCTTAACCCTGGGACTGGACTTGATAATCCATTCCTCCAAAGACTCTAAGCAGTAAATCCCTATTCTTGCTCTTTATAAGCTGATTAGATAATAGTCCATACTGGAGTATTATTTGGTTCAATTTTTTAAAGAAATAGTGTGAAATTTAAATTACCTGGTCAAGAATATAGACATCATAGAGGATATACAAGTTTGTCTTGTTTCCAAAACAGTGGAAACATATTTAAATGCCAGAATTGATAAATTGTATCACCATAATTAAATAATTAATGTGCATGGCTTTTGTGAAAAAACTGTCATGTCACTGTGTTTAGAAGCCATTCTACTGGGTTCAAATAAGGATAGACACACTCACATCATTTAAAATAATATTCTCAGCAAACAGAGAAATTAGCCATTAGTTATTTATAGTCCATAAATGCAGGAATGCAGTCCTCACAAAGGGACGGTTTGGCAAGGAAGAGTAACGATTGAATTGATGTGACAATATGAGAAAAAAGGTGGACAGATGGTTTAACCACCAGGAAAACTTTGAATAAGAATGAAAAATTTATGAGGATAATCCTTGTTGAATAATCCCTGGTTGATTTGAGAAACAGAAAGAAAATAAAATAACTTGGGTTTGTATTCTACTTTATGGTCAATAAACATTATGTACATACATATAAGTAATATATACATATAATACATATTATAAGGAAAATTCTGAGTATGATAACCATGGAAAGAGACATTCACTGTCAATCACAGTCACCTTGCACTTCCTTTAAGTAGGGACAAATGATGCCTGGCCTAGGCTCATTCTATAATAGCAGAGTTTCTCAGTGTTGATACATCCTGGTGGGCAAATTTTAACTGTATTTCTCATTTTCTGAGTAAAAATGTGGTTTGTTTGTCTACATCTTTGCCTGTAATACCATGACAGTTACCTATTTGCCTTCTTCAATTTATAAGCAATAAGATTCTTTACATTAAAATTCATGCAACAAATCAAAAGATCTAAGTTGCAGTCTCAATGTTACCGCTCATTTATTTTTTTGTATGTAGATTTGGTATAATTACTGTGCTGCTTAACTCTACAGTTAGAGTTGTGATTGATGGAGTGAAATCACAGGAGATCTAGTTGGTTCCATGTACCAGCTCTGTAATCTGGGGCAGGTTATTTCATCACCCTCTTAGGTTCAGTGGCTTAATCTGTAATATTGACTAATAAAACTGCTACCTCCTGGGGTTTCATTGAGAATGAAATGAGGTAAACTGTATCAGATAGTTAAGATTAGTGCCTAACTCATAAGAGGTATACATTATTAGTTATATTAATATTTATATAACTTGTAATTAATGATTTTTTAGTATTTTCAGATATTTAAAACATATAGAAATTTACAAAGACTAATAGAAAAAATACTTACACTCTACAATTCAGACAATAACTATTTCTTTATGGTCATACTTTCTTCCAACTATTCTTAAATAAAACATTGTAGATAAAAAGTCCCAGTCTTTGACCCAGTTTCCTCTACAGAGGCATCCACTGTCATCAGTTTTGTATATCTACCTTTCCAGTTCATTTGTATATACCTATATATGTTCTTTCTTAACCATTTTATAACATCATTTTTTAAAATTGCCATTTTACAAGAGCTGGAGGGAAAGCCCTTACTAACAATGCTGGGTTGATTATAAGTATTGTTCCCTAGTTGTCAAATCAAAGGATTGTCTATCTACCTAGATATTATCACATTTATCCATCACCACTGTAGAAGCTTGTTGCAGCCTCTGGAGTGATGACTTTGACAATCCTTTAATTTCCAATAAGTGTCAAAGTTTTGATGTACAAAATCTTAAAGCTATTGTTGGGAATACATGCCACAACATAATTTAATTATGGCAAAGCATTCTTAGAGCAGTGGATTTGAGCCCTATTTTATGCCCAATATACCTGAGAAATGCATTCCCTTTCAATGAGAGTCACAACTCTATTACTTTTTACTAATTGCTAAGGAAAATATTCAAAAATATTAGTAAGGGGGACTCTGCCTTTGACTAATTTACATTATATAGTACATTCACCAAAGACATAAAACTACCACCAAATAATTAAAAGTGTAAAATATCCTAGAAGATACAAAATCTTTTTGTTCTATGAGATCACAAGAGACAGCTAAATAAAATATTCAATGAGGCTTCCTGGAATTGAAGTTCTTTGTGAGAATAAATGTGAAAAAGAGGAAGGAAAAAGCTATTAACAGACTGCTTAATATTAGTTCTGGGATTGAGTTCTGGGAATTGCTTTATTTCTGTCTTTTTCATTTTTATTAAAAAAAAAAAAAAAAAAAAAACATTCCCAACATCAGAAAAGTCATCCAGTCCCAGGATTAAAATACACCTCAGTGATGCAAAATACCATCTTATCACAGAGGATTTGAATAGGTTGGGTAGAGGGGATATTGAGGTGATGATGTGCGCTGTTCATTATCATCTTGTCTGACACATATATGTCAGGGTCATGTTCCAGTAAATTAAATGGATGGAATCATAAGTGTAGATATAAACAATGATGAAGTAATCTTCTTCCTAAAATCTTGCTTGATCACTTGTACCCTGTTGAGTTTGGCTATGACTCTAGGTTTCCCAGTATTGATGAGACAGTATTTAGAATGAGATTTCACCTAACACCAAGTCTGGTTCTCTGATTCAGATATCCAAGCCACTATTCCTATCATGGGTTATGTACGACTAGGAAAATTTGCTAATTCCCCATTGTTTTAAAAAAAAGGGGGGGAAATGTTGAGTGTTCATTCCTTGTATAATAATCAGCTTTTGAAAGTAATTTTTTATGTCCTGCCAAATCAAAAAGAGTGATGCAAAATGTTAGTAAATAATCACAGCCAGAAGCCTGCAAAACTCCCAAATATTGTGCTCTTCAGACCAAATAGTGACTTAATCAGTACCTACTGAAATTTTGGGTCAAGCATCAAGCATCCCACATCCCACATATCCAACCAAGTTTTCATTCTATCATTTTACCAGTCATTCCATTTTGAGGGAGTATTTCTATGCTCTTTACAGACACTCATCTTTCTCCTAACAGGTTATATGTGGTCACAGGTGATGGAAAAGGACAATATAAGTTCTTTTGAAGGCTTCATCTTGGTAGGCTTCTCTGACCGTCCCCACCTGGAGATGATCCTCTTTGTGGTTGTCCTCACCTTTTATCTGCTGACTCTTTTTGGCAACATGACCATCATCTTGCTTTCAGCTCTGGATTCTCGACTGCACACACCAATGTATTTCTTTTTGGCCAATCTCTCATTCCTGGACGTGTGTTTCACCACAGGCACCATCCCTCAGATGCTCTACAATCTTTGGGGCCCTGACAAGACCATCAGCTATGTGGGTTGTGCCATCCAGCTCTACTTTGTCCTGGCCCTGGGAGGCGTGGAGTGTGTACTCCTGGCTGTCATGGCATATGACCGTTATGCTGCAGTCTGCAAACCCCTGCACTACACTGTCATTATGCACCCACGTCTCTGTGGGCAGCTGGCTTCAGTGGCATGGTTGAGTGGCTTTGGCAATTCTCTCATAATGGCCCCCCAGACACTGATGCTACCCCGCTGTGGGCACAGACGGGTGGACCACTTTCTCTGTGAGATGCCAGCACTAATCGGCATGGCCTGTGTAGATACTATGACCCTTGAGGCTCTAGCTTTTGCCTTGGCAATCTTTATCATCCTGGTACCACTCATCCTCATCCTCATCTCTTACAGTTATATTGCACGGACAGTGCTTAGCATTAAGTCAGCTGCTGGGCGAAAGAAAGCCTTCAACACTTGCAGCTCCCATCTAATTGTTGTCTCCTTCTTCTATGGTACAATCATATACATGTACCTCCAGCCAGCAAACACTTATTCCCAGGACCAGGGCAAGTTTCTTACTCTTTTCTACACAATTGTCACTCCCAGTGTTAATCCCCTAATCTATACACTGAGAAACAAAGATGTTAAAGAGGCTATGAAGAAGGTGCTGGGGAAGGGAAGTGCAGAAGTATAGTAAGGGGTGGTCAAATTTTGAAATTTTCGTTTGACCCATCTTCTATAGATGTTGTTATATTTAGCAAATGAAGGAATGTTCTGGCATTACAGATTGAAGAGGCACTTAATGAGATGGGGAATTCAATGGTTTAGCTAGGTCAGGAAACGGAATATTCCTCCTTAGTTGAAAATCACTGGTGTTCCTCTCAAGCCCCTCTAAGTCCAGCATTCTTCACCAGGAAGGCTCCAATCCAGGATGAAACAGAGATCTACACTTGCAAAATACCACCCATGAATGTAGACCCCAGCCATTTTTGTTCCCATGCCAGTTTCTATCACAATGATTTATACTTAGTAGGTCCTCAAGAAATAAGAAAGAAAGATCTTAGAAATAGGGCAGAAGAAGCACTTGTTTTTTCTAGACAGTTCAAATGTGCTTGTATAGTGCCAAATGCTTGAATGAGAGCCAAAATAAATTGTTCAATTATCTAGCTTTAGTACCTCCAACACCATAATTGACTCATGCATTCTGCATATTTTTAATCATTTATGTAATTGAGTTTGATCATTTATATTTGACTTTCTGAAGCAATAGAAAATGAAAAAGAAAGGAGATATAGCAAGACCTTGAAGTACTCACTTTATATAGAAGGAAGAATTTCTTGTTAATACTCAGTCCTTTTTAATACTTGTTAGTGATAAAAGAAGGCTGAAGGGTCTTCTTGCTAAAAATGTTTGAATATTTAATTTCCACTTTTCCCAATGTTATCAGGATGACTTTGAATGGAGGCACAGAGAAATGAGATGAACTCTGGTAAACTGTTAGAATCTTTATGATTGGGTATTTTCTGGATGCTCCTTTCTTCACATTTACATTAGTGACAACAATACCTCACCAGTCATAATGGAAATTGACTTGGTTTGTGTTAAATAAATGAATGTCCATCTTAAAGGCAAGCATGTTTCTTCAGAACTGACATATCATTTGGATGAATCCCATCTCATAATTTGGGAAAAGATATATTATGTTAGAATTTCTGCAAGTGAATGAGGATTCTAAAATTTGGAAGTATTACCAGTGGCACCATAGGGAACTGGATAAAAAATAAATTTAGCAATTTGTCATTTAAACTCCTTCAAAAATTTTAAGAAATGTCAGGTTAATCTAGAGACACCAGAAAATAGACTCCATACCTACTAAATTTTCCCTAAAACATATTATTGTCAGACACAATGTGCATATTTTCCTATTTTTGAGCATTAAATCTTGTATTTGTATGGGTAAATTAGATTACATTTTATTTAGATTAGTTAGGTCTTAAGAGAATAGGTTTTTAGTTTAGTGTTTTTGTTTGTTTGTTTGTTTGTTTTCTGAGACAGAGTCTCACTCTGTTGCCCAGGCTAGAGTGCCATGGCGTCAGCCTAGCTCACAGCAGCCTCACACTCCTGGGCTCAAGCGATCCTTCTGCCTCAGCCTCCCTAGTAGCTGGGACTACAGGCATGCACCACCATGCCCAGCTAATTTTTTTCTGTATATATTTTTAGCTTTCCATATAATTTCTTTCTATTTTTAGTAGAGATGGGGTCTCGCTGTTGCTCAGGCTGGTCTCAAACTCCTGAGCTCAGATGATCCTCCTGCCTCGGCCTCCCAGAGTGCTAAGATTACAGGCGTGAGCCACCACACCCGGCCTGAACATGACAGAGATATTAAAGCAGGATTGTTCCTGGGAGCCATGGGATTATTGAGACAGGCAATTTTGCTCAAGTTCCTCAAGTTTGTTCAAGGACTTCACACTGGCCCTGCCAAAAATTTTTAAGAACTGCTCTGAAGTCTAAGGTATTTCTTATTCAGTCTTCTTTCCCTCCCTTTCTCCTCTGGAATGGGACCTTCCACAGCAGTCTGATGGCTCCCCCAGCCTCTATGTGGCTCCCTCCTCATTTACCCTCACAGATATTTTCCCCAATAAATCTCTGACATGTTTAATCACCTCATGTTTTCTGCTTTCCAGAGAACCTAAACTCACACAGAAACTTAATTTCATTATACTTCTCAATCTGTTTTACATAATATTTTATTTGTTTTATTTTGCTTTATTTGAAAATAAACTTTTCATTTCAGAACAGTTTTAGATTTATAGAAAAACTGGGAAGGTAGTACAAAGAGTTCCCACATACCCTATAACCAGTTTTCCTTATTATTAATTTCTTATATTAATATTAGTCTATGCTGTAGACTGAATGTTTGTGTCCCTCCAAAATTTATATGTTGAAATCCTAACCCCCAATGTGAGGGCATTAAGAAGTTGGGTCTTTGGTAAGTGATTAAGTCATAAGGGTGGAGTCCTCATGAATAGGATTAGTGTCCTTATAAAAGGGACCTCAAGAGTTCCTTTGCCCCTTCTGCCATGTGAGGAAGCAGTGAAAGGATGGCATGAGCCAGTAAGCCCCCTCACCAAATACCAAATATGCCAACACCTTGATCTTGGACTTCCCAGCCTCCAAAACTGTGAGAAATAAATTTCTTTTGCTTATAAGCCACCCAGGTTATGGTATTTTTGTTATAACAGCCTGAACAGACTAAGAGAGTCTGGTATATTTGTTACAATTAATGAACCAATATTGATATGCTACATTAACTAAAGTCTGTATTTCCTTTTCCTATTCAAGGATCCAATGCAGAATACCATATTCTGTTTGGTTATCATGGCTACTTAAGCCTTCCTTGACTATGACAGTTTCTCAGTGGCCTTGGTTTTGATGGTCTTGACAGTTTTGAGGAACACCAGCATTTTGTAAATGCCTCTCCATCGGGATTTCTATTATATGATGTTATGCTCATGATTACAGTGGTGTAATGAGTTACTGGGAGGAGGATCATAGAGGTAAAGTGACATTCTCATCACATTGTATCAAGGTCATATACTATCATTATGATTTATCACTGCTGATGTTGATTTTGATCATCTGGCTGAGATAATGACTGTCAGCTTTCTGCATTTTAAAGTTACTCTTTTTACCCTCTTCCACATTATACTCTTTGGAAGGAAGTCATTATGTGTAGCCTTCAATTAAATAGTAAGGAGTTGTACTCCTCCTCCTTGGGGATAGAGCATCTCCATAAATTATTTGGAATTCTTTTGCATGAGAGATCTGTCTGTTCTCCCCAATTGATTCATTTATTTAATCATTTATATCAGTATGAACTCATAGACAATTGTTGTGTACTTTGGGTTGTGATCCAATACTGTTCTATTTATTTTTAAAATTGTTACAGCTTTGGCCATTGGGAACTCTTTCCATTTGTCTCTGTGACATACCCCATTATTTATTTTTAAACACTCATTACTTGCTGGTACTACAAGATGCTTCAGTCTCATCTTGTATATTTTTTGCCCCAGTTCTAAAATCAGCCATTTCTCCAAGAAGCCTCATTCTTTTCACTGTGGAATGGTATTTGAAACCAAGATCTAGGTCCTAGGTGTGCCTATTTACTACTGCAATATTGTTCCTTCTAGGCCCTCTCAGCTGAGAGAGAAGTAGATATATGTGTGCATAGTAACCCCTGTATATACATATATAAAAAAATATTTCTATATGTAACCATCTGATTGTATGTTAAACTAAGCATGAGTTCATACTGATGTCTCCAACTCTAGTTCGTTACCGCATAGATCATTCTAGCCTCCTCCCCTTCCTTACCAGTAAGCGCCAATTCCAACAGTGAAAAACCTGGCTCCCATCATCCACCATTAGTTTATTTAATTTTTCAATATATATAGCAGTGTTTTCTATAATCTTTTAATTTTTGAATGCTTAAAGATTTTGTTTATTCTTAACATTTTGAAATTTCATCATGATTTCTATATTTGTCAGCTATTGACAGAATAAAAGTGTGTAACAAAACACCCAAGAACTCAGTAGCTTAAAATTATTTTTTCATATTCATGGAAATGGAAAATTATTCTTCTTATTGAAGATAACTAGAAGACTAAAAAAAGCCAAGCCACACAAGATCTCTGTTTATGTTGTGTCTGCAAGCATTTCACTGATCAAAACAACTCACGTGGTCAGGCCTAATATCAATGGAATGGAAAGTCTACTCTACCCACATCAGGAGGAGGGAAGGACATGATTATTTGCTTAACAATAATCTTAAGTGTCAGCGAGTAGAGGCATGTTTGTGCTTGTGTGTATATATATTATATACATACATCTATACATATACACATAGGGTGCATGTTTATGCGTATATAAGTGGAAAATGATTTAATAATATTATCAGCATTCTTTGGGCACTTTCCACTTGATAATTCATGTCTTTCTTGAATTCACATAAATTCACATCATTTTTTTAAAAAATACAGTTTTCTTTTTGCTCTCATTACTAGAAATATAGCATGAGAGTTGAAAGACAGTGTGCTCAGTCTATTAGCTGGAATAAAACCAACCATTTTCTTATGATTCAAACTATCTCAATATCTCTTATTCTTCCCAGTTTACCTCAGCAGTAGATCAATATTCCAACGATACTACTTGAGCTTAAATCCTTTTTGAAAAGAAATGTAATTTCAGGGCTTAGGTCTAATCAAAAACTGTAAACTAAGTTTGCATTTGCCTATTCTTTTCTTACCTCAGTCTTCCAAATGCATGGTTTGGCTTGTGATTATCTTTCAAAAAAATTTTTAGAGCAATTTTTGTGAAACCATGGATAAGTCAAAAATTCGTGTTATTTTCAAGTATGAGTTCTGTCGTTGAATCAACGCAGCACAGACAGCTCGAAATATCAACAAAGTGTTTGAGAAGGATGTGGCACAGTACCTTGAGGGTTTGAGAATTTCCATTCTGGTGATTTCAATCTTGAAAATGAGCCATGTGGGCGACCAGAGACCACGGTGGAGAATGATGAGCTGAAAGCTTTAATGGAAGCTAATTCCTCTTAACCTACTTGTGAATTAGCAGCAAAGTTTGATGTTACCATTCCAACAACATTGGACCATTTCAAATCGGCAAGGTAAAGAAGCTGGATAGATGGGTACTACATGAATTAAATGAGCGCCAGAAGAGAAATCGTCTCAAAGCTTGCCTTTCTTTGCTGTCACGACATAAAGGTGAACCATTTCTACACCATATTATTACATGTGATGAAAAAATGGATTCTTTTTGACAATCGCAAGTGTTTGGCACAATGGTTGGATGAAGATTAAGTTTCAAAACACAGTCCAAAACCGAATATTCTTCAAAAAAAGCTAATGGTGTCTGGTGGTTCAGTGCTGGTATTATCCACTACAGCTTCATGAAATCTGGTCGGTCTATTACAGCGCATGTCTACTGCAACCAGTTGGACGAAATGATGAGGATGCTTGCGATTAAGTAGCCCAGATTGGCCAGTAGAGACAGGCCAATCCTCTCGCAAGACAACGTGTCATCACGTCTTGCATGAACAATGCTGCTCAAACTACAGCAGCTGAACTTGGAAACTCTGTCATCCACCATATTCACCAGACCTTGCAGCAACTGACTACCACTTCTTCCAGGCTTTGGATCACCTCTTGCAAGGAAAAATATACAATTCCCAACAAGCTGTGGAAAACGCCTTTCACAATTTCATCGCCACTGGCTCTCCAGGCTTCTTTGCTGCTGGCATATACAAGCTACCTTAAGACGGCAAAACTGTGTTGATAGCTTAGGCACATACTTTGATGAATTATACTGCTTCCTATTTGAGATATAATAAATTACACTTTGATTCGAAATCGGACATTTCATATTTAATGACCTATACACTATTATAGTCCCATTTAAAGGATTGTAGTGAGGATCAGTATTTATGGCAAGCTCTCAGTAACTGTTACCTAATACCATTACTTTCCTTGTTTAGCTCTGATCCTTTAGTCTTGGTTCCTGGCAGACTTCATTCTAGCTTGAGGTGCAGTGATTGTTACCTTTTAGATCAGAGGAACTCTGAGCCCGGCCAGAGCGTCTTTCCTTTTCATCCTTTATTCTACCACTTTTAAGGAGAGAGAATCTTCCGTTGGTTGTGGCTTTTATTTTCAACGGCTAACGGAGATGAGCTGGACACACCTCCAACACCCTTTTCTTGGTGCACAAGCGGTCCCAATACCCGGATCCCCAGCCTAGTTACCCACTGTACACTTCGGGCCCTGGCCCTAGACGGGGAAGTCAATGGCAGGTGGCACAGCCACAGCCACAGCACCGCCCCGCTGCTGGGGACAGCCCAACCATGGCAGCAACTGCCGCCTGATCAGGAAATAGAGCGAGGCGCAAGCTCCGCCCCCCTCACGTCACAGTAGGGGGCGGGTGCCTACCGCACGCTCCGCCCCATCCCCTTCTGGAAGTGAAGCATGGGCTAGTCTGGTTCCCTTACTCTATTCTTTAGCCTTTACATTAACTTCATAATCTCAAATTATGTTAATAGTTAGTTTACACTGAAATAATGTTTATGAGTTAATTTGCACACACGTACGTGCTTGGTTTTTTGTTTTTTTTCCCAATTTATTTAGCAAATGTTTATTGGGCATCTACTGAATTCCACAGACTGTTCTGGAATTTAAGCTACAGCAGTAAACAGAATAGACAAAAATCTCTGCCCTCACAAAGCTTACATTCTACCAGAAGATAAGTACAATAAATATTAAGTATAATAAATAACTTAAAATACATATAAGAAGGTGATAATTATATGTAAAAAATTTTAAGTAAGTTTAAGAGAATTTCGGAGTGCTGAGGGGGAAGTTTCAATATTAAATATCATGTTCAGGGTAAGCTTCATTCGCAATATGAGATTTGAGCAAAGATCTGAAGGAGTTGGATAAGGTATCCAAGAGCACATCAGGCAAGAATGTAGAGGCAGGTAGAGCAAGTCCTAAGGTTCACAGACCACTAGCTCTTTGAGGAACAAGAATAAGGCCAAGATGAGAATGAGGGAGTGTGTTCTGGTCAAGATGGTCTATGTTGTAATAACAAAAAACTCAAAACCGCAGTGGTTTAACAAAACAAATGTTATTTCTCTCTAGTACTTTGTCTGCAATGAGGGTCCTTATGGGAGCTCCATTTGTCAAAGTCACTCAGAGACAAAACACAGCAGAGATTTCATGTTGACTTGTGCCTTCATGATCACCACAGAGTGGGAACCTGTTCCCTGGTTTTGAAAGCTCCTACCTGGAAATGACAAATGATACTTCTCACATTTCTTTGATCAAATCAAGTCACAAGGTCATATTTAAGGGGGACAGGCAAATGTAATCCTAGCACATGCACAGATGGTATGAGAAATACAAATAGTTGAGACAGTGCTTACAATGGCTACAGTTCATTTTTACTGTAACCCAATACTGGTTTATTTTCCTTCCTGCACACATGCAAAAATATGCTCAACTCCTCCAAGAAGGCAACATCTCCTCAGTCCCAATTGCTTTTGGCATTTAGCTGAAAGTCTAGAAACTTCAGGTAATGTGGATTAGTCTCTTGGGGATCCTCATGATCTAGAAACCTATGAACTGAAAGATGTCCCCATGCACACACACACACAGACACCCAATATTCATCAATGGAAATATTCAAGTGGAAGAAGTCTAATAAGAAGGAGAGTGTGGCTAATTGGGTCAAATGCTTTTGGTTGGTCAAGTTAGATAAGGATTGAAAACTGACAAAAGTTGTTTGTGTATATTGGTGGGACCAAATGCCAGACTAGACAAAGTGTAAAAGATAATGGGAGAAATAGAATTTATTTCTAAGAAACTTTTCTGGCATATTTGTTTCTTCCTGAGAATAATCTAGTCAAAAGTGAAAACTTGATGTTGTAGAAGGATGGCCCTATTTCTGGAGTTATGCCCATAAGTATGTGGGGTAGAATCAGATATTAATGTAATGAACAAGTGGAGGGACTGGTCTTTTTTAGGAGCATGAGTGATTCATGTGTGGTAACAGGCAGGAAGGCAGAGTAGGTGATGATGCTGGTAGGTGGCAGAGGTAGAAGTGGGAGTCTGTAGAGTTCTTTTCTGATTACCTCAATTTTCTCAGTAAATTTAATAACAAATTTAATCATTTGAGAGAGAGTGAGTGAGTGAGAGGAGGTGCTGGTGATTTGAGGAAGGAAGAGAAAGTGTGAAATAGTCATCTGTGAAAGTAAAAAAAGTAAAAGGACTAGGGAAGCATACAATTGCTTGGCAACATTGCAGGTTTACTTGAGGTGCATGTACGGTTGTGGATTTGAAATGAGACCATTCAAAAGGGTGTGTAGTTTTCTCTAGTCTTACATTAGGACAAGCATGGGGTTGGTAGAGACTTGGACTTACTCAAAGTTGTGATATTGCAAATTTTGGCTAAGGAAGTAAGAGAAGGATAGGAAAGAGGCAAGTAAGAAAAAAAGTGCTCAACTCAGTGGACTAGAGGAGTTGAAGGATAATTAGAGTCAAAGGTCAAGAGGAAGTCACTAAAAAAATAAGTGTTGCTTGAGAAAGAGATGCTTGAGATTAAGATTATGGAAAGGATCCAGTTGCCCAAATTACAAGTTCAAGCATCACCCATGAGTCTGTCCTTTTCCTCATTGTTCGCATACAATAAATAATCTTGTTAGTTTTTCCTCCTCAATATCTCTGTGTTTCTTGAATTTGTTATTACTTTCCACTTCTAAACTCATCTGCGTTATGACAAGAATGTCCCAATTTCTCTCTTGGCCTTGATCCTCTCAAATTTATTTCCACAGTCCAGTAAATATACTCATACTAAAATGCAAGTCTGTTTATGGCTGAAACCATAGCAGTGATTCGCCCCTGCCCCAAAACCTGCATTGCAATTATTGTAAAGTGTGAACTGTTAACATGGTTGGTTTTTAACTCTCTGAACAATCACTCCAGTCAATGCAAAACTTTCTTTACTTTCCATATAATGTTATTTAATGCTGTGTGAGATTCATCCATTTTTATCTTCAGTACTGTAGAATATTTCTTTATGTGAATTGACCCCACAGTGTATTAATCAGGTTTACAATTCATATTCATTTAGGTGATTTCTTTACAAATAAAGCTGTTATGAACATTCTTGTATCTCTCTTGGGTATATGTTTTTCTATAAATATTGAAATTTCTGGGACATAGTATATATGAATCTTCAATTTTTCTACATATACACCTGTTTCCATTAATTTATATTAATTATTTTTATTTACTATTAAACCACATGTACACAGTGGTCAATAAACTAAGAAAAACTTACTTATGGCTTGTGGAGATGAATGAAGAAGAATAAGATATAGATAGTTACCATTTTATTGTCAATACAAAGGTCAGGACTGCACTCATTTACCCTTAGACTCTACTCCATCAAAAATTACCTATGCCTATTTTTTCTTTTGCAAAATACTCACTGTAAAAGTAGCAAATCTTCAACATATTTTATATTTACTATTACTCTGTAGTTAACTAATACAATCAACAAATATTTATTGAGTAACTACTATGTGCTAACACTTTGCTAAGCATTGGGAATACAGCAGTACACAAAATACTTAATGGAAGTGAAACTATTATAAAGTAGAAAAATAGTGAGTAGTTAACAAACACAATAGAATCAATAATCCAATGTTTATCTTTGTCTTGGATAGGACAGTAATTTTGACACAATGTCGTAACTTCCTCCTTCTTACCTTCCTCTGGATTGTGAGATCCTTGAGGGCAGATACATGATATTTATTATAGCCCAAATGTCTTTCACAGCCTGAAAATATGTTTGATGAATAGAAATTTATTGCATTCCCAGAGTAATTCTGCATTAGAAGGTTTTATGGGATTTATTCCTGAAGGGTGAGTATAGAACAAAAAGTCACTGACAGAGAACAGCTCTCCTGGGTACTCTTACTAAATCCCTGCTCAACAAAATGCCTTCCAGAAGTGAGTGGGTGATTATTTCAGTTACATTGGAAAAGTTTAAGATTTGATGATGTGAATGATATTGTTGGGTGAATTCCCAGGACTACTGAGTAGCTCTGAGAGGCAACTGTATAGCAAAGGGATGACAACAGTAACAAGAGCTGACTTGCTTTACCTCTCCACTGTAATCAGTCCTTAATTGACTGTTTCTCCTCTAAGACAGATAACCCTAGAGATTGCTCCATTTTGTGAACCATAACAAAACTCATTTGAAACTTTCTGATAGCTACATGCAGCATGGGGAGAACATGTTAATCAGTTCTACTCTTCTAAGTGCCAGATCCCTATGGACATAGAGAAAACAAGATCCTTGTTATCAGTAGCTCCATGCTAATAATTATAGTAATGAGATCTCCAGGGTCTTGTTCTTTCTTCCAACTTTTATAAAGAATTGCAGAAGTTAGAAATCACCTTCCCATTTGTTCTAGTTTTAAATATTACCCATTGACCTCATCGCTCAGAATCCCTTAAGATTCTCCGAAGTTATCCGGAGGGAATTACATGAGTAAATGTAGCCATATTTCAATTTTACCAGAAAGCAGAAATGGCCTAATAAAAACTACTTTTATAAATAAATCTAAACATTTCTTATTCTTGTTTTTCCAATATATAATTCCATCTTTTCTTTCTCAACTCTGTTTGAACTTAACTATCAGAGGAAATAAGTCAATTGTTTAATGAACTAATAGGCTAAGTATATGTTCTTTACACTTAGAAGACAGCAAAAACAGGAAAAAATAAATGACGTAAAATCCTTCTCTTTTTTTGCACCTAAATGTCAATCTGTGAAAAAAAAAAAAAAACAAAAAAAAAACATTTCTTATTTCCTACTAAATTGCTGGGTGTTGTGAGGAAATAATGCAATGATAAATTTAGTTATGTGGCTGCATTAAGGGGTGGATCAGAAAACTAGACAGCGGGAAAGCTCAGTATTGGTGTGATCCTGTGTCACAGAATTGTGGGCTTTATAAAACATGCCTATAACTGATTAAAGTAATTTTTACACTTTAGAAATAAGATACAAAGATATGTGTTCTCTGTGAGGGTTAGAGTCTTCTGGGGCCAAACCTAAACATTAAACTCAAGCTAAATTATTTTTATTTACTTCCAAAATTGTATTTAACTCTTTTAGATGTTAAAGGAACATATAGTCATGGTTATATATTACATTTTTATATGGTTATATGTTAACTTTTTTAATTTTGGAAGAATGAAAGGTGAAAATTAAAAATCCATTTGCTTCAAACTCCAGTTGTCTTTGCATATTTATGTAAACCATAGTATCTTAGAAATTGAAGAAGAGGAAATCCTTCCAAATTCATTCTATGAGGCCAGCATTACCCTGATACCCAAACCAGACAAGGACACAACAGAAAAAGAAAATTACATGCCAATGTCCCCGATGAACATAAATACAAAAATTATAAACAAAATACTAGCACACCAAATTCAACAGCACATTTAAAAGATTATTTACCATGATCAAGTGGGATTCATCTCAAGGATGAAAGGATAGTTCAACATACACAAATCAATAAATATGACATATCACATTAAAAGAATTAACAAAAACCATATGATGAAGAAAATGCATTTGATAAAATTCAACATCCTTTTACAATAAAAATTTCAACAAACTAGGTATGGAAGAAACATACCTAAACACAATAAAGGCCATATAGGACAAACCCATAGCAACATCACACTGAACAGGAAAAAGTGAAAAGATTTTTCGGTGACATCTGGAAAAAGAAAATGATGCCCATTTTTAGCACTTTTATTCAACATAATACTGAAAGTCCTAGCCAGAGCAATTAGGCAAGAGAAAAAAATAAAAGACATCCAAATTGGAAAGGGGAAAATCAAATTATCCCTGTTTGCAGATGACATAATCTTATATATAGAAAACCCTAAAGACTCCACCAAAGAAAAAAAACCTGTTAGAACTAATAAACAAATTCAGTAAGGTTGCAAGATACAAAATCAACATACAAAGATCAATAGTGTTTCTATATACCAATAGTGAACTATCTGAAAAAGAAATCAATCCCATTTACAGTAGCTACTGAATAAATAAATAAGATACCTAGAAATAAATTTAACCTAAGAGGTTGGAGGAGGTTAAAGATCTCTACAATAAAAACTATAAAACATTGATGAAGGAAATTGAAGAGGACACAAATAAAAGGAAAGATACTCATGTTAATGGATTGAATGAATTAACATTGTTAAAATGTCCATAGTATTCAAATCAAACTACAGATTAAATGCAATCCTTATCAAAAGACCAATGACATTCTTCACATAGAAAAAAAAATCCCAAAGTTTGTATGGAACCACAAAAGACCCTAAATTGCCAAAGCAACTTTGAGCAAAATACTACTTGACTTCAACATATACTACAAAGCTATAGTAACTAAAACAGCATGGTACTGGCATAAAAACAGACATATAAATGAAGGGAAAAGAATATAGAACCCAGAAATAAATCCATACACTTACAGCTAACTTATTTTTGTAAAAGGTGCCAAAACACACATTGGGGAAAGAACAGTATCTTCAATAAATAGTGCTGGGTAAACTGGATATTCACAAGCAGAAGAATGAAACTAGACTCCTATCTTTCACAATATGCAAAAATCAACTCAAAATGTACTAAAGTCTTCAATGTAAGACTCAAAATGATAAATCTACTAGAATAAAACATAGGAGAAGCACTTCATGACATTGGCATGAGCAAGGATTTTTTTGGATAAGACCTCAAAAGCACAGACAACAAAACCAAAAGTAGACAAATGAGATTACATCAAACTAAAAAGCTTATGCACAGGAAATGAAAGAATCAACAGAGTGAATAGACAAACTATAGAATGGGAGAAAATATTTGCAAACTATGCATCTGATAAGGGAGTAATATCCAGAACATATAGGAACTCAAATAATGCAATAGCAAAAAACAAAGTAATCTGACTTAAAAATAGGCAAAAGACACAAATAGATACTATATTTCTCAAAAGAAGATACACACGTGGCCAAGTGTATGATAAAATGCACAATATCACTAATTATCAGGGAAATGCAAATCAATACCACAATAGGATATCACCTCACCCCAATTAGAGTGGCTAATAACAAAAACAAAAAATTACAAATGCTAGCATGGATGTGGAGAAAGAGGAAAACTCATATACTGTTGGTGAGAATGTAAATTAGTACAGCCATTATGGAAAACAGTATGGAGGTTCCTCAAAAAATTAAAAATAGAACTACCATATGATCCAACAATCCTACTATTGAGTATATATACAAAGGAAATAAACTCAGTATGTTGAAAAGATATCTGCATTCCCATGTTTATTGCAGCATCATTCACAATAGCCAAGGTGTGGCATCAAAGTGTCCATCAACAGATGAATGGCCAAGGAAAATGTGGCATATATACACAAAGGAATAATATTCTTTTTTTTTTTTTTGAGACAGTGTCTGGCTTTGTTGCCCAGGCTAGAGTGAGTGCCGTGGCGTCAGACTAGCTCACAGCAACCTCAAACTCCTGGGCTCAAGTGATCCTCCTGCCTCAGCCTCCCGAGTAGCTGGGACTACAGGTGTGTGCCACCATGCCCAGCTAATATTTTCTATATATTTTTAGCTGTCCAGCTGATTTCTTTCTATTTTTTAGCAGAGACAGTGTCTTGCTCTTGCTCAGGCTGGTCTCAAACTCCTGACTTCGAGCGATCCTCCAGCCTCGGCCTCCCAGAGTGCTAGGATTACAGGTGTGATCCACCGCACCCAGCCAAAGTCCAGAATTTAGTTTTTTATTTGAAAATAATTTAAAGAACATCAATCAAATTGCATGTATTTATTTTGCATTTACTACATTCTTGTAACTTTACCAATCCAAGCTGAAGATAAAAGTTACAAATCAAGTAGCAAAGACAAAAATAACATAATCTTTTGGATTTTTCTACTTGAAAATTGTATTAAAACATAAGTAAATAAATTAGACTTTAAAATTCTGTCCTAAGAAAACTAAATATCAATTCAATTCAAGGATAAAGAAGTGTTCAAAAGCTGTTTATATTTGTGCTATGTTGCCAAACTTGACCTTTTTGTCCCACCAAACACCAAGAATATTTTACCATAGGAATAAATTTTGAGGATATGAATAGCTATGGCCCCAGTCAAAAACCAAAAAGAGAATCTGAGAGTTTTGATTCCCAGTCATCTCTTGTTATTTCATGATTTCCCCTAAGGATTTACCCTTCTATTCTCTTCTGCAGCACCAGATAATTACCCAAAGGGAGTATGCAATCCCCGTGATCTCAGCAAGAAAACATGTTATGCCAACTTCCAGGCACCATCTTCTATGCTAAGAAATTAGTCCTCTGTTTTTTCCATCGGGGTCTATAAGAGCTTCCAAATCTGCATTGGTTATTTTCTGGAGTGAGCAGGAAGTCCTTGCCTTGGAGCTTTGGTTGACAGCTCCAGAAAGCCTCTAGAAGGCTAAGTAGTTGGCTCAAATGGCAGGTAGACAGAGGAAGGATGCTAATGCTATTTTCTAATACAATTGCCTTTTTTCCCTATAATTTAATTACCCTATGGCAATTACTCCATTTTACCTTTTCTCTGAAGTAGTGCTATACTATTACTCTATCGCTTTAATCAAATTATAAAGAAAAGGAATAGACTCTTTCTCTTTTATCTTCAAAAGGAAACTGGAAACCAGAATTTAATGCATAGAAGAGCGTTTGGGGCTTGACTGAAAATCTGTTTCTTGATAAGTTGAGATCTTTGTAACTACTTCTATATAATTGCTGGTGCAGTAGTCTCATAACCTTACTGTTACTTTCTATTTCTATTAACTGCCCAGTCTTCCACAAAATCCCAGATAACAAACAAAACCAGAAGAAAAACATTAATATATTTTCTTCCTATATCCTTTGGAAAAATTAAAGCCAGGTAAGCCTAAATGACTAGAGAAAATGGGAAAAATTTTCTTTTGCTTTGGTGTGCTATATTTGGCTATGGAAAGTAAATTTACTATAAGAATTTCAAGGTCAAGAAAGTTTCATCAAAGACAAATTTTACATTTGAAAATCAAAATATCTATGATAAAAATTTAAGTCCTATTCTGTCTTTATTTTTTCTCAGATAACTAATTGAATATATTATTATTATTAGAAAAAGCCCTTAAT
The DNA here is from genome assembly GCF_041146395.1 of Eulemur rufifrons. NCBI lineage: Eukaryota > Metazoa > Chordata > Mammalia > Primates > Lemuridae > Eulemur > Eulemur rufifrons. The sequence continues at coordinate 47,170,527 of NC_091000.1, read as the reverse complement.
TCTGTAGATCACACAGCAGTCTAGGTATTTTGTAATATCATTTAATAATGTTAGTCTTATTTATGCTTAAGTTATCAAAGAATCAACATGACTAAGGGTGTGAGATATATTTCCTTCTATACCAGCTGTTCTGCTTTTACACTTGTCTCCCTTTATCTGTTATTTCTTTGTTATCCAGGCATCCTTTAATCCAGTTATGAGTGTATCTTTTATGGATCTGTCTCTCTTTCTTCTTCTTGGTGATTTTAGGGTCAATCTTTTTTTATTTACTTTTTAAAATTACTCTTTCTTACTCTTTATTTACCACATTCCCTTTCCCCCTTTGTGTCCATTCATCTCTATTGTCATGTGCCTCTCTTCCGCAAGCTAATCACATTGTTTTGACATTTGTAAAAGGCTAAAAGAAGATAAAATATATCTAAAGTTGCCATTTTATTACTGGACAGAATATCCTCCCTGACCTTGGCAATCCAGGTTGCAAAATTTCATTACTTACAATGAAATGAATGGTAGAGATCTGAGTTGATAGTATTTTGTGAGTATAAAGAACTGAGATATTTATTATATACAATTATAATCTAAGTAAAAAGGTGACATTGACACTGTAAAGTGAATACACACTTATGCCACATTAATAAGATTAGAATGCTCACGGTAAGTAGTAGTTTCTCTGTACCTTGTGTTTTTCAAAAACTCAGTTAATGAGCTCAACCCTGGTTGTCACATTTTCAGAAAGTCATTGTTAACATTGAGGGCATATGGAAGACAGCTACTAGGGTAATAGTACACCTTCTAACCTTCTTATATGAAGAAGAGTTGAAGGAGTATGAATGGTCTTGGCCTGAAATAAATTTATTAATAGCTGAGATGTGGTAACTGCCTCTAAATATGTTACAGAAAGAAGTATTAGCCGTGATGTATATTCAGTAAAGTTAAAATACTTTCTCTTATGAATCATAGGGAAAAAATGTCAACTTAATAAAAAGATGATGATTATAAGTGGTAATTTGCCAATAATGAAATATTTTGCCTTATGTGTTTGAACAAATGATGAACATCTTATATAGCTGGGCAGAAGATATGCTATTATTGAATGGGTTGTTAGACTTGATAGCTATGTGTTCCCCCCAAATCCTGATATTCAAAGATATTCACAAAATATATATTAAATATTCTTCATTTTGTCCTTGCCAGCTGTACAGATGATGTGAAAGGAAGGCAATGGAAAAATCCAATGACAGCTTAGACTATGGTTTTATCTTGGTGGGTTTCTCTGATCGTCCCAAGCTGGAGATGGTGCTCTTCATAGTAAATTTTATTCTGTATTCAGTGGCTGTTCTGGGAAATTCAACTATAATTCTTCTATGTATATTAGACCCTCGGCTGCATACCCCAATGTACTTCTTTCTGGCAAATCTTTCCTTTCTTGATCTCTGTTTCAGTACTAGCTGCATCCCACAGATGCTGGTAAACCTCTGGGGTCCTGATAAGACTATCAGCTATGCTGGCTGCGTTGTCCAACTTTTTTCTTTCCTTTCTGTTGGGGGAATCGAGTGCATCCTTCTGGCTGTCATGGCATATGACCGTTATGCTGCAGTCTGCAAACCTTTGCACTATATGGTCATTATGCACCCCCAGCTGTGTTTACGATTAGTGGCTGTGGCCTGGGGGAGTGGACTGGTCAATGCCATTGTCATGTCCCCACTAACAATGACCCTCTCCCGATGTGGTCGCCGCAGAGTTAACCATTTCCTCTGTGAAATGCCAGCGCTGATCAAGATGGCTTGTGTGGATGCTCGCCCAGTGGAAATGCTGGCCTTTGCCTTTGCCATTCTCATTGTCCTACTGCCTCTCACTCTTATTCTTGTCTCCTACGGCTACATCACTATAGCTGTGCTGAGAATCAAGTCAGCTGCCGGGCGATGGAAGGCCTTCAATACCTGTAGCTCCCACCTCACAGTAGTCTCCCTGTTTTATGGGAGCATCATCTATATATATATGCAGCCAGGAAACAGTTCTTCCCAAGACCAAGGCAAGTTTCTCACTCTCTTCTACAACCTAGTGACTCCCATGTTGAATCCGCTCATCTATACTTTAAGGAATAAGGAGGTGAAAGGGGCACTGAAGAAGGTTTTGGGAAGGCAATAATGAACAGGAGAGGTATGATAAGCTATAAACTTGTGAACTAAAAATAAAATCCTAAGCCCTCTGCTAATCCTCAGCCAGCGGACCCCAGAAACACCTTAAAATTGCATTCCCAGCCATGAAGGGATGGAGAAATAAAGCACAATTACATGTATATGATTTTCCTTCATAAATATTCATGACTCCTCCTATAGCTTGTTGAATATGGATATTTGACAAACCCCACCCCCACCCCCCGGGTATAAAATCCTGTTCTTTTGTCTCTTCTTTGAATTATGTGTGCCTGGCTTCTGACTGGGGCTTAGGTTCCCAACCTGTGGAAATAGCCGCCCAACAGTTACCCTTCATGAGAAATAAAGCTCTCCTTCTTCCAAAGTATAAACCTCATTATTTTTTTTTTTCTAGTGAAAAAAGCCCTAGGCAAATTTTTTTCAAATACATTCATTTTGTGCTTATAATAAAGGCAGCCAATGTAGCAAACATTCTTGAATTTTTTTAATGTGAATAAATACACTGAAATGTATCCAAAGTCAATATGACTCAACCATAGCTTTATATGGATAAATCTTAGCAAAATAATTTAGTAAAAGGAATTGGGTCTCAGAGAGATAAAATGACTCCCATATAGATATGAAATAAGTATGTTAAAGATTTTTTTCAATTCAACAATGAGGGAACTAGGCAGATATAATAATTAGTTCAAAAAAAAGTCATAAAAGTTGAAATGAATGAGCAAATGGAGGAGGCAAAACTTGCTTCTTCCACTGTGGAGAGGGATATTAGTTCAATCTCTATCTAACAGCACTAAATTTGTCACAGAGAAGAATTATTCTACATTGCTATCAGTTATAAATAATTTATAATTATTTATAATTTAAATTATAAATAAATAATTTATGAAGTTTAAAAACATCTGCCACAGAATCAGAATCAGATAGCCTGAAGGGATAGAAAATGCAAAATTTTCTGCTGAAGCATAAATTTTTTTCTGCAAGCTAAACCATATATCTTATTTATGTTATAACACTAAGTCTATGGTCCCAAGCCTCATAATAAAAGGGTGCATTTTCATCTTGATTTTTTAAGTGGTGAAACTATGGTTTATAGAGCCTATGTAAGTTAACCTGGGTCACATAGTAAATAAGTGGGATTCAAAAGTGGTGGGTATGATGCCTGAACTTTTGCCATTATCCCCTGGTCCCCCTATCTCTTTGTTATAGAGTATTTGGTGCATATACAGGACACTCAATAATTGGCCCCAGCCTCATTTGCTTCATCTGCTTGCACAATCCTTCAAGCATTCTGGATATGCTATAGACCCTATGAGAGAGTTCTCCGTGCTTAATACCACCCCTTCCCACATTTCCCCATGAAAATACCCTGTTTAAATCTTTCCCATGCTTTGGTGGTCAGCTCAAATACAATATACTTGTAAAATTGTCTAGGACTCTGATTTAAAAATGTTCTATCACTCCTTTTAACCTATGGCATTTTTATACACTGAAATGACAGGATTTCTACTTATTATATTCATATATTTCCTGTGTCTTCTATTAGATTGTAAGTTCCTTGATGGTAGGGTCATTTTTCTTTTAATCCCTTTTAGCATCATTCCAAGTATTAAGTTGTTATTAAGGCTGGGCGCGGTGGCCTAGCACTCTGGGAGGCTGAGGTGGGCGGATCGTTTGAGCTCAGGAGTTTGAGACCTGCCTGAGCAAGAGCAAGACCCCGTCTCTACTAAAAATAGAAAGGAAGGATCTGGACAGCTAAAATTATATATATAGAAAAAAATTACCCGGGCATGGTGGCGCATGCCTGTAGTCCCAGCTACTCAGGAGGCTGAGGCAGGAGGATTGCTTGAGCCCAGGAATTTGAGGTTGCTGTGAGCTGGGCTGATGCCATGGCACTCTAGCCCAGGCAACAGAGTGAGGAGACTCTGTAACAAAAAAAAAAAAAAAAAAAAAAAAATCATGGAAGAGTAAAATGAAAAATTTAGTTATCCTGTGATATCAAACATATGCTTATCTAAGAAAATAAAAATAATAAATTATTTTTTAAAATTTCTAGTCAGATGATTTCATGTCACACAGAACAGATATGTTTATTTTTGTACAAGTGAATAAAATATAACCTAATATTTTGGCAAAATAACTTATAAATTTATTACACTTACTTGCCAATGACTGTTGGTTATGTCTGCAAATCATATACATTTGAAAGGCATTACACTGGTAGAATCCTGAATCTCACTTTAAAAGTTACCTCTAGCCCTAATTCTTTTTAGACCAAATTAATTGCATCAAGGGAGTGAATACCTATCTATTTGGATACACATATGCAAATTCCTGGTCACAATGGGGCAGAAACCCTTTAAGACCAAAACAAACAATGTAAAGATTTCATCTTTATAAAATTCTCTGACAGAGGTATAATCAACATGTTGTGCTCAAAACTGACTTTCAATTCACTGCAAATGATCTTTCCAGATAGCGTTAACATTATATTTGATTCAAACACATGATAATCAAACTGCCTAATGCTTAAACACTCCAGCTCAATTCCCCGTTTGTATGCTATGATCACCTTTCCGTAGGGTGGATGCAGGTTTTCATGAAATTATAAGATGCCCCAGAAGTTAAGAAAACTTTTCTCCTCATGGAGAAATTAATTTTTATGGTGGATATAGTAATTGTTTACTTCCAGATTTAGCTTTAGATTTTAGAAAATACCCCCTTTTATTTCCCTTGTGGTCTTCAACAACATGTATTTTCTTCAACAAAGAGTGGTGGAAGAGCATAGATATTTTAGTTACCGAAAGTTAGAGGTGGATCCCAGCTCTGCCATATTTAAATGTGTGTCTTTACCTAAAGTAACTAATCTCTTTGAGTCCTGGCTTATTTAGCTATAAAATCTGGTTTATTATAAAAATCTAGTGAGGCTATTTTGATAGTTATTAATACTATATTGCCAGATGTGAAAACAACACAAGTGCCCATCAATACATGAGTGGATTAATAAAATGTGGTATATATATACCATGGAGTACTGCTCAGCAATAAAAAAAAATAGTGAACTATCTCTTTTATTATCCTGGATAGAGCTGGAGCCCATTCTTCTAAGTGAAGTATCACAAAAATGGAAAAACAAACACCACATGTACTCACCATTTAATTGGTACCAATCGATGAACACCAGTGTGCACATATAGGAAGTAACATTCATAGGGTGTTGGGCAGGTGGGAGGAGCAGGGAGGGGATGGGTAAATTCACACCTAATGGGTGCCGTGTGCGCTGTCTGGGGGATGGGCACACTTGTATCTCTGACTCTGGCCATGCAAAGGCAATTGCAGTGCAAAGGCAATTTATGTAACCAAGGTGTTTGTGCCCCATAATACTCTGAAATTTAAAAAAATACTATATTGCCATCAATGTAACAGTTTGCTTTAACTATTAAATGGCAAGACAATTGTGTAGGTGTCTGAAAGCGTATGTGATTGAGAACAAGTAGCCAGTGAGGCAAGTTCATCTGAGGCAGGAATTCGGGAAAGCAGTAGAGCCATAAGGGGTAAGGGGATGACTGCAAGCCCACTGTCCCCCAGGCTGTACAGATGTTTGGCCTCACCGGTCAGAATGTATCCTTTGACTAAGGAAACACAACTTCCTCCAATTGAACAGGAATACCTCCTAGATTTTGACTCTTCCTCCTTAAGTCATTGCAACTCTAAACAAACAGTTAAATTGCCCTAAATGTTCCCAGAAGTATTTAACAGCATTGTCAGGTTACTTCAACTATGAGTTGATGCTTAAGACTATAAACTTTACTGATATTATAAGTAATAATTTAATTTTCCTGTATTAACTCTCAACATAAAATTTCTGTAAGCTGAGCTATGATAAGTGCCTGTTGTAATATTGACTGATAGCGAACATTCCAACATGATCATATTATAATATTAATTTCAGGGAAAGTGTTCTTCATTGGTAGAAGGAACACAATCAGACAAAATTAATCACTAGTAATTAGTAATATTTGAGCCCTAAAAACTTCTTGAATTATTTGAGGAAATATAAATAATTCCTTTGTTTAAGAAACTGTATGTTTTTGAGGTAAGCCTTTCTGGCAACAGAATGAGACTCTGTCTCAAAAAAAAAAAAAAAAAAAAAGAGGTAAGCCTTTCTGAAAGCTCATATTATGGTATCTTTAGTAGTGTAACATCAGCTCTGTGAGAAAGATGGAAACTCCAGACTTCAAAAGTCCTAGGGGAAAGACACAATAGGCTCTGCCTTCATTTTCCCTCAGGTTCAACAGAGAATAGAGTAACAAATATAAAAGATGATACCACTAATTATCCAGTCATAACCCATTCTAACTGCAATTCCACTAAAGAAGAGCTTCAAGGCCACAGCCACTTGTATGTTTTGACTCAGGCAGTGACTTCCAGGAACTTGGGCTCTGGGTGACATTGTCAAGTAAATAAAAGAAATATGACATGACCATTTGGTTACCACCTGAATTCTGGAGTCTTAATAAGACTTTCCCCTGTTTAATTGCCTCTATTAGTCATTGTAATTACTGTAGAAGTACCTTCCTTATTTAAGGTAGCATAGCATCTCTATTGGCTCCTTAGGGTTATCTGCACCATAGTTCATTGTGTCCTTGGTTGTTGGGTTATATGTCTATTGTCAGGTCCTCCTTTTTTGACTAAGTGATCCTGTTACAATGAGTAAGGGGGGATGATGACTATTGAGCCTCTTTTTGTCCAACAAAAAAGGAAATGTATATTATGTAAGTATGTGTAGGTGTGTATGTGCATTTGTGTGGTGAATATCTTGAAAATGGGCAGCTGGAGCTAAGGGAGAAAGAGGAGTTGTTTCAGTAAATAAGAGGTGGTGGCTTCCTGGGATGTCCTTTCTGCCTATGTTAACATATCTTGGGAGTAAGACAAACTATCTTTCTACTTAATAGTTCATAGGATACTCTCTCCTCCTAAAGCCTCATTAAACATCTTCAGGAGTATCATTGTATATATTGCGATAGTTTTGTGGTTCTAGAGAGCCCCTTGACCAATCTCCACTCCCACAAGTGGAGAGGGATGGGAGGGTGGGAAAGTGAACTCCAAAGACTGGTTTTTCCTTCCTAAACTCAAAAATGATACCATTGCACTAATAAGTACATGAATCTGAATTGGTAAGGGTAGATCATTATAGGCTATACTTCAAATCCTACATATACTCATTGCCATTTAATTTAATGTTAAGATAATGATAAAAACCTTTCCAAGTTTCAGTCACTTATCCTGTACTCAAACTATGACTATTTCTTTCTCAATATCCTAATTCTTTTATCCTTGAGTGCACAGAATTGGATTAAATATAACCTTTTTAATACAAATTTATCATTGATTGATGTATCATATTCTTGATTGTTTAATATGGGTAAATAAATTGCAGTATATTTAAGAGGCATGCCATATAGTAGTCAATATGAATGAACTTCAGCTACACATACCAATATGAATGAATTTAGTAGCAATATTAAGAGAAAAAAGTAATTTCCAGAAAGAAAAAAAGCAACATACTGCTCTGTTTATAAACTAAAAACAAATAGAAGTAAACCATATACTTTTAAGGACTACACATGCGTTGTAAAACTTAATACAAGGAAATGATGAACATAAAATTTAAAGTAGTAATTTTTTTCCAGTGAAAGAGAGCAGGGATATGGAAAGGTAAGAAACTTATGGTAGATATAAACTATTATCAACATTCAGAACGTCTTGTCAGATGGTGGGTTTGTGTGTGTTTATGACATATTTTTAAAATAACATGGTTATTTGTATTAGTTTAAGACTTCACACTTTTTAAATAGAAGAAAGAAGTAAAGAGCAATTTCTTGGGAAGCTGGAAGCCAGGTTAGAAGACCCAATAAAGCTGAAAACTAACCCAGCTGGGAAATGGGGAAAGAGGAAGAACACAAGCAAGCTGATTTATTTTACATTGCCTTAGGTTTGGATGGTGAAGCACTAGCAATTTATGAATGTGAGGGTACAAGTCAGTCTCAGGAGAAATTATTTGAAAGTCTGTATAAGACACAAATAAATCTCCATTTCTCCTCTTACTCCACCAATCAAGAGATCATTCTACCCAAACCTTTGGCAAAAATGGGGTCTACTCCATTGCGAGGTTGAACAAAAAGGATATCAAACTCTGAAATACCAAGCTCAGCATAGTTGATTAATCTGAAAATAGGAGAATGGATGAAAGTCTAGATATCAAATTGTGAGAACTTCCCATCCATGTTCCCCTATTGGTTCCAAGATCACTATCAGAATTATTTATGAATCCCACCAGAGATTTTGGAAAATTATTCTTTGAATAAATTGTCCAGCTGCACCACCCCCAAATACCTATTAATACAGACAGTTATGGGTCCTTGAAGAAAATGGCCAGTGAGAGCCATTTCTGGTAAAATCCAATAAACCACAAGTCCTGTCCACACAGCAGGATGTCCCATTGTCTCATAATCATATCAGTGCTTACTCTGTAAAAAAGAATGGTCAATCACAGATGAAGGAAAACCTCTACCATGAAGGAACTGGTTACCTATCTATTTGAATATGCATATCCAAATTCCTGACCACATTGGGGAGAAAAACCCTTTAAGACTGTGAACAAACAAATATAAAGATTTCATCTTTATAAAATTTTCTGATATGGAGGTATAATCAACACATTGAGCCCAAAACTGATCAAATCACTGCAGATGATCAGTCCAGATAGTGTTAATTTTCTGTTTGATTCAAACATCTGATGATCAAGTTGTCTAATCCTTAAACACTCCAGCTCAATTTCTCATTTGTGTGCTATGATCTCCTTTTCATTAGGTGGATTTTTCTTAGTAATGTAATATTCAATAAAAGATGCAAAGAACTTCTACACTGAAGACTAACAAATACATATGAAAAAAATTAAAGAAAATCTAAATAAATTTAGAGATATAACATATTTCAATGGAAAGGTTAGTATTTTGAGATGTACATCCTTTCCAAAAATCATCAATTGATACTATTCCAATCAAAATCCAAGTGAAATTTTTTATAGATTGACAAGATGACCCCAACATTTATAGGAAAATACCATAGACTAAAAGAGCCAAAATAATCCTAAAGAAGAAATCATACTCCACAGGAAAGACAAGTAAATTAATAGAACAGAAAAGAGAGTCCATCAATAGATCCACATGTAAATATTCACTTGATTTTTTTAAATGTCACCAAAGCAATTAAATAGAAAATTCTTTTACATAAATGGAGCTGGTGTAACTGAACATCCATGTAGAGGAAACAACATCAACAACAGAAAACCCAAATACTTGACCCTACCTCATAATATACACACAAATTAAATTGAGATGAGTCATATAACTAAATATGAAAGCTAAACTATGAATTTGTGTTCTTGTTATTAATCATGGCATAACAAATTATCCCAAATTCTAGAAGTGTAAAAACTACAACTATTTCTTAAGCTATGATTGTGGGGGTTAGGAATTTGGACACGGCATGGTAGGAATGTCTCATTTCTGCTCCATGATGTGTGGGGTAATAGCTAGGATGGCTTGAAAGGCTGAAAATGGCTGCTACAGCTCACCTAGGGCCATAAGTCTCGAGCTTCATTTCTTCTCCACATAGCATTTTTTGAGAATAAAATATTCAAGATGATCTTTCATTCACATGTCTGATGTTTGGTCTGAGGTGGTTATAATAGCTGAGGGCTTACTAGGACCACTCTTTCTCCACCATGATGGTCTCAGGGGATTCAGACTTCTAACATGATGTCTGGCTTCTTCTGGCATGATTGTTCTAAGAAACCATGGTGGAAGCTTTAAGAGTTCTTATAATCAAGCCTCCAAATTCCAGAATGTGATTTTTAGCACATTCTGCTGGTCAAGTGAGTCCCTAAGGCTAGCCAGCCCAAACCCAAGGGGAAGAGAAGAATATATTCTTTCAGTTATTGGGGGAATGGCATTATGTGTGAAAAGAAGAAAAGAATTGGTGGTGAACATCTTCGAGACAATCTACCACAAGCTTAGAAAAGGGAACATAGAAAAAACATCGTCATGGCCTTTGGTTAAACAAAGATTTCTTAAATAGGACACAGAAGACAGGACACACTAACAATATAATGGGAAAAAATGATATAGTAGAATTTATCAAAATTTAAAACTTTCTATCATCAAAAGACACTTTCTATCATCAAAAGCACATCAAAGGGCAAGCCATTATTGGAGAAAATACTTAACGTACATATACCTGATTTTTAAAAAAAAGGCTCATATCTAGAACCTATAAGGAGCTGTAGCATCATAAAAAAGAAAAATAGCAACATTTTTTAAATGGGCCAAAGACTTGAATAAGAATGTCACAAAAAAAGATTCAAGTGGCTAAAAACATATGAAAAGGTGCTTAACTCAGTACTCATCAAAAAAAATGCAAATTCTAAGTACAATAAGATCTCATTACACATAATGGCTAAAAATACAAAGACTGATAATCCCAAGCGTTGATGAAGATGGGGAACATCTTGAATTCTCACACATTGTTGGTGGGAATATTAAAACGCTATAATCCATTTGGAAAGCTGTTCAGCAGTTTCTTATAAAGTTAGCCATACTATCAGTTATCCATTGTCATTTTAACTAACAATCTCAAAGTTTGACAACATAAAACAACAATCCTTTAATTTGTTTATGATTTTCTAGGTCAGCAATTCAGGTTAAGATTAGCCAGGTGGTTCTTCCACTGGTCTTTCCCAGTCACGCATGTTGCTGCAATAATCTGGCTTGACTGGGACCAGATTGTCTAAGAGGGCTTCACTTATATGTCTGGTAATGGCTCTTGGTTGGGCTACATATCTTCAGCAAGATAGCCCAAACTTCTTTACATGGCATAGTGTTTCAACAGGGAAAGTCCCAATGTGCACTTTTCAAACCTCTGCCTAGGTCATGTTTGCTAATGTTCATTGGCCAACAATACTGATATGGTCAATGTGTCAGGGAACTATAATTCAGCACGGATATAGGGAGGTGGCCATTTCCTAACAATATACCGTTAATATATATACCTATCCTATAACCCAACAATTCATTTCCTAGACATATACTCAACAGGAATGAATGAATATGTCCACAAAAAACTTGCATGTGTTTACTGTTGACTGTCAAATCCCCAAAAGACCACCATACAGATCAGTTGATCAAGCAAAGCAGAGTTTATTGGACCTACTGCAATAATGGAAAATATTATCTTAAGAGTGTTACTATTATCTCAAAATGGTAAAATTGGGGAAGCATATTTGTAAGGTTTTAGGACCTCCGATAAGTGATAATAAAGTGAATTTTGCAAGACAGGGAACTGGTTGGTGTTGAGCAGAGTTTATAACTTAATAACTTTGGATCAGTGGGCACATCAAAGCAAAAGTCTTGAAGAAAACCTTGATAATTGAGCTGGTTAGTTGGTATTTCATGGAGCAAGCCACTAAGTTACAGTTGATAGTCTCTATATTATTTAAAATGGGGACTGGAAAGACTGTCTGGTCCATTTAATGCAGGGCAGGAAACTATGTTGTCTTTGGTTCTCACCACACAGTATGAAATTCAACTGACATTAGATAGTTAATAATTTTTTTTCTGTGTCTTTTTTTAACAGTGCCTTTCTAAATGTCATCTTTGTTTCTGATTGTAAGAAATAATTAGTTTTAGTAACCGGAAATTTAAAAAAAACTCTACATTTCTTATTTTGAAGTCAGAGTATATCTAACCACAACTCCTTACATTTATAGTTTTAGAAGTGGCAACATGATCATGCTCATGTATAACTAATAGAACTGTATCTCTATCATACTCCTTCAAAGTATTGACCATATTAATCCTTCCAGTTTAATAGCTAAAAGCAGCTGTTATAAATTAATAAATTTTTTCCTAATTGAAATTATCTGGTATTATGTAGAAAAATCTCAACTAATTTTTCTAACTCTCATTGTCCCTAATTTTTCACTCATACAACTCATAAATATTATCTTCCAAGTTTAAATTGTTGGAACTTTAAGTTGTTATTAACTCACATTGAAAAGCCAAAATTATTTCATAATTTTAATGCTAATTATATAATTTGACAAATATTAATCTATTAGACACTGCTAAAAATACAATGGAGATCAATTAAGATATTCCCTGCTTACTAGAATTACTAGACCAGTGTGAGGAAAAACAATAAATAAAATTCACACATAAAAGCGCAACTACAATTTGCCATAATAACAATAATGATGATAATCATGAACAAGCATGAATGTAATGCAGGTGTTGTTATTATCATTATTCTTACATATGAGAAAACTGTGGCATAGAAAGGTAGGTAACCTAACTACGATCATACAACTAAGTGGCAGAGTTGGGTTTGAATCCAGGCCATCTGAATCCAGAGCCCATGTTCCTGAACATCGTCCAGTGCTGACTTTCTGTGGGTTTTCTTCTTAAGTCTGTAATTGCTCAATTGTAAGAACTATGGCCACAAAGTATAAGATGTTATAATAAGGTATAGACATGGGCTAGGTGAGAACTTTATGATGAAGGGAATTAAAGTGGTGACCTAAAGGATGAGGTGGTATTATTCAGGTAGAGGAGCAGAGAGAGGATGAGTTCCAGTTTTAGAGAATAACAGGTTTCAAGGACAGGAAGTGGGAAAAAGTTTACATGCCAAAGAACTTAGACAAGAACAGCATGTGGTGCAATGCGGAGAGAGAAGAGATTGGAGGAGTCAATAGGAATCAACTCACACCAGGACCATAAAAGACACGTTAGGTATAACAGAAGGCCATTGAAATGTTATATGCATAGTGATAGCGTCTTAGTCTGTTCAGGCTGCTGTAACAAAATACCATAGATAGACTGGGTGGCTTATAAACAACAGAAATGAGAGTGCCAGCATATTTGGGTTCTGATGAGGGCCCTTTTCCTGATTTACAGACAACTGTTTTCTCATTGTATCTTCACATGGTGAAGAAAAGAGAGAGAGGTGCAAGTTCTTATTTCTATTCTTATAAAGACACTGACCCCATATATGAGGGCTCCACATTGATGATGCAATTGCTTCCTAAAGGCCACACCTCCTAAAACCACCACATTGAGGATTAGGATTTCAGCATGTAAATTTGGGGGGACGCAAACATTTAGTGCATAGCATAAGTTGAAGATGTATATATAGAAGTAAAGTGTAAAACAAAAATAGCACAGTGGGTAGAAGAAGTGGCAAAATATTATTTTAACTTAGACAGTGATAAGTTAAAGATTTATATTGTAAAATAAAAAGTAAAACAAAGAAGTACAACTAATAAAACAAAAAAGAAAATAAAATGGAATCCTAAAATGTTCATTAATAAAAAGAAGGCAGGAAAAGAGGGAAAAACAAAAAACAGATGAAAAAAATAGGAAGCAAGATGAGATTCAACTGCAAGTATATTGATAATCACATTAAATGTAATAAAGAAATATCACAAAGCAACAGCCTCAACTTTCTACTAAATAAACTAGAATAAAAGAACAAATAGAAACTTAAAGTAATCAGAGCAAAGTAAATAACAAAAAGCAATCAATCAATTAGAAAACAAACAATAACTAATAAAGAAAACCAATAAAACCAAAAGCAGGTTCTTTGAGAATATGAATAAAATTGATAAACCTCTACCCAGAATGATCAGGGAGAAAAAAGTCACAAATTGCCAATATCAGGAATGAGAGAAGTAACATTATGACATATACCATATATATTAAAAGGATAATAAAAGAATCTTATTAAAAGTTATGTCAACGAATTCAATAACTCATGGAATGGAAAAATTTCATGAAATACACACACTGCCAAGAGCTTAACCAAGAAGAAATTAATAACCAGAAGATCTGTTAAGGAAACTGAATTTGAGATTAAAAATCATTCCTGCAAAGAAAACTTCAGAATCAGATGGTTTCACTGGTGAATTCTACTAAATATTTAAGCAAGAAGTAATATCAATTTTATATAAACTCTTCCAGAAAATTGAAGCTGACTGAATACTTTCATGACTCATCCTTTGAGGCCAGCACTACTCTAATAACAGAACCAGACAAAGTCATTAGAAGAAAATTAAACTACAGAATAATATGCCTCATAAACATAGATGTAAGAATTCTTAACAAAATTTTAGCAAATCTAATCCAATAATAGAAAAAATAATACATCTTGACCAAGTAGGGTTTATCCTAGGAAGGGGGGTTTACAGTTAAAAATCAGCCAATCTAATTCACTGCATTAACTGACTAAAAAAATTAACTATATGATTATCTTAATAGAAGCAGAAAAAGTATTCCACAAAATTTAACATCTATGATTAAACTAGGAATAAAAAGGTACCTCCTCAATCTGGGGGGAAAATAATCTTCTGAAACAAACTGTAGCTATGGTTTTCCCCCCCTTCTAGGGTTGGGGGAAAAAGGCAACAATGTTTACTCTTGCCACTGTAATTCCACATTGTACCAAAGGTTCTGGCTGGTCCAATAGGCAAGAAAATAAACTAAAAAGCATATGTAAGCAAAAAGTAAAAAGTAAAAATATCCTTATTCATAGATCACATGATAGTTTATAGAAAACTTGATAGACTCTACAAAAAATCTGTTAGAATTTATAGGTGAGTTTACAAAGGATTGAAAGTTATATGACCATAATAAAAAATTACATGGTTACAAATCAGCATTGAATCTCCAAAATAAAAATAAAAAAACAATTTACAGTAGCCTCAAAAAATGTGTCCTATCTAGGGACTGGATCTGTCCAAATAAATGTAAGATCTATACACTGAAAAGTAAAAAAAACTGCTAAGAGAAACGTAAAAAGATCTAAGCAAGTGGAAAGACATACAATACAATTGGCCCTTCATATCTGTGGGCTATGCATTTGTAGATTCAGCCAACAGAATATTGAAAATATTAGGAAAAAAATGGATCCTTGCATCTGTACTGAACATGTATAGACTTTTTTCTTGTCATTATTCCCTAAACAATATAGTATAACAACTATTTACATAGCATTTACATTGTATTAGGTGTTATAAGTAATCTAGAGATGATTTAAAGTATACAGGAGAATGTGCATAGGTTATATGAAAATACCATACTATGCCATTTTATTTGAGGGACTTGAGCATCGGTGGATTTTGGTATCTCAGGGAGGGTCCTGAAACCACATCCTTCATGAATATTGAGGGATGACTACTGTGTTTATGCATCAAAAAACTCAATATTGGGAAATGTCTATAGATTGAACTATAAATTCAATGAAACTCATTGGGCTATAAATTCAGTGAAATTTCATTCAAAAATTGATTGATATATCCTTTTATCCACAGATTCATTCAGTAATTACTTTTTGAAGACCTAACAAAATATCAGTCACTATGTTTACAACTGAAGATACAAAAGTGAATAATGTATGAGCTATTACACTCAGGCGATACTATTTGGTATGAGAAAAACATATTGATAATTTATGGCAATATGTTGATGGTTCAAGGGCAGCAAAGTAGGAATTATTAATTCAGTCTATGAATGCCTATTGTAGACATGTATCCTACAGAATAGATAGGTATTCAAAAGATCTAAAATTACAAGCATCTCTGAAAGGAATAAAAATTCTTAGAGCATGAAATAGCATAGCATGTCAATGGTAATACACATAATGTGATGTTGCTGGAGAATAAATTGCTATGGAGTGTGATGAGCAAAAAGACTAGAGATGTAGGCAGTGATTTGGTGATGAAATGGCACATAGATAGCTAAGAAATTCTAAAGATCGATACAAATTGATGTTGTTCCAAATCTGGATACCAACATTTCTGCTCACCTTCCTTCAGTTTAAAATACAAAGTTAGCTGGGTATGGTGGTACATATTTATAGTCCCAGCTACTTTGGAGGCTGAGGTGGGAGGATCACTTGAGCCCATATGTTAGGATCCAGCCTGGGCAACACAGCAAGAAAAATGTAATAACAATAATAAAATTATTTAAATGGAATATATCTGGCTATATAGTTCATAAATAAGGCAATACAAAGCTCACAGAATTTCTCAGTAATTTATAATATCTTTTTCTGCTGTTTTTTTTAGAAAATATATTTGTTTATTCAAGTATGAAAAGATTCCAGTATTACATCAAAATTAATATATCAATGGAATGTTCAATGAAACTTGACAAGCTAATCTGAAAATTTAAGTGAAAGAGCAAAGGGCCAAGAATAGTCAAAGCATTTTTGAAGAATATGACTCTGAGGTAGAGACTTTGACTTTGAGGTAGAAAAGAATTTCTTAAATAAAACACTAAAAGCACAACTTCAAAATAAAAGACTGATAAATTTGACTGCATTAAAATTAAGGCATTCTGTTTCTCAAAAGACGTGACAAAGAAATACACAACACAAATAGGGAGGAGATATTTGAAATACATACAATGAGCAAAGGATTATTACGCAGAATTCAGAGGAATACATGTACAATGTAGGAGAAAAACACCAACAAATCACTAAAAAAAAAGAAAATGAAAAAAGAAAGGTGCCCAAATGAAAATGGTCAAAATACATTAATAGACATTTCACAAAAGAGAAAATGCAAACAAAGAAACAATGGACTTAAACAGAACTCCAGAACAAATGTGTCTGAATGACATTTACAGAACATTCTACCCCAAAACCACTGAATATACACTTTTCTCATCAGCTCATGGGACATTATCTAAGATGGATCATATCCTAGGACACAAAGCATGTCTCAAAAAATTTTTAAAAAAATAGAAATTATACCATGCATCTTCTCAGACCACAGTGGAATAAAATTAGAAATGAACTCCAACAGAAACTCTCATCTCTACACAAAGTCATGGAAACTAAACAACCTTCCGCTGAACAATTATTTCGTTAAGGAGGAAATCAAGATGGAAATCAAAAGATTCTTTGAACTGATAAAGGAGACACAACTTATCAAAATCTGTGGGATACAGATAAAGCAATCCTGAGAGGAAAATTTATATCCATAAATGCCTACATCCAAAATACAGAAAGATCACAAATAAATAATCTAATGAGTCATCTCAAAGAACTGGAAAAGGATGAGCAAACTGACCCCAAACCCAGAAGAAGAAAAGAAATAACAAAGATCAGAACAGAACTAAATAAAATTGATAAGAAAAAAACTATATGGAAGATTAATAAAACAAAAAGTTGGTTCTTTGAAAAAACAAAATTGACATGCCTCTGGCTAGGTTAACAAGAAGCAATAAAGAAAGAACTCTAATAAGCTCCATCAGGAATGGAAAAGGAGAAATTACAACTGATGCCATGGAAATACAAAATGTCATCTATGAATACTATGAAAATCTCTATGCATATAAACTGGAAAATGTGGAGGAAATGGACAAATTCTTAGAAACACACAGCCTCTCTAGGCTCAATAAGGAAGAAAGAGAATTCCTGAACAGACCAGACAAACCCACAGCTAACATCATACTGAATGGGGTAAAACTGAAAGTGTTCCCACTTAGAACTGGAACCAGACGAGGTTGCCATTTTCTTTTCTTTCTTTCTTTCTTTTTTTTTTTTTTTTTAGGTCTCACTCTGTTGCCCAGGCTAGAGTGTCATGGTGTTAGCCTAGCTCACAGCAACCTCAAACTCCTGGGCTCAAGCAATCCTCCTGCCCCCAGCCTCCCAAGTAGCTGGGACTACAGGCATGTGCCACCATGCCCAGCTAATTTTTTCTATATATATTTTTAGTTGGCCAGATAATTTCTTTCTATTTTTAGTAGAGACGGAGTCTCGCTCTTGCTCAGGCTGGTCTTGAACTCCTGAATTCAAACGATCCACCTGCCTCGGCCTCCCAGAGTGCTAGGATTACAGGTGTGAGCCAGTGTGCCCAGCCAAGGTTGCCCTTTGTCACTGTTTCTATTCAACATAGTGCTGGAAGTCCTAGCCAGGACAATCAGACAACAGAAAAAAATCAAGAGCATCCAAATGGGGGTAGAAGAGGTCAAACTATTGCGCTTTGCTGACAATATGATCTTACATCTAGAAAACCCCAAAAATTCTTCCATAAGTCTACTGGAATTGAGAAACAAACTCAGCAAAGTCTCAGGTTACAAAATCAATAACATTCCTATACACCAGCAACAGTCAAACTGAGAACTAAATCAAAGACTCAATACCTTTCACAATAGCAACAAAGAAAATAAAATACCTAGGAATATATTTAATTAAGGAGGTAAAAGACCTCTACAGGGAGAACTGCGAAGCACTGAGGAAGAAAATAACAGAGGACATAAACAGGTGGAAAACCATGCCATGCTCATTGGTCAGCAGAATCAACATTGTTCAAATGTCTATACTACCCAAAGTGATCTACAGATTCAATGTAATCCCTATTAAAATACCAACATCATTTTTCACAGATCTAGAAAAAATAATTCTATGCTTTGTATGGAACCAGAGAAGATACCATATGTCAAAAGCAATCTTAAGCAAAAAGAACAAACTGGGAGGTATCTATTTACCAGACTTCAAGCTATACTACAAGACTATGGTAACCAAAACAGCATGGTGCTGGCACAAGAACAGAGACATAGACCAATGGAACAGAACTGAGAACCCAGATATAAAACATCCTCATATAGCCATCTCATCTTTGACAGAGCAGACAAAAACATACACTGGGGAAAAGAATCCTTATTAAATAAATGGTTCTGGGGAAATTGGATAGCTACATGTAGAAGACTGAAACAGGATCCGCACCTTTCACCTCTCACAAAAATCAACTCACAGTGGATAACAGACTTAAACCTAAGACATGAAACTACCCTGTATTCTTTTAAAGTGTCAAAGTCATGGAAGTCAAGTAAAAACTGAAGAACTTTTCCAGATTGAAGAAAACTAAAGACACAAGAGAACTAAATGCAGTAGGTGATCCTGGATTGGATCCTTTTGCTATAAGAAACATTATTGGAAGACTATACTTTCAGGGACTATTTCTATACTTTGTTACTAGAGAAGTTTCTCTGAATGTGTAACAGTGGAAACCTCAGAGAGAAGGTGCAGCGTGTTCTCCTGAGCATGAACCCAGCTCTTGCTGTTCCTTTGCTGCATCTGCCATTTGCCATTGATGATCATTCTTCTCTTCCCTCAGGAGAGTAAGAGGGAGAGGATGCAGTCTGAGTGGTTTCTATTTAAAAAAAAAGAAAAAGAAAAAGAAAAAGAAACATTATTGGGACAATTGCTAAAACTTTAATGGAGTGTGTGAATTAGATGATAGTAACATATACATGAAAATTTCATTTCATGATTTTGATGGTTGTATTGTTATGTGGGAGAATTTTCTTGTTTGTAGGAAATACACTGAGGTATTTGGGTGTGATGGAGCAAACCGCTCTTAAATGATTCAGGGAAAAAAAGTTATTTGTACTAATCTTACAACTCTTCTATAAGTTTGAAATCATCACAAAATTTAAAATGTGAAAAAACACTTCCGGTACCTAAAACACCACAAAATCTTTTGAAACGATCTCAGGCCTGGCTAAGCCTCCTGAGCCTCAAAGATGAGATAAAGGAGGTAGACAGCTTATACAAAATGAAGACAAGTCCAGGACCCAGCAGCCCACCCCTTCCTCAAAGTCTAAGGGAAGCACAGACATTAGAAGTTTTCTTAGACATGTCCCACTGGCCTTCCTTTCTGGACAGAACAGCAAATTTGTCTAATTGCTTCGATGGAACATATATTCCCAAAGGCTTCCATGAAGAGAATAAAATATTTTTAGCTCTCCAATCTGAGACGTTTAGTAAAATTTCAAAGTATAAATTGTCTTTATTACTTCAGAATAGTTCTTTAGGAGTCTGAGGATCTGACCTCAGACTCCTGGTGTGGGGTACACTGAAGCCTACCAAGGCCCTCAGGATGACTTTACAAACTGAAAATGCACCAGTTTAAGAGGAATGCTGCCACTGTGCTTCAGCTCAATACAAGCTGAGGGTCAAAGTGACCTGAGATCAGGGTTGTTTGGTGAGTGGTTGCTCTCTCACACTGGCCTCCTTATGTAGGATTTATTTATGCAAGTTCCGAAGCAAGTTACAAACTGAAGTCACAAAAGGGCAAATATCCTCAAGAACAGAGACCACTGACCTGCTTCCTAGAATGAAAACTAATTTTCAGAGGAAAGAAAAAGGAAAAAAGAGTAAGAGAAGAATGAGAACAGAAATAAATCCTGACACTATTTCCTCATGGATACTTAAAGAGGAGGCAAGTAATATTTTAATTATTTCTTTATTTTCTAACAATAAATTGCTTTTTTTACCCCAGTTTACTTATCTCTTAACCATATAAATATGATTAACAAATATACTTAATAATATTAAAGGCTATATTTTCTTTGAAGTATCTAAGAAAAAAGAGGGTAACAGAGAAAATTACATAAGGAAGGAAGTATTGGACTGGAACATAACTTTAAATATAGTTGATAATAGAAATAAGCCAGATCATCACAAAAATAGAATTCATGTAGACAAATGAAGTATTAAAATTCATGCTTACGAAATTATAGACTGTCAAAATTCAACTTCCTTGATTCCTACACAGAACTTTTTATCCAACCTTCAAGAAATCTACATATTCATCAGTTGTGAATTATGATGTCAGAAACAAAGCTGTACTAAAATTCTTCAGCTTTCATTTTGGGGGCCATGTTTAGATAATGTTAAAAACCCATTTGTAAAAGATCCATGCTTTAATATAAATTATATGAATAAAATATCTTTCAAAATATTTCCTAAGAAAACTATAACTGTAAGAAAACCTGATTAAAAAGAAAATCTTTCAGACTTTCATAAAAATCCACCAATAATAAGCCTGATTCATCAGGTTAAGATTTTACTAATTCAAGCTAAAGTGAAATCAAGTTCTTGGCTGGACATGGTGGCTCATGCCTATAATCCTAGCACCCTGGGAGGCTGAGGCAGGAGGATCCCTTGAGCTCTAGAGTTCTAGAACAGCCTGAGCAAGAGCAAGACCCCTGTCTTTTTTAAAAAAAATTAAAAATTAAAAAAAAGAAATCAGGTTCTTCTGCTGACATTGGGAGAATTCTTGATTTTATTGGATATCATTATTCTTATCTCTAAACATGGACTGATCTGACCATTTCTTTATATCAACCTCAGGTTTGAGAACAAATTGACTATCTTAAACTTCTTTTTTTTTCCCTCACTCTATCACCCAGCTGGAGCGCAATGGTGCAATCATAGTTTATGGTAACCTCAAACTCCTGGGTTCAAGCGATCCTCCTGCCTTAGCCTCCTGAGTAGCTGTGACTCTAGGAGGGAAAAGGTGAGTGAATGAATTATAACTAAAGAAAAGGTTATTGATGATAAAGGAATTTGAAAATTAGGAAGACAAGCATTATTTTTTTTGCAGTGGGACAGACAACACTATGGAGAGGAAAAAAATATGATGATAAGAGTGTATATATGGTCAGGCAGAAGGAACTTTGAAATACATTTCCTTCACATCTCTACACCTAACAATTCTGGGCAAAAAAACTCAGTCATTCTATTAGAGGACACAGTGGACTTCCCAGCTCTAGTTACAGTGGACTTCTTTGATGAAGCTGATAACTGGAGATAAACACCACAGATACCACATGTAAACGCCATAAAGTCAAACTTCTTCAAAGCCCAGCAGAATTTTGCATCACATGTGGCCAAGAACACTTAATAGGAGTGTAACTATTGTGATAATAATAAATCTTTGAGTGATTGATATTATTAGACAGAAAAATAAACATTTTATACATTAGCCCCTTTATCTTTACACTAATATAAGTGATGCTGTGAAGTGAAGACACTTCTTCAATAAAACTGGCCTAAAGCCACGTATCTACATACCAGAGCTGAGCATTAATTAGTTCAAACAAAGATTGATCTGACCAAAGTGGACTTAGCTATTCTTTTTGTATTTAATTTTTTAAATTTATTTATATATTTATTTTAAAGATGAGGTCCCACTATATAAGATAAATCAAGTGAAGTAAATGTCTCCAAATCTCAGTTTTCTAAAACCAATAAAAGACATATAGTTATCCATTAGTTTGAAAGTTTCTGGATTTTAAGTAAAAAAATGATAAATCCAAACATAATAATGTTGACTAAGATTGTGAAAAATAACTTTTTTTTTTTTTTTTTGGAAAACTGGATATTGCAAATATAGTAGTTCCTCCTAATCCATGAAGGACTAGGAGGGACAACTAATCCAAGACCCTCAGTGGATGCCTGAAACCACAGATAGAACCACACCTTATAATACTATGTTTTTTTCTATACAAACATACCTATGTCAAAGTTTAATTTATAAATTAGACACAGTAAGAGACTAATAACTACTAATAAAACAAAATAATTATAACAGTACACTGTAATAAAAGTTACATGACTATTATCTCTCTCTCAAAATATCTTATTGTGCTGTACCCACCCTTCTTGTGATGATGTGAGATGATAAGCTAGAAGGCTACAAAGTGGTTACTGGGTAGCATAAACAATGTGGATACACTGGACAAAGGGATGATTCACATCCTGGGTGGGAAGGAGTGGGTCAGCGTGAGATTTCATCAGCCTATTTAGAATGGCACGAATTTGAAACTATGTTGCCCATTATTCTTTACTGCCTTCCCCAAAACTGAGGACATGGACACAGACTGATGCTGGGAAAGAATTATCAAGCCAGAGTCATCTGTCAGCCCATTGCATCCCATGCTCCCAAGTATCAGAACCTATTTCACATCCAGATTTTCATAGTAGTTCTTTAAAAATTGTCTCATGTTCTGAGCCTAACAATTTTTCATTGCCTTAACAATCTGACTTAGAACCAAACCGTGTTGGCTCTGTGACTGAGACATATCTGAGCATGTCTAGAATCAATTTGCCCGAAAGACCGAGAAAGTCCTGCTAAATAATTTAACAAAAGTATATATTTGTTTTGTTTGATATCTGTCTTCTTAACCAAAATGTAAGCATATCAAATACTAACTCATTTAATCCTCCAAACAACTCTTTTAAAAACTAGTATTATGCCCATTTTACAGATGATAAAATTGAGGCACAGGGTGTTTAAGTAACTTGTCCAAGATCTCTTAGCTATTTAATAGCATTACTAGGATCTGAAATCATGCTCCAGAGTCTGGGCTCTTTACCATTATGACACCCCTTTCTCAATTATCTGTTGTTCACTCAAAGATATTCAGAAAAAATTTTATTCTGTATTTCAAATAAAAATCTATTGATTTAATAATAATCAACATTATGGTATTTGTGGTATTTGAGTCCAATGCAAAGGATGATATCACTCAAAATAATGATTGAAGTGAACAGTTGCCGGTGATTTGGGGGAAAGCATGCTGTTTAGAGTGTAGTAAAACAGGTACTTCCATAATCTCTCTATCAAGACTTTAAAATATAGGAAATATCCTTAATAACCAACTACAGAGAAATATCTAGATAAATCATGCCATAGCTATAGGAATATTATACAGACATTAATGATGATTATTTTTGTAGAATCTTTTTTTTTTTTTTTTTTTTTGAGGCAGTCTCACTTTGTTGCCCAGGCTAGAGTGAGTGCCATGGCGTCAGCCTAGCTCACAGCAACCTCAAACTCCTGGGCTCAAGCAATCCTACTGCCTCAGCCTCCCGAGTAGCTGGGACTACAGGCACACGCCACCATGCCCGGCTAATTTTTTCTATATATATTTTAGTTGTCCATATAATTTCTTTCTATTTTTAGTAGAGATGGGGTCTCGCTCTTGCTCAGGCTGGTCTCAAACTCCTGACCTTGAGCGATCCACCCGCCTCGGCCTCCCAGAGTGCTAGGATTACAGGCGTGAGCCACCGCGCCCGGCCTATTTTTGTAGAATTTTAAAACCAAAGCAAGTTCTCACACTATAATATTTAATGAAAGAAAATCTAGAATATAATATTTTAAACACACTATGATATAGGTTGTGTGAAATTATATGTACTCATGAGAAAAGACAGAAATCAATAGTGCGATGGTGATTGTTTCTGGAGTGTGAACGATCTTTTCCTATTATTTTTATATATATGTTTGTATTTTCCAAATATTCTGCAATGAGCTGTACTTTGGTATTCAAAAAGAAATAAAAGACGCCAATAAGAAGAGACATTCTTCCCCAAATATATAATCTATGTCTCCATGGAATATTGAAATTTTATTTAACTATGTTGCATAATTCCTTGATATTACCCTTGTCTCTCTGTGTGTTCTTTAGCCTGCTTCATTAAGAACACATTATGTTCCTATCACTTCCCTGCAGGCATGTCCCAATGATCTGCTGTCATGACCAACCAGAGCTGCCAGGAACGGTTCATCTTACTGCGTTTCTCAGACAGACCCAGGCTGGAGCATATCCTCTTTGTGTTTGTCCTCATCTTCTACCTTGTGACTTTAGTGGGCAACATCCTCATTATCTTGGTCTCCCGCCTGGACCCTTCTCTCCACACGCCCATGTACTTCTTCCTTACTAACTTGTCCTTCCTAGACCTCTGCTTCACCACCAGTTCCATCCCCCAGCTACTTTTCAACCTAGGCGGGCTGGATAAGACCATCAGCCACATGGGCTGTGCCATCCAGCTCTTCATGTTCCTGGGGCTGGGTGGCGCGGAATGTGTTCTCTTGGCGGTTATGGCTTATGACCGCTTCACCGCAATCTGCAAGCCCCTTCATTATTCTGTCATTATGTATCCTCGGCTCTGCTGGCAATTGGTGTCTGTGGCCTGGGGGGTTGGACTCCTCAACTCCCTAGTTATGTCTCCGGTAACTATGAAGCTACCACGATGTGGGAGATGTAAGGTGAAACATTTCCTATGTGAGATGCCAGCTCTGATAAAAATCGCCTGTGTGGACACAGTGGCTATGGAGAGCACTGTTTTCATCCTGTCAGTAATAATTGTCTTGGTGCCCCTGTCTCTTATCCTCATCTCGTACAGCTACATTGCCCTGGCGGTGCTGAGAATCCAGTCGGCTGCAGGAAGAAGGAAGGCTTTCAACACGTGTGGGTCCCACCTCACTGTAGTCTCCTTGTTTTACGGGAATATAATCTATATGTATATGCAACCAGGAAATAATTCTTCTCAGGACCAAGGGAAATTCCTTACCCTCTTCTACAATTTGGTGACCCCTATGTTAAACCCTGTCATCTACACACTGAGAAACAAGGACGTGAAGGGTGCACTGAAGAGGCTTGTGTCTAGAAAGCAAGGTGACAGTCACTTTTTCTAAGGTTGCTTCTTTTACTTATTCTATTAATAGAATGAAATAATTCTTGAAGTGAAATTTTCAAATACGTCTAAATATTCCTACCTACCCAGTAAAAACCTCCAGGGGTGGAGCTTGAGACTATGTATTATAAAGTTCCAAATATGATGCCGAGGATTAGGTAAATTATAGGCAAAATTTAATTTTTATAGCATATTATTTCAACACATCAAATCATCTTTTCTCCTCCTTTCCAAGCTAGCCACATCCAATTAAAATCCAACAAAACCATAAGTAACTGTTTCAGTACCGTGGATTAACTGACAGAAGCTCTGCCTTAGCAAAAATCATATGATGATCCTCTTTCTCATTGGTAGTTTGTATGATTGTTATTTTTCCATGGAATTGAGCCAATGGAGTACCAAAATACTTGTACTACTTTAATCTTTTGATATCTGTAAATTTCATCATGTGGAAGAGATAGAGCATTAGCCTAGACATTGGCCTGCAATATCATTTAAATTTTTGAGCTCAATACTGCCTCACTGATCAGCTGCATTAAAATTACCTGGAGATATATATACTTTCAATTCCAACCCCAGAAATTGTGAGGCTTAGTAAGTCTAGAAATATTTGTGTTTAAAAAGTTCCTTGTGAGATTCTGATATGATTTTATGTTTGAAAACAAATGAACCATTCTGAATCTTTTCATTAGATAGCTTAGGAAACATTATCAAACAAACCACAAATAGTGGAGCTAAGAATTTAACATGTATCTGGATTTATCAGGATGAGTATAAATGTTCTCACTTTTTTAATATAAATTTTATTTAAGGGACTATTAAAAGTGACAATGATAAAAGTGAATATGAAAGCTGTATGTTTACAAGTATGCAGACATACACATTTATAAACATGCAAGCATTATAGTGCTTGTGCAAAGTTACACATGATTAATTTCTAAACTATATGGAAGAAGTGGGATTTGTGATCCTACATTTTCCTAGTGATAAAAAAAGAAATATATTCTCAAGTGTCTTCCCACTGATTCATATTAAGGACAAGGGTTCTATCTTGGTGAGCCCTTTAAATAGCTACTTTTTCAATTAAAATTTTCAAGTAGACATTGCTAAACATAGCCTTGATACAATGCCAAAAAATCCAAATATTAATAATTGTATTACAATGTTTTCTTTTTATTAAAGACAATTATTTGTATTTATTTTCTTAAAACTTAAAAATCATAGTAACAGCCAGGTGTGGTGGCTCATACCTGTAATCCCAGCACTTTGGGAAGCCAAGACAGGGGGATTGCTTGAGCCCAGGATTTCAAGACCAACCTGGGCAACATAGCAAGACCCCATCTCTACAAAAAAATTTTCTAAATGAGCTGGATGTGGTAGCACGTACCTATAGTCCTAGCTACTTGGGAGGCTGAGGTAAAAGGATCACTTGACCCCAGGAATTTGAAGTTATAGTGACCTATGATGAAGCCACTGCACTCCAGCCTGGGTGACAGAGCAAGACCCTATCTCATGAAAAAAAAAAAGCATAATAACCTTTTGTGTCTGAAGTAGAAAAGTAGTAAAGGCCATTTAAAAGAATGAAAAGAGAGTTTTCCTGGAGTAAAATTGGATTTTGTCAATTTATTTTTCAATTTTGAAAGTGTTTCTGTCTCTGGAGTGCTTCAATTTTCTCTCTATAATCACTGATATCATAGTGACAATTCTTATTGTTTCAATTTTTCTCCCTCTGCAGACAGCCCCCAAACCCAAACTGCATGCTAAAAATTGATTCCAAATACCCATTGTGCTGGAGAGTTCTCTACCCCTGGTTAAACCATCATCCTGCATATATACAGCTAATACCTCTGGATTTCTTACAGTTTTCTCTATTTATTCTCCTAGTTTATTTGGAATTTAACTTGAGGGAGAGAGTCAGCATTCCTCATAATTCAGCGCCTTGTTCAGGACCAGACTCTGGTCTTTTATTCCTTCAGTTTTCTGTTTCTTACTCAAAATTTCAGTACTTTCTTTTAATTATCAAAACAAAACCTATTAATTATATTTATTTTATATTCCACATCTAAAAATTCAAAAATCCAAAGTCTTTACAAAACTGATTCTGATCCCTTTTGTTTCTACCTTGTTCTTCCTCGTAGTACCTGTATTTCCTTGTGTGTTATTGTGATTTTGGATTGTGATTTGCTCATTTCCTTAAAACTTTACCTGTGGGATTGTTTGAACCCTGACATAAAGTTATATTCATCCATATAGGATTTGAATTTTGTTTGTCTAAGTCACTTAGATGCACTATCAAATTCTTTCAAAGGAACACTGAATGCAAAAGGGCAATGGAGTATTACTTTCAAAAAATTGAAGGAAATTACTTCAAACCTAGATTTTTATCCAGTAACATTGTAATTTAAATATAAGGGTGTGATAAAACTTCTCAGGTATGTAAAGCCTCAGAAGTTAGTCACACAAGTGAAGAGTGATGAGATGCTCATTTGAGTGATGAGATGCTACCTCTAAATGAATTATTCAGTTTCTCTATCTCCCCTTTTTTCTTTATTCCCTCATTGTTGTCTCCCATCACCTTTGAATATATTTTTCTTTTTGCATTTTATTCAACTTGCCTCCCAATCCACCACAAGAGATGATTAATATAATTCTGCAAAGAATATATTTCGTAAGTATTTAGCCAATGCCTACAAAATATTTTACATGTATGTATACATTTGTGTGTGTACACACATTAGTATCACCAAGTTGATCTTTTATTATGACTCATAATATATAGTATTCTTTCTCCCTTATTTACCTTTCATATCCAACATACAGAAATATTAGGTACAAAGTGAAGCTACATAAATCTTGACTCATTATAGACTTATTAAGTTGCTAAGCTTTCCAATAACATTTATTTTTCTAATATCAGAGTTGGTGGTTTCTTTTGAAGCTCTTCTGAGCTCCAGTTTCTGCCCTGAATGCTAGACCAGATGTTGCCATTTAATACCATCATGATTAGAAGAGTAATGGAATTTTCTGTCCTTTGGGAAACTGAAGATCCTGAGAGAAAATTGTGTGGAATGCTAAGTGTCTGTCAATACTCTGTTGCAGTGGCCTGGCTTGTGATTCTTCCAAGCCAGGAGCCAAAGAACTGGGACAACATCCCTCAAAAAAATCAACCCTGAGAAAAGGGGTAACAGAAAAACAAAAAGAAAGAATTCAACGTGTAACATAATTTCTTATAGGAGGAGAAGATCCTCAAAGCCAGATTATATTTAGTAAGAGGATGGTTAGCTCATCTACTTTATGTGATTGGAAGTGTATTGGAGATTGCACTGAAAGCAGCTGCACCAGAGTGGTGGGGAAAGAAGGCATTTGGAAGTGTTGATGGGAGAAGAAAAGAACATGGATTTTTTTGTGTCCTATCAAAAATATTGTAAATTAATGGAAGAGGAGAACTAGAAGAGTATGAGAAGGAAGAAGGTTTAACTTCTATTTTTATTTTTCACGTGAGCATATGTTTAGGCTATGGAGAAAGAGCCACCGGGATATCAGAAACTGAAGGTAAAATAGATAAGACATGATTGACTGACAAGGTCTCAACAAAGAAGGAAGGTAATAGAGTTGATAGCACTATTGGAAAACAATTTTTTTTTTAGCAAGCACAAACATATAACTAATTATGAAAGAGAAAAGGCACCAAAATTTATGCTTAATGAGATCTTTTTTCTCTTTTAAGTAAGAAGAGATATTTTTGAAAATATGGATGAAGAATTGAAATACTGGCCAAAAAAATTTTTTAAAGCAAGCAAACTGCTAGGTATGGGAAATGGAAGTATAAGTAGAGACAACTGGTTCATTCCTAGTCAATTTGGCAGCAAAAGACTGACCATCTGTTGATGTCACCTCTCCAGAGTCTTCCTCTTTGTCTGCTCTCCAGAGGCAGCCAAACTCTGGATACCTGAACTCAGGCTAATGAGTTGCATGGGCAGGACACTCTTGGGGCCACTAGAAATAAACACATTCTGACGTATCTCAGTCCCTAAAGCATGTACCTTAACTTTGATGGCTTATAAAAATATCTCTCAGATATAACAGCAGCCCCTTTATTCATGGGCAGATTACTTAGACTTCACAGATTCCAACTTCTGTTTAGTCACAGACTCAATTGTTCACTCTCATATATACTCTCTCTTATGCACTGGAACACCCTATAAAATGAGTGGATAGTCTTCCTGGGAAAACTTTGGGGATGACACAAGTTATGATAATAATTTAAAAAGAATTAGTACCACCTTTAACAGATCCTGAATGAGTAGCATTTTACATTTTCCTTGCCTTTGATAATTAACCCCTTTCAGGGATTATTCTGTCTGAGGGTGGCATATTTTAAAGCATATTTTTAATATGTGTATCTGTATTTATTTTAAGGATACTGTTCTGCCTACCTTATCCCTAACCCCATCTCTAGTTTCATGACCAAACTTACCACTTGGTACTCACTGAATGTCCTATAATTGGGAGACGAAAGTTCATGTGGTTTCACCTCCCTAATAACATGACAACTTTCTAGTTTTGTAGAACTATGGTGGTTCTTCTAAAACTATCTTACTTCTTCTAGAAGGTGGTTGGATGTATATAATCTTTGTTATTCTTCTGTAGAAGAAGATGTCATATTCTTAGCTCTATAGTCATTTAAACTGTTCCCTAAACCAGCTGAGGTTGTTCATTTCACTCCTGATTCCTTAGACCTAAAAAATGATGGTACTATCTGCAGAATTGTTGTCTATGCATGAATTTGCTATTTACTTAGAGTAAGTTTTAGACTGGAAGAGGAATATGAACTCTAGGTTAGCTGAATACCTCTGCACTAGAGAAGAGGATGTAAGTCTTTTCTCTTCCATTTAAACCTACCATTGCATCCAACGTGTATTGATGTTGTAGACCTGCAAAGAGTAACAAACGTGTGTAAGAGAGAAGCCATCACTGGTTTACTTCCTGACAAGTAAGAAGAATCAGTTTTTTTCTATTACTGTAGATTTCTGCTAGACACACACCAATACAAATGAGAGAAATAGCAACATTATCAATAATAATCTTAATGATTATCATGATCACAGTGTACCTCATTGATGAACTTGGAATAAGATAGAACTAATATCTGCATTTTAGGCTTACCATTGTGTGGCAGGCATTTATTATATAATAAAGAATCATTGCAACTTGGCAGACATGATTACATTACACTATTGTTATGGATTGAACTGTGTCCCTCCAAAAAATATGTTGATATTGTAACTCCTAGTTCCTGTAAATGTGATCTTATTTGGAAATAATGTCTTTGCATATGTAATCAAGTTAAGATGAGGTTATACCCAATTTGGATGGGCCCTAATTCAATATGATTGGTATCCTTAGAAGAACAGTAGACGAGACAGACATGAGAGAGGAGAATGCCATGTGACTATGGAGACAGAGATTGAAGTGCTGCCGGTACAAGTCAACAAACACCAAGAATTGCCAGTAAACCACCAGAAGCTAAGAAAATACAAGGAAATATTATCCCCTGCAGGTTTCAGAGGGAGCATGGCCCTATTGACACCTTATTTTGGACTTCTAGCCTTCAGAACTGTGACACAATAAATTTCTGCTATCTTAAACCATCCAGTTGTGGTACTCTGTTATGGCAGCTCCAGAAAACTAATATAACCATATTGAAATTTGTGTTTAAATAGCCTAAGTTAATTTAATTATATGTTTGTGTTTATAATGAATTATACATGGCTCTTGTCACAGTATATGCATTTTTGGTTCAGATCACCTTCTGTGCATCACTGAGAAGAACACAATCGCTTAAAAGCATGTTCTACACTAAGTTATGAGGCATTTAGGTGATCTCTAAGAAATAACAGACTATTCTAAAACATTGTAAGAGGCTTCAGCTGGGCACCATAGTGTGCTGGAGAAGCACCCTCTTTATGAACCTTAAAGCACAAGGACAGAGAAAGAAGCAAAGGTAAGCATTAACAACATTTGATAAAACAAACTCCAGGGGTTAATAGCAGTTTTATGATTCTAGGTATCTTGTAACATGGCCTGATAGTCTGGAAAACATAGAAATTAAGAACCATGTTGTCATTGAAGAATGTGCTAGAACTGAGGAATTCTTATTCAAAATATGGCATTAAAACTGTTGGGACATAAATCTATAAAGTTCAGTAAAGAGCTAAAAGTTAATAACCTTCTCTCTTTTATTTGTAAGGAGAAATGGCTAGGAAGTAGCAATGTAGACTTTAGAATTTCAAAGTTTATTAATGGCAATTTATACATAGAATACAAGTATTCTGATTCCCATGTTATTGTGTTTTAGAAGTTAACCACATTCTTTGGCACCATAGTAACAACTACCACCAAAGCAATCACTAAGAGCATTTAAGAATATGAACAATTAGGAGAGTCAAGAATCCAACAGGAAAAGCATAACGGAAAGAAGGCAAATTGTCCTCTTCACTGGTCATGGGTTTTGCTAATAGAAAAGTGGTATTTACAAAAAGTTAACAGCCTGCAAGTTTCTACACAACACAGCATTAAAAAACAATTTAAAGTTTAAATATTCATGGCTGTTTATTGCCATGTATCTCTAATGTGTTAGAGGAAATGGAAATTAAACTACGTATTTCCAAAGAATCCACATTTTTCAGGTAGCTAAAGTTTTTCTTATTCGAGAGCTAATATGACTCTTTAATAACTATTGTTCAAGATTTTCTTTTTTCTCTTGTACATGTATAAAGTTCTATAACCCCTAAATTCATTATCTATAGGCTATTACAGTTTTTAAGTTTCTTCTATATTTCCATTTATCCTATAAAGTTTTTATGTGAGTCTACCATATGGCAGGCTATTTTATAGGCTATGGAAAAATTATAAGACATCACTCTTTGTCAGATATTATTTACTATTAAACTTGAATCATAGGGGTGCATGTGTGTGTGTGTGAGAGAGAGAGAGAGAGAGAGGGAGAGAGAAATTTCTAAGAACAGGCCCAGTGATTTTAATAGAAAAGATTGTTTTTGTGAGTTTGGTATTTTAGGAAGTGCAGAGTGAGAAGCTGAAAAAATACATTATTCTATTACACTGAAAAAAATTTTTGAATTATAAAGTGAGAAAAAAGGAAAGACTAAATATTAGACTGGTGGTTCCAGGTTTTTTTTGCTGAAAATCGTATCAATGTTGCTTACTCAAGAATCCTGGAATATGAGGTTTGGAGACAATGAATTCTAAAATCATTTTCAATAGAAGCTTTCCAATCAATAAACATGATTCTAGGCTCTAGTAGTCAAAGACTTCATTGGTTTATTCACTAAAGTACATTATTCCTCTTTGAATAAAATTGGTAAATACTAAGTTTTATATGCATCTTCAGAAAATAAATGTTTTCTCTGCACAAAAAATAAATAGAAGAGCCAATCTAAAATATTTCAATTCTTGATGGAAACCCAAAATCGATGGATCAGGGGAGTAGAAAATTTGCAACTTATTCAGGAAAATTAGATTTAATTTTCGAAGAAACTCAAGTTATCTTTAAAGTTCATACAATCATAAAAAAAAAAACAACAACACAGTGTCCCTGGCAGTGAAGAAATAATGTTGTAAAGTGTCAACAGAAAAGAACTCAAACTCTGTAAAATAATTTAAAGAAGTTTATTCTGAGCCAAATATGTGCCACCATGTCCTGGAGAGCTATGCCCAAGAAGCCTTGAGCAAGTGATCTCACTGTGGTTGGGTTACAGTTTGGTTTTATACATTTTAGGGAGACAGGAATTACATGTAAAGTCATAAATCAATACATGGAAGGCATACACTGGTTTGGCTCCAAAAGGTGAGATATCGCAAAGTGGGGGATTACAGATTATAGGTGGGCTTAATGAGTCTTTTTGATTTGTAATTGGTTAAAGAAATGAAGCTAGACTTGTCTAAAGGCTTAGAATGTTTTAAGTTAAGATAAGGAAATTTGTTAATGAACTACAAGCCACCAGACAAATGTGGAGACTCAAGTGATCTGTTAAGTAAATTGATGGCCTACAGGTGTGGTTTAACCTTTGCCTTACTTGGCCTTAATCTTGTTAATGATTTTGTATCTTATTGTAACAAAGAATAACTCCAAAAGGGACAGGGCATAACTAGACATGTCTGACCTCCCTTCTCGTGGCCTGCAACTCAGCTTTAAGGGGTTTTTTTGCAAGGGATGAGGTCCCTTTGGCCAAGAGGGGCTCCATTCATTCGGCTGGGGGGCTTAAGATTTTGTTTTAGTTCACAAGAGTCAGTTTAAATCTTGCCTCTGCCATTTATTAAGTGAGACACCCTAGGAAATTTACTGAATCTCTTTAACCTTCAGTTCCTTTATGTATTCAACAGAGATAATGATAATGACAATCTCATAGAGTTGTAAGAAAATGCATGCAAAGTACTTAGGCCAGTGCCTATAACATGGAAGACACTCATATATAGTAACTATTTATCACCCTCTTTCTTGCCAACAAGGAAGTAACTGTAAAAACACCTCTCAATCAAGCTCTATTTACTGACTCTAGGAAAAAGGACATGGATTAAACATGCAAGATAAAAGTTAAAAGGCCTCTTAATACCAATCCATAGGGTACGATGGAAAGAGCTAATGATAGCACCTTCTCTGGATTCATTCTCTTAGGCTTCTCCAACAGACCTCAGCTGGAAACAGCTCTCTTTGTGGTCATCCTGATCATCTACTTTTTGAGCTTTCTAGGCAATGGCACCATTATTCTCTTGTCCATTGCAGATCCTCGCCTCCATACCCCTATGTATTTCTTCCTCTCCAATCTCTCTTTTATGGATCTTTGTTTGACTACTTGTACTGTTCCTCAGACACTGGTCAACTTCAAGGGGAAGGACAAGACCATCACCTATGGTGGCTGTGTGACTCAGCTCTTCATTGCCTTGGGACTCGGGGGAGTGGAGTGTGTCCTCTTGTCTGTCATGGCCTATGACCGCTATGCAGCTGTCTGCCGCCCTCTCCACTACATGGTGATCATGCATCCCCAACTTTGCTTGCAGCTGGTGGTAACTGCTTGGCTTACAGGATTTGGCAATTCTGTGGTTCAGACAGCATTGACCATGACTCTTCCCCTCTGTGGTAAAAACCAAGTGGATCATTTCTTCTGTGAAGTTCCAGTGATGCTGAAACTAGCCTGCACCAACACCTCCATCAACGAGGCTGAACTCTTTGCTGTCAGTGTCTTCTTCTTGGTGGTACCCCTCTCACTCATCTTAGTGTCCTATGGTCACATTACTCATGCAGTTCTGAAGATAAAGTCAGCCCAGGGGAGGCGGAAGGCTTTTGGAACCTGCGGTTCGCATCTCCTGGTAGTGATCATTTTCTTTGGTACACTCATCTCCATGTATCTCCAGCCTCCCTCCAGTTATTCACAGGATGTGAACAAAAGCATTGCACTCTTCTATACTCTGGTGACTCCTCTGCTGAATCCCCTGATTTACACTCTGAGGAACAAAGAAGTCAAAGGAGCACTAAGAAGACTGGTGGGGAGAACCACAGACTTGAGAGAGAGTTAATGCAGGGCTTGCAGTTCCAAACACTTGTGCATTAGAAAACTGTTGAGCAACTAAAAATTAGTTTTAACATAATTCAGTAAATCCTCATAAATCACCTACTCTGTACCAAGCACTGTTCTAGGGACTTAAGATATATATATGTCAGTGATCAAAACAGAGAGAGACCTTTGTCCTCATGGAGCTAAACCTTCTTATGGGGAAAAAATAAGCCAAGTAAGATAAGCTAAGAATAACCTGTGGTATATCATATATTGGAATGCTATACTATAATGAGAATAAACAAATTATAAGGACATACAACAATAAGAATGATTCTCACAAACACAATGTTGAGCTAAAGAAGTCAGATACAAAACAGTTCATACTATATGATTTCATTTACATGAAATGAAAAACCAGGCAAAACAAACCTGTGGCTTTGGAAATCTAAATAGTGCTTCCCCTGGGGAGTAGTGATTAGACGGAGAAATGGGGGAGACAGGCTTCTGGGGTTCTGGTCATGTGCTGGTTCTTGATCTGGATGCTGGTTATGATATGCAATTTGTGAAAAGTCATCAAACTTTACACTTAAGGTATCTGCAATTTCTGTATGCATGCTGTATTTCAATATCACCTACACATAAAATTTTGAATAAGGCAGAAATTAACAGAATATTATGGTACTAAATAATCACATTAAGTATTTTTTCCCTTTCATACAAAGTTTGAGTTTATATTCTAAGTGGTCTAAATTACTTCTTTCCATTGAACTGAACTACTAGATGCTAAGATGTTTTTGATATTAGCAGTATATAAACAGACTAGGATGAACTTTACAACTTTCATTTGAAGATCTCAATCAAAGATCATTTTTATAGTGAGTCTCTATCTCTTCTTCTTTCCATGTAGAGCCCTAGTGACCAGTTCTTGAGGCAAAAATTGAGTGATAGTTTTCAAATGAAAATTTTACTACTAAGTATTTTAATTGCCATGAATTAACTATATTATGACTGAAAAAGATGTTTAGTGTGTGCGTGTTTGTGTGTATGTGTATGTAGGTAGTCTACAAAAATCCACAATTTAGTAGAAACCTAAAAATATTTTTACTAGCCAGAGATTTCAAGATAGTTAAATATTTGATAGTGTATACATAAAATAGCAGGTATTGAAAGGGATTTATAAAACAAAGTAGAAAACAGAATCAAATTATTATTTGGTAAGTTCAATGTATGGTTTATTTGAACATTTTCCTCTTAATTATTTATTATTTTGATGATGGCAAGTTTGAGGGTTTGTTCATGTATTATTCCACAAATGTAATAATAGAGAAGCAAACATTTCTTTACATAAATGAAAACTGATTAGTGAACTGTTAAGTTCCCTAATGACCTTGTCCCTGCTTGTACTGAATAATTCTGAGTGATTTCTGGTTATTTTGTGAGTGCAATACAGAAGATATTATTTTAATGATAATTCCTTGGATTTTTTTTTTTTTAAATCATGACAGCTAGCTTCATTGACAACTGTCTCTATACTCTATATCCACCTTAGTGTTTACTTTTTCCTTTTCAGAAAATAAAAACTGCTTCCATTTCACTAACTCAATTTATTATCACATTCAAGGTAGTCTTTTGTGACTTTCACTTCTAGGCAGGATATGCTAGATTATAGCAGGCCAGTATTTCCACTGCAAGTACTTGAAAAAGTCAGATA
The DNA here is from genome assembly GCF_041146395.1 of Eulemur rufifrons. Classification (NCBI taxonomy): domain Eukaryota; kingdom Metazoa; phylum Chordata; class Mammalia; order Primates; family Lemuridae; genus Eulemur; species Eulemur rufifrons. Next base: position 47,133,694 of record NC_091000.1, on the reverse strand, counting down.
AATTTTTACCAATCATATTTTCAAAGACATTAGAGAATTGTGGAAGTGACGAAGGTGATATGGAAGAGAACTACAGACAGGAGAAGAACATTCTGAGCTGAGCTGATGAGAAAAAGCATTTCTCCCCCAGGGAGAATTTGCCAAGCCTGAGTGTGAGCTAAGGATTGGGCTTGACCCAGACAGAGAACCTTTGCCAGAAGAAAAAGAAACCAGCATTATAGTCATATAAGGCTGGAGTGAAAACATAACATATCTCAAATGCATGGCCAGATGTTTCCATTTCCAATGGACTGTATAGGAAGCTAGAGAGCTAGACCAAAAGCTTCAAAAAGATAGAGTAAAACTGCCGGTAGTTTTTGTTCTTAGGGACACTAACCAGGGAAAGTAGTCCTGTCTCTATCACAGTTTTTCTCATTAAGACATTTGCCAAACTTTGAAGTTGCACAGAACAGGACACTAAATAGCAAAGCTGAATGTTGTTGAAGGGCAGAACTTAATCTCCCAGAATCTTTTAGAGTTTAAGACTTCCCAGACTTTCTGTTAAAATCCCAGGAGGGCTAACCCCTAAGATTAGGAGGGAGCAAGAGGTAGACTGAATCTAAGTCTACACCCCAGCCTGACCCAACTCAATCCTAACCATGGAAAGGGAGGATTCTCACTGGTGGAAGATACATTACCCAGAGCCTCCATGGTTCTATTATACACTATGTCTGGAATATGATTAAAAATTACAACAAATGAAAAGAGGGAAGATCATATGACTGATAATTGAGGGAATGGATGACAATAGAAGAGGAGGGACAGATGATGTAGATCAGTGGTCCCCAACACTTTTGGCCCCAGGGACCTGTTTCATGGGAGACAATTTTTCCATTGAGGGGGCGATGGTTTGGGGATAATTCAAGCCCATGACATTTATTACATTTGCAGCTGCTCCCCAGCACTAGCATCACCGCCTCAGCTCCACCTCAGATCATCAGTTATTGGATTCTCATAAGGAGCCTACAACCTAGATCCCTCGCATGCACAGTTTACAGTAGGCTTCATGCTCCTATGAGAACCTAATGCCACCAATGATCTGACAGGAGGCAGAGCTCAGGCGGTGATGTGAGCAATGGGGAGCAGCTGTAAATACTGCTTTGCAGCCCCCGTTCCTATCAGGCCACAGACTGGTACTGGTCCACAGCCCAGGTGTTGGGGACCACATATGTATTAATAGATAATGGAGTTAACAGCTTACAATTTTCAAATAGCTACAATTAAGACATTCAAGAAAAACAGACCACAGACTATAGGACAAAAATTGATGAAAGAATGAATTTCATGAGAGAATTGGAATCTATATAAAAGAATTGTTCTGAACCTTCAGGGCAAGCTAAAAAAGAAAAAAAATTAAAAAGAATTAAATGGACACTATAGAAATGAAAAATACAATTTCTATCACCAAAAACTCTCCAAACGTAATTACATAATGGTCCTAAGACTTGTAGCTATGCCTTGGGAACATTCTTCCCATGATTAGATGCACGAGCCTTGAGGGCATTTTCAACAGGCAAGGGAACTGATCAGTTAGGATTGGTGAGGTTTCATGCTTTTCTCTGCAATAACAGTAAGCAGGATTTAAAATTTCCCTCCAACTTTGGAAGCAAGCAAATTTGTGATGCGATGGGTTGAAACAGAAAAATTATTTTCCTGTGACCTGCGATAAAAAGGTCTGTTGGAAATTAAAAGCCAATAAAAAAAAAGTTCTGAACTTCTTAGTACAAACTTAATTTGAACATGGGAGGCTTATATAGAAAAAACAACACTGAAAATTGGTAACCTCATCCATTAATAAAGGCCAGCACCTGATTTTGAAAGTCCTATGGTTAAACATAGGGCTTTGCTGCGAGAGGGCCTTGAGTTGGAGGGTTGGCCCAGCATATAGCTGCATGGCTGTGCAGTCTGTTATTCTCTCACTGCCACGGTTTACTGGTCTATATTAATAAATATAGATGACATCACTTAAAAACAAACAAAATGAAAAACAAGAAATACCTTTCATTTCTTTCATCCCTCTTATTCTTAACTTTTCTAAGGCTAGATTTTTTCCTACTATTTAATGCAAAAATCTAATACAAAATCTCCACACAGTTAGTAAATGAGAGTGTTCTGGCATTATCCTATCTACAAACACAACCCCTCTTCATGATGGAATTTCAACCCAGGGCCTGAAAGAATGGCGCTTCTAATTTTTTTAACCTATATGTATCCATTGTGACAACAAAAGGGGTACAATTTGTTCCACGGACCTCTTTAGTGATGCAAGATTCTATCAATAGCAGATTCTCTCACCACCTCTGGGTAAACAGTGTTTTTTCAATGTAGCTTGCAGGAGTAAACCATGGTATGACATTCACATGTGTGTATTTTGTATTTATTTCAGAAAACATTGGAATTAGATCATTTAAAAGCATATAACTTTGAAGTAGTATAGAACTAAAGGAAACATACTTTCCTCTATCATTGGTCTTCAGCAAAGAGGTAGATTAACCTGTAAGAGATCACATGCGAAGTACATGTTCTGTGTGTACATGCATGTGTATGTGAATGTGTATGTGTGAAAGAGATAACATATATATGTGTGTGTATATATATGTGTGTGTGTATATATGTGTGTGTGTATATATATACATATAAAATTTAAGGCCACGTGCAAACCAAAATATAACATGCTGTGGAGGAATCTGAAGACAAATATTCTTTGGGCAGTGTAGGGACACTTCTTTATGATGGGGAGTGAATCCAGAGAGAGGTTTATTTCATGCTAAAAATTGCCAAGACACTCTCTTAATATGTTAAAGCAAACAGAGTTCTCATTTCTGTAGCTATATTAACAAAGCAACTTACTAAAGAGAATCTTGCGAGATTTTTTGATAGTTTCCAATGCCTTTAGCTGGGCATGGTGGTGCATACCTGTAGTCCCAGCTACTCCAGAGGCTGAGGCAGAAAGGTCGCTTGAGCTGAGGAGTTTGAGGTTGCAGTGAGCTATGATGACTTCACTGCAGTCTAGTCTGGGCAACAGAGTGAGACTCTGTCTCAAAAACAAACGAACAAACAAAAAAAGACAATTTCCAAATGCCTGAAATACTTTAAAATATTTGGTAAGTATTATTTGTGGCCTGCTAACACAAAAAAAGGGATGGACTCCTGACAAAGGCTGTGACAAGTGATAGTAATACTCCATTGATTGTGAATATCCCAAATAATCCAATAATTACAAATGTCCAGGATGCTTCATTGAGACTAAAGTCACAGGTATAACAGCTGAACAGTTTCACTCCCAAAGAGGTTAAAACTATCCTAAAAATGGTTGCCTACTCAAAAGAACTTGCAATTTTTTAAGACTCAGTAGATTTCATTCAATTCAGAATGGTTAAAGTGAATTCACCAAACAATGTAAATCAATAGATTTAAATTAAAAAGAAAAAGGAGCAAGAGTATCTGAGTCTCTAAGGCAATCTCAAGGACAATATCCCCTGATCTGTCTGATTCAGGAATCATTCATATTATGATTTCTACATTTACGTATATCCCAGCTTTCCAGCAAACCTCATTCCCAAGACATTTCCATACATACTGGTCCCCAGAGTCTGCCAGATCACGTTTTAAAATATTCTATGATACTAAAAAAGAGGAAGAAAGCTCTCAGCTATGCATCAGTTCAGCAGTCACCTGCAGGGGAAAGAGTTAACAGGGATCTATAACCTGGTCCTCCCTCTTTAATGAGCCTGGCCAGAGCAGAACTCTGGTAAAGAGCAGCTGCTAAATTTACTGACTAGGAGATAAATGAGGGTCTTATAGGGGCTGCTATAAACTGCTGACTGATCTAATAATGTTTTCAGCAGAATGGATATATCTGTTTAGAGTATTTATTATAAGTAAACCTATGATATATAGACTGCAGTTGTGCTAAAAAAAATAAAAGTTAGTCCAGAAGCCAGAACAGGGATACATGGGGAGGGACCTATAAGCCTTCTCTGTGCTGACTTGTACCATACACATTAACACCTCATATTTCAAATAAAAACACATTTCATTGTATAAAAGAGGACACAGGAAGCTGTGTCTGTCTGATTGGGGGCCTCATAGGTATTGCATTTGCTGTTGCTGCTGTTTTGTATCCTTTGCTAATCGTTAGTAAACCTTGTGCTGGTTGAAAATTATGTTTCACGTGGAACTGACTGACATTTTGGGTCTCTGTGATCACTCATCACCTGAGCTAATGGTGTGCACTTTGTGCTACTCAGAAAGCTATAGGGATAGAATAATCCGTGAATTTCTCTAGAGCATAATTATAGTACTGAACTCCAAATGCTAAGAATAGATGGGATAAAATGATCTGGCCAACCCCTGAGCACAATCACTGCAGCTGTTCCACTGTTGTCAGTGATAATTCAACAGGAAGCAAGTCCTAACAATTTTGGAGGCAATCTACACAACCCTGTAGTAGCTTCCACTGTCACTGGCAGCATTGACTCACACCCTTCATCCAGTGATTCCTGTGTACAGCCTTCTCTGAAATAAATGCTACAAAACATGCTGCCATACTGGCAAGGTCACAGTTGGGCCTAATTTCTAGATGGCTTTATCAGGACTGATGTTAGCAACTTTATCTTGAGCTTAAAGTTTGTTTTTTCCACAATTGCCCCACCTACTTCTGTGAAAAAAAGCTCTGATACAATCTATGAACTTTATAAAATAGCAATGATCAAGATGTAAAAAATAACTGATATCCCTCAAGAAATTTCTAGAAAATGCTCAAATTTTAATATTCTTTACTATGTTTTAGTAGTTTCATGTTCTTATTATGGCTGCACATTTATGATATGTACTTAAATGTCTTTTTGCAATAGAAATGGAATAATTTTCCCACCTAAGGGTGAAAATAAGAAAAACCTGTGGAGCTTTTTAAAAATTATAATAATGCAAATGCTCTAGGAATATTGAATCAGTATCTCTGGAGGTTGGACTGAATTCATGAGCTTAGGTTTTGATCACTAACTTTCCTAATAGAATTAGGTAAGGAAATTCCCTTGAGAGTTGCTGGGGGGATTCTGGATGACACATGGAGAACGCGCACAGCTTACAGGCTCTGGTATTAAAAGTCCTTCCACTGAAGTGTCTTCCTCTCCCAGTCATTTGGAGTTATAGTCCTTCCAAAGCACCTTTTTAACTGCTCCTTTCACATCCTTATTCCTCAGTGTATATATGAGGGGGTTGAGCATGGGTATAACAATGGTGTAGAAGAGAGAGAAGAACTTGCCCTGATCCTGAGAGTTGTTGCTGTGGGGCTGGAGATAAGCACACATGGCTGTGCCATAGAACAGAAAGACAACTGTGAGGTGGGAGCCACACGTCCCAAATGCTTTTCTCTGCCCTGCAGCCGACCTTATTCTCAAGACTGTCCTGACAATCTGACTATAGGAAAACATGATTAATGCAACAGGTACAAAAAGAATGACGACACTGACAAAGTAGACCTCAGCTTCATTCATAGCAGTATCAGCACAGGCAAGCTTGAGCAATGGAGGGATCTCACATAAGAAGTGGTCTACCTTATTTCTTCCACAAAGTGGTAAAAGGAAGATGAGCATGGTCTGCAGTAAGGAGTTGGCAAAACCAATGAGCCATGAAGAAGAAACCATCAGGGCACACAGACGAGGGTGCATGATTACCGCGTAGTGGAGGGGCCTGCAAACAGCTGTGTAGCGGTCAAATGCCATAACTCCTAAGAGAAAGCATTCTGTAGTTCCCAAGCCCAGAGAGATGTACAGCTGAACGACACAACCACCATAGGAGATAGTTTTGTCTGCTCCCCTGAGATTCACCAGGAGCTGTGGAACAATGCTGGTAGTGTAACACAGGTCCAGAAAGCTTAGGTTGGAGAGGAAAAAATACATAGGGGTGTGAAGATGTGGGTCCAGGTGAGACAATGCAATGATGGTTGTGTTCCCCAGCAAAGTGAAGATGTAGAAGATCAAAGAACCACAAAGAGGATTAGCTCCAGTTGAGGCCTGTCAGAGAAACCCAGTAGAATAAATCCAGTGAAAGAACTTCCATTTTTCTGTTCCGTCCTTTGTTAGTACACGTTTCCTATTAAGACCAAGCATTTAGCAAATTTTAAAAGATATCTTCAAAAACAAAGAAAAGAAGGTGAACTCTATCACCTGGACAAGACGTGGCCATGGAATTTTATATGCATGTAAATGATGTACTCATTGAGAACAACATATCTTATACTAATTTTGTTTACATTATTACAGAACTAATATCGGACAGAACAGTGGTGTGCGCCCATAGTCCCAGCTACTGGGGAAGGAGTATCACTTGAGTTTAGGAGTTCAAGGTTGCAGTGCACTATGATTACACCTATGAATAGCCACTGCACTCCCAGCTTGAGCTGGGATGTGACCCCATCTCTTAAAAAGAGAAAAAAATCCCTCATTTTATCTCTTCTTTACCCTTTTGGCTAAGATCAAGTTCAAAAAGTAGTATCATTGATATCTAATATAAGAAAGATCAAATAATGGACCTTGTGTTTGCATCAGTCATAGATATAAAAGATCTGTTTTAGATTGAGTTTAATATGATTTAAAGTACTACAAGAATATATGTATATTTTAGAGAAAATGGAGTTGAGGGAAAATCAGGGAGAGTGATCAGAAAGAATAAGAAAGTGGCAAGGACAGAGAGGGAGAGAGATTATTTTAAATATATGTCATAACTCTGAATTTGTACATACTTTATATGCAAGAGAACATTATAAAAATATTCTCTAGAAGTCATTCAGAGAATGTACTTATACAAAGGATTAAATTGCATTCAAAATATCACCAGTAGTACTACATATATGCATTTTGGCAGAATTGCTTCTCTACCTTATATATTATATTCATGAAAGTTATCCTGGTCTTTCTGTATAATAATAAGACAAATGTTCAATCAGACAGACTCTGAAATTCATTTAATTCACCATTCAGTTACAGTGTTCAACTCTTGCCCCCAAAATGTCAAAATTATCCTACCAATTTAACAAGAACTCTGAAAATTTATTGGGTATACACATTCACCTGGAATCAGAACTCTAAAATCCAGTGGCCAACACTTTCCTTTTTCCTCTATTGATTTCATTTCCACATATCATGAACAACTACAGTGAGTGGAATTCCTGAAAGAGGTGGGATTATTGACTACCAACATTCTAATCAGGATGAATATCTTTAAAAGTTATCCAATTTTGTAATCTATGTACAAAGTAAAATGCCTTACATCACTCCCTACAATAAAATAATTAAATACATAAATACATAGAAATAAAGGTAGATACATTGTCAAAGCAATGACAGGCCAAAGAGATATAACATAAAACTAAAAGCAATAAAGAAAAGGTACAAAGAAAAGGATATTTTGATTTTATAAGAATCTAAGAACGTCTGTCTACATTAGGTTAATTTTATATTGCTCCTTTCCAGGAGCTACCTTGAAGAGTTTGTTACACTGTGCCAAACACATTGCCATCTCTAAAGGGAGCCAATTATCATTTTCATACAGCTATTTAATACTGTGTCAGCACGGTCCCACATTGATCTAAGCAGCAACAGAGAATGAGGAATTTAGTTCCATCACATTCAAATGGTTAAACATACAGTAAATCCTTAATTTTAAGACTTTTTTAAAAATATGAATCAGGTTTGGTCATAGACCCATTGGTGTGTGAAAGAAATTGGTATAAAACATGTATAAAATAAATGTTAATAAAATCCAAATAAGAGAAAAGGAAAAGTCAAGTGGATGAAGAGTTAGTGGTAGAAAGATCACTGGAAAATATTTCTCTATCACTGCAGAAATGTCCTCCTCGTCCTATAATTTAGTTGCAAGGAAAATACACAACCAAAAAATCATGTCTTGAAATGTAAAATCACACATAATAGAAATTTAATACATCATATATCAGAAGGATTAATTAAACTGATCTAGCTTCACTCTCAATCCCAAAACAACAGTGTGTAAGGGTACTATTTTATATATTTGGCAAAACCCAAAAATATTTAATAAAAAAAGTTTTCACATTTGAAGTTTGAAAAATTTAAAAAGTATCCAAAAGTTGAAGGCTGAACTGATATGCTACTTACAGTTAATAATACTATCTGGTATTGTCAATTGTTTCATATGTTCTAAATTATTTACATGCATAATCTCAACTAATCTTTAAAAAAACTTGAAATTTATTACCATCTCTTTTTATATATGAAGAAATAGATTAAAGTGCTTAAGTAGCTTATCCAACATCACTAAACCTCTACATGTTTTAAAACAAATCTAGTTCCTTTTGATATCAAAGTCCATGCTTTTAACTTCCATGCTACTTTATCTTCAATGAAAGAAATATATTAAAATTCAGAGGAAGCTATCACATGTGAAATAAAGCATATAATATTTCACAATATCTCACATTCTCCCCCTCATTTCTTATAAGGTTGTGATCAGTGATAGCCACAAAAAAATCTATGCACAAAATTTTCATAATAGAATTAATTATAAAATATTAAAAACAACATATACAAATATCCAATGAAAAATTACATTGCCCTGACTCACACCTGCTCAGAAGAGTGAATAAAAAAAACTATGGCTCAGTCTCATGTACACATACACAAATATAAGTACACTCATCTGAAATGAATTTTCAAAATGTATCTAATAAAAGAAGCATTCATCAAAGTGAAAGAGGGTGAAAAAATGCTAATTCATTTAGAGAAAAATACCAATATAATGATTCATCATTATAAAAAAAGATATATTTTAATATTATCATATAAATAAGAACACATTTATAAAAGATCAAAACCTGGTGAGATGACATTGTATAAACCATTTGTTGCTTTACAGGGTAATATACACTAATAAAAATGAATGTTGAATGCTCCCTATCTGACAAACATAAAAATGAATATGATTTTAGGTTGAAAACTAAAATGATGACAGGCAAATGGGGTGTCCATTGGAACAGAATAGAAAATGTGATTGTCTGGGTATGTTACAATTGCTTCCAGGGCCACTCCAGAGAGCACACTGGGGGATAGATAATTAGGATGCTAATGTCATGTTCTATCTTCTAACTTTTAAAGAATTTCCTATTTACAAATCAGGGAAATTACTGTCCTTTAGTAACACTAGATATGTGAAATATCTAGCTGCAAGATGGATTATCTCATTGATTCTCAAGTGTGTTCTGCTGACTTATGTCCCTTTGTTCCCTTCCTACTTTACTACTCTGCATCCATCCCTCCCAAAGCAGTGTGCACCACCACAAAGGTAATCTTCCAAGGGAAGGAATATATTTTTAGCTAGGGCTAAATGAGACATTGCATTTCATTTTGTTTTCTTTCTACCTCTTTGAAAGAATTGTGCAATTTGACTGGAAATTATCATCTATGTTTAGATAAGGGTCAGTTGACTTAATGCACTAAGGAAGATTCAGATTAGATAAATTATATAAATAATAATAACTGGAAATATCAGACACATTTATCCTAGGTACAGGAACAAAGAATGGTGTTTTTAGTAACTATCACCATATGACATGATAGGAAATTCCTGTTGTAAAAATTGCACATAAATGATTAATTGAGTTGCAAAAAAATAATTAAAAATTCCATAAAGCAGAGATAATATATATGTAAAATATTTTAAATAGGCAAAATAAAAATAAGCACATTCTACAAAACAATCATGACATTCTAGTAACAGTTACCATCAAGAAAAGAATGTAATGGAAAATCACATCTTATAAAAGCACAAATTTTACAATAATAATTAAGAGAACAGGCATCAAATGAGAGAGGTTAAATGCTTGGTACTGACACATATCAGGCAGTAGAGGTAATGGTTTACAATGAACAATAACTGCACAACATTGACATGCAATATAACTTTAAACACTGTAATAGAAGTATAAATATTTCAATTTAACTAGATACTCAGTATGCAAACTACACATTTTAAGGACAAAAGATTCTATGATAAGGTCTATATATAAGATATACCAAGTTATACAACATTCACTGATATTTTCAACATGCATGCAAACTCTGCTCTGTCCTGAATTAATCCTGAAAAAGTGCTGGCAAAATTTCTTTAGCCTCAGTACTATGACTGAATCACTATTGCTTTAAAAAACTTCTGTCTCATAGGCCTGAGCTGAACTCAGATGTATTAAGGCTAGTCTCTGATGACAATGGAGTGTATAAACTAGGGGAAAATGGATCTATCAATGTATTGGAAATAACAGGTCTAAGAAGAACACAGAAAACAAATATTAATGTAATTTCAGAGAAAAAGGGAGTCAAAAGGAAAGAATGGAAGCATACAAACTAATACTGTTACATACGCACACACTAACATTCTATTACCGAAAGGCATATTTTGTTACAGCTAAATAAGACAGAATTTAAGGTTTTTTCCATATGTACATACAGAGATATAACGAATGTACTGCAATAGGAAGAAATGTCTAGTAATGAATTTTTGGCTTCTAAAATAAATATTTAAATTTAGGTCTCGTATTTGGTGAATTTCTGTAGTCTATTCCTTTTGCCAAATGACATATATGAAACCAATTTAAAGCTTTTTTGTTTCAAGAACAATTGCACCTGAATATAAACAAATTTACTGACTCCTAAAGCAGTACAGAGAGCACTCCTAAAGCATTCCACTCACCCTTATTGACCTTATCTGTGGGTCCTAAGCTCATCTCCAGGTTGCTATTTTTAACGTAATACTGGGAGTTGGAACTTGGGTACGTAGAATCAGGAAGAAGGTTGTATGGAAAGAATACAACGGATTGCTAATATCAACATTGGATTACTCAGAAATATCTCTTAAGCAAGAAGATGCTATCTTATGATGATTTCACACATCTTCTCATGGTACCAGAGATACGCATTCTGCCCTTGGGTGATAGGAAGATGAAGGAAGGCAATTTTGAGCTTCTAGTGTTGTTTCCTGAATGCAAGGACCTGGTTATATGACAGAGATCCATATGACCAACAGAGAGAGGGTGGTATGAAACTGCCCAGTGACTGGGTTGGCACGGAGAGAGAATCAAGCCTGTTTACCTGGCTGAAGTCTCTAGGGAACGTATGTCCTATAGTGTTAATTAGCTGATGTCACTGAGCTGTCCAGAGATGACAATCCTTAGGGAAAATGACTATTAAAGAGAATGCCAGAGAATAGCTAATCTGTCTCTTACATGATTTCATATGTTTGACAGAGGACAGATAACTCCTTAGACTTCCTAAGTGACCTTAGTGCTTGTCTTTTAATGGTTTGTTTTATAAAAACAAGATTGTTTTCTCACAATTGCAAAAATATATATTTTTTACATATAAGTATATATTAAAAATAAGAATTCATTCAGTTATCTTGTTTTAAATGTAAATATGTAAATACATTTTTCACATAATTTTATTCATAACCAACTCAAAAGGGATCACAGAGTAATATTTAGGCACATTCTAATCTTGAAGATGAACACAATGGAGGAAAATCACCACAGTTACTACTAAACTAATGTGGCTAAGAAAAAAAATCATAAATCCTCTATAACATTGTTCAGGTTATATCCAAAGTTTTTAATAATTTACTCAAATAATAAAAAGAAAAATTATTGACTTGTTAAAGTGCATTTAAGTTGCAAATGATTTTGAGTTTATCAGGATAGTTATAAATGATCCCTAAAAGAAAAAATAGAAGGAAGTTGATGGGTGTTTTGTCAAGTTTGCTTTGTAAAGTTGAAGTCAAGTTTGAGGATCAATTAATTTATTTTCAAAACAACTTATGTTAACATGACTGAACAAGCAAAAGGTAGGCATAAATAACAATGTCTGACTTTGCAAAGCTTCCTTGATTTCAAGGAAACCATGTGGTTTAATTATTCTATACTGAAAAATAATCACTTCTAGAGGGGAGTTTCATATACATGGTCATCTCACACAAAAGGTGGGCCATATTGGATATCTATTAATACATCTATGTTTCCACCTAACGTCAAAGTAACAAAATCTGGTCACTTTTGTTCAGTACAACATTCAGCCCCTCACCGCTCTGTTATACAAGCTGTAACTCTGGAGGTTTTCATTTAAGCAGAGTTTTCAGAGACTGGAGTTGGACACTCCATTGCCCCTGTGAGGTTCTTGAAGACTCCTCCCAAACTATTTTATCTCTGGAAATTTGCTGAAATGAAAGATAATTGTGTATTGTTAGTTAGTCTTATGGGAAAATGACTGTGAACACTATAAGCCTAAAACATGTGGAAACAACCCATATAGCTGTGGTCCCCAACCCCTGGGCAGAGGACCAGTACCAGTCCATGGCCTGTTAGGAACCAGGCCACACAGCAGGAGGTGAGCAGCAAGGGAGCAAGCGAAACTTCATCTGTATTTACAGCCGCTCCCCATCACTCGCATCATTGCCTGAGCTCCGCTTCCTGTCAGATCAGCAGTGGCATTAGCTTCTCATAGAAGTACAGACCCTACTGTAAACTGCACATGCATGGGATCTAGGTTAGGTACTTGAATCATCCTGAAACCATCCCCCCACTTCTTCCTTGGTCTGTGGACAAATTGTCTTCCATGAAACCAGTCCCTGGTGCCAAAAATGTTAGGGACCACTGCCATAAAGCACATGCTACATTTCCATCACCTACTCCTAATGCATACACACACATACACATATGTACAAAACATTTACATAACAAAGCTTTCAAAATTTGATTTACTATGTCTTATTTGGTCATTTGACCAATGAGTGACTCTGTGTTTAGGTTGCTCAATATACAAGAAACTGTAAAACAATTTCTATTTTAACATATTAAAATTTTTACCTTTAGGCATTTTGAGACCAATCCTATTTTTTATTGTAATTGAATTATAAAAATTAATGACATCTTAAATTGAAAGTTATAAACTTGAACCTTATAATCACACTGAGGACATCTTTGAATGTACAGCAAGCTGACTAAAACATTAAGAAAAGTTGATTGCCACCTTTTGGTAAACATTAGTCTCTGCCTAGTAAGTGAAAGTGGGGGCTTATTAAAAGGAATTTTTTTAAAAAAATATATCTCATAGTTCCAAGGAAACAGCGTAGCTTTGAAGTTTGCATATCTAGGTTCATTTCTTGGCCCCATCATTTGGAAGCTGGGTCACTTTTTTTTTTGAGACAGAGTCTTGCACTGTTGCCCAGGCTAGAGTGCCATGGCATCAGCCTAGCTCACTGCAGCCTCAAACTCCTGGGCTCAAGCGATTCTCCTGCCTCAACCTCCTAAGCAGTGGGACTACAGGCACCACCACATCCAGCTAAAGGCAATGACAGAATTATACACATACGTTGTACCAATGTCAGTTTTCTGGTTTGATATTGTACTATAGTCATATAAGATGTAACCAATGGGGGACATTGAGTGAAAGGTATCTGGGACTTTGTTGTAATCATTCCAATCTTATGTGTAGCAACAATCCTAGATCTACATGGTAATCCAGGTTAATTGTCCTTCACCAATAGTAAAAACTTTCTTTGCCTCCTGGTCTGTTGGAATGTGAGGAGCCCAGGGTGGCCAGATCGTAGACACAGCTTCAAGATCAGTAAAACCGTTACTGTTCCCTGATAGAAACATTCTCCCCCTTAGAATTAGGATCTCAAATCTAGGTGAGCTTAAGTTTACAGGAGTGAAAAGCATAAATTCCAAAAGCAGATCAGTTAGGAGTAATGATAAAAGATGTCATTCCTACTTTCATCCTTGGTTAATTACAAAAATGGCCACAATCCTGCCTTCCTCTCTGAATCTATGCCCTTTACAATGTGACTTTAAAGCTCCTCCCATCAATGGGCAGAGTCTTTTTTCACTCTTTGAAACTGGATTGGTCTTATGACTTACATTGGCCAATGGACTGTAATGAAAGTTATATTGTGGGAACTTTTTCGTTTTGTTTTGTTTTGGGTTTTTTTGTTTGTTTTTTTTTTGAGACAGAGTCTCACTTTGTTGTCTGGGCTAGAGTACTGTGGCATCAGCCTAGCTCACAACAACCTCAGACTCCTGGGCTCAAGTGATCCTCCTGCCTCAGCTTCCCAAGTAGCTGGGCCTACAGGCAGGCCCATGCCACCACACCCAGCTATTTTTTTCTATTTTTAGTAAAGACAGGGTCTCACTCTTGCTCAGGCTGGTCTCAAGCTCTTGACCTCAAGAGATCCTCCCACCTCGACCTCCCAAAGTGCTAGGATTGCAGGCATGAGCCACTGTGTCCAGCCAACTGTGCGAGTTTTAAGCCCTGACTTCATGTTTCTCTCTGTCCCTCTCTCAAATCTGCTTCCACCATATAAAGTATGCCATCTTAATGAAAAATGAAAGATCCCATCAAGCAGGCACAAGTCATCCCAGTGATAACCATCCTAGACCAGTCAGCCCCAAACTGACCCAGCAGCTAACTGCAGGAATTTGAGTGAGTCCAACCAAGACCAGAAGAACTACCCAGCTGAATCTAGCCCAAACTTCTGACTGACATAATTATGTGATAAATAAGTGGTTTGTATTTTAACCCACTTAGTTTTGGATGGCTTGTTATGTGGAAAAAGCTAGCTGATACATACTCTTTAGCACCTGGATCTATACAATATAGCAATAGGGACACACTACTATATAGTAGCCATTTTTTCCATGTATATATACCATCCTTGAGTAGAACTGAGACAGGGAACTGGCAGGCACTGCTTCAGGCATTGCTTTAGGCATTGCTTCAGGAATTGCCTAATTGTGCAGGCATTGCTTAACTGAATCAAGAAGTTTCAGAACAAAGTTTCCCGAGCTACCCTGATCAAAACAAGATGGAGACAGGACAAGTTCCAACTGGTTAGAACCAAGATGGCAGAGAATCAACTGCCTCTTGATCTTGCAGCTTCATTATACCTTATTACCATAAAATTACCATAAATGTTGCTAAGGAAGCCTCCCACTCCCATTATGTATCTGATACCACGACACTTCCTGGTTGATCATATTTAGTCAAAAGGAGACCGTCACCCTAATTCCAGGAAAACACCAAACCTTTCCAAGAAATAACATGAATATTCCTCCCCTTGTTTAACATATAATTAAGGCATTGCTTAAATAGAGGGGCTAAAGGAACCATGGAGTTGGTTTTCCTCCACAGGGAGAATTGGCCTCTACTTTGTTTGTGGAGTAGGTTTTCTATGTTTTCTATATAAAACTTGCTTTCACTTTATACTGTTGGCAAACTCCTGAATTGTTTCTTGCAGGAAGCCAAGGACCCACTTGGACTTTAAGTGATTCCCAGCATGGGAGTCACCTCTCTGTGTCAGAATATCCCCAAATTCCTGGGTGTTAGCCCCATGCTGACACATTAACTGAGCCTATAAGGGGTCATTCCACATTGTTATTTTAAGCTGATGGCTTCTAGGAGATGGAGTATGTGGCAAGACTAGTAAAGTCTGATCACAAGCTCATTGTCTCATCTTCTTTGCCACACAATGGGTCCTTTGATCTCCTGTAACATTGACAGATCAGGCTTTTGTAAGTCCAAGGATGATGTTAACAGTGCTTCAGGCAGTGAAAACAAACCCTATATTTAGGGAATAGGTCAATCCTACTAAAGAAGAAATAACTCAAGCTAGAAAAGGTTATTTGTTATTTGTGTAACATTGTAATGCTGTTGTCTGGGAGCCTCTTATTGGGTGGAGAGGGAGAGGCTTCACAATCCTTCCTGGTAGCCTATGAACAAGCTCCAGAACTTTTAATTCCTTGAATCTCCCTGGACGGTTGTTTACCAGGCACATTATCTCTACCATTGCAATTGAGAAAGCCACAGGGGGATGAAGTAATTATTACTGGAGTTGAGGAAGCTTGTCAAGATTGGGTTCCCAGGGGCTGCAAAAAAGCTGTGAATTTTAATGTGAGGGAGTCCTTTAATCATTCTAGCTCTCACTGCACAAAGAATCATCCTTTTCCTCATCGTTGTACGTGCTGGGGGAAGGGCAACATTCTCCCTTTTTTATATTTCCCATCACCTCTGAGTGAGACTTGGAAGATAAAATTCCTGCCAGAAGACTCTGATGGGAACACCTGGTAAGTACAATGGGAAGTATGCAGATTTGGAGAAATAAGGAGAAAGCCTGTCCTTCCTGAGACAAGCAAGACAAGTTCAGGCTCCACTCAAGGTCACTGGGCATTGCTAACACATAGTAGGTACCTAATACTACTTGTGGAATGAATGGATTGATTAATTAATGGGGGCCCACCCTGTGAAGGTGTGAAATTCTAGATACAGTAGTGGCATATTGAAAAGTGGGTTAGATTTCAGATCAAGAAATTTTAATTCAGATCCTGCTTCTGCTAAAACTCAGTGAAAATATGTGATATGTATTACAGAATTGTGAAGATTGACAAACTGAAATCATTTCATGTGGCATAAAGTACTTGATGTAGTAACTCTTGTCTTATTTTTTTCTACCTTGTTGAAAATTTTATGATTTTTTACATAGTTATAGGATTTATTCAACTGATTTCATGTACTTCTCATTGTTTTATCATGTTTCCAACAGTGAAAATGTTTGCCTTATGGCAAATTGAGGGGGGTAATGTCTTTACTGTCATCAAAACGGCTACACTGATGACGCACTAATGAGATCAATAAATATTCTTAATTCTGCAACAAAAGTATTTCCACATTCCTATACTCCTTTTTTTTACGTGTTCTATTAATTATTAGAAAGCTTTTTTTCCTCCTTCCAGGATATTTGTTTTCCAGAATAGTCCCTTTATACATTCTCTGTAAATGAATGTTTCAATATCCAGATACTTTAACAGAATCATACAAACAGCTTAGGATAACAGTTAATAATAGGCATGGGTGAAAATAAAAGAAAAAAGTACTAGGAAAAAAAATTACCTGTAAGCTGAAAAAACTAGGTAAATGAGGCCTGAAATGCCAATAGATATGAATGTGGCCCTAGCTGTGGCCACAGTTCTGAAGCTGTGTCTTCAGAACTCAGGAAGAATCCAATTTGGTAGGGCAGGAAGGTCACAGGTGCAAGGGGAGGGAGGAAAAATAAATAAGGGAAAATCAGTTTGGATGATCACAGAGATTAAAAAATGTAGGCTGGGTGGTGGTTCAAGCACCTAGCACTTTCCGAGGCTGAGGCGGGAAGATCACTTGAGCCCAGTAGTTCAGGGGCACAGTAAGCTAGCCTGGGCAGACAGAGTGAGACCTTGTCTCCAAAAAAACACAAACAAAAGAGAGAGAGAGAGAGATTAAGAAATGAGTCATAATTGAAGGAGCACTCTGTGACTCTCTTACCTCTTTCTTTAAATCTACTCTTCCTTCTCTGCAGGAAAATTTCCTCTATTATTCAATCCACACAGCATAAAGTGGCCATAGCTTAAATCCTAAATTTTCACACCTCCTCTGTTCAAGAACAAACACCACTTTGCCTGGCCATTCCCCACCTCCCTCAAAGTCCCCTGAGTGAAAGGGCAGACTTTTATGAAAGAAGGGAGAAGACTACAAGAGCTGTTTTTCTCTGGGAAGTTTCTCTTTTAAGCAGAAATGAAGGTTCCACACACTACAATTAATTCTGGCAAGGTAGAGAGGAATTCTGCAAACTATACGCTAAATGAAGAAAGGCATTGGCACTTTGGACTCCAGAGAACACAGGGCTGCCTGTCAACAGCAGCTCTGAGGGCATCAGTCCCTGACATCAGCATCCCTCTTGTCAAAGCAGGCACTGGCAGAACAGTAGTGATGAGCAGCCCAGACACAAAGGGGAAAAAAACAAAATAAACCATCCACCAGGGAGAAGGCAGAGAGCACGTGTGAGAACTTTCTGAGGACTCTAAATAGAAATTGTAGCAAGTGATAAAAGCAGAGATTTCTGTTGTGCCAGCATGAGATGTGGACATGAAGGAGGGCATAGCGAGAAGAAACCTTCCAGAAAGGACTTTTAATATTGTCATTTCTTCTGCTTCCTGCAAAGCTCATAGCTTACTCTCCCCTTCATCTATGTCCCCTTGATATTCTCTAATGAAAATCCTATCTCCTGCAGTCTCCATAGCTGTTTAAGAACATTTATTCAACTAACATTTTTAAGTGCACACTACATGGCAAGAGCTGTGCCAAGCAATATGATGTAGCTCTAACTTGTGTTTCCTGAAATCAGTCAGCCTGAAGAGCTGATATAAACAGGAGGCTGCTATTTTATCTACTATTATAAGTCCTGAAGCCTATAGAAAGCTGCTTTAATTATTTCTTGGAGTTCCCAGGAAATTCTCACAAGAGCTCTGTGTTCTCTGAGCTCCAAAGTGCCAATGTTTTCCTCCATTTTGCATAAAAGTGTGTAGAATGCTTCTCTCTTTCATTCAGTTTCACACTTTATTATCTAATCAATGAAAAAGTTGTCCAACAGAGATGTTCCATTTCCTTTAGTTTTCACCACCAGACTCCCCGTTCCTTTGGCTGAGACACAGGACAATAGGGCTGGGTATAGAACCAATAATAGAATCACACAGGGTGCCGCCTTGCATCTCCTGGCATGCAGCTCATTCCATCCAAAAACTCAGTCTAACTCCATAGGCAAATATAAATCATTGTTTATAAAACTGGATTCTTTTACCCAGAGATGAGTAAGATTCAGTCCATGTGCTCTCCAAAATCCTATAAACAAGGATTCATGAAAATAAAACAAAACAAAACAACAACTGTATACTACATGGCCTAGGATAAAAGTCACTATAAAATGTACATTGAAGGCACATATTTCTATCTGATAATATCAGAAAAAGTTTCTGAATCTTTAATAAGTATATTCATTAATTCATTTATTTAACAAATATTGGCCGGGCGCGGTGGCTCACGCCTGTAATCCTAGCACTCTGGGAGGCCGAGGCGGGTGGATCGCTCGAGGTCAGGAGTTCGAGACCAGCCTGAGCAAGAGTGAGACCCCGTCTCTACTAAAAATAGAAAGAAATTATATGGACAACTAAAATATATATATACAAAATATTAGCCCGGCATGGTGGCGCATGCCTGTAGTCCCAGCTACTCAGGAGGCTGAGGCAGTAGGATCGCTTAAGCCCAGGAGTTTGAGGTTGCTGTGAGCTAGACTGACGCCACGGCACTCACTCTAGCCCGGGCAACAGAGTGAGACTCTGTCTCAAAAAAAAAAAAAAAAAAAAAACAAATACATACTGATTACCTACTGTATGCCAGCCACTATTCTATACATGCAGTAATTTAAAAAAAAAAAAGACAAAGACAAATTTTCTTCTCTTATAGACTTTACATTTTAGAATGATATTAATATAAAATATGTGGGGAGGAGGACAAGAAAAGTTCAGATAATGGTGAGTGATATGAGGACAAAAACAGAGCAATTTTATAAAGAATGTCTTGGGGGAAGTTTTAAATAGGGTGAGCAGAGAATTCCAAAATGAGAAAGGCCATACATACATAAAATTATAATGTGTGTCAGAAAATTCTAAGTGTGAGAAATTGATCATAGCAAGATAAGGCTAGAGAGGAAAGAAAAGGATCATGAAGAACTGTGTATGCTATGATAAGTAATTTAGAATTTGGATTGAAGGCAATTAAAAACCATTAGAATGTTTTAAGTTGTTCCATGAAGGGACCATGTATGCACAGTGATCCTCCAAATGCCCAAGAAGCTGAGATACCAAAGAATGAGGCAGACAAATCCAGTTTGTCAGTATATGATAATTTATTAGGGGGACTTACAGATAGAAGCACTGTCTTGGGCAGCTTCAAGAAAGGTAGATCTCTGCACAGCAAGCCCCCAGACACAGGGCTTTTATCTTGGGGGGAAAAGTACACAGGCTTTGGAAAGAATGTGTAAGTGTCTAAGAGAGTGCTGCTGGCATCACAGTCTGTGATGTGTGTAGCAACATCAAGGGTTGTTTCGGAGGAAAGGTGAAACTTAAAAGTTGTTTCTACATAAAGAGTAATATATCAACTAGATATTATGGAGGCATTCCCAGACTCAGGGTTAGTCAGGCAGATTAGCATTTAAAACTAAAGTCACTTTTGATCACACAGAAGTGGGGAAATTCTTGTTTTAGAAGGGTAATTTGTTAGGAAGCATGATAGGATTGAAAGGGGGAAATCTATAGGAAGGAAGACCAATTAGCAGTCTATTGCAATTATCCAAATGAAACATCGTAAGAGTCTGACTTGATCACTCAGCCCACAAGTGGTGGGGTCTGGTTTCAATGTAGTCTAACTCCAGAGTTCACACTCTACAGCATCTTTTCTCCCTCTTACAAAGTCCTCCGTTCTTCTATAATTATCTCATCTATATAAGAATGTCTTCTTATTTTGCATGATAATGTTTTTCTTCCACAACCTGATTCCAAGTGTCTCAGGGCAAGAACTCTTGTCTTCTATTACTTTGTGTTTTCTACAACTCCAAGAATTTCAGGACCCAACATAACATACTTAGGGTATATTACTTATATACATGAACTCCTTCTTTTAGTTATAGTTAAAATATTACAAAAACATTAAAAGGGAATCTTTTAAATCTGCCCTCCTGTTTTGACACACTTTTATCCTGTGTTCTCCTTTAGATTTTTTTTTGTTGTTGTTGTTGTTGTTTTGAGACAGAGTCTCACTCCATTGCCTGGGCTAGAGTGCCGAGGTGTCAGCCTAGCTCACAGCAACCTCAGACTCCTTGGCTCAAGCAATCCTCCTGCCTCAGCCTTCTGAGTAGCTGGGACTACAGACCTGCACCACCACACCCAGCTATTTTTTTCTATTTTTAGTAGAGATGGGGTCTCACTCTTGCTTAGGCTGGTCTCCAATTCCTGAGCTCAAGCAATCGTCCTGCCTCAGACTCCCATAGTGTTAGGATTACAGGCATGAGCCACCACTCCTGGCCTCCTTTAGTCTTACCACATGTATTATTGATATATAACTACACGTGTTATATAACTTTTTAAACTTATGTGTAAATATTTTCCTATATTGCTCATAGTTCATACAAACTATAATATTTTTGGATACTTAACTATTTACACTTGTCAAGCAAATTAATGTATTTTTCTTTTGAATCTTAAAGAAATAAGATTGTTTATCCTTATTTTGTAACTCCCTAGTGATAGGTGTCTGACTGGTGTTCAAACAGGATGGTTCATATGATTTTGGACAAATATTTGGAAAAATTTCCTCATTTAAATCACAATATTTGGAATGGAGCCATTTAATATGTCAAACTCATGAATGCATTCCAACACACAGCAATCAAGCAACCATACATGATGCAGAATGTGCAAAAGTTGGTGTCAACATCACAAGAAGGAAAAGAATCTCTGCCTGCTGAGAGGAGATGTGTACAGATCCCATGGAAATCTTGGATGCGGTGAGGTTCCAGTAAGGGAGGATAGATGTAAAGACAACCAGCAAGGTGGAAGGACGTACTCAAGGCTCTGTGAGGCTTGAGAGGGAGCATCAGAGAGAAAGTAGGAGAGAACATTTAGTAAGTGGGACTAAACTAGGTGAATATACAAAAAAATAGCAAGGGAAAAAATTTTTTTACTGGCAAAAATATTTCATTCTCTGAGTCTTCGTGCAGATATATTCAAGCAATGGAAAAGGAAAATCAAACCAGTGTCTCTGAATTTCTCCTCCTGGGCTTCTCGAGTTGGCCAGGGCAGCAGGTGCTACTCTTTGCACTTTTCCTGTGTCTCTATCTAACAGGGATGTTTGGAAACTTACTTATCTTGCTGGCCATTGGCTCAGACCGTCGCCTCCACACACCCATGTATTTCTTCCTTGCTAATCTGTCCTTGGTAGACCTCTGCCTTCCATCAGCTACAGTGCCCAAGATGCTACTGAACATCCAAACCCAGACTCAATCCATCTCCTATCCTGGTTGCCTGGCTCAGATGTATTTCTGTATGATGTTTGCTAATATGGACAATTTTCTTCTCACAGTGATGGCATATGACCGTTATGTGGCCATCTGTCACCCTTTGCATTACTCCACCATTATGGCTCTGCGCCTCTGTGTCTCTCTGGTGGCTGTACCTTGGGTCATTGCCATTTTAAACCCTCTCTTGCACACTCTTATGATGGCCCGTCTGCACTTCTGCTCTAACAATATCATTCATCATTTCTTCTGTGATATCAACTCTCTCCTCCCTCTATCCTGTTCTGACACCAGTCTTAATCAGTTGATGGTTCTGATTGTGGTGGGGCTGATCTTTGTGGTACCTTCAGCATGTATCCTGGCATCCTATATCCTCATCATCTCTGCTGTGATGAAAGTCCCTTCTGCCCAAGGAAAATTTAAGGCTTTCTCCACCTGTGGATCTCACCTTGCCTTGGTCATTCTTTTCTATGGAGCCATCACAGGGGTCTATATGAGCCCCTCATCCAATCACTCAACCGAAAAAGACTCAGCTGCATCAGTGATTTTCATGGTCGTGGCCCCTGTGTTGAATCCCTTCATTTACAGCCTAAGGAACAATGAACTGAAGGGGGCTTTAAAAAAGACCCTAAGCCACAGCAAAATCTTCCAGTAATTTATACTGGCTGAAAGGAGTTTAACAGGAGGCAAATCCTAATCAAATAATCACTTCCATTCTCATAATAATTACAAATCTGTTATTAAATACCTAATTAAATTTGTTACTGATCTATGTTTGCTACAAATTGTAGGAGTAACATAATCACAGGTCTTATCCATTTAATCTTCCATTAACATATCCCTTTAATATTATTGATGTGGAAAAATATTTATATATAAAGTCCCTGAAAGTCACAGTAAAATGTGAAATCAACATCTCAATGTATCATTAAAACATCACATACAGCTCAGATTAACATGTGAATATGCCACAGGGAACACAAAATGGAGCATTTTCCCAGGACTGTCCTCCTTCTAGCATGTACTTGAGTACTTACCCATATTGTTGTGCATGAGAAACACTAGAAAATAAAATTACTATGTAATCAAAGGTTCTAATCATAACTGCAATGTGAGATCAAAAGGAGAAGATATTGGTGAGGACTTAAGAGGTCAAGCACAGCTTCAGGAAAAATATGGCACTTCATCTGGGTCTTGAACATGAGTGAGTTTTACATAGGAATGATGAGAATATTCAAAACACATGATGAAGGCTTGTACGTAAGAAGGAGTATGGTATGTTACTCAATATGAGTAAACATTGAACAAATTAATCTGAATGTAGTAAATAGTCCATATTAGGGACTGACAAGAATGAGGGATGGAGAGTTATTAACATTTCTCATTCTGATGTTTTGTACTTATTCGCATTTTATGATTATATTGTATGCATTTCCTATAACCTGTCTGCATTCCTTTGTGTAAAAAGTAGAATTTATGTCTATTGTCTACACCTATATCTATATAAATCTTCATACTAGTCTACAAAGAATTGCCTGGCATGCTATGAATCATAATTTTAACATTAAAAATTCTGTATTTGTCTTTTACTCTTGACCATGCATAGAATTGCCTATATGAGAAGCAGACCCTACCTGATTGAAAGCTTATGCTTTGATTTGGAGCTTATGCTTTTCATTTGGAGCTCATATCTGATTTGATCGGTCATTTTCAGCATCCACAATGTCCCCCAGAACCCTGAAATTTTCCATATGGTGTATATCCATATTTTAAGTCATACCATCCAAAATATCTCTTCAAACTTGGTAAAAATATGCTCAACCATTTTCATGTGACATAATAACACAGAGAAAGAGAGATAAAAAGATATAAACAGAGTTGAGTAGTTCATAAAATTGCTGAAAAGGCCGGAGAATGGGGCCCCTCTCCCACAGCCAAAACAACATACAAAAACCATCTTACAAGTTGACCAAATTACTGTCACTGAACACTGGGTGTTGCAATTTATGCTGCCTACCTGGACGCTGGGTGCCTATGTTAGCTTGCTGCCACAGCTGCTCCATAAATTGGACATTTCTTCCACTGCCAATACCACCAGAGAGATTTTCCACTGCCTCTGGGGCTTTGTACCACCTACTTGATTCAAATTGCAGGAAAGCTGTGTCTGATGAGTCAAACACAAAACACATGCCTTTGCCCTAAGTACAAGGAAGACTGAGGAAGAGAACATCTCAGATTTTCACCTGTACTGAACACCATGCTGTGTCTCCCAGAACTTAAGGACTTATTCCCCCAGTTGCTGAGAGTGCTGCTGGCTGATAGCCCTCTCTGACAGCCCTGGCTCTCCCCTTCTCCAGAAATTGCTCTCAGCTGCAAAGAACAGCCTGTTCTTCCTAAGGCAAGCTACAACCAGGGACTGGTCTCTTGAATGGCTATAAAGGCCTAACCCCCTCAGGACAACTCTGAAGTTGTCGTCTTAGTTCTGTGGGAGCAGCCAAATCTTTTGTTGTGATTATATCACAGCCCAACTTCTCCCTTCTGCCCAATGCTGCTGCCTTAGCTCCCTCACAGGTGTTAATCCCAAAATCACTACCTGTAAACTTCTGCATGTTATCTGTATCTCAGAGTATACTTCTCTTGAAACCCAATCTGCAACACCACCTACAATGAAATAGTTAAGACAACATCTCTGAGTATAATTCAATAAAATTAAAAAGTAATGACACATTCAGAAAGAGAAAAGCCTTCCACTTGAAATGTTTTTAAATCTCTCTTAAGTAACTGTTGATTCAAGGAGGAAATATAATCACTTGAGAATATCTGGAAAATGATGATAATCAAAACATATGGGAAGAGCCTCATCAGTGTGCAAAGGAGAATTCTTAGCCATAAACACTTACATAAAATACACATAAATCTAACTAATTAAGGATTAAGGTTAGAAAAAGACAATATAAACTGAAGGGAGGCAAAGGGAATTAAGAGAAAAGAATAAATGAATAAATCAGAAAACAGAAAAAAACAATAAATCTAAGAGCTGGATATTTAAAAAGAAATTAATAAAATAGAGAAACCATTATCTAATTAATGAAAAGAGAGAAGAGCACAAATATACACAATAAGAAACAATTAAGTTACATGAATAAGAAACAAAAGGAGATACTTACAGAAACAGAAAATTTGAAGGAACATAAAACTAGATTTACTTTAATTAAACCTATGCAAATAAGTTTGGAAATCTATCAAAACTGACCATAGATACAAAATCTGAACAGACTGGTTCCATAGATCTAATAAAATTCTCAAAGAACTAACACCCAAAAGAACTAGACCTGAAAATTTCATAGGGAATTTCTATCAAAACTTAAATAATTGTCAGAACATAGAAAAATTTACAAAATGTATACAAAATGAGCAATATTGATATCAAAAGTTGGCAGAGATTAGACAAAATTGAACTTGATAAGTCTAACTCATGATTACTGATGCAAAAATAAAAGTAATATATCAGCAAAAGGAATTCAGCAGCACTTCAAAAGAATAATACATTATGGACAAACATGCTTAATTCAAGGAATGCAAGAATAGTTTAATATTACGATATTTGTTAATGTAACTTATCATGATAACAAAAAGATGAAATGAATAGGAATAATCCTAAAAACTGTCCCAGATAAATACAAAGAAAATTTTAAACTACAAGTGAAGGAAACAAAAGAAAACTTGAATACAAAAATACAGAAACTTGAATAAAGATTCTCAATTCTCCCTCAATTAGGTGTTTTTTTTTTTGTTTGTTTGTTTGTTTGTTTTGGAGACAGAGTTTCGCTCTGTTTCCTGGGCTAGAGTGAGTGCCATGGCGTCAGCGTAGCAAACTCCTGGGCTCAAGCAATCCTACTGCCTCAGCCTCCTGAGTAGCTGCGACCAGCGCCACTATGCCTGGCTAATTTTTTCTATATATATTTTTAGCTGTCCAGCTAATTTCTTTCTATTTTTTTAGTAGAGACGGGGGTCTCGCTCTTGCTCAGGCTGGTCTCGAACTCCTGAGCTCAAACGATCCACCCGCCTTGGCCTCCCAGAGTGCTAGGATTACAGGCATGAGCCACCAAGCCTGGCCTCCTCAATTAGTTTTAAATTTTAATGTGGTCTCAAAAATTACCAACAGTTTTCAAATCCAGAAACAGGTTTTAAAAATTTACAAGGAGAAAATAAATAAGCAAATCAATAAGGGGAACTAGATTCATTAGATATTAAAACATTATACAGTTCCAATAATTGTGTGGCATTTAGCAAAACAACCAAACCAACAGAACAGAATAGAAAGTCTAGGAATTGATGCAATTATAGTCAAGAGTTTAGTATTAAAAAAATGGCAAATTATAAAAAGGAAAAATGTACTATTTAATAAATAGAATAGGGGTCTATTTGAAAAAAATTGGATCCATTACTCATATCTTTCACCACAACAAATAATAAATGAATCACAGTATTAAATTAAAAAAGATGAAACAACAAATGTATAATAATAAAACATAAGAGAATTTCTTTAAATTCAAAATCCAGAAATCATAAAAGAAAAAAATTGACATATTCACTACATAAAAGGTTTTTAAAAACAAAAAATAAAAAAACTTCTACATGGCAAAGACATCAAAAGAAATGTCAAAAGAATGACAAACAGAAGAAAATATTTGTAACTCATATTAAAAACAAAGCTCTAAGAACCCCTAGAAATAGATTTAAAAAAGACATTAATAGAAAAAAGGCAAAAAATATTAGTAGGTAATTCAAAGAAAAGGAAATGCAAATGACTTTTTAACAATGAGTAAATAATATAATTTATAAAAGGTAAAGCAAATTAAAATTACCGTGAAATACCTATAAGATTTTTTTAACTTATAAATTTCATGATGTTTTCTGATAATGAGACATTGGTTAACAGGGATATCATACAATATCATCAAGTGTAAATTGGTGAAACAATTACTATTGTTGGCAAATTAGTAGGTAAATAAATAGGTAGATAAAAAGATGGGTAGGTAGATGGGCTATAGAGACTTCTCAGGCTTATATTCTTCTCAGACTTCTCAGACTATTATAAAACACCCTGGAAAAACCACAACTTTGCGCAAAGGCCATCGCAATCTTACACAAAAAAGACTTCTGCAAGGACATCTGCTCAGCAACTGCCTGTCCAACCTCAGACTGGCGTCACTCTTATAATTAATCTTTGTAGTAAAGGATAATCATTTCAAAACAATTTTATAATCTTCCTCATTTTTCCTTTAAAAACCTTCCTCTTCCTTTATCTCCCTGAATACAGACATAGTTTACTATGGCACGTGTGTTCGCAATGCCCTACTCTCGAATAAACATCATTTTCTTTTAGAAAGCCTCTCTGTTGACACCTACGACAATGTTGAAAAAAGACACCTCCTCCCTAAAGCTCAGAAAACCTCAAGACGTTGGCGAAAATGCCCAGGACGAAAGTCTAAACGCCTGAAGGGACCCAGAAGGCTTCTGGGAATCGTAGTCCAAATCCAGCCTATCTTCTGCGCAGACGCACAAGTCCCTGTGGACGGAATCCTTGAAGGGTGGTGCAGCTCCGTCCTTTCACCGGAAGTGTCCGATCGGAACCAGCCCTATAGGAAAGGTGACTCCGGATTTGGGGACCAGGTGTCCGGACCTATGTCCCCTTGCAAACATCCAGTCCCTCTCATATTCCTTTTGGGATTACACCAGCTTCGGGGCGACCAGGCCGTAGACGTCAGAGGATTCCCGGAGAAAGGTGGAGCCAGTGTAGAGGTTGGGAGGACGCGCGCACTAGTGTATTTCGTGAGGGTTTGGCGGTCTCCATAGTTACCTGCGTCGCGTGTGGCGTCATAGTGGAAGGCTGAGAAGGCGCGGTTGGGGGGGCGACGTACTGACCTTGAATTTGGGGTCACCGGTAAGAGGAGCTGACACATCTAGCTGGGTGGAACGGGGGAAGACTGTAGAAGTCTACGATCTGCTGCTGTCTGCCAAAAGAAACTGCCACAGGAGCTACCCCCAATCGCCTGCGTCTTGCGAGGAGTAACCCCCTTTTTGCAGGAAAAGTGGGGACAACCCTGGCCTCTTGAAATTTATTCACACAGTAGTATTTCCTGTTTGCCTGGGATGCAGGGAAACCAACACTAACCCCCTGCCCTCCTTCTAGAACGAGAGAGAAACAGCAAAGTAGGCAGTTGTAAGACTGTGGAAAATGTCTCAATGTGAGAAACACAAGGAGGTACTGTGGGAGCGTTATCCAACATGGACTTTGAAGCCTCTGCTTTGCTCTATGGTCTCTACTGGATTTCCTCTGACTCCCTTCCCTCCACCAACAAAATTCTCG
Organism: Eulemur rufifrons; assembly: GCF_041146395.1. Taxonomy (NCBI): domain Eukaryota; kingdom Metazoa; phylum Chordata; class Mammalia; order Primates; family Lemuridae; genus Eulemur; species Eulemur rufifrons. Next base: position 47,105,328 of record NC_091000.1, on the reverse strand, counting down.
CTCCCATCTTCCCCTCCCCCAACGTGCACACCAAGGACCTCTTCATCCATCAGAAGCCCTGTTTCTCTACCTTTCTCATCATGATTAATTACTCCTTCCTCTGTTCTCATAGGATTTGTTTACATATCCGCTTAGTCATTTTTGTAACTCTCCCAACACAATAATTGTAAAGTACTGGATGCTCAAATGTTTATTAGTTTGAAGTTGGTAAGGCTCCAGGAGGGATATATCAAATCCTTGAGAACTAGATAATTCCATCTGGAGTTGCAGAATCAGTTTTAAATGGATGAAAAGTGATGAAACACAAGGAGATAGGAGTGTCAGTCATCTGAGGAGATAACATGGTATAGAACCAGCTACTTAGCATGATAATTGAAGTTTAGTTAGTATTATATAGGCCCCTTTACTGTCCATCTTCCTATGCTAAATGAGATAATGCTCATAAAGCATTAGGACACTACTTGGTAAGCACTTGATTAGCACATCTAGGAAACATAATGGGAAGTGAAATTAGACTAGACCACTACATCAAAATGACCCAGTAAAATATTAGGAATTGAAACTATACGGTTAATATACCATAGAACTAACCCCTTGTCTTCCCTTTATCACTGATAAATTTTGTTCTTACACTCTCAAACTGTATGTTTTCCAAGGTTTAGTCTGAGCCTGTGATATTTATTTCCATGCTCTTGGAGAATTAATCCTGATATATATCTTCAACTATCCTTTTCATGTATCTTATCCAGATCTGTGTTCTCGTTCCAAGCTCCTTTCCATTATTAAAATCTCATAGTATCTGTTGGAAATATTTTTCCAAGTAGATATCTTATAATCTTAGATACAGAATATCCAAAACAGAAGTCACCTCAAACTTTCCTAATTTTCTCTTTCATTCAATGAACCAACAAATATAGAGCCTTAAGAACAAATATTAATAATGCATGGTCCTTAACCTCATGGAACAGCAGTCAATTGATGAAAGAAAAGCACCCTAACAACTTAAAATAATGCAAGGTGATATGTGTTGTATTAACAGATGTATGTGTTAGGACTTGTAGGAACTCAGACTAGAGTTGAGGAATTTCTTATCAGAGGTAGTAGAATTCTTAATCGTTATCATACCCTGCAAGCTGGTTTCACCATCAATTTGCTGCTCATTTCCACTTCTCAACTCTTTTCCTATCCTGTGTTTTTGGAATCTTTCTTTCTTTATTGTCCAGTTGAAGCCCACCACCTCTAGGAAGTACTTGCTACCATTCAGTCTCTTCCTACCTCAGAACCATTAGGGTATTCAATGTCTCCACCATACAACTCATTTAGCACTTCAACATTGAACATTTACTAAGCATTTACAATGTGTGTGTCATGTGAAACATGTTTTTTCATTTAAATGTTTTATGTCATTTCTTCCCAACTAGTTTGCAGACTCAAACTTTTTTTTCAAATCCTTAAACTATGTATCAGAATACAGATTTTTTCCAGGTATACACCATACTGACCAAGTTACCATCTCCAGGAGCAGGACCCAAGTCAGCAACTCCAGGGACAGGGCCCAATTACCTGTTTCTAACAAAGTTTTCATATGCTGATTAGGCAGCAAGTCCAGTCTTGCACTCAGATTTTCTTGAAATCCACTGCTTTACAACTTCTATCCCAATGCTTTGCTTGTGCTAAGATTCTTAATAAAGTATATGTCAGTATATCAGTCAGTAGTCAACTTAGTGAAATGTTTAGTAAAAGAACCTGAAGAATTTACATTTGCATTTTGCTTTTGGTCTCTGTGGCTTCACCTATAAATCCTTTATTCTGGTTTTCAGATCAAAAACCAGACTGACCATTCCCACAGACTGATAATATTTGATGAGCGGATAAATTCAAGAACAAGACTCATAGAAGACTAATAAGCAAATCATGGTGGTGATTTATTATATTTCATTTTATTGGTGAGATGAGGGGCCTCAATGGCCAAAACATGGACTGAGCCATGAAACTAGAAAGGCCAAGAAGGAACTTACGGGACAAGAGGAAACCTACTGAGACTTTTGGGGAAAGAACCACTTACGCTGCTTGAAATTAACCTCTTGCTCTCAGGAAAAGTTGCCCTCTTCTGTTATTTAAGAGATGTATAAGTAATCCTAATCAGCTTATAATTTAAATTTAAAAATAAGACAATTTAAATTAGAAATATTAAACTTAAATGTAATACTAAATATTAACAAGCCATATGTGATTACATTTTATAAGTTATATAGAAAATAAGGACCAAAAGAGAAAAATGATATAAGTGCTTTATAAAATAGGAGAAGGGAAAAGTATAGTTGGTTGCAATGGTCAGGGGAAGCTTAATGAAAAAACAAAATTCTGCAGAATGGATAAGATTTGACTAGGACATAGGAGAGAAAGAGATGGGAAATTACAAACACGGAAACAGTTTGAACAATTGGTTAAGGATAGGAACACAGAAGTAGGAAAACAAAAAGTTTAGTAGGTTTGTATAAGAAAATTACAGAGGCAAAGGTTGGAGCCGTACCATAGAAATGTCAAATTCTAAGACACGTCAAATGTCAAGTTCATGAATTTTGAATTTATCTTTTAGGCACTGGGGAGCCGATGAAAACTTCTAAGCATAATGACCTGCTGAATACTGTGGAGATGAACATGTCCTTCATTTCTAGGGTGGACAGCAATATGAAAAGATAGAGGCCACTGTACTCATACAAGTGTGAGGAAAACACAGGCTTGGATTGTTATAATTATATATTCAGAATTTGGAAATAGGATTACTTACATTGTGTTGAAAGAGAAATCACATAACAGTTGTATTCCACACAGCATGTATGTCAGTGCTTTTACATACAATAAATGCCCTGTAAATTTTTGTGTAATGGAGAATGATGATGTCTATGATGTGGTCTTTCATCTTCCTAGACAGTAACAGTAATTTTTGATCCTTCAGGAGAGCTCTTGAAACTAAAGAAGGCCCTTCCCAAAACACAAGTGGGTTTTCTGATAATACAGTCTATCCAGAGATGGCTGCAGAATCAGAAAAAGCTGCAGCTCAGAACTTTCCAGAGGATAAAGGACTTCTGATAGTGAAGATAGAAGAGGAAGAGATTATCTGGAGACAGGACACTTGCATACAAAGAAGTGATCCCCTCAGGCAGGAGCTCTGCCGGCAACTTTTTAGGCAGTTCTGCTACCAAGATTCCCCTGGACCCCGGGAGGCACTGAGCAGGCTCTGAGAGCTCTGCTGTCAGTGGCTGAAGCCAGAGATCCATACCAAGGAGAAGATCCTGGAGCTGCTGGTGCTGGAGCAGTTCCTGAGCATCCTGCCAGGGGATCTCCAGGCCTGGGTGCGTGAACATTACCCAGAAAGTGGAGAGGAGGCAGTGACCATACTGGAAGATTTAGAGAGAGGCACTGATGAAGCAATATGCCAGGTATGTAGGGGATCTCTAAGACCTCCATAATGGAGGGGGTCCCACAGTGGGAGGAGAGGACCTGAGATTGATTATCTAGTGAAACTTGCAGGAGCTGTTGGTTCAGTGTGCATTTATGTCTCCTTTCCTGTCTGGTACTACACTACATTTTACAAGTGATTTAGACTTGATTCCTCCTTCCCCAGTTTTGTATTTCTTAGTTGTTAGAACATGTTTAGCTCCAACAAGGATTCTCTCATAAGCCCAAATGTACTTGCTTTTTCTCAGGTTCCAGCCCATGAACATGGACAAGAAATATTCAGGAAAAAGGTATCACCTCCTGGACCAGCATTTAGTGTCCAGTTCCAGCCAGTTGAGACCAAGGCCCATTATGATTCTTCAGAACCCCAGCTCCTACTGGACTGTGGTAAGTGGCAGAATGCTATGTGGTGCATGTCACTGAAGAAGCAGGAGAGTGAATCTGCCTCTTCAAACTCGTCTTAGTAACTGTGGATGGTCCTTTCCTTCATTATCCAATGAAAGTAGAGAATGTGTTTTTTCCTATGAGTCTTTGACCAATTTGGGGGGGAAAGATAATTTTGTTCCTTATCCAGAATATTTACAAACACAGGATAGTTTTATGATGTGACAAAATTAAGGGAAATAAAAATGAATGAGTTGAGAAAATGTCACAGAAAGAGAAAAGAAGCAAAAAGAAAGAAACACATGGACAGAAACAAAAACAAAGCATGTTATAGAGAAGTACATATAATGATAGAGAAAGAGGCATATACATGATGATATACTTAGAAATAGAATATATTTGCAGGTACATAGACTATGATCCGTATGTTTGCCTTTTATATTGTACTCTTAGTCTTATAAAGCTCTTTTATGTTTTTATGTAAAGTTAGCCATACTTCTGGAGACCACCTCCATAGAAAACTCATCTCTGTTCTAAAATTCATCTATTTAAAAGGTTCACAGATGCAATATCACTTTAGGTATGAATACTCCTAATGATAAACCCAAGAATAAGTTACTGTTAATTTTTTTTTTTTTTTTTTTTTTTTTTGAGACAGAGTCTCACTCTGTTGCCCAGGCTAGAGTGAGTGCCGTGGCGTCAGCCTAGCTCACAGCAACCTCAAACTCCTGAGCTCAAGCGATCCTCCTGTCTCAGCCTCCCGAGTAGCTGGGACTACAGGCATGCGCCACCATGCCCGGCTAATTTTTTCTATATATATTTTTAGCTGTCCATATAATTTCTTTCTATTTTTAGTAGAGGTGGGATCTCGCTCTTGCTCAGGCTGGTCTTGAACTCCTGAGCTCAAACGATCCGCCCACCTCGGCCTCCCAGAGTGCTAGGATTACAGGCGTGAGCCACCGCGCCCGGCCAAGTTACTGTTAATTTTTTATGAATTACCACATACTCCACCTTCAGGTTTATTCTGGAACTATCTCCATCTACCCCATATAAAATTGTAAATTTCCCTTACCCCAAGACCAATACTCCCTAACCCACTTTCCTACCCTAGCATATTCTAGACAAAGGAAACCCTATAACAAAGAGGGTTTGCTTGGCTTCAGCACAGTATAGAGTTATGAGCTAGAAAGTAGGATTTGTGAAGACCAGATCATAAATGGGTCCTAGAAACCAGGCTGGGGAGTTAAGACTTGTTGTGGAAGAAAAGAGATTAAAGGTTTCTGAATAGGGTATAAAAGGATGACAATGTTTAATGACAATTAGTCTGGTAAAGATATTTAGGATAATTAGGAAGAAGAAAAGCACAAATATATGATAGCAGGGAGGCAGTTACAGTCATCTGGACAGGAAGTAGTGAGGTTCCAGGCTATGGTAATGGTAGCAGAAATGTAAAGGAAGGGATGTATAGCAGAAAATGATGACAGAACTTAGAAGACTGATTAACCATGAAATATGAAGAAAAAATGGATGGTGGATGATGGATGGAGGTTTTCTCACACAAACCTCAGAGTCATTTATAGCTTTACTTTTCTCTCCTGTGTCCTCATCTGCTTTTCTTTGAGGTGGTACCTCCATTTTTCCCTCTAAGCTTAATACCATAAATGTATTATAGACCTGAAGTTCCCAAGATCCCCCTTGGTCACATTGTATAGTTCTTTCTCTTTACTTATCTCCCCTTCCCAGTTCTTGCTGCTGCTGATGCTTCTCCCAATCTTTTCTGTTGTATATATATATCTTCAGACATCTGTTTCCTCTCTCTGCCAACCACTGCATGCATTACTTGCTTTTGCCAATGTTTCTTTTGTTTGTGTCCTTGTCCCTCACTCCTCTATGAAAAGCCACATATTTATTTTATTTATTTGTTTATTTTTCTTTTTATTTTTATTTTAAAAAAGAGACGGGGTCTCGCTGTGTTGTCCAGGCTGGAGTGCAGAGTGGCTATTCACAGGTGTGATCCCACTACTGATCAGCACGGGAGTTTTGACCTGCTCCATTTCTGACCTGGCCTTGTTTGTCCCTCCTTAGGCAACCTGGTGGTCCCCTGCTCCTGGAAGGTGACCATAGTGATGCTGAACTTAGTGCAGACACCCGATTGGCATAGCGCACTACAGCCCAGAACTCCTGGACTCAAGTGATCCTCCTGCTTCAGCCTCCCCGAGTAGCTAGGACTACAGGCCTGCGCCACCATGTCCAGCAATTTTTTATTTTTTTGAGACAGAGTCTCCATCTGTTCCCCAGGCTAGAGTGCCGTGGCGTCAACCTAGCTCACAGCAGCCTCCAACTCTTGAGCTCAAGAGATCCTCCTGCCTCAGCCTCCTGAGTAGTGGGACTACATGTGCACACTACTACGCCCGGCTAATTTTTTCCATTTTTAGTAGAGACAGGGTCTCACTCTTGCTCAGGCTGGTCTCAAACTCCTGAGCTCAAGTGATCTTCCCACCTCGGCCTCCCAGAGTGCTAGGATTACAGGCGTGAGCCACTGTACCCAGCCAAAAAAAGCCACATATTTAAAATGGCCAAATGAAGTATCAATTTATAACTATCTTGAGCATGCTCCCAAATTTTCTTTCCTCCCAGGGTGATATTTACTTCTTTTTTCATTATTTTAGATGATGAGAGTGAGAACAATGGATCCGTGCCAAAGCTGGACATTTATGAAAAAACAGAATCTCAGAGAATTATATCAGGAAGAATCTCAGGATACATGTCCAAAGGATCCGATGGGCCGCAAGACATTTGTAAGTCTGCAGGCAGGGTAAAGAAGCAATGGGAAAAAGAACCAGGGGAGTCTCAGAGACCATCATCAGTGCAAGATGGAGGTTTTGGTAAAATCCTCACCCACAAAAATACACTCACAGGTGAAATGATAAGCCATGATGGATGTGAGAGGAACTTAAATCTGAGCTCAAATGAATTCACACATCAGAAATCTTGTAAACATGGTACCTATGAACAGAGCTTCAAATGGAATTCAGATTTTATTAACCATCAAAGAATTTATGCTGGAGAAAAAATTTACCAATATGGAAAATCTTTCAAGAGCCCAGTACTTATTAAACATGCAGCAATTTTCAGTGGAGAGAAAACTCATCAGTGTAATGAGTGTGGGAAAGCTTTCAGGCACAGCTCAAAGCTTGTTAGGCATCAGAGAATCCACACTGGAGAGAGACCCTATGAATGTAATGAGTGTGGGAAAGGCTTTGTAGGAAGCTCAGATCTTATTAGACATCAGCGAATTCACACTGGAGAAAGACCCTTTGGATGCAAAGAATGTGGGAGAGCATTCAGTCTGAACTCACATCTTATCTTGCATCAGAGAATTCACACCAGAGAAAAACCCTATAGATGTAGTGAATGTGGGAAAACCTTCCGTGTGAGCTCCCACCTTATTCGACACCTGAGAATCCACACTGGAGAAAAACCCTATGAATGCAGTGAGTGTGGGAGAGCCTTCAGTCAGAGCTCACACCTTAGTCAACATCAGAGAATTCACGTGAGGGAAAACCTGTTAATGTAAGGAATTTAAATTCATATGGAAATGCTGAGGAAATAGCAAAACATGAAAAAAATCAAATAAAACATAAATATTGTGTGAGATGAAAGACTAAAAGACTAGTGTCTTTTTTCTCTCTCTCATTCTCAGGGTTGCTGCTTTATGTATGATCTTCATTTCTGTGTTTGTGCTTTCTGTGATATTGGGGATGTGCCTCTTCTTTCGTTGACTGCTAAGGTCAAACCAAAAGAGCAGCATTTGGGGGAGGCTAATAAATTGGTTAGTCTGTGGCAGTAGGGTGTAGAGAAACAGAGCTGGGGAAATAACCATGATTACAGTGTCAGAAGAAAAGGAAGATTCAGGTAAAGAGACTGAACCCTAGTTAATTCTTGTTAATTCTCCACAAGAGGAGGTAGGCTAAACCCAGGAGTGAAATAGTTTGCAGAACACAATGTACTGCAGAACCATGTTTTCAGAACACTCCTTTAAAAACTGAAGACCACAAAACTAAATTAGATGGTCATGTTAAGTTAAAGAGTCATGTCAACAAGAGGGCATACGTAATGGTAGCATTCCAATATGAGACCAAAATCTATGTCCAGTGGTCATGCCAGGAAATAAATGACCAGAAGAGCATTCAAGGCAAGAGGCCAGAATCCAGAGATTGAAGTAAGACAGGAAGAAAATAGAAGTGAATAAGGCAAAAGTTGGGTTAGGGGTGAGGAAACATGTTCAAATTGAACTAAACCTCAGAAGTTGAAGGATAGACACAGTAGTATAACCAGGCTTTTACTGGTTTGGGGCACCTTTCTGGAGTGGGTTGCTAGGGTCTGTAGTTTGGAGAGCTCTCCTGACAGACCTGACAGGATTCTCTGGCAGGCAATTATGGAAAAGAGCTGAGGGAGTTAGTACTGAAAATAATGGTCCTGAAACTTCATTTTCTTGCTTCTGGCTGCTCTCCTCTCCAGAAAAGACTAAGAGAGTGTATAGAGTGATAGTATCTGAAAGAGTGCAGGAAAGGATGGTATTTGCAACAAGTAGGAACTCCACCAATGTTTTCAGGATATAAAGGTAAATTCTACTGCTTTTACCTGTTTGATGAGGCATTTTTTTTTTTTTTTTGCTAATGTGAAAATTAAAAGCAATTATATAAGGCTTAAATAGTCCACAGTCTGTAATGGTTTTACATTATGAAATGTAAACAGGACTTTGGTATTAGTATGATAATATAATGCGAAATGTACAAAATCTTCCACTAATAGGCTTGCTTGCTTTATTTATTTATTTATTTATTTATTTATTATTTTGAGTCAGGGTCTTGCTGTGTTGCCCTGGCTAGAGTACTGTGGCATCATCATAGCTCAATGCAACCCCAAACTCTTGGGCTCAACTAGTCCTCCTGCGTCAGCCTCCCAAGTAGCAGGGACTATAGGTGCTTGCCACTACGCCTTGCTAATTTTTCTTAGAGACAGGGTGTCAGTTTTGCTCAGGCTGCTCTGGAACTCCTGACCTCAAGCGACCCCCTATGCCCTCCCAGAGTGCTAGGATTAGAAGCATGAGCTGCTGCTCCTGGACACCACTGAGAGGCTTTATAAGAAATAGTGTTTATTTTCTATGACCTGGAACTAAAAATGTCCTGACAGGATAGAAGTATAATAGCACAATATTTGATTTTTTTTTAAAGATAATATTGAGCTTATAGGTTTTTACAGGCACTATACTAATATGTCCTATCTCATGATTCGTAAGTTCTATTATTTTTCCCATTTTATAGATGAGAAAACTTAGCTGTTAGGAAGTTAAGGATCTTGCTCAAGACCACATAGATAGCAAGTGGTAAAACCAGGATTTAAATACCCGTTTTTATTCCAGGGCCCTAGTCCTTAAACCCTTAACCTTAATTATGTCACTCACAGTATCAACACGGGATATAACATCAGAAAACATAATACTTGTACACCACAACTTTAAAATTGGCCAGGAACGGGTGAAGCATAGTACCCTTTTAGAAGGCTAATTGGCCAACATTTCAAAATCATGGCGGGGGGCCTTGACCGGCTAGGCCTGAAGCCACTTTGCTCTCCAACTGCGCGCCCCTGCCCCTCGAAGGCTGCGCGAGGCCACCACCGAGAGCATCTTCCTAGAGGGACAGGAGCGACAGCGGTTGGCCAGGATTGTGTGGCTGGAATGAGCAACAATCCTGCCAGAGGGGGCCTGGGGTTGTGGCCCAGGGCTATGTGCATACTTCTCGCCTCTAGCAACAGAGCGAGACTCTGTCTCAAAAAAACAAAAAAAAAAAAAAAAAAAAGGAGAATGAACATCCTAGAGAAAGAAGTGTCCATACAACCATGGAAGCAAGGTTGGAGAGTTTTGGCCTTCATTCATCCTGGCTAGATATATTAGTCCTAAGGTCAGAGACAGAAAGACATCTCCATCCATGGAGGCAACCTGGCTGAGATGTGGGGACACCCATTTTTGGACAGGGAAAGAGAAATGGAAACATAATGTATACAGATTTATGTGGAACTTCAGCGGATCTCATGGCTAGAGTCCTGAGATAAAAACTATTAAAACTTTGTGTCTATGTGTTTACATGTGTTTTGCATATGTACATGTGTTATATGTCTACAAGGTACCAAAATTGCCTTATAAATAAAAGAAGCTCTCATAAATTAAATAAGCCCAAATGCTCTTCTAGTTCGTATGAATTTAGTAATCTTTGGTAAACAAAATGGTTTTTAAAAATTATTGATAAGATAGCAATAAAAATGTCTTCAAAATTGTCAGTGTACATTTTTGCCTTCTTTTACTGGTCATTCTTATATTTGAAGGTGTCAGGGTTTGACACAAAGATTAGAAAACTAAAAACCTAACCCAAACAAAATAATATGTGTTTGCATGATTTTTAATAAGACTAATTTAATATTGCTGGTTTTAATAAAAACAGCTAAATCTCCTGAGTTCTCAACAAAAATATCCATGTGATTATGGTTCTTACTCAGGTAAAAGTATAGATATGCCTAAATAAAAAAAAACATCAGTAAATTAGAATAAATAAACCTCTAAGTAAATGATAGCACAAAAACAGAAACTATGGTGAAAGGTTTATGAAGATATTTTGGTTTTGTTCTCTTAATCCTAGTTGCAGATGCTGTTTCATCCATAGACTTTACTGTCTGTGGAAAGGTACTGTGAACTAAAATAAAATTTTAAGGCTCACCCCCACACCGGCTGACTAAATGGACCCCCTCGTGGCCAAAGGAATATCATAAAACTAAATTGCCTGCCAGGAGGAAGGAGGTCAAACATGCCTTATCATGCCCCCCTCCCTTCCTGGGGACATCCTTTGCAACCCATCAACAGGCCTAAGGGTATGCAAGACAAACCTACAGGTCTTCAATTTACACAACAAATCTATGTCCGGTGGCTTATCTCTGATAAACAGCAACTATCTTAAAACGTTCCAAGCCTTTAAACAAAGCTTCATGTCTTTGACCAATCACAAGCCAAAGAATCTTTAACCTATAACCTGTAAGCACCCCTGCCCCTCAAGATGGCCCACCTTCTCAGGCCAAACCAATGTATGCCTCCCACGTATTGATTCATGACTTTACCTGTAACCCCTGTCTCCCTGAAATGTATAAAACCAAACTGTAACCCAACCACAGTGAGTCCACTTGCTCAAGGCCTCTTGGCCGTGGCTCCGGGTCATGGTCCTCAAATTTGGCTCAGAATAAATCTCTTTAAAATTATTATACATTATACCAAGACAAAATCTTAGAGAATATGGAAAAAAAAAACATAAAAAAAGATAAAAAATTATAAGAATAAAAAAAATTATTATACAGAGTTTGGCTTTTTTCCGTTGACAGTACACACAAAATCTGTTTCTGACTCACTCTTTCTGAGTACTGGTTGCAAGCTAGCCTGTGTACTTGTGTTGCCATAGCAAAGGTATTTGCCTAGAAAAAATTTTTAAAAAGAATTCTTGAACTGTTATTTTTGTATAATAGTTTATTCCAAACTGAACAAAATGATTATTCTTAGAATCCAAAGAGAATCTCAAAACAATCTTATTCTTTGGAAGTATTACACATAATTAAATTTCCACTTAAGTAAAAAAATGTTTTGAGCCCAGTTAGATTGTTTTTAAAATACCTTGATCTTCATCCTTATGACTTTTTGCCGTTATTTGAGATGCTAAGGATTGATGTTAAATCTATTCGGTCTACAGTCTGGTGGTGTCAATGTCATGTCAATACATTTTATTTTGGTATATTGGTATTTTAGAAAGATCAAATTGTAGTTAACATCTATAAGCAGGATGTATGTGTTCTAAAACTTCTATTGTATTTATAGAACTTAAAGATGTTACATTATTCAGAATAACAAGTCTTACTAAAATACTATGTTTACTATTTTGATAGATTTTTATAAGTTTAAAAATATTTGAAATTATATTTTGTGATTGTTTCTTAGTCTGTTTTAAAATTTTTTTCCTTCTCTTTTCTCCCAATTGTTAATTAAGCAAATGTAAATGAGATAAATGTAATAAAATTTTAAGAGATTTTCTATAATCTGCTTCTTTTGACACTTCTCAGGTTTATATCTTAGAAGTTCAAGTTTTGCTGTGTTTTATTGCTTTCAGCTTTTCCTCTTATTGCGAAGATAATCCTTTCCTTCAACCTTTTCATTGGCTCCTGTAACTTTTTCCCTCCCTCTGGTTCTAAGTCTGCTGTTAAGGTCTGATGCTGAAATCTTTACCTTAAAGGTCTGAAAAACAATGGTCTTCCTTAGCTTTTTGATATGTCTGAATTGTTCAACATGGTCAAAAAATCCTCATATGCTGTTACTAAGTTGTGTATTCCCCTTCTCAAGGTATTAGTTTTCTACTTTCTGGTTTCCTTTATAATATAATGTTCACTCATGACCCTGGACACAGTCTTCTTATATCTGATAAATGCTGGTACTCTTTTCATGAGGTTTGACTTCCAAGTTGTCTAAATGGGTTTCCCCATTAAAAAAAAAGAAAACAATCACACTGAAGGTTTTTCTTTACCTTTTGGTAACTGACCTAAGAAACAAAGATTTTATGTTTTATCAGGATAATTCCTATATTGTCCTTATTAGATTTTTGATTACTTGGGAAAACTAAGCTTGAAAAAGTTAAGGCTTTTTCTGTACTGCCTTTAAAGTCTTTTGATTATCATTCTTGGTTAAGTAAATTGCTGTTATTTTATAATAACCTATAATTCTGTTTTGATCAAATGCTTTGAGCCTTTTAACATCTTTGACAAATGTCTGCAAAATCTAGATAATTTGAATGTTTAGCTTTCCTGTAAGTTTCCACTTTCCTGTCATTATCAGAACTAGGCAAGATTTATAATCTTTTCTTTAGAATGTTGTTTGTTCATCCTGATATAAGAATCTCTAAATCCTTAGCTAAATGGTTTTAACAAATGCTTATGTCTTGTATAGTGAATTCCTGCAAGTCTGACTGTAGCTTGTTGCTTATAGACAAGTTAATTTTATAACCTTGCTTTTGGTGTTTTTGCTCTTATGTTGCTTAAAAAGTTTTAAAGGTTGATAAATGCCTGTCTACCTCCATTCCCATCTGGCCTGGAACATTTAATTGGCTATAAGTCTTTTGACTTTTTAAATTGTTTTGTGCCTCAGTGTCTTCCTTTTAGATTGACATTTTGAATATTCTGGGATCCTACTGTCATGTTTGGGGGTGGCCTACTCTGGTCTCCTATAGGCCAAAACCTGAAACAACCCTTTATAAATTAATAAAGCGGTGCAAGGTGAGAACTGTGGTGAAGGCTTAAAACACTGCAAAGGCACAGCTGTCCCCTTGTTTGCTTTCATATAATTGCTACTCAGGAGTCACATAGCTGATGGTGATAAAGATTCTTAATTTTCCCCATAGATAACATCATCCTTGTGAAACCTAACATTAGTTTTTGGGATATCTTCCAGGCCCTGCATTCCAGTGGAATGGGTGATCCACCCAGACTAGTGGCCCATACTGAGGAACTGACTCAACTAGTACTGTGACCCCCACCCAAGAACCAACCTAGCAAAGAAGACAATTTCTACACCCCTATGGTTCTGCTCCAAACCCAGCCCATTAGCAAGCCCAATTGCCCAGACTTTTGCCTGCCAAACTGTCCTTAAAAACCCTTTCTCCCAAATTTTCAAGGAGATAGATTTGAGAAATTCCTCCCATCTCCTTGCATGGTGCCTATTAAACCCTTTCTCTGCTGTAACACCTGCTGTAAGGGCGGCCTTGCTGAGATAACAGGAAAATATCTAATCCTGTAATTTTCTAGTGGCAGCTAGGCTAGAGATCAATCCTATGAGCTTTCTCTCTCTCTTTCTCTCTCTAGCTAGCAGGCAACCTGCATGGACTCCATTTTCACAAACATCTGAAAAGAGCCAGCCAAAAGGAAATGTAAATCTTTCTCTTTACGTTCACTGGCTCACAGCCTTTAGAATCTGTTTCTGTAGCCTCAAGAGGTTTCTGAGAAGCTCCTGGACAGACAGCATGGGGTAAACTCCAGGCCTTAGTTTCTTGCCCAAAACCATATTTCAGGGACAAAATCACATCCCTTTGTGATAAGCCTTGTGAGGTTTTAGTCTGAAACCGGTTCTTGGCGCACTCATGGCCGAAGAATGACCAGACATGCCAAAGTTAGGCAAGCACGAAAATGAGGTTTATCGAGGAAAGAAGGATAGGATTATAGGGTAAGAGCACGATATAGGTTAACAGAGCATGGTACATATGCCACAGACGACGACTGAACCCATTGTCACAGCAGGGCAAGCAAAAGGATGGGCAAAGAGGGTGAAGCTATGGTCTGCATCTTATTTTATAGTGCCTTGGTAGGGACCTCCCTTGTGGTTCAGAGGTCACCATGGAACCACTTTGATTGGACAGTTGGGAGTCACATGACCTGAGCCTTAACTACGCATGTAGGTTCTAGGTCACTTTCCAGACTTTATGGTACCCATGTGGCTTGGCCCATGGGCTAGAGAGTCTTCTGCATTCTTTTGCAGCTGGCACACCAAGTTCTGACTGGTAGATTCCTAGAGTGTTCCCTCCTCCCCGAGGTATGGAGAATTAGGGTTGGGCAGGACCAAGATGGGGGCAACAGCACCCACTTTCATCCCTAGGAGACCTGGACTCCCTCACTACCTACCTAATAGCCTGACTATGTGTCAGAGATAACCAAGTCTCCAGGAACAGAGAAAACAAGAAAGGACAACCTGACATCTCACAGCTGTCTGAAATTATACTCCACAACTTACTATGTTTTCTTTCTCTTTGTCCCCATAAAAGCAGCAAGCCACTTGGCCTCACTGCTGGCATCTCTCTTCTCTTTCTTTGGAATGCCATGCCGTCTCTCTCTCTCTTTCTCTCTCTCCCTCTCTTTCCTCTCTCACTCTATCTCACTCTCTCTCTTCTAAAAAGGATAAAATAAACTTTTTACTTGTATATATTAATCTCTGCTTGAGAAATCTTTCTCCATCTGCGACATGAGCTCCTACTAAGTTTTCCACCCTAACACCTGATGTCTCAGTGTACTGGCTTCTTCTTGGGCAGTGAGCAATGAACCTGGTTAGGCAGAAACAAAACTCTCTCTTAATACTTCTCTGTTCCTGGCACATACACTAATACTAAGCAGCTCATGGCAACACTGCACCTGCAGGGCAGTATTTAAATTCCATTGGATACATTTTAAAAAGCCATGTAGCGCTTTCATTTTTAAATGTCAATATATACAATATACCTATAAATTGTGTCAGATTAACTTGAGCGCTGGTGTTCTCCGGTTGTGTGGCACTAAATTTAGTCACACTGTAGGGATTCCAGGACTGGCCTGGATCACACATGTGTGAGCACATCCTGCTCATCTCCTGGGCTGTGTGGACTTGGACAGGTCCCTTAAGCTTTTTGCATGTTTCCAGTATAAAGGATAATAAAAATCTCCCATCCCCCAATCTCTATGCAAAAGGAAAGGTCAAGCCTGGAGGGTGAGTCATGCAATACTCTTCCAAATGAACAGCTGTTACCAACATTATGCATCAGCCAGATCCTCATGGAAAGGTAACTACAAGGACCCCCACTAATCATTCATAAGGAAATTCCTTGCTGGCTTCCCATAAGCAAGGACATACAAATTGTAACTTTAGGTCTGCAAGCTATGTCTTGCTCCTAAAGTCTGTAAAATTCCACACGAATAATGAATTGCAAAGCTTATCTTCCTAGGTGCAGAACAGAGACAAGATGAAACATTCTTCTCTCTACCAAGGGACATCTACCATCTATCTACATAACTGATGCTTCTTTCTTTTTTTCTTCTAACAATCACCTTATCTTACCTAAAGTGTAGGTTTTCCTGGCCTCGCAATAATGTAACCATTTTGCCTCACTTCCTACTCCCCTGCTCCTATTTCTTAGGTACACTCTAGCCTCCTTAAATACTTGTTTTTCCTCCTCCTTCTTCTTCTTCTTCTTTTTTTTTTTTTTTTTAGCGCATTCCTTCCTGTTGTATAGCCTCCTTAAATACTAAAGTTCCCAAATTCCTGTTTGGAAAAAACAGTCACAGATGCTTCTGTGGGTTTTGTCAGTGCATCCTCAACTGTGAACTAAAATAAAATCTGAAAGCTCTTCACTGGCTGACTGAATGGACCCCACCCTGGCCAAGGAGACATCCTAAAATTAAATTGCCTGTCAGGAGGAGGGAAGCCAGACCTACCTCATCGTGCTCCCCTCCTTTCTTGGAGACATCCTTTGTAACTCATTAGCAGGCCCAAGGCTATTCAAGACCAACCAGCAGGTCCTCAATTTACACAATAAATATATGTGTGTGGTGGCTTGTCTCTGATTAACAGACCTCCTTATCTTAAAACATTCCAAGCCTTTAGACAAAAGCTTCACGTCTTTGACCAGTTACAAGTCAGAGTCTTTAAACCCACCTATAACCTGTGAGCCACCCCCACTCCTTCGTGATGGCCCACCTTTTTTTACCAAACAAATGTATGCCTTCCAAGTATTGATTTACGACTTTACCTGTAATTCCTGTCTCCCCAAAATGTATAAAACCAAACCGTAACCTAGCCACAGGGAGTCCACTTGCTCAAGGCTTCTTGGGTGTGGCTCCCGGCCATGGTCCTCAAATTTGGCTCAGAATAAACCTCTTAAAATTATTTTAAAGAGTTTGGCTTCTTTTCTGTTGACACAAGTTTGATTTAATAAACCTCCATTGAAATCTTTGCCTCATTTATTTTGGGTTGTCACCGGGTTTTAAGTAAAGCAGTGCGGTACAGCGCTTATCAGTTTGCCTTGATCCTTTCCCTTCCTCTCCTTAATCGTTTAGGATCAATCAAGACTGTGCCACTGCACTGCAGGGAACACGGAAGCCATATTCTGGTTGAGCGATGTGTCTGCCTGGTAAACGGATTAAGGTTGATGAAGGACGGGACGGAGTGGCCAATGACGCCGACCAGGGATGTTGGCAGGGAGGGACAGGCGACTCGGGCTCAGTGGACAGGAATGGAGAAGTCTGGAGAAGTCCCCGCCCACAGATCCGCGCTAGGAGGACGGACTGAATGCTGCGGAGCCGGCACTCGACCTTCTTTTTAGGATGAGACAAATCGTGAATCAAAACCCCGTACGCCTAGGCGACCCGATTTGCAGACTCCGCGGTAGGTGCTGCGCGCCCGGGCACCCCAAATGGTGCGCACTTTTCCGAAGCCGCAGGCAGCGGGGGTGGGGCAGGACCTGGGCGGGTCCGCAGACGCACTTCCGTCGGCGGCCTGGAAGGATGAGGCAGAGCCAGGCGTCATCCTCCAGCTGGCGCAGGTTACACTGGCGGGGAGATAGCCGGGTGTCGCGACCCGAGTCCCCCTTATCGGCTGGGCGCGGGTGGGAGGAGCCCCGTTCTTGCTCAGCCCTGAGCAGGAAGCACCGTCTGAGGCACCGCTGGGGAGGGACTGGGTGGGGTCGGGACCCCGGCACCGCTGGGTTTCCGCAGCGGCCACAGCCCAGCTCCTTCTGACCGCCCCGGACGTTAGGTCACAGATACTGACCGGGTGGGTCTATGCGAACCACCCGTCTCTCCAACGTGGCCTCCGACTCCTGGAAGCCTTTTGTGCTGTCAGGTACTTGTGGCTTAAGAGACACATGCAGCCAAACTTTCCCAGTCCGGGCTCATTATGACTGTCTACTGATCATCTGCCAGTTCTGTTTCACATTTCAGGGTAAATGTAAAAGGTGTTTGTAGTTTGGTTAGTTAACTCTCTATTTCGCCTTATTCTTTCACAGATCTAAACTAGTGGAAGGCAACCTATAGAAGCAGCCCCATAGATTTTTTGAGGGGGAATTTCTTGACACAATATAACTATTTGCAATTTTTGTCTCCTAGGGCAAGAATTTCCTGGAATAGCAAGGTCATATTGATAAAGACAGTGGAATAGTAGTGTCACATTAGTGAAAACAGCTGAATAGTAAAATTATGTTAATGTAGGTAGTAGGTCCTTTATCTTGAACAATTCCTGAAACAGCCTTTCTCCAAACCTGCCCCAAAAGCCTATAAATTAATCCTTAGAGCCTAGGAAGTGAAGGTGTTTTTGAAAGATGTCCTGGATAACCAGATGCTAGGCACTAGAGGCCTTCTTGTGCGGTCCTAAGTTTTATGCCTTAAAACTGGAGAAGTATCCCTAAGTGCGAGTTGTGGCCTCCCTAGCCACTGCCTAGATGACCAGGTCACAGCAATAGCTGCAGCTGAAGTCTTACAAAGTGCCAGGCACTGAGTCTGGTGCTTTCCATAACACTGAGTATAATGCTTTTTGCAGTTTTTCTAAAACAACCCTATGTAATAAAGTTTGTGGTTTAATCACAGTATACCAGTATTATTTTCCTGGTTTTGTAACTGTGCTATGGTTATGTAAGATGTTAACATTATAGGAAGCTGGGTGAAGGATAGAAAGACTGTTCTGTACCTTTTTGGAAATATTCTGTAAATTTAAAATTATTTCAATATAAAAAGTTAAAAAACAAAACTATAAGATGTTTTTACAGAAAGGGAAATAGAGGCCGGGCGCGGTGGCTCACGCCTGTAATCCTAGCACTCTGGGAGGCCGAGGCGGGCGGATCGTTTGACCTCAGGAGTTCGAGACCAGCCTGAGCAAGAGCGAGACCCCATCTCTACTAAAAATAGAAAGAAACTATATGGACAGCTAAAATATATATATAGAAAAAATTAGCCGGGCATGGTGGTGCTTGCCTGTAGTCCCAGCTACTCGGGAGGCTGAGACAGGAGGATCCCTTGAGCTCAGGAGTTTGAGGTTGCTGTGAGCTAGGCTGACGCCACGGCACTCACTCTAGCCTGGGCAACAGAGTGAGACTCTGTCTCAAAAAAAAAAAAAAAAAAAGGGAAATAGAAAGAGATGTTAAGCTACTACACATAAGAGAATGTGACAGGATTCAATCCCATGTCCTTTGGAATCCATAGCTCATGCTTTTAACCACTGGCCACACCATGTTAATCCTGGGTCACAGAAAGGCCCTGCTTAAGTCATTTATTACCTGGAAAACTGAAACCATCTACACCCACGGAGCCTACTACCTACATTAACATAATTTTACTATTCATCTGTCTTCACTAATGTGACACTACTATTCCACTGTCTTTATCAATATGACCTTGCTATTCCAGGAAATTCTTACCCTAGGAGACAAAAATTGCAAATAGTTATATTGCGTCAAGAACTTCCCCCACAAAAAAACTATGTAAGTAAACATCAATCTCCTCAACTCTCAATGATTTGCATCCAGACTTTTTGAAACCCTCACCTCAAAACCTTCATCTTAATGAATGTGTCCATCAATCTTAAACTGTTGTATCATCATCCTTGCCCAGTCCTAATCCTGCTTTGAAAGATCTTCCTTAAACTCTCAAATCTCTTAAATATCCTGATTTTGCCTTCTTCCCTCACAGATGCTACTGGGACTCTGTCAAGGTAACACTCTTCATCACTCATAAGAGTTAACTCAGTTTTGCCTTATCAACAGACTGTTTTGTTGTTATTTTGGGGAAGCAAACATTCAACAATATTCTCAGTATTGTCAAAAATGCTGTCTCTTTCTTGACAAACATTCCTCCTACTTGGCAAAAGGTTTGAACTGCCTTAAACTTATTTTTTTAACTGTAGTTTCTGTAACCTTAGGACTGTGCTTTAACATAACATTTACAGCAGCAATCCTCTCAGCCCATTGGAGTTGGAATGGCCACTGTGTCCCTTCCATGGGCTCCTGAAGAGACAAAATGTCTCTTTCAAGTAAACAACAAAGAAAAGCCTGTCAGAGCCCAGGGATCCAGCCCAAACAGGAATAGCCCAACCAACCAGGAGTTATTCCGCCAGCGCTTCAGACAGTTTTGCTACAAGGAGACTCCCGGGCCCCGGGAGGCCTTGAGCCAGCTCTGGGTGCTCTGCTGTGAGTGGTTAAGGCCTGAGATGCACACCAAAGAGCAGATGTTAGACTTCCTGGTGCTCGAGCAGTTCCTGACTATTCTGCCCGAGGAGCTCCAGGCCTGGATGCAGGAGCATCATCCAAAGAGTGGAGAGGAGGCAGTGGCTTTGCTGGAGGATTTGGAGAGGGAGCTGGATGAACCAGGCCAGCAGGTAGGAAAGGTTCCTATGTACTGTGGTGGAACATCTGGTAGAGGGTGTGCAGGGTGGTCCTTTGTGGGCTCTCTGGGGATTATGCACACTGTTGGCCCTTCATATGCCCAAATGAACCTGCTTGTCCTCAGGTTTCAGCCCAGGGCTGTGTGCAGGAAATGCTTTCTGATCCATCAGTGCCTCTGGATCTGGCTAAGGAAGCAACACATCTCCAGCCTCAACCCACAGAGACTTGGCTTAAGAGTGAATCTGAGGATGCTCAACAGCAAAAGGATCATGGTTAGTGTTGACAGTTGGGTCATATGGCTCCCTTGGAGACCTTAGAATAATTCATCATCTGGCAAATATACATTAACTTATTATGTGCTAGGCACTGTGCAAGGCACTAGGAATAGTGAACAAAGCAGACATGATCCTTGCTATTATGGAGACATTCTGGTGACAGAGGTACTAAACAAATGAACACACAAATATATCGTGACAGATTATGCATGGGGAAAGAGGGTAATCAGGGAAGGCCTTTTTGAGGAAGTAACAAACATTGGTGCTGAATCCTAAAAGTGGAGTAGGAATTAGCTAAGTGAATAGTAAAGGGAAAAGCATTCCAGGCCAAAAGAGTACATGCAAAAACTGAAGTGGGAAAGAAATTGGTGGGTTTGAGGAACTGAAAGAAGGCTAGTGTGACTAGAGGATGGAGAGACAGGCACAGCCACAGAAAGGAAGGAGTCAAGAGCCAGAACATGAGGGTTAGAAGACAGTAAATCTTTAATTTTCACTGTGTGTAAGACTTAGCTCTGGGTTCCATGAGGGATCTTGCCCTAAAGGAGTTGAGTACCAATAAAAAGACAGGCGTTGATTTGACACAGTGAATGATTGTATGCCAAATCAGAGCTCACAGTTCTGAGAAGAGAGGAATCTGTCTCTTCAGGCTTTGGTGGTGGTCATGGTGGAGTGGGTGGGTTTTTAACATGTTTGTAAAGAATGAGTAGCATTTCACAGAGCAGGGTGTATCAGGAAGGGTATTCCTCATACTCACCCCTCTTCTCTCCATCCTTTTCTCTTCTTTGACCACATTAAGACTTCTTGTCATTTATCCCATTTATTTCCTCCCAATGCTCTTTCCCTCCCTGTCCCATCAGATCCATGGTACATTTCAGTTTTTTGCTAATGTTTTATATGTTTAACTTTTTTCTACCTACCTCTACCCTGCTGCCATACATCCACACATACACACATCCCCACCCTGCTGAACTCATCTTATGAAATACAACTTGTGACCAAACCTTCTCCACTTTTCCATTAAACCAATTCATATCTGTTCTTTAAGACTCAACTCACCTGTCACCTTCTTGATACCCACATGTTTCTGTTACATGATGTACCTTGTGCATACTTCTACCAGTGTTTAGCATACTGTACTACCACTTCACTCATCTGAGCTCTGTGTATCTCCTGCATCTGCTATGTAGGAAATGCTCAATAAAGGTAAACAATGAAGTCTAAGCAAAGAAATAATGTGGAAAAGTATAAGTCATGATAGGAGGACATGGGTAGATTAGTTTGGCTGAGATTGAGTAGCTGATAGAATAATGCTAACAGGGTGGCCTGGAACAAAATTGTAGAGAGCCTAAGAAGGTTTTTATTTTTCTTTTCTCCATTTCTTAGAATGGGGGGTAGTTTGAGCAGGAGCCAACATGTGCCTTACAAGCTGGATGTAAGCTGGATTGGGGACGGAGGGGAAAAAGGACCACTTTGAAGACTACTGAAGTGGGAAAGAAATTGGTGGGTTTGAGGAACTGAAAGAAGGCTAGTATGACTATGGTTCAACTCAACATTAGTTCAACTCAACATTATGAAGGCCAAAAGTAGGGCAGTTTCAGATGATGATGGAGAGGAAGAGAGAGATGTAAGAGAGCTAGATCTTTTAGAGTGGCTCTTTTTGTTTCCTTTCCTGGCTTGAACAAGGAATCCAAGGTTAGAATCTTCCTAAGCCTGATGGGTAGAAATGATGCCCACATTTACCAAGGGCAAATGAACATCATTATTAGAAATAGTGTCATCTAAAAAATATGAGCTGTACTTTCTTCATCATGATTGTCTTTATTATACCTACATAGGACTTTTAATGACCATAAGTTACTTCTTACCTATGGGGGTATGTTTGGTCATCCTAATTTGAAAATTCATGTTTTCTAAATTTTTTAGTTACAGAATTGTCAAGAAATAAGGTGTTCCACGTGCTAGGATTTCCATAAATAACTGAAGCTTTGCTATTTATTGGTCAAAACTTCATTATTTGCGTTAGCCAATGGACATCTTACTGAGATGTATAACATATTCTTGGAGTAAACTGAACACAATTTATCCTTTTCATAAAAAACTTTAGGTAATCATTATGAACATTAGTACTCACTCTGGCCTGCAAGATCACTGCTGCCCTTGAAGGCTTTAGGTAGGTAGGGGTATCAGCTTTATCCTAAAATGGTACCAGACTGCCATTAGTAGATGACAGATGTGGGATTTAGTCTTATCTCCAAAGACTGTGGCTGTATTCTTAACTCCATAGTACTGGTAGAGTATAAAAATGTTATAAAACCATTTTGATGATATATTTAAACTGTTTACTTCTAGTATATGTGTTTAATTTTATTTCCTGTATATCCCAGTGGCATTTGAATGCTATACATTTTATTTCAGATGATATGATCAGAATCAATAAAGTAAAATTGAGTCAAAAGCAGAAACTTACTGCAGATATGGAAGCCCAAGAAAAACTACCTGGCCAAATCAATGGAAAGGTTCCTGAATATAGAGAAACCCAAGAACACAAAGGACGGATGGAAAGACATCAGAGAAACACTTCAACTGAGAGAATATATAAATGTGATGAATGTGGGAAAACATTCACTCAAAACTCAAGCCTCATTAGACATAAAAGAATCCATACCAGAGAGAGACCCTATTCATGTAATGTATGTAGCAAAACCTTCATTCAGAGCTCACAACTTACTGAACATCAGAGAATACACAGCCGAGTAAAACCCTATCAGTGTGATGAGTGTGAAAAGGCCTATTATTCCAGTTCACATCTTATTCAGCATCAAAGGACCCACACAGGAGAGAAACCTTTCCAATGTAATGAGTGTGGAAAAGCTTTTCATTATAGTTCAAGTGTTATTCGACACCAGCGAACCCACACTGGAGAGAAACCATACCAGTGTAATGACTGTGGGAAATCTTTCTCTTTGAGTTCACATCTGATACAACATCAAAGAGTTCACACTGGAGAGAAGCCATACCAGTGTAGTGAGTGTGGGAAGAGCTTTAGCCAGTGCTCGGGCCTGGTCCATCACCAGAAAATCCACAGGGGAAAGAAACCATATGAATGTGATGAGTGTGGAAAGGCCTTCAGTTACAGTTCAGCTCTTATTGGACACCAGCGAATCCACAGTGGAGGGAAGCCCCACGAATGTGATGTGTGTGGGAAAGCTTTCATTTATAGCTCACATCTTCTGGGACACCGAAGAATCCACACTGGAAAGAAGCCCTGCAAATGTGATGTGTGTGGAAAATCTTTCCAGTGGACCTCATGCCTCATTTTACATCAGCGAATCCACATTGGGAAGAAGCCATGGTGATGTCAGTGCGGGGAGTTAGCTACACTCCCACCAAAAATTGGGTCCCTTTGGCAGGGGTCATTGCAAGGGATAAGGAAATACAGAAAATAGAATATAGAAATAAAAGAAGACACAGAGAACGAAAGTACAGTTTTTATAAAGTATAGTTTTATAAAGTTGGGGGAGTCAGGCGTCCTCAAGCATTCCCGTGAGGACTTCCTGTGAGGCCCCAAGTGAAGTCCCGCATCAGTATTTATTGGTACAGTGATCGGTTGCCAGGGATAACAGATTTATATAATAACGGGTAGTTCAGTTTAGGTTAAAAGTCTCCCAGAAAGCTTCTAGAGATCCCGTAATTAACTCTATCTAAGTGAGCAAATGGTTACAAAATCATTCTAAGACAAACTTCTAAGATAAAATTATCACTTAGCAGAAAGGCTAAACAGAAATATAGTGGCTCTATATCTCTTTATCTAGTTTTTTGTTGATTGAGACAGATAGTCAGGAGTGAAGCAGGAACTGTCCGTTAGGCTCATTGCCTTTAGTTGCAGGTGTCTGTCTCTGTCGGGCAGGCAGTCTTTGATCAGTTCTCACCCTGTGGCCCCATGCCAAGCTTTGTCGTACAGAAGCAGGTGCAAGCTAACAGGTCTGAGACACAGCGTCGCTGTGGAAAGTGTGCCGACCGGTGAGATACCCTCCTGAGGCGAGGCAGCTTTTGATACGTGAACTAACATGGTCACATATTCCTTCAGGGCAAAGCCCTGCAGAACTCCTGAAATCTTATATGTCTGTATAGGAGACATCTCTATAGAGCAACATGTCAGGAGTGATACAGCGTTGTTCATCTATACTCATTCCTCTGAAACACCAGAAAAACACAACTAGAAAAGGATGCCACCAATACTATGATATAGGGAACTCTGCAATCACTATTGCAATTTCAGCAGTCATTTGAAAATATGTATGGAGGTGAGGCTGACATAGTCAAGCACTTGAAAGCTTAATAAACAAAGTTTTTTTTTTGTTTGTTTGTTTTTGAGACAGAGTCTTGCTTTGTTGCCCTGGCTAGAGTGAGTGCCATGGCATCAGCCTAGCTCACAGCAACCTCAAACTCCTGGGCTTAAGCGATCCTACCGCCTCAGCCTCCCGAGTAGCTGGGACTACAGGCATGTGCCACCATGCCCGGCTAATTTTTTCTATATATATTTTAGTTGGCCAGATAATTTCTTTCTATTTTTTTTTAGTAGAGACGGGGTCTCACTCTTGCTGAGGCTGGTCTCAAACTCCTGACCTTGAGCAATCCACCCGCCTCGGCCTCCCAGAGTGCTAGGATTACAGGCGTGAGCCACCACGCCCAGCCTAAACAAAGTTTTTGATTCTCTGCCACTAGGCACATCATCTGATGAACCGGGACTTTACATGGGCTCACTCCATACTCAAACTTTTCTTCTCTGAAGCAAGTAGCTCAGGAAATCTAAAAGTTCTATTGTGTGTGTGACACACACTAGAGGTTTTAGGGATTATTTCTATTCTCTTTTCCCTTCCCTTTTTCTCTTGTATTTATTTTCTTTGGAGTTGGAGTAATAATCTGGGATGTGAATGTAGAATTTACCACTGACCTACATGAACAAAAGCCCTGAATTTTTGGTTAACTTGATAAAATACAGTAGCCTTTCAATGATTTACCCTAAGTGCATTGTGAAATACAAAAGCCATTTTATAATGTTAGAATAAATTATGATTTACCCAGGTAAGATGATTCAGTGAAGGTAGAACAAGATTTATCATGCAAATTCCCAGTGACCTTTCACATCTTAAACCAGAGACAGCAGTCTGGCCA
This sequence comes from Eulemur rufifrons, assembly GCF_041146395.1. NCBI lineage: Eukaryota > Metazoa > Chordata > Mammalia > Primates > Lemuridae > Eulemur > Eulemur rufifrons. The sequence continues at coordinate 47,079,782 of NC_091000.1, read as the reverse complement.
AATGGGCTGCTTTGGCCTACACAGGCATTCTTTCCTCACACACAGTATTTCTTTTATATTTAAAATTATTGCCACTATTTAAGAATCTGGAGATTTCACATAAAATCTGACTTTCCAGATTCTCTTACAAAAATGCATGAGATGGCAACACTAAGCACCACATTCCCATATGACAACAGTTGGCTGGAGCTGATTATCATTGCTCTCTAGTTGGACATAGTCCCCCTCCCCCACCCCCCCACCCCCGCCACATACTTCCTATTGCCCTATCTCACCCCTCATCATTCATCCATTTAACCTGTGTGTGATAGGGGTTTCTTAGAGGGGCTTCAGGGGCTCTAGGTCCTACACCATCCAAACAGCTTGACTTTCATTAGTTATATATATTTGCCTTCCAATTAGAATTTTCTATGGAGAAAGGGTTTTCTGCTATGAGGTTTGAAGATTTACATGAAAAAGTAAATTAAAAAATGTATTCTTTGATCAACAGAAGATAGAGGAAAGCCACTTTAAAATTTTCTTTGGATAGAGTTTGTATATAGTCTATTGAAAGTCAACTGTAATAGCTTCTAGCAGAATCCTTAGAGACTAGGTCTTTGGGTGAAATGAAAAACACACACAAAGGGAGTCAACATTAAGTATAACAGTGAGAAAACCTAGGGCCAAAAGCAGGGGAGAGAACCATTGAAATTTGAAGCATTTATTAGTAGGAGCACGTGTGGGAAAGCAGTAGGATGAGGCCAGAATGGGAGAGCGGGGATAAGTAGAAAGAAAAAGCAGCTAAGAATACAAGAAGGATGGGAATAAACTCTGTGAACAGAGGAAAGTGAAGAGGAATTGGGGGGGAAAGGGGAAAAGTGGTAAAAAGGGACAAGGGCACCACAAAAACAAACTGCAAAGAGGAAATGGAAGCAAAATTAGTGAAAGCATAGTAGGTGAAAAAGTAGCAACTTCTGAAGAAACGAGGTGGAGGTTGAAGATCTGTAGAGGTCGGAGCACTTAATGTTCTTTTTATCATTGATTTTTCAGTGACTTCAGAGTAATAATCAACCTTTTATTTCTATGCCATGTGGGCCAAATGCCTAATATGAAAGATCTTAACCCACATCTAAGTTCACTACTATTCCCTGGGGGCCACTTAGGATTCTGGTCTTGTGTGGGTCTCTGAATGTTCTGACATAGGACACTTCTCTTTCCTCTACCACTCTAGGCCCCAACTTGTTGAACCCTGCTCAGCCTGGACTGTACCTTCTCAGCAAAACCAACCAAACAGAAAGATTTTCCTAAGGAGCAAAAATACATTCTTGGCTTCTCTCTGAGAGGTATCCAAGATGTTCCTTTGTGGGAAGAAGCTTGTCTATTTCCCCTAAAGTGGGAATGATATGTTGTGAGATAATAATAGACCCATTATAAATTAAATAAATGACACATGTAAAAGGAAAAGCCCTTTGCAAACTATAACAATAATAGCTGCCATTTTTTGAGTACCTACTGTGGCTCAGACATTGTATTAATAACAAGCACCTTATATATCTCATGTAAACTTTCCAATGCTGTTAGATAGGTATTACTAATATATATTTTCTCAAACACTGTATAGATGTAAGTTATTCTCACGAAAAATTTATAATAAAATGAAGTTTTTATTAAAGTGTTTCTAGAATACAATCACAACTATGTAAAACATTTAAAATATTAAAAATTGAGGCCGGGCGCGGTGGCTCACGCCTGTAATCCTAGCACTCTGGGAGGCCGAGGCGGGTGGATTGCTCAAGGTCAGGAGTTCGAGACCAGCCTGAGCGAGACCCCGTCTCTACTAAAAATAGAAAGACATTATATGGACACCTAAAAATCTATATAGAAAAAAATTAGCCGGGCATAGTGGCGCATGCCTGTAGTCCCAGCTACTTGGGAGGCTGAGGCAGTAGGATCGCTTAAGCCCAGGAGTTTGAGGTTGCTGTGAGCTAAGCTGACGCCACGGCACTCACTCTAGCCTGGGCAACAAAGTGAGACTCTGTCTCAACAAAAAAAAAAAAAAAAAAAAAAAAAAAATATTAAAAATTGAAAGAAAATGACAACAAAATATCAGTAGTGACTGCATTTAAGAGAGATGAAAATAGAGTGATTTCCCCTCTTTTCTTCTTACTTCTCTATATTCCAGACAGAAGAGTTAGAATTCATCATACACATGTAAATACTTCTAAAAAAATTAAATGCTACAGAATTATGAGTCTTTCTAGAAATGATTCTTTGATAACTTTGGCAATTATTTTCTTTTGGGTTTATTTAGATTTTTCTACTTGAATGAATTTGAAACTAATGGTTTTATCCCCCAGAAAATCACCAATATTATTGAGATTTTCAAAAATTTTTAGTAGCATACTTTCCTATTTATCTGCTATTATTTATCATTTATAATTTTTAAATTTTTTTCTCTCAATTGCATTTACCATAGGTTTGTTGCTTTTATGGGCTTGTTTGGAAAGATTTCATTCTTGGATTTATTAATGTCACTATTTTTCTAATTCATTTTCTCTACTTTTACCTTTCTCTCTTTCCTAACCTTAGGGGCAGGGAGTCTTTCTCCTTTCTCTAATTTCTTGAGTTGAACATTTAGTTCATTTTTCTTTTTAAATAATGAAAGCAAGGAGAATATATATATCTACCAAGTACTCTTATTTTTTTTAAATAGACCACAAGTGGTGTTTTTTTATGGGTTTGGGTTTTTGTTTTGTTTGTAGTTTTGGAAAATAAGGAGAGGCTGAGGGTCTTGTTTGTCATACAGCAGACTGTATACTTATGCCTTAATGAAGAGGTCAGAGAGGCTTCATCCTACTAGAGGAAGGATATAACTAACCCAAGGGCAGAACCAGGATTTTAACAAGATTGTGACAGTGGTTGGAAGCCTCATTTTGTCTGTTCAACCACTTAAGTTACCATAGTCAGGTGCTCCAAGGTGCTGCAAGTTGATTCTCTGAAGCTGATGATGAGCCAGAGGCACAACTGAAGAATATTTGGTGCTACTCAGGAAGTTCAGAAGCTGTAGCAGAAGTGTCATCCAGAAAGCAGGCTGGATTTGTGCTTAAAAATCTGATAAGAGAATTTGACACAGCAAGATATTAGACAAAGAGGAAGAAATACACAGATAATGCACTGTGCACTAAAGGGGAAGCAGGAAATATTTAAGCATTATCTGGATTTTTTTATCTGCTCAGTTGGCTCTGAGGGACATGTTATATCACAGTCAAGGGAAGAAAGGACTTTGGCTTTTGATCATATATTTCTAATGGAAAGAAGAGCAGGGGTTATCTTTTTCCCAAAATTTTTTCCCCAGGGAGTATGCTAAGGCTTATTTGGCAGTTATTAATTTCCATACTTTCTAAGTGTTCCACCCAGGTTTATTTGATCATTTATATTTGCCCTTCAGAAGCACAGGGAGGTTGAATCTGATTTTCATCTTAAAGGAGTTACATCCTTTTACAGGATGACTTGTCGGGGAAAGAATTTCAGAAGAGAAAAGGGATGTTAATGAAATTCCCCATACAGGAAAAATTTTTGTAGGTTGTGGAAAATAAATAGGGATTTTAAAAAAATTATTTTCACCTGTTTACACCAGTAGCAAATTTTTCTTAAAAAAATTGAAACTGTCCATAAACATGTATAAAATCCAAGTTCTCTTTAAGTTTACTCCAAGTGATAATCACTGTGAACACATTTAAGATAATTATTATTTTACAGAAATAATCATGATACTGTTTTGTAACTTTTTAACTCAATATACCTTTGGCATCTTTTAGTTTTTTAAAACTGAGTGTTATTTTAATGAATAGACATATGGAAATCTAAACTCCCAAATGTTGGACATTTGGGTTTCCCAATTTAAGTAAATGGTGTTTCTTTGTACATATGTTCAAACATTTCTGTAAGCATTTCTATATGGATAATTCCAAGAAGCTAAGTTGTAGGATCAGGGATAAGTACATATTAATTTTAATAGGCCTTGCCTTCTAAAAAGGTACAACTAAATGTGACTATCTCCACACAGATTCCAACATTGAATATTATCAATCATTTGTCTTGAGGGAGACAAATCTCTAAAAGATTTTTAAAAATATCATTCTTGTTTTATTTAAATTCTTTAAATATTAGTGAACCTTTTCATGTTCATTATTATCCTCAATATTTGTGTTCTATAAATGCCTGCTGAAGTCATTTGCCAATTTTTCTATTGGCTTGTTCACATTTTTATGTAAGAGGTCTTTGTATATTAAGAAAATACAACTCTGTATCTTTTAGATGTGTGGTATATTTTAGTTCATTTTTTCACTTTTGGTTTTTATTTTTTCATTCAAAAATTTTAAATTTTTACAACCAGTTTCATTTATCCTTTCCTTTAAGGCTTTTTGGTTTTATGTCTTTAGGATTTTGTGTCATTCTCCAAAATGCCCTCCCTACACCAACGTAGCAATAGCTTTCCAACCTGTCTCCCTGCTTCTTCCCTTGCCCTACCCCCTTTCACATACAAGTCTACTTTTAACACATTAGCCTAAATATCTTCAATATCTAAGTTTGATCACATTACTCCTATACTCAGAAACATTGAATGGCTTCTCAGAGTAAAAACATCTTTCCACTCACCCTCAGTATCCCTCTCTCTACTCCCAGCACTCTTTTGCTCACTCAGCTGCAGCCACACCAGGATCCTTTCTGTTCCCAGAATACTTCAAACATGCTCAGCTCCAGGCCTTTGCATTTGCTATCCCTCTCCCTGAAACATCTTTGCTGAAATGTCAATTTGCTAATGAGGTCCTCTGTGAGCATTCTATTTAAATTGCATCGCTGCATTCTCACCCCAAACTCACTATTTTTTTTTTTTTTATTTTCCCCTTAGCACTGACATACACCATCAAATGCAGTATATATTTTTCTGGTTTTTTGCTTGCCTTCCCATCTCACACACATACACTCGATTATAAATTCCATGAACACAAGGGCATTGTTTGCTCAAAACTGTAGTTCCAGCTTCCAGAATAGTACCTGGCATAGAAGTTAAGTAATGAAGATTTGTGGAAGGAAGGGAAAGAGGGAGGAAAAAAACTAAGACAGCATTTCTTACCCAGTGGCAAAGATCAAAATATTTTATAACACTGTTGACAAGCATAGGTAAACAAGAACATTGCTAGTGGGTTCTAAGTTTGGTGTTCTGGCAAAAGTACAAATGTCCCTACTCCATGCTCTGGTAATTCTTTTTCTAGGAATACAGACTATGGATATATCCTTGAGAAATGATGTATGTTCACAGTAATTTATTGCAGCGGTGGGGAAAAAACTGGAAACAAACGCATGACCATCAATGAGGTAGTTATTAATAACTTATGGCACATATGCACAATTGAATACTGTGCCAGTTTTTAAAAAATAGAGCAAGATCAAGGAACCCCTTTGTGTACCCGTCTCCAAGATCAACTGGTAAAAGAAAAAATAAGCAAGGTACAGAAGTGCTACAATTTTTGTAGCAGGACAAAAGCAAGGGTAACATATATCTGTAATATATCTACGGAAAGATACATCATGTCACAAAAAACATTGTTAAATTACATGCTGGGGGGACATTGTTCTTTTTAATAAATTTATGTGAATGTATTACTTATCCATATTACTTATTTAATAATTAAACCTAAAAAAATCTTGAGTAGGAAAAAAATTTAAAAAAAAAAAACAACGCTAAGAAGACATGCTCCAAATACCTGCAATTCCATCAATAAAAGACACAGAAACCGGGTCCTCCACCGGCTAGGGCAGGGGAGGCAAGCCCTGCCGCTGCCACCGAGGTGAAGCTTCCTAGAGCGGCCCGGAAGTGCCCGGCTGCCAGTGGCCGGGCGCCAATTGGTCTCTTTGAGTCTAGCCTTTGTTCGAGGCTGTCCAAAGGACACCAGCTGTCGCACCTGTTACCCTCTGCGTGTAAGGTGAGTATCTTCCGGCTCCCAGGTGGAGAAGAGGAGAGGACGGAGTACAGCTGTGGTCAGCAGCAACCCCCTCCCCTTTGCGGACATAGTGTAATGCTCCTGTCCCTCCTCCCATCTCTCGACACATCTACAAGAGGACTTGGCCCGACCTTCCCAGAGAGGACAGGGTTGAAGGGGGACTCAGAGGGTTCCTCTGCGGAGGCATTCATCTGACCCCCATCCTAGGGCATGGCGCACATGCCCTAAAACCACTGAATCCTGTGGACACAAGCCAACCCATGCTTCTCAGGATTTGGAATGAGCCTTTTAACAAAGCTAATAATACTCAGGGTTTATTTAATGCTTACTAATGCCAGCTGCCATGCCAGGGACGTTGCATACGTTCTCATTTAATCTATATATTAAACTTATAAGAAACTTGAGAATTTTACATGAGGATTTGTAGCTCTAGTCTAGATAAGTATTAATCACCTCCTCTAAATTACACAGTAAAGCAGATTCAGATCATGTCCTTGTGTCACTGTTCTTTTTTACAGCCTCCTATAAGCTGTTTTCTCTGACTCAGTTCTAGTGGCTTGGCTTCATTAGTGTGTGTTTATGTTTGCAGCAGCTTTTGTCATTCCTTTATGGTTATGATTTTTTATGCTTTAGGAGTGTCTCTGAGGCAAGATCCTAAGAGATTCTCCTTGAATCAATCCCAGATAGAGGATTAATCTCCTGAGAAAGCCTAGAATGTCCACAGCCCTGAAACCTGAGAAACAAAAAGGACTTCTGATAGTTAAGGCAGAAGACCACTACTGGGGACAGGATTCCATCTCACAAAAGTACAGTCCTCATAGGAGGGAACTCTTCAGGCAGCACTTCAGGAAGCTCTGCTATCAAGATGCACCTGGACCCCGTGAAGCTCTTACCCAGCTCTGGGAGCTTTGCTGCCAATGGCTGAGGCCGGAATGCCATACCAAGGAGCAGATTTTAGACCTGCTGGTGCTAGAACAGTTCCTGAGCATTCTTCCTAGGGACCTGCAAGCATGGGTGCAGGCACATCATCCAGAGACTGGAGAGGAGGCGGTGACTGTGCTGGAAGATCTGGAGAAAGAACTTGATGAACCTGGAAAGCAGGTAGGTGTGAAGGGGCAGTCATTTGGCTGTGAGTGATCAGGGTATATGGACCAGGCCAAAGCAAAAAGCATGTGAAAGAACACCTGAAAGTATTTAGTATGTGTACCCTAGAGAAGAACAAGGTTAAGAGAGGGACCTATCTATGTTAAATAACTAAAGTGTGGCTGGGTAAAGAGAGAGGAAACACTAGACTAATTTTATGCCAGTTTGGAAAACTAGGATCAGTGGGAAGCTACAGGAAGGCAAACAGGTATCAGAGGAAAAAAGAATTGTCTAACATTCATAGCTGCTCATAAATAAAATGGGCTACACCATAAGAAACTCCCTCTCCATAAAAGTATTCTAGTAGAGGTTCACGTAGCTGTCAAGGATGTTGCAGATATCCTTTTTCTGCCCCTTCCCCTTGCAAAAAAAAAAAAAAAAAAAGAAGATATTGCAGAATAGTACTATCCAATAGAAATATGTGAGCCGTATATGTAATTTAAAGTTTCTAGTAGCTGCATTTAAAAATAAAACAGGTGAAATTAAGTATATTTTATTTAACTCAATCATGTAATCAATATAAAAATGAGGTATTTTAGATTTTTTTGTATTAAGTTTTCAAAATTTGATGTTTATTTTACACTTAGCCTGTCTCAATTTGTACTGGCCACATTTTAAGTACTCAGTAACCACATTTTGCTGGTTACTAACATATTGGACAGCATGGTTATAGAAGAATCACCCCCATTTACTGGAATTGTGTTAGATGATTTTTAAGGTACCTTCCAAATCCCAGGACTCTGATCCTGGACCTCTGCAGATCAATGAGAGAAGAGATACTGAATTTTACTCTTTAGTGTCCTGAATTGTAGAGATTAGCTCTGTCTCTTTTTCTTAGTCATTATTGCCATTTACAATTGAATGAAAATTTGTCCAACTTTCTTTGTCCCTGGGTCCCTGGCAGATACTGCTTTTGATTTTTTTTTTAATCTGAAGTTCTTTCAGTTCCCATAAAATCTAGTTTATAAGTCTAGTCATACCTCATTGTTCCCAGGTCCCAGCCAATTCAGAAAGACAGGACATACTCTTGGCCCCCTTGGGAAGGTCATATGAGTCACTGGCTGTCCAGCTCCATCCCAAGAAGAACCAGCTGGAGCAGGAATCTGGGAAGTCACAACGGAAAGGTAAGGAGCGAAAGTTTTCAGTGTATGAGGGAAGAGGTGGGTTCTTAGGTTAGAGTACAACTTTCTCACTTTCATGTTCTCCTTTTAAAGATTTCCTGCTTGTCTTCCACCTCACTATGGATAATTTTCTCTTCTTTTTACCTTTACCCCATCATGAAAAGAATTATATTTTAGTTTCACTAGATATAGAAGTTGCTATTTGGCCCAAGGGGTGGAAAATGAAATTTAACTAATCATTCAAGTTAATAATACCTTTTGTTTGTTTTGTTTTTTAGGACATAATTCAAAATGAGTTAATAATACCTTATACTTCTATTTGTTATCTAATGGTTCTAGTTCCAAATTGGTTTAAATTTACATTTTGAGACAGGAAAATTTATGGCACCCTGTATTATTCAGCTAGGGCTGCCATACAGAATACCCTAGACTGGGTGGCTTAACAACAGAAACTTATTTTCTCACAGTTCTGGAGACTAGAAGTCCAAGGTGAAGGTGCTAACAGGATTAGTTTCTGGTGAGGCCTCTCTCCTTGGCTTGCATACTTCTCGCTGTGTCTTCACATAGCCTTTTCTCTGTGCACTCACACTCCTGGTGTCTCTTCCTCATCTTGTAAGGACACCAGTCCTATTGAATTAGGTCTTATCCATGTGACCTCATTTAATCTTAATTACCTCATTAAAGGCCCTGTCTTCAAATATGGTCACATTGGGGGTTAGGACTTCAACACAGGAATTCGGAGGGGGTGGGACACAAGGGACACAAGTCAGTCTACAACACACTCACATGCTGAAAGAAGTAGAGGGCAAGGATCAGTCAAAACAGCAGGGTTTTTTTGGTTTTTTTTTTTTTTTATCTGTACGTGAAGTTGACTGGGTTTGGTCCCCCATTCCAGCTCACTAATTATAAACTGGAGTATCTAGTGTATCCCCAGATTCCATTAAAAAGCAGACAAATTTTAAATTCCAATTTGCCCAAATCTTACCCTTTTCAGTGTCCCCTGCCTTTTCTCTATAGGCTCTCATGTCCATGATGCCTTTGCTGTGCAGTACCTTAAACTCTGAGCTATTTTGTATTCTTATTACTTAAATTTTACCAATATAGTTCTCTCATTCTCTGGGATCCCTGCCAGGTGATTTGCCTAATCTGAAAAATTATTTTGACTTAAGGTGTTATATCTTAGCGATATCTGTGATATATGATATCTAGCTGATATCTGGAAAGGATGACATTCAATTATACATAATTTAAAGGATTCTTTCAGTGCTTTAACTCTAGGAGTGGAGTGCTGGTTATTGTTTGGCTTTAGAGGTGAGGTTGAGAACACCCTGTCTGTTCATTCATTCGTCTTTCATTGAACATTTATTGAACAGCAGCTATATGCCAGGCACCATGCTAGAGGTAAGGAATCCAAAGATAACACACTTAAGTTAACTTCTCTTCAAGAAGCAGAAGGAAGAAGATTTTGTGGAGACAGAGCAGAGACTGTCAGAGAGGTAAGAGAAACAGAAGAGAGTGGTGTCACTGAAGCCATTGGAGTTGTTTCTGCCAGGAGAGATCAGCCGTAGCCAATGCTACTAATAGGACACAAGATGAAGACTGATAAGAGTTCACTAAATTTGACATTTAGAAGTTAATGATAGTCTAAGCAAGAGTAGTTTGGGGGCAGATACTAATAGGTGCAGACCATTTTAATAAGCTTTAGTAAGCTTAACTATGTGGAGTCTTCACCTCTTTTCTATGAGGAGGCATATAATTTGGGAGGTGACAGGACATACACTCATAAAACAGGTCACAATAATAATTTAAATGTCAACATGCTAAATTAATTTCACTATGTTTAACACAATTACTGATTATGACTACTGGCTTATCTATTCAAAACTTTAAATTCTAGATGGTCCTTCTGTCCTTCTCTGTTTGTTTTTCTATAAATACTTCTGGACTACTTCCACTCTGCTTCCTGTTAGCATTAAGTCCAGAAAAATACACACTTCCAATACTTAAAATTGTAGAGGCTTATACAAGTGCTGCTACCAAAATAATCTTTCAAGGGAATACTATATAGTTAAAATATGATGCTTCAGGAAATCTGTGAGGCCTGAGAATTCTTAGGGAAGCACCTGTTTTGTCTATGTTGAACAGTATAGGTATGATTTCTTTTTCCCCTAAGGTACACCCCACCAGCAACCTTTGGCAATTTTTATCTGTATTCACCACCACCACCACATTCCCTGCTGAAAAAGACATGCAAAAACAAAACAAAACCTGGCTGGGTGTGGTGGCTCACCCCTGTAATCCTAGCACCCTGGGAGGATCACTTGAGGTCAGGAGTTCGAGACCAGCCTGAGCAAGACCAAGACCCTGTCTCTACTAAAAAATAGAAAGAAATTAACCGGACAACTAAAAATATATAGAAAAAATTAGCCAGGCATGGTGGCACATGTCTGTAGTCCCAGCTACTCGGGAGGCTGAGGCAGTAGGATTGCTTGAGCCCAGGAGTTTGAGGTTGCTGTGAGCTACGCTGACGCCACGGCACTCTAGCCCAGGCAACAGAGTGAGCCTGTGCCTCAAAAAAAAAAAAACAAAAAAACACCAAAATAAAACCTGCAAAAGCCACAACACATACATTTCAAGAAGTGCCTTTCAGCTTTCTTATAAGCACATAGTATCTGTTCCAAACCCTTATTGTACAATTGAAGAACTATACCCACAGTGGTAGTGACTTGTCCAAGTTTCCATAAGGAGTTAGAGGCAGAAATGAGATTAGAATCAGAACCTGGAGTTCCTCCCTGCTAGCCCAGAACAAATTTTTTAAATGATCATGATAATATACCAATAAGCCAATACCTTTTAAAAATAAATGTACTATTGAATAGAGACTAACAGTGTTTTTTTTATGCAGTATTTCTTATTTTAAAAAATTCATTGTATCCATACTAAGAAGCCAGTATTAGCTGTTAGCTAGGGTAACGGGGATCATTTCCATATACATATTATTGGGAATTATAACAGTAGTTGCTTAATACAAATTATCTTTATATATGACAGAAGAGCTCGGACAGCTGAATCTTAAAATTCTTTGTAACACATTTAAAACTGTTTCAAAAGTAAATGAAATCTTTATGGATATGCTATAGGCTACAACACTGACTTTCTCTGTTAGCAATAAGGTCCCCCAGTCAATCTTCTTAACTCTGTTCCAGTTTTACTTCACTTAGCATCCAAACTTGTCCTTTTTCCCCTAGACTGTCCAGCAGCTAGTAAACATGGTTATTAAATGATCTTTGTGGACTTATCCTCATCTCAGTGATCAGGAGGGCTTGAGCCTATCTGGAATTGTAACTGATAAGGACTTTTAGTATTACACGTACCAAAATAACATTGGAAAAATGGCCCTGGTAGAAGATGCTAAAACCAAATATTCCTAATTTTGTCAGTTCTGAAACAAAGTCTCCTGGAATCCTAGTAGGCTGGCACTTGAAAGAGAGTCATAAACAAGACCCTAAAATTCAGTTGGTTAAGAAATAGACTGCAGATCCCTGAGATGAGAAAAGTTTGTATTTGACAGTTTCCATACATTATTCTTTACATTGTTCAATTATAGATCTAAGGGAAAAGGTTATAATTTGAATTGCTGATCGAGGAAAACTGATCCTGTATTTTTAAAAATATCATTTGAAGTCCTAGTGAGAGATTTTTCTCCAGCTTTCTCCTGAAGTCGTGGAGAGATACTCATCCTGAGGACTGGTAGATTACTCTGAAGACAGTGAACGGACTATTGGTGTTGACTCTTTGTGTCTTTTTTTTTTTTTTTTTTAAATATTCATCTTCATCCATAACCTACAGGGAAGCCAACCAGGAGTAACTCCAGTATGTAAGAGAAGATGTTGAACCAGTATGTTGATGTTTGAGATCATTTTTCCTAGTGGTATGGGGGTGTCTATGATTTCCAGGATTTGCCTGATAATTACCACCCTACTAACTTTGTGATACTTCTGTCAATGCATTATACTTTTCCAATTACTTTATCATACATTCCTTCACTTACCTGGTCATTCAAACAATAGGTAAGAAGGAAAGCACAGGTGATAAGGAAACCAAAGTGGTTATCATCTACCAAAATTTAGACAATTACCAGAAGAACCAGGACTGGAATCTGAACCTTCTGGCTCCAATCTAGTCTGCTTAATTTCTTGCCAGAAATAATGTGGCATTGGGATTCCAAAACAATGTTATCTTAGAGCAAACAGCCAAACTTTTGAGAAAGCTGCCTGATGAAAATGATTATAAGGAGGAAGGTAAGATTTGATAGGAAGGAGTTATGGTTATTACAATGAGGATGTGAATTCTTGGGACTCAGGTAGGCCAGACCCAGTGCCTTCCATACCCAGCCCAGGCATTAAAATGTTCTGGTACTCTTGCAGCTTCTTCTGTTATGCCAAAGGAACTAATAAAACTATCTATAATCAATGGTAGTTGTATAGTTGGTATGCCTAGGTCTGTTGAGATGGTGGTTTCAGCGTGGAGCATGACCAAATTGGTGGTATCTTGTACCCTCTCCAAATCATCAAAATAGCTGTTTTCTTAGGGAATTCAACTCAAATATTTACTGAATACTTGCTGTCCACCAGGTTCTATGCTAAGCCTTGGGTTAAGGACATAAGAATTAGCAAAAGGGAATGAGCACATCTATTTTTGGAGATTAGGGAAGACTTTCTGGAGAAGATAGCATTCGAGATGGCCCTTGAATAATGGCCAGGCCAGTGGTTCTCAAGTATGGACCAGCAGTATGTGTCTCACCAGGAAACTTGCTAGAAATGTAAATTCTTGGGCTCTACCCCAGCCCTACCAAATCAGAAGCTTGGAGGTGGAGGAAGAGGAGCCCAGCAATCTGTGTTTTAATAAGCCATCCAGGTTATTCTGATGTACAATAAAGTTAGAAACCACTGAACTAGGATTTAGACATGAGGAGATGATGGTGAGGATGTTAGTTTTAGGAAAAAAATTCTCCAGGCATTTTTACTCGATTTTACTCCCACTTACCACCTACATTTTAGGCCCTTCCATGTTTCTGCCAAACTTTTACCTCCCTCCCCATCTCTGTTCTCTGGTTTGTCTGCCTATCCTTCTTAATTATCCTTAGCATATCTATGGTCCCCCCATTTACCACTCTGCCTTTGCATAGGATTGTCAGGTAATCCCTTGATCTCCATTTTTGCCTTTTCCTCTCTTAATCTACTTTCAAATAATTCATCCTACTGCTATCTTCCTTACTGGGCTCTTCTTAGTTTCTTCCCTATATTGTGACTATATGATATGATGGTACCAAAAATAAGATGGTGCCAAATATTTGATATGTGTGTTGTATGTGACTTTTCTCATTATTTATAACATTGACATGTTCTTTGTTCAATAGGCTTTTTGCTTCCCAAACCTAGAATAGGACCTGTTTGTGTACTGTTTGTTACAGGTGATAAAACCAGGACTAAAAATGAAGAGCTGTCCCAGAAGGAAGATGTTCCCAAAGACATGGAATTCCTTGGGGAGATAAATGACAGACTCAACAGAGATATGCCTCAGTATCCTGAAACCAAAGATGCTGCTGAAAATGAGGGCAGATTTGAATGGCAACAGAGGGAGAGAAGACGATATAAATGCAATGAATGTGGAAAAAGTTTCAGTCATAGCTCAGACCTTAGTAAACACAGGAGAACTCACACTGGAGAGAAGCCCTACAAATGTGATGAGTGTGGAAAAGCCTTCATTCAACGCTCACATCTCATTGGACATCATAGAGTACACACTGGAGTAAAACCTTATAAATGTAAAGAATGTGGGAAAGATTTCAGTGGGCGCACAGGTCTTATTCAGCATCAGAGAATCCACACAGGTGAAAAACCCTATGAGTGTGATGAGTGTGGAAGGCCCTTCAGAGTAAGTTCAGCTCTTATTAGACATCAAAGAATTCATACAGTAAATAAACTCTACTAATGTGGAGGCAGTACTAATAACAAAATCTCTTTAGATGCTCAGGCCTAACTAGTTATCATACTCTACCTTAGAGACCTTATGAGTTTCCTGAATGTTCACAAAGCATCAATCATCATTAAAAACTTCTCTGGCACCAAAGAATCTACCTGAGTAAAATATCTTTATTTCAAATTAGTTCAGTTTTTTGGGAGGAATCAAGAGTTATTTCAGAAAGCCTTGTCTACTGACAGCACTGCCCACTTGCAGCCCAAGATCAATGTTTCCTAGCTGAAAGACAGTGAATTCTACCTCTGGCTCCTTTTTACTTGACCATTCAGTGTATGACTTTAGACAGACCTTCAAATTTTCTCTGCCTTCATTTCTCCTTTTATAAATTGCAGATGATAATAGAGGCCCACCAGGTATGTGCTAACAAGTTAAAATAGATGAAAACTACTTTTGAAATTAAGAACTAAAACAACGCTAATTTATTTGTTTTCCATCATTACTGACATAATGGCCTAAATATTTATCCTTTTCATGTGTGATCTTAAAAGTAGGGGATGTGATCATTTTGTGGAAATTTTTTGTTTGCCAATCATAAAGAAGAAGGTATAAGAAAAGACAGGAAGCTGGCTGGACATGGTGGCTTACGCCTCTAATCCCAGCACTTTGGGAGGCCGAAGTGGGAGGACTGTTTGAGGCCAGAAGTTTGAGACCAGCCTGGGATAATAGCCAGATTCTGTCTCTACAAAAAAAAAAAAATTAGCCAAGCATGGTAATATGTAACTGTAGTCCCAGCTACTTAGGACGCTGGGGCAGGAGGATCACCTGTGCCAAAGCTTTCAAGGTTACAGTGAGCTATGATCATGCCACTGCACTCCAGCCTGGGCAACAAAAGTGAGACCTTGTCTCTAAAAAAAAAAGACAGGAAGCTAAGGAAAACATTAAAGGAGTAAGGAAAGCAGTGAGTGATTAGTAGAAGCTGCTGGGGAGGGGAATGAGAGAGTATGCGAAGGATCTGTAACTTTAAATAAATCTCTTTTGGATCTCAGGTTATTGTAAGCTGAGGGAGATGGGGAAGAGTTAGTCTAGAACTGGGCTGTCTAATAGGGTAGCCAGTACCCACATTAACTCAGATAAAATGGAAAATTCCATTCCTTAGTAACATTAGTCACATTTCAACTGCTCAGTAGCCACATTAGAAGCCACTGTATTGGACAGCACATATATACACCAATTTTATCATTACAGAAAGTTCTAAAGAACATTGCTGTCTAAAAAAAAAAAAATCACTGGTAAAGTATCTCCTAGCCTTGATATTGTGTGATTCTGAGTTCAGGAAGGCAGCTAAAGAGATACCTGAAGAGGCTACAATAGCAACAGTAGATAAAATGGAAACACCCCAAATTGAAATTATTATGTAAAAACTTTACAGCACTTTTTCGGCCTTGAAAAAGGAGAGTATTATAATTGGAGGAAGGTGATCATTAAAGTAAATCTAATCTAATATCAAACTGAAAGCTTATATACCACCTCACCTCTATGAAAAGATTGTGATTACCTTTATAAAGTAGCATCCCCTGTCAGATACCCTACACTGGGACTCTTGGGAAACCAATACTTTAGTGCACAATCTATTTTTTTTCCCTTTTTGCTTCTGGATGCATTAGCATTTCATGTACTTCCAACAGTTTTACATCCCTAATTTGAGGATTTTATAGTATGACAGTAATTGTGGCCTAAAGGCCCAGCACACTTTAATTCATACCACCATCAAACTGCCAGGAACAGAGTTCTGGTTCCTTGACCGGTTCTAGGAATAGTTATCACCAGGGCAATCAGGAAGAAGTGATCTAATCTCTTGTTGAAGATATCAATTAAGCACACTTGCTTTTGCATTTTGTTTGAGATCAGGAAAAAAAAAAAAACAGAATCATTTTTACAGGAAGATGAATCTTAGAGCATTCCTCATAGCACCATAAAGATAAACTTAGTTTTTATGTCTTGGACATAATGGTCCTTTTTAAAATGTACATTTATTTTGACTGTCTTAAATCAACTGATACAAATTTTTAAAATGTCAAGTTTCATACCAATTCTTGTTTTATGACTTACTTTTATCATCTGAGCAATATTTTGAAGCATTTGAAACAACTGGAAAAAGGATTTTTTATTGGTTATGAAGAAAAAAGTAAAGTATTAATTCTTTAGTAGTAGATACATCCTTAATAAATAAAATTCGGTGCTTAGAGAATAATGGTTTTTCCCCCTTTCCCTTTAGTCTTGCTGAGAAACACTATAATGCTTAAAAACAGTTCACAATCTTTAAAGGGGAAACTCATATTTCCGATCTTACCCTTCCTTGAATTTAGAGTCTTCTGCAATGGTAAGAAAAATGATCTTGGCTACCACAAGATTAGATTAGGTTTCCTAAAACTGGTAAAGGCATAGCAGACTTTTTTCCTTTATCATTCTCTATATGACAGAACATTCAATTCAGCTAGTAGTTTTGAATACATGTTATATACAAAGAACTGTTCTAGTCTTAGAGTTCTACTTAAACACTGAGTGAAGAGTAGTTTGGAGCACTACAACCATGCTATCCTTTTTAGGTTTGATGTTGATTCCAAATTGCCACCACAGTGTCTACCACAGGTTTGGTCTACTATGCACAAGAGGGATAATGGTCAAGGTCAGAAAGAGAGAGAAAGAAATGGGGCCAGAGACAGCCTGGAGTGATACAGGCAAGCAAAGAAAGGCCAGTGGGACCTGGGATAACTGCAGGCAAAGGCAAAGGAGGCACGAGGTCAGAGGAGATGTAAGTAGTTGCTGGTATTAAGTATGCATGTAGAAACCCACCAAAGAAACTGGTCAGGGTGCAACCAGTTGGAAAGAAGAGCACTGAGTTCAATCACAGTTACGGTTATTGGAAGAGGAGATGTAATGTGTTGGACATTGTATTCAGAATCACTGGATTCTAGCAGAGAGCCATCCTGGATGGACAGTACCTGTTCTAGAACCCTGAACATGGAAGGCAGTTTCTCAGAGTTGTGTCAAAAGCAAATGCATTGTCAGGATAGACAGTGATTATAAGAGGTAGCTATAGGGAATATGAGGGGCAGCTCTGAGACACAGAGTGGGGTTGGTGGTGAACTGGTGATTCTAAAGGAGGGAGCCAATGGCTATAAATGGAGGAAATAGATGAGTGTTGAGGGAGGGGCTGTAGTAGATATGAATGGGCATTGGTGAAGAGGGAAAAACAAGATAGAGGAGAAAAAGATGGAAGGAAAAGAGAATAATTTTTAAAAAGAGCAATGGCATGGGGAGAGGAACAAAGATAAAACAAGGGATGGAGATAGGGAAAGATAGAAGAGGGAGATAAGTATTAATAGTTCTAATATATTGTCATCAATCATATTTGAGACAGTGGGTCATATGATACAAGCCATACAAAGGTGAATAGATTAACTCCTGGTCCCAAGGTGCTTCAAGTCTTGTGTACAGCACAGATTATTTATATTATATTTATTAAATGATTTATATTCTTACCCTGAGCATGAAATTATTTCATTATAGTCTAATCACAAAGTCCATCAACAGTGAAAATACAACTGGAAACTCTGAAATGCTTCAAAACAACCTCTTCTCTCCTCAGTAATATCACAAGGGAGTCAGGCTGACATTTTAAAAGAGTAGCTATCTCAGTCTTTCTTACTCAAATCCTCTAAAGCAAGGTTTCTCAACCTTAGTTCTATTGACATTTGGGGTGAGACAATTCTTTGTTGTGAGGGGCTGTCCTCTGCATTGTAGGATGTTTAGCAGTATCCCTGGCCTCTACCCATCAGATGTCACTAGCACTCCCCATTTGTGACAACCAAAAATGTCTCCGAACAACATTGGGAGCAAATGTCCCCTGAGGGGCAAAATTGCCCCCAGTTGAGAACCACTACTCTGTAGAAAAATAATCTGATTTCCATGACTATTCCATATCATATACATTAAGATTCTATTTAGAAATGCTACATGTGACCAGCACTACTGGACCCTTTTCCTACAGCAGAAAATGATTCCCTGAGTACCTAAAATCTATGCAGCAATCATGCTAAAATGCAGTCTACTTTAGAAAGCCTTACCTCAATTACTGGTGAGAACGAAAGGAATTTGTCTTCAAATGTGACTTCCATAAAGAGCTTACACTGCATTTTTGCAGACCTCCCTTTCCCTTCATGTCACACTTCTGGTGCTACCTCCTCCTTTGCCCCTTGACCCAACTATGAATATAGATACTTTATCCTTGATCTAGATCTGTGATGTCTAATATAGTAGCCACTAGGTACATGTGGTTATGCAACTGAGGAACTAAATTTTTTATTTTATTTAATTTTTAATTAAATTGAAAAACTGATACTCAATTCAGTTACTGGAATAATTTGAGTATATGAATCTGTTAGATAGTTAGGCTCTCCAGCTCTTCTAGGGACAAGGATTCCCTACTTTGGTGCTGTCTATGAGCAGTTGTTCCACCTTGGAAGAAGGATAAGGGTGGGTACTCCGTTTTGGTGTAGCCCATTCTTAATCCTATCTTGATCAACTACTACACCTGCGGAAGGAGGGAATGCTTTATCAATCTGAGAATTCCTCATCCCAGGCATAATAGGATTTCGAAAGTGATCCAGAGTAATCTGAGGGTAATTATGCCATTAGCTTGAATCCGGACTGTGGTTCACCCTCCCCAGGTGGGCTTTCTTAGAGGGAACTCATATATACTTGTTGATCATTTGATAGCATCCCACACCTTCCCTCCCCAAAACTGGGTTAATAAAAGGAAACAATCCGAGAGAGTGGGTCGGTCAGTGAGTCAACAGATTAATTTCACCTGTCTTTTAAAAAAATTAAAATTATAAAGCTGTATCCCATTATATTCCTATTTATTAGAACTGACCAAGATATTCTCACCCTCAAGGTAGGTCCCATTCTCTATGTTCCAAACAACATCACTTCTGGGAGACTAAGTTCTATGATGTCAAGGACTTTTTTACCATGTCTTATGCATTCATTCAACAAATATTTATTGAGTGTATGCTGTGTGCCTAAGCCTCTATTCTAGGCACTGGGGATATACCAGGGAATAAGATAAATAAGATCCCTGCTGTTTTAAGCCTACATTACAGTAAAGGGAAACAAACAAACAAGACAAATATCAAATAGAAATAAGTGGTATGTAGAATATAATAATGAACTGAAATGAAACAGTGCCTGAATGATTATTACAAGTGGTTAGAAAAGGCTTTTCTGGGGAGCTGACATTCTAACTGAAATATAAATGTCCAGCCTTGGGAAGTTCTGCAGAGGATAATTCCAGGCAAAGGCAACAGCTAATGCAAAGTCTCTGATAGGAATGAATCTGGGATGTTACAGGAATTTAAAGTAGGCCATGTGTTTAAAGCACTAGATTAAGGGGAAAGTGGCATAAGATTAGGTCAGAGAGGTGAGAAGGGGCCAGGACGTGTATTCTAAGCCTGATGGGGCATCACTGGAAGGGTGGAACATGATCTGATTTTTGTTTTTAAAAGATCATTCTGGCTCCTTAAAGAAACAAGAGTGCAAAAAGAGCAGAAGCAAGGAGACCAGTCAAGAGGCTACAGTAGTAACCCAAGTGAGAAAAAGATGATGGCATGGACCATGGGTTTGCAGTGGATAGGAAGAGAAATAAACAGATTTAAGGAATATTTGAGATAAAGCCAGAGCAACCTGCTAATTGTTATAGACTCCTCAATTCTCAGATAAAAAGATGTTTATGTATTAGGTTAAACATATGTAACTGCTGTTTTTGTAGGTCAAAAACAGTCAAATACCAGCAATTTCAAATGATTTAACCTAATAGAAACAAAATAAGGACAGAGAAGAATCTAGAGAAGAATGAAACAGGAGAAGGGACTTTGAGATGGGCCTAATTAATTTATTAAAATGAAAATTTGTATTATTCTCTTCTTAAAACTTTCTGTGGAAGATACCCTTGGCAAAGAACCCCTTTGTCTAAAGGCAAATTGCCAACAAACCCGATGAGATTCAGAACACTGCTACAATGACATGTTTCTGCACAAACTTACACCTCCAACTGGATAGCACATTTCTTAAGCTGATAAAAATCAGGTTATCAATGAATAGCGGTAGAACACAAGGTTAAGAGAAAAATGCCTAGGTATGAATCCTGTTCTTCCAGTTACTAGCTATATGATCTTGGCTGATACAACTCATTCTCTCTGTGCCTCATGTTCCCCATTTGTAAAACAATATTGTAATGGTGTCTGCCTCATAAAGTAGGAATTATATGAGTGACTCAATATAAAGATTTTAGAATAGTCCCTGGCACATATTAAGTGTTATAAAAGTCTTAGCCCCTACTAAGAGCCCTGCTAAGTCTGTTTGTTAGCATTAAATTCAGCATTTTCTTCCTCTCAAAGCTGCTTAAATCAGTTAACTGGTATTTGGTCTTCATGAACTCGCTGCATTGTTGCTGTTGTATTTTTAAACAATATCCATAATCTTAACAATTACCATAATTTTGAACTGCTCCCTAATACCTACTCCAATCCCAACCCCAACAGTCTAGCAGAAGACAGCAGAAGCCACCACCCAACCTCGCCCTCATTCCGACACTCACCGGCCAGACCTTCTCTCCCATCTGTTTTTAGTCTCTGGTCCAGGGAGGGCCCAGCTCACATAGCGGTTTAGGGAGTTGCTCTGGAACCGTTAGCAACCGGAAGTGGCTAGAGGTCGCGAGAGAACCGGAAAAAGGGGCCGGCATTTCCCGGCTCCCGAAACACTGGGGTTCCGGCCTGGAAAGAGACCCAGGGGTCCTACATGGATAAAGAGGGGACCCATTTGTGTGGATCTGGAAACACTGGCAGCCGGTTCGGACTGGGCTCACGGCCACTGGACCCTTCTCGAAAAGTATGCCCACCCCGGAATCTCCGGAATGCCTGGGGACCTGCCTCTGCCGCGGCCCTCAGCTTCCTATCTCAGCCCTTTCTGCAGTTGTCGACTATAGCCTGAGGCTTTGAGCGTGAGCGTGTGGTCCAGCAGGCCCAAGCACCGAGCGGGCCAGCGGGCCTCCGAGGAAAGGAGCGGTCCTACAGAGCTGCCGCCTCAGGAGAGACCCCAGTCGACCGCTGCCGGGAAAAGAAGCGTTCTACTGTTTTAGTTCAGCCGGACCGCAGGCGCTTGTCTCCCATAGAGGGGCGGGCTGGGACGCTTGCGACTTTGGGTCAGACTAGGGAGGGGCGCCGAGGAACGTTCCTCCATTCACGTCTTGTGCTTTCAGACTGTACTTGCTCACTGATCTGGCAGAACCTTGTGTACCTAGGGAAACGAAAAGTGGCCCGGCTTGACTCACTCTCATCCTTAGCGGAAAGTGAGGACCCAGAGCGAAATGAGTGAAGAGTGCCGGCGCTAGAATCCTTTAGACCTGGGTTCAAATTCTGATTCCACCACTCTCCAGAGAGAACCGAGGGCAATTTTTAAAGCCTCTCCAAGCCTCAGTTTCCTCGTTTGTGTAAATCGGTTTAATAACGTAGTGCCTATTTCATATGCTGGTTTTGACGATTAGAGTGCATGTAAAACCGTAGTCTTAGGACATTTCTCTCCTTTCCTGGGTGTCAGCAAACACTCTCATTCTTGTCAGACCAATGAGACTAATTAACCAACTTTCATTTTTCTGGAGCACGTGTAAAAAAGAGTAAAGTGCAGGACTGGGTAAGGGAGAAACCAAGAAGAATGCAAAAGATTGACCATCATTGTGAGCTTCATATAGGTGCGCATCTCAGCACTTTCACCTCATTTGGCCTCTGGCAGGTGATGGGTTCTTGATAAGTACTTGGATAAAAAAGGACCAATTTAGGAATTAAGACTAGAACAGAAGGGAGGAGATCAATCAGATGGATTAATTTAGCTAGTTGGCAAAACAAGTCCAACCACTTTTCCTGTCAAAATGCATACACGTCTGCATATTTCAAGGGCTACCATGTAATGCAATTGGGAGAGTGATCTCAACAGACACCTAAGCTGAGGAAGCTTTAATCTATTTGACAGCAAATGTAACAATAGCAAGAAATATAAGACAGAATGTGATCAGTGCTAAATAGGTGGTAAAATCCTGAGAAAGAGAGAAGGACCTGTTACTATTAATAGAATAATAAACCAATGTTTTAATTGAGTAGTGAGCAATGAGACAAATCCTTTGACTTAGGAGTACTGGGGAAATGTTACCATGATTATGGGGTAGGGAGAGAGACATTCTGGAAGGCAGTAAAAGGTAAACGGGATTGCTAATGGTAGAAAAAAGGGTAAAATTTAAATGTCTATAAACAGGGGAATAATTACACATGCCATGTTCTATTGTGGAATACCATTTAGCCTTTAAAATGATAAGTGATCAATGAAAAAAGTATCGGAACAATATATACTATTTTCTTATATATAGGAGATATAAGAATATATATTCTATATTCTTGGAAGATTATATAGATGTAATTATTAATATGTATGGTATTTGTACATGTTAAGGAAAAGGATGCACTCCGAACAACAGTGATTATTACCCCTATGTTTAAAAAGTATAAAGTTTTCACCCTATTTAACCTGCCACAGTTTTATGTATACTGGCAGAAGACACTAGACTCCTAGGTCAGAGACAAAGGACTTTATTACTTAATGACTCAGACCTCATGATCTTTTGTGGGGTCTGGGCCTAGAAGAAAGGATGGATGGATGGATGGATGGATGGAAAGAACGTGAGCAGGGTGAGTGAAGAGTCAGGCGAAAACGCCTGCCCGAAGCTGCTTGTTTGCTGTGTGCAAAGGTCAGCTGAAAACAGCTGATCGGTATGGAAGTTGTTAAAGAAATTAGCAAACAGCCCTGACCCTTTGCACGTGTCCTTGGAAATAAATATGGGGAGGAACTTAGCTGAGGAGGCTTTTTCTCCTTCTCTCTAAACACTGAGTAATTATTCATTCCTTTGCTACTGAGCTCAGGAGTGAAAAGCAGCCCCTAGAAGTGGTGACCCCGAAGTGATTCGGGAATCCGCGTGTCCGGTGAGCATTTTCGTTGTCCGGACTACTAGGAGAGTCATCCTGGTAAGGGACAGTCCCCTCCGCTGCTTTGGGAAAGGGACCGACGCGTACAGTTTCAGAAGGGGATTCCTAACATGGGGTAAGGGCTGACAAAAGATCAGCGAATCTATCTGCGCACTTTGCAGCGACCATTAAAAGCTGCTCAGTGTTCTGTTGAACCTCTTATATGCAGTAAGGCAACATTGCCCCATGTTCCCAGATGAGGGCACGTTAGATTTACAACTCTGGGAGCGAGTAGGGAAGTTTTTTAAGAAGAATTTTGGGCAGGGGGTTCCTGTACCTTTTGCCGTGTTAACTACATGGAGCCTGGTGCGAACAGCGCTGACTCCCTTACATGTTCCTACGGGTTCTAATCCCTTGGAACCCTCTCCGCCGCCACCGCCGCCGTCTGCTCTGCCAGAGAAGCCAGAAGCGGGCGTCCCCTGCCATACTCTTCACCATTGCCTTCTGTGGCTCAACTGGAGGAGCAGCTACCTCCTCCTCCTCCAACCCTTCTCAAAGGGGATCTCTAGTCCTCCTCTGGTAAACCATCCGCTTTTCAACATTGCCTACAGGAGGGCCAATCTGTATGGGGAAGAGATTTGCTAGAACAACAAAATCTTCTAACTACCCAGCCTTTTCGTTAGGGGCCATTGCTCAGGTGCATCCAATACAACCCATACCTTTACAATGGACTACTAATTCACCCATCTGGATAGAACAATGGCCCATTAAGCAGGATAAATTAAAACACTTAAAAACTTTTGTCCAGGACCAACTTAAAGTGGAACATACAGAACCTTCCCTGAGCCCTTGGCACACTCCCGTATTCGTCATACCTAAAAAGAACAATGAGTGGTGTTTACTACAGGACCTAGGAGCTCTTAATGCTATTATAGTCCGGATGGGAGCCCTACAACCCGGTCTTCCCCAGCTGTCATTAATTCCAAGAGATTGGCCTTTGATTGTAATTGATTTAAAAGATTGTTTTTTCACAATTCCTCCAGCAAAACAAGACTGGGAAAGGTTTGCATTTTCTGTTCCCACTTATAATAATCCCATCAGGCTGACAGGTATCACTGGAAAGTTCTTCCACACGAAATGTTAAATAGTCATTTGTCAATATTATGTTCTTCAAGCCCTACTCCCTTCTCGGTGCCAGTTCCCATCTGCTATCATCTATCACTATATGGATGACGTATTATTAGCTCCTACTCAAGCAGAATTATTGTTGTTTGCCCAAGTACAAACATATACTGCCGTCCATGGGCTGCAAATTGCCCCAGATAAAATATAACTTACCGAACCCTGGCGCTATCTTAGTTATCTACTTTTTTCACGTTCCCTGTGACCCCAACAAATAACAATCTCCTTGCTTTCTACCCTGACACCACATTCATTACAACAACTTTGGGGACATGTGAATTGGATACATCCCACTTTAGGAATTACTAACCAACAAATACATCATCTTACTAATATGTTAAAGGGTGATCCAGATCCATCTTCACCTCGTTCATTAACATCTCTGGCATTACAGGAATTCCACGCTATCAACAAAGCCCTTCGTTACTGTCAACTGTCAAGCGTGGACCCTGAGAAACCCATTCCTTTATTTATCTTCACCCCCCTATCTCCAACCGCTCTTATGGGCCAATTAACACATCACATTCTCCTTTGGAATGGTTATTTTTACCTCATACTCCGTCCAAAACTTTTTCTCCCCTTCTAGATCTTTGCCCCTTTAATTATTAAGGGACACTGTTGTACACAACAATTGCTTGGATTAGATCCACACACTATATATCTCCTTATTCCTAAGAACTGCTTTAAAGCAACTTTACGTAATTCTTTATTTTGGCAATCAGCCCTTGCAAGTTATGTAGGTTCTCTTTCCTTCCATTACCCCTCTGACAAGCTTCTCTCCACTCTCTCCTTACTTCCTGTACAACCGCTTACAAAACTCTCCCCTACACCTCTTTCTGCCGCTCGGACAATGTTCATAGATGGCTCAGGATGATCATCTAAAGCAGGAATTGCATGGAAAGATGGTGATTGGGAATATTTATCCACCTCCAGTTTTCCCTCCACTCAACGAGCAGAATTATGGGTGCTTATATTAGCTTTAAAAACATTCCCATTAGAACCCCTAAACATCATCACCAACTCCCATTACGTATTCTATTCCGTTCTCCGTATCGAAAATGCTGTCATGAAGGATATACCTAATCAAACTTTACTTCAACAATTCCTTGTTCTACAGTGCTTGTTAGATATCAGGCAACACCCCCTCTTTATTTCTCATATTCAAGCTCATACCCCTTTGCCTGGACCTCTGACAGAAGGAAATAATGCTGTTGATCATCTTGTTTCCTACCATGTATATTCCACTAATGCCTTTAAAAATGCCATAACGTCCCATCAGTTCTTTCACCAAAACACTCGAACGCTTACTAAACAGTTTCCCATTACCCAGAATCAAGCTCATCACATAATAGGTGCCTGTTCAGCTTGTCAGGCTGTACAAGGTGTACCTTTATCACCTGGGATTAACTCTCCGGCTTAACTCCTAACTCACTCTGACAAATGGACATTACTCATTTCCCTGCCTTCAGGTGCCTTCGATATCTACATGTAGCTGTTGACAGTTGGGAATGATTTATGCCACTCCATTATCAGGGGAGGTGTCTCCCATCCTATCACTCATTTGTTAAACTCTATCGCTTATCTAGGGCTTCCTCATCCTGTAAAGACTGATGATGGACCCTGTTACACTGCAGTTGCTTTCAGATTACTTTACAGGACTGGAACATTTGCCACATCACTGGCACTCCACATAACTCTACTGGACAGGCCAACTAAACCTTAAAAAATTATTTGGAAAAACAAAAGGGGGCGTACCCTGCCCCTCCACAATAGAGTAGCAAAAGCGTTATACGCTATTAATGTTTTGACTTTGTCCAGTCTCCAGCCGCCCACCACCGCGATCCTTTGTCAGTATACGTCCCTTTCCAGATCCCAACCCGAGCCCTGACAGAGTGTGTGGGTGCAGTGGTGGGACTCCACAGGAACCTGGGACGGCCCTTTTGGTGTGTTAACATGGAGAAGAGGATATGTTTGTGTTCAGACTTCTATAGGTCCCCAGTGGTTCCCTTCCAGACAAGTTCACCTACATGATGAGCTGGATTCCATAAATGAAATGTCTCTCCCTCCAGCTGCTGCCGATGGGGGTCCTGCTGTGACAGACACATAACACCATGATGGTGCCCAGGATCATGTGGGGTCAATTGAAACAACTAGAGACACAGGCCTCAGCTGTGATGACACAATTGGGGGGGGTCCTCCTACCCTGGGGAGCATTTTCCTGGTGTATTTGGCTATTGTTGCCTGTAATAGCAGTCAGGTACTCCGAGAAAAAGGCTGCTTTGTAGCCTTTTTCTCCTTTTATTTCTCCCAGGCAGTACAGCCACAGTTTACTGGGCTCATGTCTTAAACCCGCCTGTGTTTAAGCCCATAACATGGTGGGACTCGGAGATCCCTCTGTCTACCAATAATTCCACATGGACTGGAGGAGTATGGTTGCCTCTACGTTCCTGGCAAAAAGTTGAACAGACTGGCTTAATATCAGAATTGGTAGTTTATCATTCCTCTAATCCTCCTGTGTGTATTACCAACTTACATGATATAACATGGTGCATTCCCATGATCACCCAAAAATATATTATCCATGGTTGTGCTTGGTCTTGTCACTTTCTGTCTTTTATTTTCTAGGAGGACAGATCTGCCAATTGATGACCTCCCAGCACCATTATGAAAAAACACTGGCTGAAGATTACATCTCTTTCTCCTACTCACTCTGTCTCTAATTTTAAATAAAAAGGGAGACGTGTGGGGGCTGGGCCTAGAAGAAAGAATGGATGGATGGAAAGAACGTGAGCAGGATGAATGAAGGATCAGGTGAAAACACCTCCCCAAAGCTGCTGCTTTGCTGTGTGCAAAGGTCAGCTGAAAACAGCTGACCTGTATAGAAGTTGTTAAAGAA
Organism: Eulemur rufifrons; assembly: GCF_041146395.1. NCBI lineage: Eukaryota > Metazoa > Chordata > Mammalia > Primates > Lemuridae > Eulemur > Eulemur rufifrons. The sequence goes on along the minus strand of NC_091000.1, from coordinate 47,052,406 downwards.
ATTAGCAAACGGCCCTGACCCTTTGCTTGTGTCTTTGGAAATAAATACACGGAGGAACTTAGCTGAGGAGGCCATTTTCTCCTTCAGACTTTGGCCTCTCCCCTTCTCTCTAAATACTATGTGTTTTGAGTAATTATTCATTCCTTCACTACCAAGCTCAGGAGTGAAAAGCAGCCGCTACAAGCTTTGTGTTTCCTTGTCCCCAAAGCCCACAGAAGTGATGTGGAGAAGCCCAACTAGATGTAGCTCACACAGTGGGCTTATATCCTAGCAGAGGAACCCCAAGCTTAGGAAAATCCAATCTTTGCTAAACTTTGCCCCAGAATGAGACATTATCCTTAATATCCTGGTCAAGAAACAAATCTACTCTAGAAAGAGGATACAAACATCCTTGAAAAGATAATCTGAAAGAAAACTCTGCCACAATCCTTGCATAAATTCAAGAGCCCTTTGGAGAATTGTCTCCCAACACTCTAGGTAATAGCATTTGGGAGTAGAGATGCCAGCTTTTTATTTTTAACTTTACATACTTCTGGGCTATAATTTTAATTTTTTTTTTTTTTTTTTTTTTTTTTTTGGTGAGACAGTCTCGTGCTGTTGCCCGGGCTAGAGTACCATGGCATCAGCCTAGCTCACAGCAACCTCAAACTCCTAGGCTCAAGCGATCCTCCTGCCTCAGCCTCACAAGCTGGGACTACAGGTGAGAACCACCAAGCCTGGCTAATTTTTTCTATTTTTAGTAGAGACGGAGTCTCACTCTTGCTCAGGCTGGTCTTGAACTCCTGACCTCAAGCAATCCTCCCACCTAGACCTCCCAGAGTGCTAGGATTACAGGTATGAGCCACGGCACCTGGCCTTATTTTAATTTTTAAAAATATAATAAAAAATAGAAGGCAAGCAGAAGTTCAGATCTTTTAGTAAGAGAAGCCATTCAGGTTAGTGATTGGGAGAATGATAATATTTAAGGGCGTGAACATAGTAACCATGCCTTGGATAATTAAGAAGACTATCTCAAGACTTGGAGTCACCTATGTATGAGGTAATTAAAACTGAGAATAGTGGTTACATTAATGGAGAAGAGAAACATTTCAATGGAGAAATCTGGCTCTGATGATTTCTCCTTTATCTCCATATTTCCATGGGTATATCAAGGAAGCCTCTCAAGCCTTTGTATAGCTTAGAAATTGGTGATATGATTGATAATAGTGATAACTCACTGGGGTTTTGATTTTGCATTTCCGTGATGAATAATGATGAGTATTCTTTCATGTACTTATTAGCCATTCATTTATCTTTTTTGTAAAGCATACATTCAAATCTTTTGCCTATTTATGCTGGATTGTCTTGAGTTGTGATAGTTCTTGGTATATTCTAGATACCAGTTCTTTGTAAGATATACGTATTGCAAATATTTTCCAGTGTGTGGTCTTTTTTTTACTTTCCTAATGGTGCTTTAGCAGAAGACTTAAATTTTGATGATTTAAATTTTAGGATTTAAGATTTTGATGAAGATTTAAAATTTTGAAGTCAAATTTATCAATTATGTTATCAGTGCCTTGTATGTCCAGTTTGAGAAATCTCTGCCTAGGCCATGATGCTATTTTACTTCCTACATGTACACAGCTATGTGCACAGCATGTACAGATGTGTGCACAATGTATCTGTATAACTACAGTATGTACAGATGTGTGCACAATGTATCTGTATAACTACATATATGCACAACTTTGGATTTAAAAAATTCTTTTTTAAATATGAAAAAAGAAACAGTTCTAATCTGTTACCAGTTACCTCCAATTACTATCCCAGTTGGAAGGCAAGAACTATGAAATAAAGAGCAAAAGTAAGTGCACTGAAAAAATCTACAAGCACTACAACTTCTTGTTTATGGTTTACTTGTTTTGTTGTGATGACAAGATGGCAAAACCCTTAAAAACAAATCAAAACTACCTGGTAGGTGGACAAAATATGTGGGGGTTAGGAATGGGGAAGAGATAGTAACATTGGTGGTGGCTACTGGCAGGAGCAGATAAGAAGGGAAATCAAGACTGGAAGGGCACCTGAGAACTCAATAAATGGGTAGTTAGGAAAGGCGCTGAAGGGAATAAAAAGGTGGGACCCAAACAACAAAAATAAGACACTTCCCACAACCTCTACCCTCCTAAAATCCTATTTAGTCTCAAAAGTTAAAAGCTTTAACACAACAGGTATATAAAGAATGAACATAGATCTGTGTCCTGAATTTTGTGCTATTAAAAGGTTCTACTCCTTAAGTTTACATCATAGATTAGCATTAAAACAGCTAAGTAGCAAAACAGGTTTTTTAAGAGACTGAAATTCACTAGGAAAGGGTGGAAAATATGTAAATATTCAAAAAGAATTTACATTTAATTATAATTTTTAAATAATAAAGTGTACTATTCCCAGCTGCCATGCCATAGGGAATTCACAGAACTATGAACTGTGATTAGCAGGAATTCCTCAAGAAATTTGCAGTCTATGTGGGAAGACTGGATATATTTATGAAGTGAAAGCAATAAAGTAGAAAGGGGTATCTAACAGAGCCATACTCGAGTCCAGTCAATTAGCAGCATAAGGATCCATAAAGCGCTCCCTTCTCCACTGCTTTCCCAGGTTCCTCCAGTTCCCAGCCCCGGCCTCCGCACGCCCGCAGATCTGCCCCCGGGGGACCGTTACACTTGCCAGCTAACGCTCGTTAGCCAGACGGGCTCGAGAGGCGAAGGGGACACCAACGTCCGTTATTCCCCAGGAGATTCACTGTCCCCAGCAGCAGCACAACCCTGCAAAGCGCAGATGCGGGAGAAACCCAAGGCACGGCGTACTGTGGGTGAGGAGCTTGTTGGCCCGGTCCCCTCCATCGACAGACCATAGAGCTTTCAGACCTCCAGGATTCCTAGAGAGCTTCCGGAAGTGCCTTTGAGGCAGGATGCGTGCTGGCCAGTGTTGTGCCTCCGCAGGTTTGGAAGTTAGTGCCTGGAGGGGCCTGGTCTGGGTACTGCTTTTGTCCCCTTTTTTCCCCGACCTTCCTCCGAGTCTGTTCTTCCTTTGCAGCCTCCTTACCCACCCCGGGCTGCCTCTGGGACTCACGGTGAGTATGGTCGTGCTGTGGACCGGAGGAAAGGGGGCACTTTGTGCCTGGACCAGGCCGCAGCTGAGGGCAGGCCTGAGGGGTCTGGAGAGGGATCCTGTGCGGTGGTCGACTGATTCGGACTGTGAGGGGCCGCCTTAGTTGCTAGCGCAGGCCGAGTCCGTGTCCCCAAACTTTCTGTGAGGGAACCTTTTATGAAGATTCGCTTTCTTTATAGCTAATCATTTTATGATATTATTTTTTTAGTAGATCTTATTTATTTTAAAGTAGGGAACTGTCCCCTCCTTATCTCTTATCCAGCTATTTCCATGGTCTGAATTTTCACTTAGCACCGTTTTACGTTTCAGTCGCAATAAAATTCTTACTTTTTAAAGGATACACATTTTGCTTTTGGAAGCCCCAGTTACCTATGGACCTTTCTATTTTTGCTGTTAAGTTATTCTCCTTTTAGTGTATTCAGAGACTAGTGGTGTGTTGACTGGATAATTGTACAAAAGAAACATTTTTTAAAACTTTGGAGTAATATAAAAATCAACATCAGAATACATTGCTTATTTCATTTATTAATGCTAACTGAAGTAGATGTCTGTTAACTCTTTGGGACGGTCCCCATTTCCAAAACCCAGGTCAGTCATGAGTAATTTTTGTCAGGCTCCTTGACTGCCACCAGCACCTTCAAAAACATTTCTGTTGTTTGGTTAGTTCAGTTGAGTATATTTATGTAGCAATCATTACTTTAGCAAATGCATACATGTTTAGTATTTCTGTTTTGGTTAAGTGTAAAATGTGGTAGGATATTAAAAACTCAGCTAATGCAATTTCAGGTAACTAGAAAGTATAGTATTTGCTTCACCTACCTTTTCTGGAAATTAAATCCTGGAAAATATTTTTTTGTTTTCAGTTCCCAAACAATTCTCAATTTAGACTTAGTCTGAAGAATTTTCAACAACTAGTGAAAAAGTAATGCTTTTGAAAGTTGTCTTCGGTAGTTCACGGTATTATAGCATTTAAGATCCAGAAGAAGCTTTAAAGATTATCTATTTTAAATTCATAAATCAGTAAACTTGAAGAGGTGTTAAGAAGAAAATAAAAGAATTGGTCTTCATCCACAAAGTGCTTACCAACTTAATGCAGATGTGTACACTCAAAACTTTTTGAGAGGAAGGTACATAGTAGACTGATTTTGTACTCATAATTTATAGGTGGTAATTCTCAAAAACTGGCTGATTAGAGAGGGGAAGAGACTAAAAAATGGAAAATTAGCCACTAAAAAGAATAATCAAGAAGAGGAATGGACAAGACCTGTTGGCTGCTTTGATATAAAATATGAACAAACCTTCATATGACTTTTGTCACTATTGAGATTTTAACCACATCAATAATATAAAGTCCTTGAATGCTGCACACTTCACATTGAAATATTTTATAGCTAGTATTGATGAGGATTGATTGTAAGATGGCCAGTTGTTGAGTAGTTAAAAATGAACCTTGGCTTTAATGAAATTTATAAGAAAACATGGTAGGACTATAACTATATAGTATCACATTCTAAACAATTAGACCTTAGAATTCACGTCCCATTGTGATGACCTTTAAATTTTAACATTAAACCGTAAGTGGTTATTTTAACAAAATTTAAGAATTTGTTAAACCTTAATTGATTTTAAAAATTAGATTATTTTAAAATAAACTGAAATAATTTTGTTTTAAAATTAGGAACATCCATATCTGTTCAAAACAAAATTGATTACCCCTTATCTCAAACCCTCAACAAAATCTCAACATCTTGCCCAAATTCTTTACTCTTCCCCCAAACCTCACTATTCTAGCAAATCCCAGCACTTCTCTGTAAAGTCATAATCCATGAATTATACTCCTGATGTTAATTGCTATATTTAACTTCATCTCTTGCTCTTTGGTTCCTCCAATCTGTAGTTTATTCCTTACACTATTGTTCCCAGCCTTGTCTAACTTTAAAGATAATTTTCAAATTCCCTTCCTTTTCTGTACACACTTTCTAAATAGGATTCTTCTTCTTTTTTTTTTTTTTTTAATCTTCCTGGCATTCTTGGATGGGTTTTGGGTCTGTGAACTCTGCTGAAATTGAATGTAAAATTTTGTGCCTGTAGGTACATACAGTTCTGTGTTTTCTTTAGATTGAAGAGTGTAAACCAACTCCTCCCACCTCCCAGAAAAAAAAAACCTGAAGGATAACGAAGCACTGCTTTTAAGACTCATGTCAGGAATTATATGTACAGTAATCTCATTTTCTTAAGTACCTATCTCTTTCTGGACAATAGGTCTGTGGTGTTATCTCGATATTAGGCGTCTCTTGCCAGCTGCTTTTGTATATGCTGCCTTTGGTTATGCAAAGGTTACTTCTGCAAACAAACTTTACAAGAAGGCCATGGCCACAGACAGACATTCCCTGTACTCTGCACAATGTGATAAGTTCTATATTTGGGCTATGTAAAAAATACTTTGGCAGGAATGAGCACCTTCATCAGCTGAGAGGTTGACAGAGAAGACCTCATGAAAAAGGTAGTAGGTAAGTTAGAGTTGGTCTTGAATGATTTCAGCTAGACTGGGATTTATTAACTTTGGCATTGACACTTTGAGCCAAATAATTTTTTGTTATGGGGGGGCTGTGTTGTGCACTGTGGGAGGTTTAATAGTATCTGTGACCTCTGTGCACTAATCCTTCATGTGTCCTCTCTGAGTGTCTATCTCTATGTTCCTCTTTTCTTAAAAGTATACAGTCGTGCTGTATTAAGAACCTATCCTAATATAACTTCATCTTAACTTGATTACATCTGCAAAGACCCTGTGTCCAAGTAAGGTCATGTTCACAGGTACTAAAGGTTAGGACCTCAACATATCTTTTGGGGGGACATAATTTTAACCCACAGCAGTGTTGTGGAACATAAATGGGGAAAAAAGGATAACCGAAGGTAAGGCAGCCAGTTACCACTGCAGCCATAGGCAAGAGATGTCTATGCCAAGGACAGAAACTATAGACGTATATTTCACAAAGAAGTAGAGATATGAAATTCAACTCATTTTGGACCTTTGGTCTTGTTTCTAAACCTTACTCTTATAACAAATACAGACACATTCTATGTTAAGAATTGTAAATGCAGCCCTCTAATGTTCTTTGATTCTATCAATGAGATTAGAGACCTCTGCTTAAGGGGAATTTGCAATTAAGATGTGAAGTCAAAATTCCTTTGCAACTAGTAATATACAGTTACGGGATAAATAACATTAAAGCAGTACACATTTATGTGGCAGAGATAGGAAGAGGGAAATAACTCCAGGAAAGGGTTTTAAAGGCAACAGTATTTTACCTTATCCTTTAAGAATAGGTAGTTGAGGTACTGATGAAAGAAGTCAAAGAAGACTTAAATGTAGAAATACACCATGTTCACAGATTGGAAAACTCAGTATTGTTAAGATATCAATTGTCCCTAAACTGAGCTATTAGATTCAACACAAATCCCATCCCAGAATTTTTTTGTAGGAATGAACAAGCCAATTGTAAAATGTATATCAAAAGGCACCAGAATTAGAAAAGCCAAAACAATTTCAAAAACAAACAGCAAAATTGCAGGACTCACACTGCTTGATTTTAAGATCTTAAAAGCCACATGAAGACTGGGCGTGGTGGCTCACGTCTGTAATCCTAGCTCTTGGGGAGGCTGAGGCGGGAGCATTGCTTAAGGCTAGAGGATTACTTGAGGCCAGGAGTTAGAGACCAGCCTGAGCAAGAGAGAGACCCCATTTCTACAAAAAACAGAAAAATTAGCCAGGTATGGTAGCATGTACCTGTAGTCCCAGCTACTCAGGAGGCTGAGGCAGGAGGATCACTTGAGCCCAGGAGTTTGAGCTGATAGTGAGCTATGATCAAGCCACTGCACTCTGATAGAGTACGACTCTGTCTTAAATAAATAAATCACATAATCAAGACAGTTTTGTGTTGGTGAAAGGATAGACATATAGGTCACTGGTACAGAATAAAGATTCCAGAAATAGGCCGGGCGCGGTGGCTCACGCCTGTAATCCTAGCACTCTGGGAGGCCGAGGTGGGCGGATCATTTGAGCTCAGGAGTTCGAGACCAGCCTGAGCAAGAGCGAGACCCCATCTCTACTAAAAATAGAAAGAAATTATATGGACAGCTAAAAATATATATAGAAAAAATTAGCCGGGCATAGTGGCGCATGCCTGTAGTCCCAGCTACTCGGGAGGCTGAGACAGGAGGATCGCTTGAGCTCAGGAGTTTGAGGTTGCTGTGAGCTAGGCTGACGCCACGGCACTCACTCTAGCCTGGGCAACAGAGAGAGACTCTGTCTCAAAAAAAAAAAAAAAGATTCCAGAAATAGACCCACATGTATATGGTCTATTGATTTTTTGAGAAAAATATAAAGAATTCAGTGGATAAAGGATAATCCTTTCCACTAATGGTGCTAGAACAATTTGATATATGTATGCAAAAAAAGAACGTCCATCTATACCTCAAACTCTATATAAAAATTAACTCAAAATTGTAGATCTAAATGTAAAACCTAAAACTATAAAACTCTTAGAAAAAAACAGAAGAAAATCTTTGTTACCTTGGGTTAACCAAAGATTTCTTAGATATGACACCAATAGCATAATTCCTAAAAGAAAAAAAATAAACTTCAAAAAACTGTGAACCTTTGTTCTTCAAAAGGTACTGTAAATAGAATGAAAAAGGAAATACTTTCAAATCATATAAGGGGCTTCTATCCAGAATATATAAGGAACTCTGAAAACTTAATTAAAAAAAATTAAAAAATAGGCAAATGTTTTGAACAGAAACTTAATGAAAATATATGGATAGTAAATGAGCACATACAAAGATACTCAGCATTATTTGTAGGGAGGTGCAAATTTAAACCATAAATGAGATATTAAAACCATAATAAAATATTACTATATACCTATTAAAGTATCTAAAATTAAAAACAAAAACACATCAAGTGCCGGTTAGGATGGAGAGCAGCTGCAATTCTCATATATTGCTAGTGCATCGCAAAGTGTTATAGCCACTTTGGAAAACAGTTTGACAGTTTCTTATAAAGTTATACATACATGTATTTTATTATCCAGAAGTTTTACTTGTGAATATTTACCCAAGTGAAATGAAAACTATATTCACACAAAAACTTGTGTAGATGCTCACAGTGGCTTTATGTGTAATCAAAAACTGGAAACAACTCATCTCAGCTGGGGAATGGGTAAACATTTATCCACATAAGGAATAAACTGATATATGCAATATTGATTAACATCACATGTATTTTGCTAAGTAAAAGATACCAGACTCAGAAAGCTACATATTATATGATTTTATTTATATAACATTCTGGAAGCTCATTAGCATATGGAATTAGACTTTTGGGTTGTAGATGTTGATAGGGCATCCAGATTCCTTGGGAGAGTTCTTGAGTTGGACGTAAGGTCCATAGTAGAAGAGGTTAGCCTTGAGAGAATAGGGAAGATGGGGAGTGCAAGTAGGATAAAGGAAGGTGTTGGGAAAGCTCTTTTTTTTTTTTTTGAGACAGAGTCTCACTCTGTTGCCCAGGCTAGAGTGAGTGCCGTGGCGTCAGCCTAGCTCACAGCAACCTCAAACTCCTGAGCTCAAGCGATCCCACTGTCTCAGCCTCCCGAGTAGCTGGGACTACAGGCATGCACCACCATGCCTGGCTAATTTTTTCTCTCTATATATATTTTTTAGCTGTCCATATAATTTCTTTCTATTTTTAGTAGAGATGGGGTCTCGCTCTTGCTCAGGCTGGTCTCGAACTCCTGAGCTCAAACGATCCGCCCACCTCGGCCTCCCAGAGTGCTAGGATTACAGGCGTGAGCCACCGCGCCCGGCCGGGAAAGCTCTTGACAATACCTTGAGCTAGCTCATATAGAAATTAGTCTCATCTGATTATTTTGTTTGTTTTTTGAGACAGGGTCTCACTCTGGGGCCCATACTGTAGGGCAGTGGCATGATCATAGCTCACTGCAGTCTTAAACTCCTGGGCTCAGGTGATCTTCTTACCTCCGCCTCCCAAGCAGCTAGGGTTACAGGTGCTTGCCACTATGCCCAGCTAATTTTTTTAGAAACAAGGTCTTACTATGTTGCCCAGGCTGGTCTCGAACTCCTAGGCCTCAAGCAATCCTCCCTGACCTCAGCTTCCCAAAGTGCTGGGATTATAGGTGTGAGCCACAGCACCTGGTGTTTATCTGGTGAACATGAGGGAAAGGTTGAGAGCTGAAGTGCATAGAAATAGTTTAGTACAGCTGGCGAAACAAATGCTTAAAAGGAGTTAAATGAGCAGCACTGAAGGCCAGCTGAGGTTATACATAGAATTTCACTTACTCCTGGTCCTAACTTTGTTTAGCCATGTGCCTCATCCTCAAACATATAAATGAATAGCAGAAGAAAGAGGTTATTCTCTGGATGGGTTTGACGTGGCTGGCATGGCAGAAGGTTAAGGAGGTCAGGAGTTATTTCTGGAACAGTGGAGAGGATCATTTAAATGGCTAAGCCATGAAGTCTATATCATGGTAGAGAGCTTGTTAAGGTATTGTAGTAAGTTACTAAGACTTTTGATTTGCTTTAACACTATTTATCATTTTCTCTTCCTGAAGAAGTACCCTTAGAAAAGAGGCTCTCAGAAGGTTCATCTATTAAGAAGATAAAGAAGGTAGTGGACGCAGAGCCTCCTGAGCTTTTCAGGCCCTAAATGGCTGAAGAATTAAGAAAGCTTTCAGCCTCATCTCCACCAAATCAGGCTCCTGAAGAGGACCTTGTAATTGTCAAGGTAGAGGAGGATCATGGTTGGGACCAGGAATCTAGTCTGCATGAAAGTAACCCTCCTGGCCAAGAACTGTTCCGCCTGCGCTTCAGGCAGTTATGTTACCAGGAGACACTAGGACCCCGAGAAGCTCTGATCCAACTCCGGGCACTTTGCCATCAGTGGCTGAGGCCAGATTTGAACACCAAGGAGCAGATCCTGGAGCTGCTGGTGCTGGAGCAGTTCTTGACCATCCTACCTGAGGAGCTCCAGACTCTGGTTAAGGAACATCAGCTAGAGAACGGAGAGGAGGTGGTGACTCTATTAGAGGATTTGGAAAGGCAGATTGATATACTGGGACGACCAGTAAGTAGAAGGAGGTGTGCATGCTGTGACTGGGAGTCCTGGAAGCTGGGAAGAGGGACATTGGCATCACAATGGGAGAGCAATCACCAAATGCTTAGTATCAGTTTGTGTTGGATAAGGACAAAAATAGTTATAGTGTAGTATGGCTTGTATTTGTAGAGTTCTTTTTATTTTTGTAAAGGGTATTAATCCATTTTTTTTCCCTCATAACATCCCTACAGCGTATTATTGCTCCTCTTTGCCACGAGGCTTAAATTACTTTTTCAGGGACGTCCAAATAATTAAAGGTAGATTTGAGGTCAGAACCCAGGCTTCATAGTTCCTTATCAAAAGGTTTTTTTCATTGCATAGCACTACTTTAAGTTTCTTTTTTTTTTTTTTTTTTTTCTTTTATTCTTTTCCCCTGCCTTGGGAACTTAAAATATTGGTGTTCTGTGTAGCAGGGAGGGCATCAGCAGAAATATATTCCTTCAGTACTAAGCAGAAATGATACCTTTCTTTCTGTGCTAGTCTACATGTTTGTGTTCCTTACTGTCCCTGGGAAGTAAATGAGATTCTGCTGCTTCCTTCCTCAAGCATGTATCCCTATAGATGTGCTCTTGGTCCCCTCATGTTGTTCACTTCATTTCATGAAAAGATTCCTTGTAATCTGTCTCATTGTTTCCAGGTCCCGGCTCGTGTACATGGACATAGGGTACTCTGGGAGGAAGTGATACATTCAGAATCTGCACCAGAGGTTCCAAGTATTCAGCTCCAACCTGCAGCAATCCAGCATAAATCTCCAGTGTCCCAAGGGCCACAAGAGAGAGGTGAGGAGCCAGATTTCAATGATGAAGAAGGGGGAAGTAGAAACATTTGGGATACCTGGAGAACCAGGAACTAAAATCTTGTTCATATTCCAGTCCCAATATCTGTGCTTAAATACTTATCTAGGCTTCAAACACAGACTATTCATCTCAATGATAAACTCATGAACAAACTAAAGTATTTGGGGATTTTTATGTATCAACACATTTTTGCTATCTAGTACACTGACAACATAGGCATTTTTGAGGTTTTGCTGGTATCATCATACCAATTTATTTTCAAATATTTCAGTAGGCATTTCCTCAGACAAGGGCATTTCTTAAATAACCATAATAAATTTATCACAAGTAAGAAATGTATCATTGGCTGGGTGTGGTGGCACATGCCTATAATCCTAGCACTCTGGGAGGCTGAGATGGGAGGATTGCTTGAGCTCAGGAGTTCGAGACCAGCCTGAGCAAGACTGAGACCCCCATCTCTACTGAAAATAGAAAAATTAGCCAGGTGTTGTGGCACGCACCTGTAGTCCCAGCTACTCTGGAGGCTGAGGCAAGAGGATCCCTTGAGCCCAGGAGTTTGAGGTTGTAGTGAGCTATGGTAACGCCACTGTACTCTATCCAGGGTGACAGAGTGAGACTCTGTCTCAAAAAAAAAAAGAAAAGAAAAAAGTAACATTGATACAATAGTAATCTAGTCCACAGTTTATATTTTGCTAGTTGTCCCAATAATGTTCTTTCTGGTCCAGTCTAGTCCAAGATCACACTTTGCAATTAGTTGTCATGTCTCTTTAGTCTCCTTTAATTTGGAATAGTTTCTCAGCCTTTTTCTGCCTTTCATGATCTTGACATTTTTGAAGAGTACAGGTGTGTTATTTTTTAGAATGGCTGCAATTTGGGTTTGCATGATGTTTCCTTATGTTTAGATTCAGGTTGTATGTATTTGTCAGGAACACCTCACCCTGCCAAGTATATACAACATAAATCTCAATAAATGATGTTGTACTCCTTCTCAGAGATATAACAGGAATTTGTCCTGTTATTGGTGATATATCTTTGATGACTTAGTTAAGGTTAGCTTTGCTAGGTTAATCATTATAAAGTTATCTTTCCCATTGTGCTTAATAAGCACTCGTGAGAAGATACACTTGAGTCTGTCTAAATATCCTAGTCCTCATTAAACTTTTGTTGCTAAAACACTAGTTTTAGTACTCTTTGATGCTTGTTGACTAAATCATTGATTACAAAGATGGTTATAAAATAGTGATTTTCTAACTGTCATTCCTTCTACATTTATTTGTTGTTTATTGTAAGGGAAAGTGTTCCCTTCTCATTTTATTTTTTTATTATTATTTGTCAGTATAGACTGATAAATTCCTATTTATATCATAAGTATTCTGTTATTATCTTTGTTTTGATGTTTAAATCATCTCAGATTTGGCCAGAGGAGGTCCCTTCAGTCTGGGTCCTGTGTCTTTTTGACATTTTCCCATCAGTTTTTGCAAATTTTCTTACTTTATTGCAGAATGAGATATTCCAGTCTCATCTTCCCTCCTATTTCATATTTTTTCATTTATGTGGTTGATAGTAGTTTGTTTTATACATATGAATTTTTAATATTTCTAAAGATGTACAAAACACTTTCAATTAGTAATATTCTTATCTAAAGTCATAACATTTGTTGCCTGAGATACAATAATCTATGTTGATTTTGGTAATAAGCTGTCTGATATCTATAGGAAGCAAATACTGGCAGCCATGATAGGCATTTCAGAAAAGTAAATGAGTTAGTACAGGTGTATTGGTTGTTATATTCAATTTGTCAAGAGAACAGGACCTAAAGAAATGACTGTACACAAGCACAAAGATAGAAATAGTTTTGATGTTAGAGAAGAAATTGAAAAGTGATTCCTGTTAGGAAACCAGTATACCTTCTATTTTTGGGTGTAACTTCTGGCTGAGTTCAGGGACATCAAAGTATAGATGTTTTGTGGGCAACCATAGGTGTATGGGCTCAGAATCCAAGGTATTAGCACTTCATATGCAAAATCTTTGACATGCATATCTGTTGAAATACAGGTAATTTGGAATGGGTGAGTGCTGGCTCCCACAATCACAACACAGGATTGGTCTCACTCACAGCTCCTTTCTCCTCTCTCAGCCTTATCTGCTTCTCAGAGTCCTACCCCTTCCCAGAAAGGAAGTTCTGGAGACCAGGAAATGACAGCTACACTTCTAACAGCAGGATTCCAGGTGAGTTGTGCTCTTTCTCACTGAAACCCCATAACTCTGCTTGGCAGTGTTTGTGGCATCTATGCTATGTCTGGACTGTTTGTGGTAGTACCTACCCAAGAACTTGCCCCAAATTCTTTTGCATAGAGCTAGATTGATCCTGGATTTCCCCCCCAATAAATCAAATGCACTTTCCTCTTCCTCCTGGTTATTCATATCCCTTTATACAATACATTTCCATCTCTTAATCCTATCCCAACACTGGTGGATCTCTGTAGGTTTGAGCTGTGGAGCAGTCCCAGTCCCCAAATGGGGATCTTGTTGTATTTCAGACTTTGGAGAAGATCGAAGACATGGCTGTGTCCCTTATTCGAGAGGAGTGGCTTCTTGATCCATCACAGAAGGATCTGAGTAGAGCTAACAAGCCAGAGAATTACAGAAACATGTTCTCCCTGGGTAAGGAGAGCTGTGGTTTATTATTATCATTTAAGATGTTTTATTTATTTTTTTTTAATGTGTATGGTAGCTATAAGCTTTTTGAAAGACATAGTTGAGTTTAAACTCAGGATCCAACAGAGGGATAGAGTGTTGAGACTTACTGAAACTTTTGTTCTTCAATCCAGAACTTCCTTACAGTTTGTACTTGGCTACTGATCTGTTTGCCAGTTGGAAATTGACATCTCTCTAGTTCTTTCTGGGTTCACCCATCTCTTCTCCCAATTCCTATAGGATCCTTACATCGATTTTTGACACATAAGCCTACTGTGCCTCTTTTTTTTTTTTTTTTTTTTTTTTGAGAGAGACAGTCTCACTCTGTTGCCCAGGCTAGAGTGCAGTGGTGCTATCATAGCTCACTGCAACCTCGAACTCCTGGGCTCAAGTGATCCTCTTGCTTCACCCTCCCAAGTAGCTAGGACTACAGGCACATGCCACTACGTCTCTATTTTTTTTAGAGACGGGGTCTTGCTGTGTTGCCCAGGCTGGTCTTAAACTCCTGGCCTCAAGTGATCTTGCTACCCAGCCTCCTAAAGTGTTGGGATTACAGGTGTGGGCCACTGCGCCTGGCTGTCCCTCCGTTTTAATGACTGGAGCATTTGTGCATTTCTGTCCCATTCATTAGTTCTTTTAGTACTTCCATATTCTATCCCACTTCCCAACTTCTACTTCATCTCACTAGATTCCTTCTTGACTTTACTTCCCTTTCCAATAACCCTCTTTTTTCATGGTACCTCTTTCCCAATTGGCCTGTGTTACTTCTGTCTGACCCTGCTTATTATCTCCCCCTATTAAGCAACCATTTTGAAGACAGAAGCTTTGTGTTTACTTATACACGTTTCATATGTACTTTCCTTTTCCTCTTCATTTCCTTTACATTGGCTTGATGTTTATTACATTTTTATTTTAGGTGGTGAGACCAGGAATGAGAACAGGGAATTAGCTTCAAAACAGGTAATATCTACTGGAATCCAACCACATGGAGAGACAGCTGCCAAATGCAACGGGGATGTTATCAGGGGTCTTGAGCATGGAGAAGTCCGAGACCTTCTGGGCAGATTAGAGAGGCAGCGGGGAAATCCTACACAAGAGAGACGACATAAATGTGATGAATGTGGGAAAAGCTTTGCTCAGAGCTCAGGCCTTGTTCGCCACTGGAGAATCCACACTGGGGAGAAACCTTATCAGTGTAATGTGTGTGGTAAAGCCTTCAGTTACAGGTCAGCCCTTCTTTCCCATCAGGATATTCACAACAAAGTAAAACGCTATCACTGTAAGGAGTGTGGTAAAGCCTTCAGTCAAAACACAGGCCTGATCTTGCACCAGAGAATCCACACTGGGGAGAAGCCATATCAGTGCAATCAGTGTGGGAAGGCTTTCAGTCAGAGTGCGGGCCTTATTCTGCACCAGAGAATCCACAGTGGGGAGAGGCCCTATGAATGTAATGAGTGTGGGAAAGCTTTCAGTCATAGCTCACACCTCATTGGACATCAGAGAATCCACACTGGGGAGAAGCCCTATGAGTGTGATGAGTGTGGGAAAACCTTCAGGCGGAGCTCACATCTTATTGGCCATCAGAGAAGCCACACTGGGGAGAAACCCTACAAATGCAATGAGTGTGGGAGGGCTTTCAGTCAGAAGTCAGGCCTTATTGAACATCAGAGAATCCACACTGGAGAAAGACCCTATAAATGTAAAGAATGTGGGAAAGCTTTCAATGGGAACACTGGTCTCATTCAACATCTGAGAATCCACACAGGGGAGAAACCCTATCAATGTAATGAGTGTGGGAAAGCCTTTATTCAGAGGTCAAGTCTCATTCGACATCAGAGAATCCATAGTGGTGAAAAATCTGAATCCATAGGAGTTTATGAAAAGCTTCAGTCATAGTTTGAGCATTATTCAGCATTAGAGGGTGAGAGGTCTTTAGTAAAAAGGCAGAAAGTTTATCATCGTTGCAACTTTAGTGTCAGAATCTATAGTGGTGGCAAAGTTAGAATAGCTCTTCAGTAGTTTGGGCCCAGTGCCTTGGTGCACATTGATTAGCTTGACTGTCGTTGGAGGTAGCTAGTGGAGTGGCGCTCCTGATGGCCTAATGTATCCTTTAGAAATTTAACATAGCATTAGAGCAAGTTGCTTGTCATGACTTGAGGCACTTAACTTTGTCTTTTGGGTGAGTAGCTATAGGTTTGAAAGAGGCTGCTACTCCTAGTTCCTCTGTTTCCTCCCATGTCCTGTAAAGCCCTTCTCCCATTTATTCTCCTGAGGGTGCCCTTGTACTCCCAATCTGATCTAAGAAGCTGCTCTAGAGTCCAAAGCAGCCTCTATGTGAAACTTATATTTAGCTTTCTAAGATCCTAGATCTAGGAACATTTTTATAGACACTTAATGTATTTATGCTTAAGTGTGCATTTTTTATTCTAATGTTCCTTCTTGTCGGCGGAAATCTGTATTCCCATGCAAACTCAGAATGCTATATTTTTAACAGCACTCGAGCATTTTACTTCATATTATCTCCTTCACTGACTCCACTCAGTCATTGAGCATCTGTACGTATCCTTCATCGTCCCCAGTCCCAGTACCTGTGTCAGCAAAGGAAGTGGACACATTAGTGGTGGTTATGGGAGTGATACAGAGAAAGAGGTGAGTGTAGACTCAGCCCAGCTCCTCTTAAGCTTGGATAGTTGTCCCTTTTGGTGACTTCTGATTCTCCTTCCACCTCCCCACTGTACACTTTGGTAAAAATAGAGATTTATGTTATCCTAGTTATAGTGTCAGATAGGAGGAGGAAGAGACAGAGGTGCTTGAAGAAGACATAAAAATCCTTACAAAGAATGTACTTTAATCCTTTTAGGCCCATTATAGTACTGCTCTCTCAGGTTCCTATGAGCCTGCACAAGCTCCCTGACTAGATGGTCTGTCACTCTTGTCATTACCTTGGACCCACCTTCTTAGATGGCCTCAGTACGTCACTCATTATTCTCCATCTATTTCTTGCTATCAGTTTATATAATTTTAGTATCCATAGTGGTAATCTAATACCTTACCTCACAATTCCTCATTCTTGTGAATTCTGGTGTATTCTATCTATAATCCATGAATGTAATCTACCAACAAAGACAAACTATTAAACTCATTATCACCAGGCACTATGTTTCATCTTTGAGGCTTTCAGTATCCCAAGGAATACTGTATAAAGTGATGAGACTGGTTTAAAGTAACATGCCAGAACTTATGCATCCAATATGGGTTAACCTTTAAATTAGATAGTTCTTGTTATTCCAAAGTACTATTCTAGTAGTGCTACTGATCCTCAAAATATTTGGAATACTCTTAGAATCCCTATATAATAAACCATAAAAGAAAACTCTCTATTACTCTTATTCACATTTCATTCTGACTATTTGATTATTCAGTAGACTTAGAATTGAATAATTTTTGGCTTTCCAAAATTAACCCTCAAAATTGAAATTGATTCTATTAAGCCTATTCAGAAAAAAACTATTTAGATTCTGATGAAAACACAAGAGCACACTGAAAAGGGTAACAGTGATTATTTTATGATTGATGGACTAAAAAAATCAATCATAAAACCTTCACTCATAGAGGTCCACATTTTGGATCATAAATTGCTTCCCTATAAGCACCCCTTTTCTACCTCCTTGTGGCCCACTTTGACTAACAACATCAAGGTTGTCCTACATTTATTTCATTGACCTATTGGTGAATGAAGCCACCCATCACTTGTCATCTTGGTTTGCAACAGTCCTTTCCATTATCCTTTATTTTCTTATCCTCCCTCCTCTTTTTTTTTTTTTTTTTTTTTTGATCTATAGGTTACCATTCCTAATTCCCTTGTACTTGAAATTTCAAGAAACCAGAAACAAGTAAATCTGGTTGTGTCTAGGTCCTTGCTCTCTGCTTCAGTTGTGCCTTACCCTCTGTAAGATACTGACTCTGCCTGGGGCCAGTACTACCTTGTATGCAAATATTACATATGAGGGGTACATTGTCAGAGGGAAAATACGCAGGTGTGTGCATCTGTATGTACACACACACTCCTCCCATATGCTTTAGAGAAACACTTGCCTTCTATTCCACTGAAGTGCTCTTTTAGTAGAGCAACATATTGAAATGTCTATAGATATACAGGCTAATGTCTTTTTATACATCAGTGTCCAGAATAATGTATACCAGATTACTTAAATCTCAGAATTACTAAACATCTGGCAGAAATTTCGGAGAAAATAAATGAATACGTATAGAAAAATTACTATTATACTGGAGTGAATGTAAAAAAAGACTGTTTTCTTGAAAAAATTATCAAGGGTAATTCAGCACATGTATAGAAATAGCCAAGTGGTGTAAGACAACAGAAAAGGCTGTAGATTCTTTGAAGACATAAGTAGAAGTCATTCTTACTCTACAGTTCTCACTCTTAGCATTAGAATATTATTGATCAGTCTCTATGACATTATTTTGAGCTCTTACTTGATGTGCATTAAAGCTCCTTTATCCTGCAGATCGTTTTTATGCTTTTAATCTGAAATGGACTATTCACCTTTCTTCTCCCATCCTCAGCTTCTTGTTTTAGGACCTTGCATGATAAGATGGTTCTTCCATAACTCTTTGGCCATCCAACATAGTCATAGGAGAGGTATCTTAGGTTTCAAATATTTTCTCCATGGAGCAAAGTGGCAGTACTAGAGTGTGGTGGTTGATTCCCATACAAGAGCATTTAGCTTTACTCCTGGTTCTGAGTCTCCAGATAATAATAGCTGACATTTATTGATCGCTTACTGTGTGCCAAACTCTGTTAAGCATTTCTCATGCTTCTGATAGGTATTATTAGTATATCCCCCAGTTTATAGATGAAGAAACTAAGGCTTAGAGAGTTGAGTGAGTTGATCAATATCACACAAGTAAGTCATAGAAAAGATTCAAACCTATACAATCTGATTCTAGAGCCTGTACTCCTGACCACTGTGCTATGCTGGCTATAATAAACAGCATAACTCTGGCCAGCTGTTTAAAAATATGTATCCTTGGTCATGAGAGGTACTAGGAAAGAGAATGTGCAATACAGTGCAAATCCATTATAATTACTGAAACATTGGTTGAAAATGCCATTTGGAGTTATAATTATATCTTTAAATGTTGATGCTTTGTAGTGCTAGAAAGCTGAATTATGAGAATAAAATATGTTTAAAAGAGTAACTGGGAGGATAAAGCAGTAATAACTTGGAGATTCAAATACATTTCTCTCTAAACTGCCCAAGGGAAAGTAGAATTATGGAGAGAAATGAAATATCCATGTACCAGGCCAGGCAGATGGGCAATTAGGATGACTATAGTAAGTTTATCTATAGCATAAAATGTGAAAAACCTTCAATCTCATTGCCCTTTTCTATTTCTCTTCTATCATTTCTGGTTTTTCAAACATGTCATCTATTTTTCAACCCCATTTTCTTATTAATCTCTTCTTAAAACTTCTCCTTACTGGCTTTGATACTCAGCATTCCAATAAAATGTCCTTAGAAGTACCAGTGGATAACTATTAGGCCTTTTTTTAGTTCTTGTCTTTCTTGATCTCATTTATATTTCATATTGTTGAATTCCCCCTGCACTTCAGGAATTCTCTTCTCCTTTGGCTTCTGGAATCTTTTTAGGTCATTTTTCTCCAGTATCTGTCTTTTCTTTAATGGTCTTTTTTCCCTTCCTCTCCACTCAGAATAATTTTCATGTCTTATTTTTATTCACTACTTTTTCTATACTCTTACTTATCCATTTGGATTGTTTATACTTCTTTCTGTATATGAATAACCTCATATTTCCCACCCTGTGGGTCACGTGGGACTTGGGGAATTTTCCACAGGTACCTACACAACTTGGTATTTGAAAATAAAACTCATCACTGTATGCTCCCAACCCCCATTTTCTTTTTAAATAGGCATCACTGTTTAACTACTTTACCCTGTAGAGACTCATTGCCCTTCATATTTTTATCCCAACTTTGGAGTTATCTTTTCATTGTTTTCTGCCCTCTATTCTCCATGTCCAAAATTTGCTGTCAATCCAGTTCTTAGTCAATCATCTTCTTGAGACTTGGTCTCCCAGTTTTACTATCCCATTATAGCCTTTCGTGTAGATCTGCATCATATAAGGCCCAGGTTACAGTAATTCTTTCTTTCCAATTTTCTTGCTCTCAGGATCTCCGTCTTGTATAAAGCTTCCAAGGTGCTCCTCCTCAAACTCCATTTTCATGATGTCTGATTTTCACTCAATGTAATACAACAGTAAATAATTCCTGTCAGAGCAATGGTGTTTCAAGTAGTTCTCCATTACCTCGCCCTTCATGCTTAATCTGCCTCAGCCTTTATTACTCTGTAGCATATTCACCATGATTCATCACATTCAAACTTTCTACAGCCTTCTACTGTTGTCTTAGAAGCCCTTGCCTCTGTGCCTTTCTTGTGCTATTCTTTTTGCTTAGATTTCTCTTTGGTCCCCAGTCATGTTCATCACTGCCTTCAAAGCCTAGCTTCCTTTATGTCTTCTGAATGAGCTCTCCCTGACTGACTTCACCTCACACTGAGACCTCCATTATTCTGTGCTGCCTCAGCACTTACCTTTTGGGTTTGTATGTGGTCCATGCACTTACTAATATATTGCTTTGTAATTATTTTCTAGCACTCTGTATTGTAGTTTCACATTTGTATTTATTTCCAAATTTAAATTGTAAGCTCCTTGAGGGCAGGAATAATAACTTTTACATTTGTATCTCTGCACCCTGAGTGCCTAGTATAGTGCTGAGCACATAGTGGGTGTTTAATAAATGCTTGTTGAATTATTGTGTGGATTATTTATGGTGTTATCTACAGAAATTTTTAAGCTGTTTTCAAGGATATCTCTTACCACTTTATGCGTTCAAAAAAAGTATAGACCTATGTTTTTCCCCCTTATGCAAACCTTGTCTAAGATACACAGTACATCTGGATTTGCCTATACTTGAGAGTAAAGCCAAAGAAATCCAGCTTTAGGAGAGTATGTGTGAAAAGCTGAAATATGAAGCTCTCCGTCTATTTGGCCAGACTTAGTGATTGGTTAAGAAAGAAAGAAAACAGGAAACACAACACTATTGTATAATATTAAGGTTATAGTTACAAAAGTCCTTGAGAATAGGCTTTTACATCTGAGGTTAATCAGTGGTTCTCACTGGGAGAAATTTGGCAATGTCTGGAGATGTTTTTTGGTTATACTATTGATAGGCAGCTGGGATGCTACTAGCATCTAGTGAATAGAGGCCAGAGATGCTGCTAAGCACCCTGCATGCACAAGACAGTCCCCACAACAAAGATTCTCTGGTCCAAAATGTTTAATGCTGAGGTTGAGGCACCCTAGTCTACATATGTTTAAGGTAAATAGAAGAAAGAAGAGATGCCAAATACTAGCATTACAATTAGAAAAATTGGCTATGCCAAGCTTTAAGAGAATACGATGTGTACATTTTGTGGTTTGTAAGATTATAAAAGAAAAAGGAGCCTTAGTGTTTAGAATTCATAACAACATACATGTAGGGTGTTGATAATAAAATTGTTGATGATGTCCTAAGGTTGATTTCAACATGAAGTCTGCCACCATCCCTATGCCACGTGTTTCAGGCTTACAAATGTTATGGGAGTACAAGTCTAGTTTTAGCCCTCTACATCTTGACTCATTACCGTAGCATCAAAGGTAAAACACTGGGGGCTATCTAGTTAGCAGAAGGGCTGTAACTTACCAAAGATTTAGCCTTGGGGACAACAGGACCCTGAACAGTTCCTTGGGCAGCCATAGACAGGAATAATTACCACTTCCCCAAGGAAACTACAAACCAGAATACGGTCAGATTTGCCAAGTAAAACCCATTCCCATGTAAAGTTTTTTTTTAGAGACAAAGTCTCGCTCTGTTGCCCAGGCTGAAGTGATCATAGCTCACTGCAGCCTTGAACTCCTAGGCTCAAGCAATCCTCCCACCTCAGCCTCCTGAGTAGCTGTGACTGCAGGCACATGCCACCACACCTGGCTAATTTGTTTTAATTTTTTGTAGAGACGGGGGTCTTGCCTTGTTTCCCAGGTTGGTCTTGAGCTCCTGGACTCAAGCAATCTTCCCACCTCAGTCTCCTAAGTGCTGAGATTACAGGTGTAAGCCATCACATCCAGCCTGTTTTTGACATACTATGTCAATCCTATTTAGGAAGGCAAGTATGTTAGAGGAAATGTGATTTCCTAGATTAAATAGTTAAAAAGCAGACCTTTAAAAACACTAGTTTTTTTCTGTGGTTCAATGATTCTTAATTCAACAGGTTTAGAAAGTTTCACACCCAGAGTTAGAAAATCAGTTTAAATCCGTTTCTTTAATGTGCCAAAGAAATAACTGCATTGCCCTATCATGTTTAAATAGTCAGTTTACAGAATGCTAGGTTTGGACATCATTTAGTGTTCCAACCCATTCTGTGAATGGAAACCCAGAGATGCCACATGGCTTGCACTGGGTCACCCATTAAGTTAGTGGTACAGGTGGAAATAGAATCCAGGTTTCCTGGCACTTTCCCCATTTCTTTTTCGGCTGGTTATGCCCTCAGTTCTGACCCTTGCTACGGTATGTTTTTAATTCATGCTCTACCATGGGATGGATGAGTTCAAACTTCCTGTTTCCACCTGTAATGTTTCATTTTAGGAAAACTTTTATCAGCTTTATGTCCAAACCAGTAAGTATACTTACTGGTGTTTTGAGTTAAATTCTTTAAGTAACCGGAGCGATTTTGCAGTATCGCAGTTATGTTTTGAAAGTCCTGCTCTTGGGTCTAGTCCTTAATCTTTGAGAAAGCATATGGGATATACAGCGTTGGCTTTCAGATCACTGATAATGAAGAACCAGAGTTCCTGTGACCCCGTGTGTCAGTTGAAAGGGATCTGTAGGGCCACAGTAGAGATGCTTTACCAGCTGCAGTGTTTTAAATTCCAAGATTCACAGGTGGTCCTACCCTGGGTAAAACTCAGGAGGCAAAAACCACCTTGGTGGGAACTGAGGTCGGAAATCAGAGCCATGCCGATGGCCCCGGGGTAGAGCCGCTCCGGGCTGGACCCAGTGTGCACCGCGGCTGGCAGCGGTAGCAGGTGTGCGCGCGGGACAGCCTCAGGCTAAGCGGGGCCCCGCCCCGGAAGTGCTGAGAAGAACTTCCGCCCCTGTGGAGAACGTTTTTTGAAGCTGGTTGCGGCTCCCCGGCAGATAGACTGGTATGCATTTGGGCGTTGGATGGGTGGGTGTTGCACTGCTGCAACCCTGCAGACCTCCTCTCTCTTGGCTAGCCTGAGTGGAGCGGTGGGTGGGGATTACGCCCAAATGCAACCTCCCCGGATAGGGTTTTTCTCGCCATTCAGAGGTACGAGTGCCCAGAGTTGGGACGGCTTCCCTCTTAGGGTTATAGCCCTGGTCTTTCCTGCCAGCTTCAGAGCTTCGTTGAGTCACAACTACAAGTTAGGTCAGTACAATTGCGCTTCTGGTACAATTGGTATCATTGCCCACCAGACCTTGGGCTCGCTTTTTCAAACAAAAGGGAGAAACTACAAATAATTGGAGATAAGTATTAGGAGCTCTAAATTTAGGAGAGGCTTCCTCTTCCACGTCCACTTCTTGTGCCCATAACATTTCCTTTGGAAAGCAGAATAGGCCTCTGTATTTCATCTTGGCAGTAATTGTTCACCTTTTCGCTTAGCGATCACTTCCATCCATGCCAGGGCCATCTTCCAGCTACCTCCATGGTAGTCTCTCAGGACGCCCTTCTGCCTCCTCCAGCAGTGCTCAGGGGCAATGACAGGGAGATTCCCATGGCAGACTTGCTGCACCAGCATGTTATCTGAGAGCCCTTTGTAAATTAGATCCTCATTTAACATTGTACTTTTTTCTCCGATAATCCTTAGTAACTAGTGTAACGGCTATGACAGTATTTGCTTTTTATTTGAGTAAAATAATGTTTCTTTTACAGAAGTGTTCCTGAAGAAAAGGCCCACGGAAGGAATTTTACTGAATTGCAGACTCTACAATTACGGGAAAGCTACGTAAGTGCCTCTTTAAAAGACCTGGTTTCCCTGGTCTCAAGGATTCTGTTAATGAGAAAACTCTCCAGGCTATAAGCTGGCTCCAGCAGCCCAGCTGACAATGGCTGAGGCCAGTTTCTGCCATTCCTGACTATCCTGCCTGAGAAGCACCAGGTCTGGGAGTGGGAGCAGCACTGGCTGGGGGAGGGATAGTTGTCCTTGCAGAAGTGGCTAAGCTGGACAACTTCAACAAATTGGGTGAATCCACACAGAGGTTGGAAAGGGAGGGGTATTTATCAAGTCCTCTTAAAACTTTTAGTGTCTTAGGGATTCTCTTTTCCTCTCCTACTTTTTAAGCATGTAAGTCTAAAACCAGACTACTTGTGATTTTGGCCGAGCCATTTAATCTTTCTGTGCCTCTATATCCTCATCTGTAGATGGGAATGATAAAAGCACCTGCCTAGAGTTGTTGAAGATTACATGAACAGTACCTGGTACATAGGAAGTGCTATCCAGGTATTTGTTTTAATTATTTCTCCCTCTTCTTACTTCCCTGGGATTGGCCTGTTCTGCTGATTTCTTCATTTCTACAGTGATTCCTTTATAAACTCACATGTTTAATTTTTTCCAGGTCTCAGCTCTCACACAGTCAGGAAGTGACTTGACAAGACATGCAGAGGGAGAATAACTCTCCAGTGTCACCCAGGAACATACCATCTAAATGTCAGTAACAGAGGCTCTTCCCTCTACAGGAGAGTTGTGTTAAACTTTGACATTCTGTGGTCTTCTGGTGGTTCTGGAAGTAAGGGACCTAAGGAGACTGAAAAAAAAAAAAGACACCTGCTATTTAACAGGATCGGCATAAGTGAGTTATGAATGCTTAGCAGAGTCTGATTAAGTTCAGAGTGAGGCTAGAGCAGGAGGAAATCCAGCTCAGCCCTGCCATTTCCATGATTTTTATTGTTTAGGAGCTCCATCTTTGCTGCCCTGTTGTCTGGGATATAAGGTGTAAGTATGCTTCCATGATTTTGCTTAAGATGCTTTGTTTTACCTCATAGGAGTTTTATTCTTTATGTGTGGGTCAAATTTATCAATCTTATTTATGACCTCTGGATATTGGCTCATAATGAGAAAGGCCTTCCTACCATGAGGTTATGTAAGACTCACTTTTTCCTCTGTACTTTTTTGGTTTGGTTGATAACATTTAAAACTTTGATTTATTTGGAATATTTCCTAGTGTATAGCATGAAGTAGGAATCCAATTTAATGTCTTTCCAGGTGATTATCCAGTTCTCTATATACATTTATTGAAGAGTCTACTCTGCTTTTTCTTATGTGTTACCTTTGTTATATGCTAAGTTCCTGCTGTGATTATGTCTGTATCTGGGCTTTATGTTCTGTACCATTTGTCTATCTCATAAGTACCACACTGTTTAAGTCTTAAGGCTTTATAATACGTTTAAAATCCTTTAGGGGAAGTGCCCCTTCAAATGCCCTTCTTTCTCAGTTTTCCCAGGTAGTCTTACTTGTTTATTTTTTTATGTCAACACTAAAACCTTCTAAAAAGCTGATATTTTTACTGGAGTGGTGTTAAATTTACAGACTGATTTTGGGATTAGTCTCTGAGGAGCCTGAGGAGCCATACTGGCTCACTGTGAGGCAAGCTCTATATTCAGTTATCATCCAAGTTATTTAATCTGTTGTCTGACCACGTAAATTTTATTTACTTTCTCAGTTTTCTTATATATGAGAGGAGAACTTTAATGTCTGCCCTGTAGGATAAAAGGAAATAAGAAGTGTAAAATGCCTTCTTTGGGGTAAATAGAATCCTTTCTTCACACCTCCCATGCCCACCCTATTCTTGTGGGCTCACGAACCACTGAGAGGGAAGCCTCCAAGATCCTAGAGTGGATCATCAGGTGCAGAAGCTCGGGATTTTGCAGAAATCGACTTCTCTGGGCCGACAGCTGTCTTCAATCATTGGGTCTGTTAGTTTAATCACAGTTTTCCAGGTGAGTTCCCTCTTGACTTTCTACTAGGGTTTTGGGCCCAGGGGTGAAAGTGAACGGCCACCTAGGAAGGGAGAAACTTCCTGCGCCAGGTCACCTGAGGCCTTCCCTTTCCGTCCCCTCATTCTTCTAAGCCTCTCCCCTCTTCCACCCTCTTTCTCACATTCTCTTTTCTCTTTCCTACCTTTTCCTATTTCCTTGTTCTCCTCCCTTGTCTTCTTCTCCCTCGCCCACCTTGCCCTGTGAACTGGCAGAGCTGACCCCCAGAGACCCTGAAAGAGAGGATGGCTGGAGCGAGAGGTGCTCTGCGCCTGAGAGCTTTACCAAGCCAGTATCTTGGGTCCAGCCCCTGGCAGTCTTTGAGGCTCAAAAGACTCTTAAACTCAAGAGTGATCCTGAGACCCTGACTCAATTTTTTGACAGGGCTGAGCATCCGAGGGCAGGATGGGGAAATGGAGACCTTATTTTCTTTTAGCCCTGGATCCTCAGCTCTCCTTTGCGTTGTTTTTTGGGTTTGGAGTTTGGGGTTTTTTTTTTTTTTTTTTAGAATTTTGCTTGTCGCTCAATGGGGATTTGACTGTTTTTGTCATAATACTGAGGTTATAGGTTTTGGGGAGGAAGACCACAGATGAAATGCCATTTTTATCATATCAAGGGTGCATACTGTTAACTTGACTTACCACTGTGGAGACATAGAACAATTTTTAAAATGGAAAAAGGCAGAGAGATAATTAGTGTAATTTGAATTTGGAGCAAATATTTCATCAAGTTCGGAGACAAAATTGGGTTTGTTCCCAGGGGATAAGAAAGTGGCAGCAATCCGGCCAGGCATAGGGTGAGGTGGCTGACACCTGTAATCCAACCACTCCCAGGTGGGAGAATTGCTTGAGGCCAGCAGTTCCAGACCAACCTGAGCAAGAATGAGACCCAGTCTTAGCTACAAAAAAAAAAAAAAAATTGCCCAGGTGTGGTGGCGTGCACCTGTAGTCCCAGATACTCGGAAGGCTGAGACAGAGGAATTGCTTGAGCCTGGGAGTTTGGGGTTGCAGTGAGCTGTGATGATGCCACTGCATTCTAGCGGGAGTGACAGAGCAAGACTCTGTCTCAAAGAAAAAAAAAAAAAAAGAGTGGCAGCAGTCCACCAAGTTCTCCACACAGCGGTCTGAACTATAAAGATGGAATTGCCTGGTGGGATCCCTTTCTTTGCAGAGGTGAAGGGTTTACTCTGTCACAATTCCAGAGGAGACAAAGTATGCCTGTTACTAAGATACTATTTATCATAGCAACAACAGCTGCAGCAATAGCAGTAGCATAGCAACAGGCAGAGCTTTTTGTGTTCCCGTCTCTCTTCCAGGTCAAGTAGTATGGATTCCTGTGGGTGGTAAAACGTGTTAATGATGTTATTGTCATTTTTCCAGACTTAGTGTATTTCTGTTTCTTTTGCCTCCTCTATTCCCGTACTCCTTCATCTGCTTTATCTGCGGATTTCTTCAGGGTTTTTTTGTTTCCCAGTTTAACTAAATAATGATTAAAAGTCTTTTAAAGTAGGAACTATATTATTTTTATGTTCACTTATATCCCAGATTGTGTGTTTTAGATACCTTTATAGAGGATAGATTTAAATAAACATTTGAGTCAGGTGTTCATAGTTTTTTGATGTTACTGGGTCATGGTATGAGTTGAATAAAAACATTTGACCTGGCTGCCATACAATTGGTGTGTCCTGGAATTACCAAACATGTTTGAGAGCCCTAGATGATATCACGTTATATAGCTTTAGCAACAGGGAGTAAAAGTACATTTGAAAGGTCTGTTTATTATTTCAGGAACCAATCCAGAGGTATGAACAAGGTCTCAACTCTGAAGGAAAGATTTTTGTAAGGATGGACCCACACCAGAAGATCCCCGGCATATATAATGGGGATACTTTACTGATTCCTGAGTATGAAAAAGTCTCTCGGTATGAGGACCAATTAGAAAGGCATGAGGGCAGACCCACAGAAGAAAGAAGGTATAAATGCAGTGAATGTGGAAAGAAGTTTGCCCAGAGCTCGGGCCTTGTTCGACATCGGAGAATCCACACTGGAGAGAAACCCTATGAGTGTGATCACTGTGGAAAAACTTTTAGCGTGCGCTCAACCCTAACTGTGCATGAAAGAATCCACACTGGTGAGAAGCCCTATACTTGTAATGAGTGTAAGAAAGCCTTCAGTGTTAGGGCACACCTGATTATACATCAGAGAATCCACAATGGAGAGAAACCTTATGAATGTAATGAGTGTGGCAAAGCATTTAGTGTGAGCTCAGATCTTATCAAACATCAGAGAATCCATACTGGTGAGAAACCTTATGAATGTGATGAATGTGGGAAAGCTTTCAGTGTGAGCTCAGCCCTCATCAAACATCAGAGGATCCACACAGGAGAAAAGCCATATGAGTGTAAGGAGTGTGGGAAGGCCTTCTATGTGAATTCAGCCCTTATTAATCACGAGAGGATTCACTCTGGAGAAAAGCCTTATGAGTGTGGAGAGTGTGGAAAAGCATTCAGCCAGATCTCAACCCTTATTCATCACCAGAGAATCCATACTGGAGAGAAACCATATGAGTGTGATGAGTGTGGGAAGGCTTTCCGTGGGAGCTCTAATCTTACTAAACACCAGAAAATACACGCCAAAGGAAAGTGTCATCAGTGATTTATGTGGTGAATATGTTCCAAAGGATTTTTGTTGCATCGGAAGATACCATCAAAAGAAGAGTATGGTAAAAGTTAATGCCTTAATTTACACTTTATCCCTTGGAATATTAAAAAAGTGAGAAGTCACTGGAAAGTGACTCCATCAGCATAATGACTGTGGCTTTAAAATCACATCTACTTCTGAGAATGTGGTTTTACAACCCATAAGGTAAAGCCATTTAAAAATCATACCATAATGTAGTTTATGTTGGCTTAGTAGAAGCAGACTGCAGTAATTCAAACATTTTTATTTCTCTTACATCCAAGCCTTTTGTTTTGTTGGTACCAGTATTATAGATGAAACATTAAATTTTGAAATTGGAAACAATGTTGGTTAGAGAGGGACCACATATCCTCATTGAATCTAGAAATATCAACCTGTTCATCTTCTTTTTGCCTTTGATGTATCTCTGTGCTCTCAAGGATGATTAAATGCTGTCCACCAGACCATAACCTAACTTCCTAACCCTAATCCCCAAACTTTGTGTATGCACATGTAAAACTCAGGAGAGAAACAAACACTTTAAAATGATTTTGTTATTATTTTTCTATTTTAACAGTAATTTCTCACTCCTGAGTAACAAACCTGAAATTTTTGATCCCTGAAATTTAACTCATATGAGGTTCAAGATGACTACCAAATTGATAGAAATTATAGATTGCCTTGAGGGTCCACAGTTTAAACAGGTAGGAGAGAACACTGTCTGGGAATGAAATGATGTTCTCTTCTTAGAGTAGGGCTCTGTGTTGCAAATGGATGCACAGTTTCCCTGAATTCTCTTTCAATACTTCAGCTGTAAGACACACTAGACTTCATGAAGCTCTGAGCCAACTTGTAGCCAGGAGGCACTAAGGTCATAGATGCATGTGAAAAAGCACATTATGAAGCCTCTGGTATTGGGATAGTGCCAGGTACCTTGTCCAAGTAGTATTAGGCCTGGATGTGGGGATTGAAAGCAGAGAAGGTCATGGTTCTGGAGCTCAAATTGAGGAGATAGGATGTCACTCAGGGAATGGGGCATGTGAGAAAGTAAAGCATATACTATACTTAAACAGGCAGAAATGAAGGGCCTCAGTAGAATACCAGGAAGTTCTCTTTGCTATGCTGGGTTCAAGTGTGAATTCCTTTGCCCTACTTCCTTCTTATCTTTGCCAGTTGAGGGAGATTGTGGTTTCTCTTTGATCTGCCCTGTCACCCCATTTCTGTGCTATTATCTTCAATGTTTTTAGTGTTTACCTTTTTGACCCAGCTGTCTTGGTTTGTTCCTAGGATGGAGGTTTGCAGACAGAGTAATCTGGGTGGAGAACACCTGAGATCAACAATGAGGTGATGCCACATCCTACCCCAAACCACACAACTAAATACTAAGCAGTGAATGGTGAGTATTCTGAAGACTTTGAAGGAGCAGATATTCTGGAAAGAGAAATTTCTTTGATTGAAGAATTTGTTTAGCGATCAGGATATGTGTACCATAGTTACTCCTTTTGAGCTCAAATAAAGGCATTAATAATGATTTGTTTTAAGATGGGCCTTGTGTTGGTGCTAGGAATACAAAAATAAATGAAAAAAAAGCACCCTACTCTCAGGGGACTTACAGTCTATTTGAAGGCAAGGAGAAGAGAGTAGATAGAAAACAATGATTACAGTGATGTAGCCCCTGGATTTGTAGAGTACCTTGCACTGAAGAAAATATAACAACAATTCGTGAGACAGTCTTTGGAGGAGGATGAAAGCTTGGAGAAAAATGAGTTTTTTGAGCCACCTGTGTGAAAAAGAAGAATGAGGGAAGGTACGGTGGGAATAGCATATGAAATAGCACAGTGCATCTGGGTGAAGAGAATGAAGTTTTCAAGGACTGATCAGAGAATGCATATATGAAAGTAGCACACCATGACCAGACCATGAAATTCTTGTTTACTGTGCTAAAAAGTATGAAACATATACTCTAGGCTGGTGTTTTTCAAACACTTTGTGGAATAAGAAATGCATTTTATGTTGTAACCATTGTTGGGAGAGACAATCCTCCTTGGGCCTCTTGCACTCCTACATGTCTTGCTGAGTGTGCCAACACTGCACGGGCATGACAACTCTTTTACCTAGGCTGCTTCTCAGCATTGTTTATGCAGCTGGTATCCTTGAGAGATGAGGTAACGTCTCTTGGACAAAGTAAGCTTACTAAGCTTCCTTCTTGGTCATTTGTTGTTCTTTTAGAAAGTTCCTATTATAGTCTTATATATGTTCTAAGAATTATTTACATACTCTAGATATGAATCCTTTTCACAGGGGATACAAATATCATCTCCAACTCTATGGCTTGTCTTCTTATTCTCTTAATGGTATCTTTTGATGAATATTAGTTTTTAATTTTAATATAGTCCTGGATCAATTTGTTTCCTTTTTTATGTATATGTCTTATTTTGTGTTTTTTGAAGAATTTATTCTCTGCCTTGAAATCATGAAGATAATTTCTGTAATCTTCAAAAGTTATCTAATTTTCTTTTTCATTTATATCTATAATCCATTTGAAATTGATTTTTGTGCATGAGTGAGGTAGAGTCAAATTTCATTCTTCTTCATACAGATACTCATTTGATCCTGCATTACTTATAGGAAATACTGTCATTTCCCACTGTTCTACAGTGCCAATTTCTCATAAATTAATTTGCCATAAATGCATGGGTCTTTGGTTTCTCTATTATGTTCCATTGGTTTACTTGGCTATCCACGCATCAATACCAGATTTCCTAATTATTGTAGCTTTACATCATTTTGGTATCCAGTGGAGCAAATCATCCCACCTGAGGAGTCAGGCTCCAGGTCAAATTTCTATATGTGATTTTTCAAACCTGACCGTAGACAATTATGAAGGCCTTACACCTCATCGAGCAAAGCTACCCTACCCATAGCAGATTTTGGGCACAGCCAATGCATTGCATTCTCTGAAAGGAGTTATAGTCAAAGACTCAGACCCCTCAGTTAGCCATGCTCTTAGACATATAATACCTACATTCCTAGTCTGGGTAGTTCCCTTAGGAGGTCTCTTTATTAGAGGCCTTCCCTAAGCAATTTGGAGGCCCCCTTATTGAGATCAGGAAACTTGAAGACACTTTTCTCCTCTCCTAGCACTTTTCCCTTTTCCCATCCCCAGGTCCATAAAACTGCTTGGGTCTTTTGTTTGGGGCTTTCTTGGTAGTGAGATGGTCCTCATATCTATGCTGATTCATCTATCCCTTGCCTGGCTCAATTCCATGAGTAAGAATGGAATACTGTAGGAGCCAGCACTTTGTTTGAGCCCCTTGTTAATGCTATTGCTGATGAAAACTTGACTGATACTTTATCATTTTGGCCTGTTTTACCTGACTGCTACAACACCTGGCAGCTCAGCCCTTTCCAGATTAGCTCAGTTCTTGATACCACCTTCTTTTCCTCCTTTATAAGTGTCTTGGCTGTTTCTGGTTCTTTGCATGTATGTACAAGTTTTAGAATCAACTGTCCAGTTCTACCCACTCCCTCCAAAAAAGTATATTGGCATTTTGATTGGGATTGTATTGAATCTATAGATTAATGGGGAGAATCAACATTTTTATGTGAGTCTTCTAATCCATAAACATGGTGTAGCCTTCCATTTCTTTAGGGTCTTGTTTAATTTTTCCCAATTATACTTTATGGTTTTTTGTGCAGAGGTCTTGAACATCTTTATTAGATTATTTATTACTAGGCATTTGATATTTTCCCATGTAATTATTAATGATATCATTTTTTTAAATGTTTACTTTTTATTTACAGAGACTTATAGTTGATTTTTATATATTGACTTTGTATCCAGCATTCTAATTTATATGTAGATATTTTTGGTTTTTATATATACCATTTGCAAATAATGACAATTATATTTTTTTCTTTCCAATTTTTATACTTTTTTTTCCTTATTACACGAGTATGAAATCCAGTACCGTGATAAAAAGAAGTAGTGATAGCTGGCATCCTTGTCTGGAAGGCATACTGTTACTTTAGCTCCTTTCTCCAGTTATCCATCTTGAGATTAGCCCTCTCCTATACCTCCAACATTTTTCAGACTTGGAAATTCCAAGTCTATGCTGACCATTTACTTCTTGGGCTGCACATTCAATGGAGGAGAAATAGTTTCTCAGAGCTTCCAGTCCCATAGGCTCAAAAGAAATGATTTTCTGATTTGTTACTCTCAGACCTTGTGCCCTTCTAATGGATGTGGTTTTGGTAATACAAGTTGGCCCTCCTTATCCGCAGGTTCCGCGTTTGTGGATTCAACCAATCATGGATTGAAAATATTCAGAAAAAAACAATAAAAAATAATATAAATTTTAAAAATACAGTATAACAACTATTTATATATAATTTACATTGATTTAGGTATGATAAGTAATCTAGAGATGATTCAAAGTATACTGGGAGGATATGCATAGGTTATATGCAAATACTGTGCCATTTTATATAAGGGACTTGAGCATCCTCTGGGTTCCTGGAGCCAATCCCCCACAGATACCGGGGGACAACTGTATATAGTCAATTCTCATTGTTAATAGTAGTTGGGTTCTATAAAGTTGCTGCAAATACTGAATTAATACTTAACTGTTGTTCCTAGAGGAAATGCAGGGTTATATTCTTTTCAGCCTCTAGTCACAACATTTTCCGTCAATCAAAATGTCATTTGCATTGTATACATTTGTTTGTCAACATTGTTGTAAAACAACCCAGTCTCATCAGGATTAGAAAGCAGCTCTTCCACATAACTCTTTTCCTGTATAACACTGCACAGATACATTAAAAATATTCCACAGCCTGCTGATCTGTAGAACCTACCTCACCTGCAAATTTAATGTTTTCCACACTATTGATGTGCAAGTCAACCAGCACTAGCTGAGAAGGGCTTAACATTTTCCTGACCCTGGTTAACTTGTGTAAATTTCTTTGGCTTTCATCCTCAAAACAATGCTGTCCACTATGCTTTTTTTTTTTTTTTTAAATCAGTTGTCATCTCATGAATCCTAAATTTAGCCAGTTTTCATCACACACAATAAATGTTGCTTTAGCACTTTACAGAGTGGCCTCATGTGCAGATCACCAAATTTCCTCTTCCTTTTTCTGGATGTACCACATTACTGATTCATTAACATTATATTCATAGCCAATAGTGGTATAATTCGTACATGAATGAAGCTTGTCTGACATACTTATTTTCACTGTAAGGCATATCACAGTCTTCTTGCGCTTAGGAACACTAGACAGTACTTTAGCACTCTACTTGGGGACCATTTTAAACAGCAAAATCACCTGCAAAAAGCACAGAAAAGTAGCACTAATTATGCCCCAAAAAGACATTTGTTTGTAGTATGATTGCTGAAACAAGATTGCAGAGTATTACTTGTTTGATCTCTTCTGCTGGTATATTAGTTTCACAGGGCTGCTGTAACAAATTACCACAGACTTGTTGGCATAAAAAAATATAAATTTATTCTCACACCATTCTGGAGGCCAAAAGTCCAAATCAAGGTGTTGGCAGGTCCATATTCCCTCTGAAGGTTCTAGGGAACAATCCTTCCTGGCCTCTTCTAACTTCTAGGAATCCTAGGCTTGTAGCCACATCACTCAAATCTTAAGCCTCTATCTTCACACTGGCTTCACTTCCTCTCTGTCTTCTTTTTTATCTCTTTTAAATCTTTTCTTGTCACTGGATTTAGAGCCCATCTAGATAATCCAGTATAATCTCATCTTGAGATCATAAACTTAATTACATCTGTAAAGACCCTTTTCTCAAGTAAGGTCATATTTGCAGGTTCCAGGGATTAGGAAATAGACATAAGTTCCTGGGGGGCCATTCAGCCCACTACAGATGATACATTTCTCTCCTCTCAGAGATAAGTTGATTAATACAATTGAGCACTGAAGTTGATTTGAAGTTTTCTGGCAAGTAAGATGAAATGAAAATATGTTGTTTTATATTGTTTTTCATTTGTCCAACAAAAGAAAGCAATTATATTTGACTACACAGGTGAACTTTTTCCAGGAACTAAATTCAAATAAACATATTGCTTGAGTCCCTTTGTAAAGGATATTGAATAATAGAGTGGACATTGTCTTCAATTATAGTTCTAAAAATAAAAATACTTAAAATGGATCATAGTAAACCCTAAAACAGTCCCATAAAATCTTAAGTGTAAACTTGTTAATAAATTACAACATATTGGCCAGGTGTGGTGGCTCACACCTGTAATCCTAGCACTCTGGGAGGCTGAGGCAGGAGGATCACTTGAGGTCAGGAGCTTGAGACCAGCCTGAGCAAGAGTGAGACCCCATCTCTACTGAAAATAGAAAAATTAGCCAGATGTGGTGGTGCATGCCTGTAGTCCCAGTTACTTGGGAGGCTGAGGCAGGAGAATCAGTTGAGCCCAGGAGTTTGAGGTTGCTGTAAGCTAGGCTGACGCCACAGAATTCTAGTCCAGGTGATAGAGTGAGACTCCGTCTCAAAAAAAAAAAAAAAAAAAAAATACAACATACCTATAGAAAAATGCCCAAATCATAAACATACAGTTTTATCAACTTAAAGTAAGTGAACGCACTTGTGTAACCCACATCCAGCTCAAGAAACAGAATCTTTGCAACATTGCAGAACCCTCTTCCCCATGATCCCTTCTAACACGAATGACTTTTGCCTGTTTTTCAACTTTGTACATCATGTACTTTCTTGTATCTGGCTTATTTCTCTTGAGATTATGTTTGTGAGATTGATCCATGCTATTGAGTGTAGTTTTAGTTTATTCTCCTATGAAATGTCTAACTCAGTGAAACATTTCTACACGTGGCTAAGAGAGTATGTTCATGGATTTGCTTTATGTAATAATCTTGCTTTATATGATAATTAAAAGGGTTAGACTTAAAGAATCTAAATGGATGGAAGGTTAAATGATTATTAAGATAGTGTCCCTCAAATTTCAGTTGGCTTAGGCAAGTATTGGGTAGAGATTCATGATTAAATTCTTGGAGAAGAACTTGTGATTACATATTCTGTGTAGCCATGTCAGATTCTTTTTGTAATAATTTAGGGGATAAATGGATGAATAGATAACTGAACTTCATTCTTGCCCAGACATAAGGCCAACTCACTTCAGCATGTGCATGAATAGTAGAGGAATTTCTAAGTAAAGCAGTTTATTCCTCAGGAAAAAAAAAACTCTGAATCTGGTCAGTCACAGCTTGGGTGCTTAGTTGGGATTCCAAAGTTCTTTATCAAAAAGTATGAAAGAGGCCATAAAAGCCTGGGAAATGTTTAGAACAAGTCTTACTTGATGGCTGCTCAGTTCATTAAAACATCTGAGATTGAGCTCTATTGATGTCTAATAAGCATACTTCCATTTCCATAACTACTTACAATTTTTCCCTTCTTCCACTTCCCATAACACATTGTTTTTTCCTTAGGACATTCACATTCTGTTTTACTTCATTATCTGTCTCTTTTATCTTGCTTATTTGATTATGAGTTCTTTGATTACAGGAATTATCACTCCTTAAGAATTCTCTGCAGCCCCTAGAGTGGTGAATGGCTTGAGATTGTACAAGTCAGTTTGGGCTAATTATGATCAACAAGCTTTTTATTATGTAACCAACAACTCCCCAAATCTCAGCAGCTTACAATAACAAAGGTTTTTCTTATTTATCTTGCATTTCAGTTATGGATCATCAGGTACAGTTCTGCAATACATTTTCTCTACTCTAGGATTCAGATTAGAGGAGTAGTCCTACCTTGACTATGCTGCTCTTGTGGCAATAGAAAAAACAATGGTAGGACCACATGATGGCTTCTATTCAGGAGACCTTGTGTCACTTCTACTTACATTTCATTGGCCAAAACAAGTAAACATGACCACCTACTATCTATGGGTGAGTAAAATAATCCTTTCAAAAAGGGCAGTGAATAATTAAGAACAACATTATTAAGATATGTATCTGCTTGGATAGCCAATATTTATGGTGTGCTTTATTTACCAGGGCTTTTTCTGAATGCCTTATGTGTATGTTTTTGTCAATGAAAAACGGTGCTGTGAGACAGATACTTCTGTATTCCCATTTTATAGCTGAAGAAGTTGAGGTACAAAGATATTGAATAACTTGACCAAGGTTATGCAGCTAGAAAATGGTAGAGCCAGGAATTGAAACCAGAAGTCTGACTCTACAACCTGTTCTTTTAACCACTGTGCTGTATTATGCGAGTTTTAATCTGAAGATTTATGTTCATGTACCACATTGGGCTTTAAGAGGCAGTGAGTTGTGCTAGTAAAAACTCTAAAAGTGAGATTCAAGAGCCTTGGTCTCAACCTGTCTTTACCTGTAATAATCATACTACCTAGGCTAATACCACCTAGCTGGGCCTCAATTTCTACATCCTTAAAACAAGGGAGACAGACCAGATACTCCCTAATACTCTTCCCAGATTTGTGATTTTTATAATCTCTCCAAGGTATTTTACACAGTAAAATACCTTGTGATGATAGTAAAATACCTTGTGGTGATCTCTTCTTTCATCTGCTGCTTTCTTTTTTTTCGTTTCTTTTTATTTTTATTTTTTGCTGTTTATTTGAACATCTGGGTGCAGATGGGTGGAGGCTGAAAAAGGCATCCACCCTGCTGCTTTCTATATTATTATGTTCGTAGTAGATCTTGAATCTCCCCAGTCCGTTCCTTCTCTTTTACATCTCAGGCTTTACATTAGTGATAATAGTACTGCTAATATTAGCTACCATTTATTGAGACCTACTCTGTTCCAGATACTTTTTCTGGCTCTTTAGGTAAGTTATTTCATTTAAAAGTACAGATACTATTTAAAAAAGAAGCAAAGCTGAACAAAAGTAATGTTCTGAACATCCATTTTGAGAACATTAAAAAAGAAAACAGGAAAATAAACCCAAAGAAAGCAGAAGGAAGAAAATATTAAAAATAAGAGCAGAAATTGATGAAAAAGCAAACATATTTTTACTTAGAGCTTTCATGTATAAAGAACTATGTTTATGTAAGTGCTCTCTGTAAATTACTCTCATATATGTTACATTTGAATCCACCTATCTGCCTTCAGGAAAAAGATGCTAATTACATGATTAACCTCTTCTTTCAGATGGTGACTCCTGTCCTTAAACAAGAAGTTTATTCCAAAGCAGAGTTTTCCAGAAGTTCAACAGAGAGGGTGCTGTCTGGGGAAGTAAATAGGAACATTGCTCAGAGACCCTACACTGAACAAGTCCGTGGGCTTCTAAATAGTTTATCCAAGTGATGGGGGAGCCCCTTTGAAGAAGCACAACAGACACTGCCTCAAGCTAAGGGGAGTATTTGCTGTGAAATTCAGTCCTGCCAATGCTGTGGGAGTAGGAAGCCCTCCATTCAGCTTGCACATGATATTCAACTTCAGCAACTATAATAAAAGAAGCAGCATCTCTATGTAAAGTGAGTGGCAAAAGTCATTGGTCCAAAATATTTCTTCCTAACAAAACAAACCCTGGCACCAGCAGCCCTGACTTAAACACCAGCATGTCCGAACAGGAGGGAAAGCCCTATGAGTATCCTCAGCCTGGAAAGACCTTCAGCATAAAACCCAAGTCCTGTTACATAGAGAAGCCATCCTGGAGAGGAGTCCCATGAGAGTAAAGAATGTGGCAGAACCTTCAGATATTGGATCTTGTCACACATCAGAGAAGCCTTGTGGATATCTTCAGTGTGGGAGGCCTTCTTTGTGAGCTCCAGTCTTATTAACCATAAGTAGATTCATTTTGGACAGGTACCTTATCTATGTCATGGGTGTATCAAAGCCTTGAAGTACTGTGACAGCCTTATTAAACATCAGACAATCTGCATAGGAAAAAAACTCTATGGATGTGAAGAGTATAGTAAAGGATTCATTGTTGTTCACCCACCAGAGAATCTGCACTGGAGTGCACCACTACAAATGTAGCATGGGAGGGAAGGCCTTTATTTGAAAGCTAGCACTTATTAATCATCAGAAAACCCATGCTGGAGAGAAAAATCCATAAATATAAAAATATGGGAAGGCCTTCACTAAAAGCTCAATCTTACATATCAGAAAATCCACACTGGAACATAATGCTATACATGTGGCCACATAAGCTCCCATGTAAGAGGAGCTTACAGTGTTAGTTCAGTGCTTACAAGGCATCAAGATTCCATATGGAGGAAAGGTCTTTGAATATAAATAATGTGGTAAAGCTTTCAGTCAAAGCTCAGATCTTATCAAACATCAGAGAGTTCACATTGGCTGGAAGCCTTATGACTGGGACAGATGTGGGCAAATGTTTTGATGAACTCATCCTTTACCAAACATCAAAGGACACACAAAAATGAACCTTAATAATCAAATGTAGTAGAGGCCAGGCGCAGTGGCCCACACCTGTGATCTTAGCACTCTGGGAGGCCGAGGTGGGAGGATTGCTTGAGCTTAGGAGTTTGAGACCAGCCTGAGCAACTAAAAATAGAAAACTTAGCTGGGTATCATGATGCTCACCGATAGTCCCAGCTCCTCAGGTGGCTGAGGCAGGAATGTCATTTGAGCCCAGGAGTTTGAGGTTGCACTTAGCTATGACACCACTGCACTCCACCCAGGGCAGAACAACAGAGCAAGACTCTGTCTCAAAAAACAAACAAACAAACAAGAAAAAAAAAAAACAGTGGTGTAGGACTTTTTCAACATTAAATATCACTATTTAAGAAAAAAAAAATGCATATAATCACTTTAACTGACATTTTATGGGATTCAAAGCAAGTGGTGTTTAAAAAAAAAGACTTTGTCCTGTTACTTCATGGGCAGAGTTGAGGAATTAAATTTCTGTGACAGATCTTGATGGATATTTAATTGTCTTTTTGGCATAGCTAGCTTTTCATTTTCTATAGTATTAAGTAGAGAGTAGGGGGTAAGTCTTTGTAACACGTCACAACTTGCATAATCTAAACATTGATTACATTTATTGTTTTTTGTTTGGAATGTATCATCGTGCTAGTTAAAATAATTTTTCTAAGAAGGATTTTTGACATTGATTCTTGGAACCCAATAAATATATCCCTCCTTCCAGACTTACTGTGTTTTACTTTTTATGATGTTAGTCAATCTGGAAAATACTGCAAATATATGTGTGTTTTGGCAAACCATTTCCAAAAATATCCTATCTTTTTATTAAAACAAAAGATATAGAAATATAGGTCAGCTTTATTAATTTCCAATGTGCTGAACAACAGACTGAATTTGCCTTGTTCAGTTTTGTGTCTCTGACATACAGAATGATGACATAACAGAGAAAGCTTTCAAAACATGCTTGTTGAATGACTGCTCTAGGAGTTCTGTTTATGGATTTATTTATTTATTTATTTATTTTTGGAGACAGAGTCTTGTTCTGTTGTCCAGGCTAGAGTGCGGTGGTGTCAGCCTAGCTCACAGCAACCTCAAACTCCTGGGCTCAAGCAATCCTACTGCCTCAGCCTCCCGAGTAGCTGGGACTACAGGCATGCGCCACCATGCCCGGCCTTTTTTTCTATATATTTTTAGTTATCTGGCTAATTTCTTTCTATTTTTAGTAGAGACGTGGGGGGGGCGCGGGGGGAGAGGGGTCTTGCTCTTGCTCAGGCTGGTTTCGAACTCCTGAGCTCAAAAGACAACCGCCTGCCTCAGCCTCCCAGAGTGCTAGGATTACAGGCATGAACCACTGTGCCCGACCAACAAAGTCTCTAAAATCTTTTTTCCCTAGCTTTGAGATATAATTGACAAATAAAATTGTATAAATTTAAGGTGTACAATGTGATGATTTGATATATGTATATACTGTGAAGTGATTACCACAGTCAAGTTAGTTACATGTATTTGTTGTGGATGCTGCTATTTCTTTTTGTATTCTTTTGACCCTTCTCCTTTGTGGTCCTTCAGCATTTCTGCTTCCTTCTCCTTTGTGGTCCTTCAGCATTTCTGCTTCTTGAGGTCATTATCATCACATACCCTGAATATCCTGGTGATACAGTGGCTTTCAGGTTTTGAACAAGGGCCCACCAAATCTGTTAGTGTGCATACTATGGAAAGAAGACTTTAGTGGGATGAGTAGGGAAATTATGTTGTTTTTAGTTACCTAAATGAGGGGTAGGCTAGGTAAATTAAGTTTTAAAATCACAACTCAATGACATGACTTGTTTTGTTTACCTGCTCATCCATTGGTGAGGGAGGGAGTCCCACCCTAGGATTCCGAGGATGGCCAAATACATGACACTGGCATTTAACAGATGCGACTGACAATAGTTTAATAGTCACTTATATAATACTTACAGCCCAGGGCCACTCAGGAGCAAAGTAAACAAGCAGAGGCTATGGGATGCAGGCTTTCTAGTAACAAGAGAGTGAGGTGACACCTGGTTTCCACAGAGGGATGTGATCGGCTTGTTTGAATAATTTTGTGGGTGATGTAACCCGTTAGGTTAAGGACCAAGTGGAGTGCAGCTGGTCCAGTTGATGGGGAGTGAGGGTGGTACTAGCCCAGCAGGGAACTTTTGAGGCTCAAAGATATCAAAGCAGCACATGACATTTTAAAACTGCTCACTTTAACTTAGGGAAAAAGTATAGTTTTTCAGAAAAGAAGATTTATGATATATATCTTTGTTCCCAACTCTCTTTATTTGTATGTCCTCTTTTTTTTTCTTTTTAAAGCTCAGTGATACACATCTCTCCTCCAGTTCCTCTCTAGGGGGGAAAAAAAATCCCAGAAATACCCCTGACCATCCAGCACTCCAGTTGCACTTGCTCAAATATTGGTGGTGGAATTGAAGAGATGTCAGGTACTGGAGTCTATAAGGCTTCCTGCTGTATGTTCTGATTTCTTACGCTAAAAGCTATGATACCTCAAGCTCTCAGTTCCCTTACTGTTCACTATAATGCGGATGCTTATTAGGCTTTAGTTTATCCCTT
The DNA here is from genome assembly GCF_041146395.1 of Eulemur rufifrons. NCBI lineage: Eukaryota > Metazoa > Chordata > Mammalia > Primates > Lemuridae > Eulemur > Eulemur rufifrons. The sequence goes on along the minus strand of NC_091000.1, from coordinate 47,010,788 downwards.
TAACCTCTGGAATAGGCAGTTTGAAAAACATGGGTGTTGTCTTCAACACTGACTTTAAATGAAATATGCTTTTCACTATTAGAAAGATGTGAAAAATTAGAAAATTTATACCAGTGAAATAAAAATTAGGGTATTTCACTATATTCATATTTTTATGGAGATAGTATAAATAACACAGCAAGCAAGAAAACTCCAGAGGTGCTAACTGTTCACCCTTACTATATCAAAGCACTTATTTCATTTTGCCTTGTTTCAAGGTTCCAGTTGGAAATACTGGGGAAGTTGAAATTGTCCGCCAGATGGAACAGTCCATAAATATCTATGACAAAAATAAGAATTTTGGCAGAAAGAAGTAGAGAGAACATTAAATTTTCCTGAAGCTAGACACCTTGAAATTTCAAATATAGATCCAAGAGTTTCCCAGATCTGTACATGTATATTTGAGGAATTTGCAACCAATTGGATGTATTCCCCCATGAAACATGCAGATTTCCTTAGCTTTCTGGTAGTGGAACCTGTGCCAGATCTGAAAACTGACATTCTAAGGATCAGATACATTTGGCAGACACTATGTAGCTCATTCAGTGTTTTTTAAAACTTGAATTATTCACCAACCATTAATAATTTAGATATTTTAAATAAAAATCTGGATTTTTTATTTTTTTTGACACAAGATCTCACTCTGTCACCTAGGCTACAGTGCAGTGGCATGATCATAGCTCACTGCAGCCTTCAATTCCTGGGCTTAAGCAATCCTCCCACCTCAGCCTGTCTGGTATAATAGCTGGGACTACAGGCTCATACCACCACACCAAACTAATTTAATTTTTTTTTTTTTTTTTTTTTTTGTAGAGATAGGGGTCTCACAATGTTGCCCAGGCTGGTCTCAAACTCCTGGCCTCAAGCCGTCATCCCTTCTCAGCCTCCCAAAGAACTAGGATTATAGGCATAAGCCATAGCGCCCAGCCAAGATTTCTACATTATCTTGAAAGATTAAGATCTGGCATCACTCGGCTAGACCTCTGTAGATGCACTCTTCAGTTCATTCCAGTCCCTACCTTCCAGCTTCATTTTCTGTCTGGGCCTTAGAGGCATTGAATTTGCGTCTTAGAATAATGATGACCTCAAAAGAGGATTTTATTTAATGGCAGAGAAAACTAAACAGAAACAAGGTAAAGTCACTCTTGACCATCTTAACAGGTTATTTGCAAAAAAATGGGAAACCATAAATTGAGGAAAATTTTAAAAGATGTTTCTTGATTTAGTTTAAGTAAAAGTAATAAAACATACTATGTCAATAATTTGACTTTTATGGCCTTTTCTAACCTCAGAGAATTGAAAGCATTTTCAAAAGTAGATATAACAGCTCTCTCCACAGTAATTTAGCTAGTACACATTTCTGAAGATATTAAGTATTTAAAGAATGATTACTCCACCTATGTGTGTCATGTATTTTATTAAGGGTATATACAAAAGATGAGTAAAACATGGATTCAAAGTTGTTGAATTTACAATCTAGTAGGAAAGACAAATGAACACAGATCAAAAAATTCTGCCTGGGAGAATTGGGAAAGTAAAGAAAATGGACATTAGGTGGGACTTTAGGGATAAATAGGATTTTGAGATTGCATTAGTCAGGGTCTCCAGAGAAACAGAATATTAATTTATTAATACTCTATTATTTAATACTATAGTATTAACTATATATTATTATGTGTACATATAGGGAGAGAGATTGATTGATTTTTAAGGAATTGGCTCATGTGACTGTGGAGACTACTAAATCCAAAATCTGTAAGGCAGGCTAGCAGGCTAAGAACTCAAGCAGGATTTCTATGTTACATTCTGGAGGCAATATTCCTTCTTCCAATGATATGTTTTTGTTCTCAAAGTCTTTAACTGAATAGATGAAGCCCATCCACATTATAGAGGGTAGTCTCCTTTCCTTAAAGTCAACTGATTGTAAATATTAATTGCAACTACAAAATACCTTAACAGTAGCATATGGGCACACAGCCTAGCTAAGTTGACACATAAATTTTAACCATAACAGATTTGTAGGGAAAGGAGGAAGAAGCTGTTAACAACATATGAGTAACTGATATTTCACAGAGGTGGTATATGCAGTTTCTTTTAAGGTTGCTGGGTAGAGTAGTAGGTTATATCAAAACTTGTGTTCTGGGCTGTTTACATCAAAATTATGCTTTATTTGCTGGAGTATAACTCCTGTGGAAGAGTTCATTTTAAAGAAATTCAAAGCATTGCTCAGGTAACAAAACCATAGAGGAACAAAACCAGGAACGTGAGTCCATCACGAGGAAAATCTCTTCCCAACTCACTCAATGCACCTTAAAAAAGGGAAGTAACTGGGTTGGTGAAGTGGATAGATTGGAATAGCTTCCTTGGGTTCATTACGGCATCTATCCATTTTATAATTTACCTATCCGGTCCTTTAATTTACTTCAATGCTTGGGACAGAGAGAGTGAGGGATTTATTTAAAGTGGAACAGACCGAGACTAAAATTTCTTGACCCCAAGTCTGACATCTTTTCTGCTACTGTTTTCAGAAGTACATCTCCTGGGTGCAAGAGTCGCCTCACAAAGACTTAAAAAGAGCTCTAGGCTGCTTTCAGGGAGGGCGTTGAGCCTTAAGGGGAGCTGGCTGGAGATGGAGAAAATAGAGACGCCCAAATCTCCGACCCCCCTATGAGTCTTGTGTAGACATAGTCCCGATTTTGCTCACGCTCAAGCTCTCTCTTCTACTTTCTCGAGAAGTAGAATGAAGACTGGGGCTCTGGAGAGAATTTAAGAAAGAGGGCAGATGCTAGAGTCAAGGCTAGGAAGTGTGGGGGCGACCGTAGGCTCTCTTCTCCCAGTCCCAGCTGCGGGGAGCGCCCTCAGCCTAAAGAGACCTCCGGAGAGCGTGGGGGTGAGGGGGACATTACTTCCTAGCTGAAGGGGTGGTGGGTTGGCTGGGTGTCACGCTTTCCGCTTACCGCTGCCCAACAAAAACCTTTGTCCGCAGCCTTGGCAACAGTTTGTACCAACACTGTTCAGCTTCATTTGTCACTGCAACTCTATCTTATAATATGAAGTTAAAGAGCTTACGTGAATTCTTGGCTGCCCTGGCAAACTTGTGTTTTGTTTTGAGACAGGGTCTTGTTCGGTTGCCCAGGCTGGAGTGCAGTGGGGTCATCAGGCTCACTGCAGCCTCAAACTCCTGGGCTTAAGTGATTCTCCTGCTTCAGCCTCCCCAGAAGCTTGGACTACGAGCTCAGGCCACCATGCCCCCCCTTGATTTTTCTATTTATTGTAGAGATGGGGTCTCGTTCTTGCTCAGGCTGGTCTCCAACTCCTGACCTTGAGCAATCCTCCTGCCTCCTAAAGTGCTGGCATTACAGGCATGAGTCACTGCGCCTGACCAGCAAATTGCTTTTAATCAGTACAACTTTGAAAAAAGGGAGAGAAGAACTTGTTGATACCTTATGATTGTAATATTTACAAAGATGGTAACTGAAACAAAACAATATGGGCTTTCTTTACAAAGAAGCCCTTGGTGACTTACGTGTATATGTGTATATGCACAAATATATGTAATGTTAAATATACATAAAACATAAGTTTCACTTGTACCCCAAGACTTTTTACTATTTAATATAATACTACCTTTTGAAAACTACTAGTTGGTAAGCAACCTGACTGAGTTGCTTCCCTTCATTATTTGATATGCTGTTAGGGACCATAATCTATTTAAATAACAATGCCCCCAAATAAAATGTGGTTAGGAAGGCATGTTATGCCAATAAAATATATGAACAGTCATTTTTATTGAGGTACACTTCTATTTTTGTGAATTTTCTGAAATATTAGAAAATAAACACAATCCAACATTTGAGGCAAGAATTGCTTACCTTCCAGGAACATCCTGTATTGGGGAGAGACGAAAACAGGAAAAGTCCTGTTTGTCTAATAAAAACAGATTATCCTTATGTGGTCTGTAATTTGCTAAAAAACAAAATGACAACAACAAAAAACTTGACCTCACTGTCTATATGGACAGATCCCCTAATCAGTAATATACCCTTCAGGGATGGCCAACCAGCACTTAATCAGAAAGGTTACATTCCAGTTGAGGTTAGCATTAAGCACTGCTATTACTTCTATCTCCAAATAACAGTAGAGGCTTTATAATTTACATATTGAATGTTAGAAATGGGATTTCATTGGTAGAATTTGTGATATTCAAGATATATAGTGATAGGCCGGGCGCGGTGGCTCACGCCTGTAATCCTAGCACTCTGGGAGGCCGAGGCGGGCGGATCGTTTGAGCTCAGGAGTTCGAGACCAGCCTGAGCAAGAGCGAGACCCCATCTCTACTAAAAATAGAAAGAAATTATATGGACAGCTAAAAAATATATATAGAAAAAATTAGCCGGGCATGGTGGTGCATGCCTGTAGTCCCAGCTACTCGGGAGGCTGAGACAGGAGGATCGCTTGAGCTCAGGAGTTTGAGGTTGCTGTGAGCTAGGCTGACGCCACGGCACTCACTCTAGCCTGGGCAACAGAGTGAGACTCTGTCTCAAAAAAAAAAAAAAAAAAGATATATAGTGATGAAAATATTTGAGAGACTCTTCCTTCTGCCTCTGCAAGAAACTGGTATAGTCCTTCATAGTTCACCTTTCAGAATAGCATTCAGGCTTGATTGTGAACCATTTCTGATGTCAGAAAATTTTATCTGTATTATGCACTCCAAGGTTAACTGCATCCTTAGCAATTTCCTTCCAATGAACCTTTCCTCCAAGGTGTGAGAGAGCAGCTACGTAGACAGAGGAAATGGGAGTTCATCAAGCCTCCAACACGTTATATAGCCTGTGTACCCACTTACTGTCAAAGTTTCATACTCAAATTATTAAAGAAAATGTTTCTCTTCTAAGTATTAGGGTGACTTACAATTAGCAATAATTTCATATGGTTCAGTCCAACAAATAATGAGCATGTGTCCAAGTTTTATTTAACTCATTAACAAAGGAGCCAACAGAATGGCAGACCTAATTTCAAAAGTATATAAGAAATTAAAATTTATATAATTAGTGGGAGAAAATACTACAATAAAATTGCCAAAGTATATACAAAATTCATTAATGTTCTGTTGTGTAATAAAACCATAACCTTTGAGGTTATCTTCTCTACTGAGCAGGGGGAAAATTTATCACCTTTTCAATTTTCTACAAGTTAACCTCTACCTTTATAGGACTGGAAAACATTTGAGACCTAATCAGCTGTGAGTCAAAGCTAAATTCCCCTAGAAAGTAAAAATGTTCTGGCTTCTTTTTGCCTATTTCCAACACTCAAGTGCCGAATTTGAAGGCAGACACCAAAGACAACACCAGACAGTAACCAGGACTTCTGAGTGTGTTTGAGTGTGGGCAGATGGAAATCAGAGCATAGTAAACATGAAAGTTCTTTTAGTTCCATTAAGAAAGGCCCTAGATTCTCCTGCTGGACATCACATCATCAAAGTTGGAGCAGTAGAGGCAAAGAGAGACTGATATGTGTTCATAGGAGATGCAGCTTGTCCTTGTTTCTCCCGCTTCACATCCATCTTTTCCCAACTGCCTACTCTGTTGACTTCAGGCTCCAGCACCATATACAACAGCCTCACGTACTGTTTAACCAGCTCTCACAACTGTGTAAGGCCAAATCCCTATAATAAATCTCTTATGTGTATATCTCCTAGTGGTTCTGCTTCTCTGATCAAACCCTGACTGCTTGGATCCACCAAAAGAAGAGTTTTAATACAAGTCACCTCTGCTTTTTATCCTGGTGCTGATAACACAGTAAAGTAATTCCCAATGCTGGGAATCACCTGAAGTCCAAGTGGGTCCTTGGCTTCACACAAGAAAGAATTCAGGAACCAGCTGAGAAGGTGTAAAGTGAAAGCAAGATTTATTCATAAAGTATAGAAAATATACCCTACAGAGTAGAGGCTAGTTCTCCCCACAGAGGAGAACCGGCCCCTGTGGTCCCCAACCCAGGCTGCATCCCACTACCAGTCCATGGCCTGTTAGGAACCTGACCCCCCATCACTGCCTGAGCTCCGCCTGCTCCCGGGACACCTCCCCCCAAAATTGTTTTCCATGAATGAAACCAGTCCCTGGTGACAAAAAAGTTGGGGACCACTGCTTTAGCCTCTCTATGTATGCAACAGCTTATTTATAGGCTAAACAAGGGGAGGAATATTCATGTTACTTCTTGGAAAGGGCAGTGTTTTCCTGGAAATGGGCTGATGTCCTCCTTTTGACTAAATATGGGCAAACCGGAAGGGCTGGTCCCAGATGCATGATGGGAGTGGGAGGTTTCTTTAGACACTTTCACGATAATTTTATGGTAATGAGGGCATAATGAAGCTGCAAGGTCAAGAGGCAGTCAATTTCTCCACCATCTTGGTTCTAACCAGTTGGAACTTGTCTTGCCTCCATCTTGTTTTGATCAGGATAGCTCAACTTTATGACTCAGGCAATGCCTGCATAATTAAACAATACCTGAAGCAGTGCTTGCCAGTTCCCCCGACTCACTCAGAACACAGGTGGGGCAGACCAGCGCACACATTGAGCTGGGAATCAAGCCCAATCTACCTGAAGCCTTAAGCCCAACTACCCAGCCTATCCTGATCTATCCTACAATAAATGTCTGTTGTTGTAAGCCCCTGAATTTTAGTGTGGTTTGTTATACAACACTATGTTAGGTTTGCTCAGGATGGGAACACACAAAGTATGTATAGGATGGAATGCAGTTAATGGAAAACTTAGTGATCATAAGGCCTGTGAAACAATAGCAGCAGGAGTCTGGAGAGTCCAGAGGTTGTAAATCTAACTCTGACCACAGACGGTTGTAGTGACACAGGGGTCCCAGAAACTGGTTGTTTGAAAAGAATTTATTACAGTGGCTGTTCTGGCCCAGTTGCTCACTCCCCTGAAGAAAATCCTCTACAAAACCCAAGGCTCTAGCCTTCCTTGTGGTGGATGCTCTTTTAGGCCTCCACCCATCTGCACCCAGATGCTCAAATAAACAGCATTTTGCTACACCTGAGGCTTCATGTATCTCCCTCTCGACTCGGGACCGAACACATTATTGTGGCAATAGCTGACTAATACAAGAAAGGCTTTTCTCTCTGCCATTTGTTAATCAGCAGATCCCCATTCTCCTGGCTAAGCAATGGAATTTCATTAGATGAGGCCTAGAGAAAACAGAGGCCTGAGAAGTTAATAACTTACAATTGTAAAAGAAAAAGTACATGAGAAATTTTATATATACAAGGTAGTATTCAAGATCCTTGCTTCTGACAATTATAGCTCAGAACATAATGGAAGCATCAGGCTAAAGAATAGGAGATACAGACCTTATTAAGATCTAGCTCCTTTTGATGAAGCCCTCAAAATTTTTGGTAGGATAAGGCAAAGTGGAGAGGGGAGAAAAAGCCTCCCTTCCATTTGAAACACAAGCAAGCAACCTGAGAGACGTTACACTACTGACATCCTAATGTCTAGCTGTCACATTCGTTCCTGAGAGGGGAAGGTTCTGGGTGCAGGGCAGAGAGGAGATGAGGGCACGCAGGAGAAAGGCAGAGAAGAGAAAAAAGAGCTAGTGATGCTGACTGCAAATGTCCTACCTCGTGTGAACGCCCTTTATGGAAAAGAAAAGGGCTACCATTTTTTATCTGTTGTCATCCAGCACTACTCCAACACATTTCCGATTAAGATACCCTGCCGAGTTTGCAAGAGGCGAGAGTCTGAGACACTTCGTAAAATTTTCAGCAATCCAGGAGCCGGGTTTAGAGTAGTCTTTGCCGCACAGTTGTCGCTTCCTAGACCTTTGGTTTCCACGGCTGGAATTTAAAACAGAGCGGAACCGCCACCTCCAGATTTCTAAGAGACGCCGCGCCCGTTGGCTGAGGCAGGTCGCGGCCGCGCGCTCGCTCGGGGGCGTGCTCTCCGGGAGCCGCCGGAAGCGGGGCGCGCGCCTGAGCTGCCCGTTCCGGGAGGTGCAGTTCTGCAGGCTGCGTCCTACGCGCTGCGACCTGCGCGCTCACTCACCCCAGGTGAGCGGCCCTGCGCGGTACCTCACGCCTCGGTCTGGGGTTCGGCCCTCAGAGCCGAGGCGTGAGGAGACCCTTTCGAGGCTCCGGATGTGCTGGGCTGCATCGGGGAGCTAGCACCCTCTCTGGTTCAGGGTGGGGAACGCCTGGAGTCCGGAGAGGCACCGGGCTACACGAACCTGAGCAGGCGTCTGACCGTAAGCCTCCGGGAAGGCCCAGCTAGCTGCAAGGCCGCCCGAGACGGGACCCTGTCTCTGGATTAGGGATACCATTCCTGGGGACCGTGCTTTCGACAATTGGACGAAACCTGGGGCCACGGGTGCTGTGTGAATCTGAGATTTCGCTTCCCGTTTTGCCAGATTAACATGAAAGAAGGTCAATGTTTTTCCAAGTGTTATTCGTGACAGGTGTTTATCTCTCCCACCAATTGGGTCGTATGGACTCAAGTATGGAAAAACTCTGTAACAACTGATAAATCTAGAAAGTTTTTCTTTGGGCTAAGGACTACGTACACGTACTTAATACCGAATTTGGAGAAGTCTTCTCTCATTAAGCCCACGACCTCCTTCCACCTGTTCCCCCGCACCCATGTGGTTTTATTTATCACCATCGAACATACTATATACTTTCCATAATTGTTGTGTTTATTGGTTGCCGCAGCTAGAATGAATGCTCCCTGATGGCAGGGATCTTTGCTTTGTTCACTAACATATTTCAAACACCTAGAACAGTTTCTGCACATGGTAGGCCTCTAATAAATATTTGTGGATTTAATGAATGAATAAACAAGTTACTCTGGTTACAAGTCTTCTTAATTGTGTAGGTTCTTCGCAGCATTTGCCTTTTTCCCCCTTATCACTTAATTCTTATTTCCCAGAGTTCCCTCAGAAGGCTGCAGTTGAAACTCCAGCAGAAACCGGGCAAGATGGATATGGACAGAAGAAAGGCTGCTGGCCAGCTGTATGCCTCCTGCGGTCAGCAGGGGTCTGTGATTGTGAAGGTGAAGTTGGAAGAGGATCATCCCTGGAATCAGGGTTTCGACCTTCCTGAGAAACAGCCCCCTGCCTGGGAGATCTTCAGGCAGCAGTTCAGACACTTCTGCTACCAAGATTCCGGAGGACCCCGTCTTGCCCTGAGTCGGCTCCAGGACCTCTGCCATCAGTGGCTCAGGCCAGAGACAAATACCAAGGAGCAAATGCTGGAGCTGGTAGTGCTGGAGCAGTTCCTGTCCACCCTGCCGGAGGAGCTCCAGGCCTGGATCCAGCAGCATAATCCAGAGTGTGGGGAGGAGGCAGTAACCTTGCTGGAGGATCTGGAAAGAAAGAAAAATGTACATAAAGACGCTAGTCTGATGTGGTTGTGGGGAAGCTGGGACCAAAATGGGATCTCAAGTGTGAGGCTCTGAGAGAACAATAGGAAGACCCACCATTCAGCAGGGGAACAGAGCTTTGTTTGCTAAGCTAGCCCTGTAAAGAGGGGAGGAGTGGGGAACATAGCAGATTCGGGGAGGGTGAGTAAAGATACTGAAACTGTTTTATGAGCATCATGCTCCTTACTTTACAGGTCACTCAGTTCTCACAGCACAGAGAGAGGTAGGTGGTATTATCTGATTTTTCCCACATAGAAACTGAGTTCAGAGAGGTTGTGAAACTTGGCCAAGAACACATAGCCAGTAAATGAAATGATAGAAACAAGATTTGGTCAAGCCTTGTTTTGCTTGCCTTTCTAGCTGCTTCTCAGTGTCCCGGGAGGTAAATAAGGTACTGGTTTCTCTTTTCTTCTTCCTAGTTTCTCTTGCATATATTTCTTGTGGACACCTTCCTGAGATTTAATTCCTGTTCAATTCATGATATCCTTCAGGCTTAATGAATGCTGTTTGTCTCCAGGTTTCTGCCTGTGCTCTGAAACAGAAAGTCCTCATGCAGACAGTGACCATTCAGACACCAGATGAAGAATCTTCAGATACCTGGGTGCAGCCCCCAGAGAGCCAGTTCAAGGGCAAAGGACCTGAGCCCCAACTAGCAAAGGAAAGAGGTGAGGCAAGAATTTCTTTAGAGGATTTGGACTGAAATGAACTCTGAATGTGTTCTTTTGTGTAGTGTGACATGTTAATTTCTTGTTATGAGGGTTATTAAAGGACATCACAAAGGTGACATTTTAGGTGATAATAATTTAAAAGGTCAGAACAGCCTCAGTAATATGGTCCATTTTAAATATCCATAGTTGAATTTTCAGTATATAGTCTGGTAGCAAATGTTACTTTCAATTATTTTGATGTTATATCCTTCAGTAGACCCTGATAGGATATTAACCTATAAAACTATATTGATTTTTTTAAAAGATACCTTTTATTGTTACCAAAGAAGTATATATGCATTGCAGAGAGTTAAAAAAAATACAGAATAGCAAAATAAGAAAATAAAGCTTGATATTCTACCACCCAGAGATGATTAATGATTTTTTATTTTATATCTATACATCTTTTTGTATGTCCATATATCTGTATGTGCACGTAAATGTACATATACACACATACCTTTTACCAAAATTAGATCATATTCTATGTGCTATTTTATAACCTATTTTTTTCAGTTAATAATCTTCCCCTTTCTCTGTCAATACATTTTAATGTTACCTAAAATCAGTCCAAATTCAAATTGGCCCATTTTTTCTATAATGTCTTGAAAGCTAATTTGTCCAAACCAGGGCTACACACCACACAATACATCTGGTTATTATTCCTCTTAATTCTTTTTTACTCTAGAACAGTCCTCCTGTCTCTTTTTTTCCCCTTATCTTTTTGTTGATCCCAGGCCAGTTGTCCCAGCCTCGGGGTTTTCTTTTTTTTCAAATATTAAAAAATATGGAATGCTTCATGAATTTGCATGTCATCCTTGTGCAGGGGCCATGCTAATCTTCTCTGTATCGTTCCAATTTTAGTATATGTGCTGCCGAAGCAAGCACAGGTTTTCTTTTGCTTCCATATTATGTCATTTACTTTGCTATTCACATCTCCTATATTTCCTGTAAACTGGAACTTAGATCTAAAGGCTTGAAGGATTCAAATTAAACATTTTGGGCTAGAATTAATGTTAGGTACTAGGAGACACTAATATCTGGGTGTCTCACTATTAAATCACTGTTTTAGGGTGATGAAAGTCTGATCCCTCCATTAAACAGCTAATTTTTCCCCTTGTAACTAACTGTGGTGTCACTTTGGCACTATGTGAGTAGCCAGTTTCCCATCAACAAAATACTTAATGTTTGATAATCCTTGTATGGGTCAATCATTTTATTACGGGTTACAAAATGATTTTATAATTCTTTTATTCCTTCACATTATTAACTGGCATTATTATTTACAGATCTTTCCCTAATCAAATATGTCTGTATGTCTGTCTGTTAACATCCTCCTTGGAAGTCATGATTAATGCTTGATTTTTCCCCATTATTTAGTGATTTTCAAATTAAAGGAGTGATTTAACAGGCACTTCAAGTGGTGACATGAGATTTTAGAACTTTATGTTAACATCATTATGGACTTACAGATTTTCATTGAATCAGTTTCAACCCACCACAGTCATGACTTTTTTTAATGCTCACATTGGTATATCTTTGCCTTGTGTGGACGTCTTCAGTCTTGCTCTTATATCTGTGTGCCATAACCCTATTAATTTTTGAATGTTTGCTTTCTGAACAAAATGATTGTTTCAGGTTTACCTTATACTTTCTCTAGTCTCAGGTGTAGTGTCCAGCATTTCTGGAAGAGCCTTGGTTCTTTTTAGTGGAGAATGGTATTGGTGAACAAAATCTGGGTGCTGGGAGTGTTCTTTATCACTAAGGCAACACTACTTCGACATTTCCTGCGCAGAGCTAGATGGACCTTTTTTTGTAAAATACATGAGTTCATATTGATGTATTCAATTCAGTTTCAACATTGCAGTGTTTCGTTTTTCTATATTTAATTTGTTTCTGCATTTATTTTTGTTAATTCCTCGTTTTCCTTTGGCTTATTTATTTATTTATTTTAAGTTGTAGTAGATTATATCGGAGGTGATCCTAGGAAGCACAAGGAAGGGGTATTGAAATAAGAAAGGGCGAAAAGCCAATGAAGTACGTCCTTTTTTTTTTTTTTTTTTTTTTTTTTTTTTTTTACTTTTCAGCTAGATTGATATCATTCTCCCTCTGTTTTCATCCTCCCTCTATTACTGATATATTTGATGCTCTGAATATTTCATTGAACATTGGTTTAGATGAATCTTAAATGTTTTGAAACATAGTGTTTTTAGTATTATTTTCTAGAAAATCTGAAACTTATGTTTGTATTTTGCCTTGAACCAGTAATTGGTTGAAAGTTTTAAAATTTTCAGGTGGAAGGGGTTGTTTGTTTTCTGATTTTGCTATTAATTTTAGATTTTTTGTGTTGTAATCTGAGAATGTTTGTGTTGTTTATATCTTTTAGAATTTATTGTGGTTTTTTAATGCACAATATATAGAAAGTTTTCATTAATGTTCACTGCATACGTGAAAAAGATGTTTCTCTATTTTTAGAGTACAGAGCTTGACGTATGTATCTATCCATAAGATTTTTTTTTTTTTTTTTTTTTTTTTTTTTTTGAGACAGAGTCTCACTCTGTTGCCCAGGCTAGCATGAGTGCCGTGGGGTCAGCCTAGCTCACAGCAACCTCAAACTCCTGGGCTCAAGCAATCCACCTGCCTCAGCCTCCCAAGTAGCTGGGGCTACAGGCATGCGCCACCATGCCTGGCTAATTTTTTCTATATATATATTTAGCTGTCTATATAATTTTTTTCTATTTTTAGTAGAGATGGGGTCTCGCTCTTGCTCAGGCTGGTCTCGAACTCCTAAGCTCAAACGGTCCGCCCACCTCGGCCTCCCAGAGTGCTAGGATTACAGGCGTGAGCCACCGCGCCCGGCCTATAAGATTTAATTTATTAATTTTATTTATTTTTGTCCATTTGGTGTTTTTCTAGACAAAGGACAAAGTCTCTATTTTTTGTTTTTCTCTGTATCTTTTTATATCTTCTATAATTTCTCCTTTAGCAAAGTTACTTTTCTGTTATTTTCTATATAATTATTCATATCTGTTATGTCTGCATTGTAAATTGTATTCTTTAACATTATAAAATACTCTTCTTTGTCTCATTTTATACTTTGGCCTTTTTCTGAAATTTAGATTTTAATGAATTCTTTCTTTTTACTTGCATTTGCTTAATTTACCCTTGTTCATCCTTTATTTGTAATTTTTCTCATTTTGTTTTAGTTGTATCTCTTATATACATAATAGAGTTGGATTTTGCTCTGTGATCAAATCTAATTTGATCTAAGGGATGAGTTAAGCCTATTTGCATTTAATATGACTGATATGACAGTTATGTTTGATCTTAATATAGTCTTATGTTTTCTGTTTTACATGTGATATATACATATGTAAATGATAAATGTAAGTATAACCATATATATACACATACACATAGATACATATGTATATGCTTTTCAATGTGTGGTTTGTTTCCCTTCCATTTTTTTTTAATTATAGTAGTTCTTATAGTTAGGAAACTTTGCATTTTTATACCAGTAGTATATTAGTTATCATTGCTGCTTAACAAATTACCACAAAGTTAGCAGCTTAAAACGACACACATTTATTATCTCATGCTTTCTTAAGTCTGGGAATGGCTTAGCTGGGTCCTCTGCTTCAGGGTCTCTCATGAGGCTATAATCATGGTATTGGCCAAGGTTGGGATCTCATGTGTGACAGGAGAAGGATCCACTTCAAACTTCATGTGGATGTTAGCAGAACTCAGTTCTTTGCAGGCTGTTGGACAGAGGGCCTCAGTCTCTTGCTAACTGCTAGCCAAAGGTTACCCTCAGTTCCTTACCACATAGGTTTCTCCATATGGTGGCTTTCTTCATCAAAGTTAGTAAGGGAGAATGTCAATAGAAAGAGTCCACTAGGAAGGTTGCAACTTGCAATCTTTTGTAATCCCAGAAGTGATATCTTGTCAACTTTACCACATTTTATTGGTAACTTAACCATGCTTTATTCTCTCTCATTTCCACACCTGTATTACTACCATTCCTTCTGCCTTGACTAACATATCTCTCTAAACAATAAGTAAAGACATAATCATAATATTTTCTGCTAAAATTAACCTAAAATAAAGATTAACATTACAAGATGTCTCTCTCTTAAACTGCTATTTTTGGGTTGTCTTTTCTCCTCAAGTTTTATTGTCTGTTGTTTCAGATGGTGGTGTGAAGACTGAGAACATGATCATGATGTTAGGTATGAAGCAGGAACTTTGTGAAGAGACAGAACCACGTAGAGAGGGATCTGATGGACCTAATGAAACTATGTCTCAGCACACAAAATACAGAGGAGACAGTGAGCCTAATGGTAGCTTGGAAATGCAGGATGGGGATGCCATAGATGAAACAATATATAAATGTGATGAGTGTGGGAAAACCTTCACCTGGATAAGAGGTCTTCATATGCATAGGAGGATTCACACTGGGGGAAAACTGTACCCATGTACAGAATGTGGAAAGGCCTTCATTAGACATGCAGAAATTACCCAGCGTCAAGGGCCTCACAGCAAGGAAAAGCCCTATGAATGTACAGAGTGTGGCAAAGTCTTCAGTCATAAGACAAGCCTCTTCCAACATCTTAAAATCCACACTGGAGAAAAGCCCCATCAATGTAGTAAATGTGGCAGATGTTTTAGTCGGAGATCAGTTCTTATGAAGCATCAAAGTCTGCACACTGGAGAGAAACCTTTTGAATGTACGAACTGTGAGAAAGCTTTCTGCCATAGTTCAGACCTCATCAAACATCAACAGCTTCACAACAAAGAGAAACCTTATGAATGTAGTGAATGTGGGAAAGCCTTCAGGCAGCGTTCACACGTTATTGAACATCAGCGAATTCACAGTGAAGAAAAACCCTATGAATGTAAAATGTGTGGAAAAGCCTTCACTCAGTATGCAGGACTTAACCAACATCAGAGAATCCATACTGGAGAGAAACCTTTTGAATGTCCTGTTTGTGGCCGAGCCTTTAGCCGGAGCTCAGAACTCATAATACATCACAGAATCCACTCAGGGGAAAAACCCTATGAATGTGCTGAGTGTGGAAAAACCTTTAGTGTGAGCTCAACCCTGATCATACATCAGAGAAGTCACACTGGGGAGAAGCCCTATAAATGTGATGAATGTGGTGAAGCCTTCAGTCAACGCTCAGGCCTTAATAAGCACAAGTTAGGAGGCAAGCATGGAAACCCTCCTGAGCCAAGAAAATATAAATGTGATGAATGTGGAAAGAACTTTACTCGGTCAACTGGTCTGAGGAACCACAAAAGAATCCACACTGGGGATAAGACATATCAATGTCCTGAGTGTGGGAAAGCCTTCACGAGGGGAGAGCATCTTATAGAACACCAGGGGATACACAACAAGGTCAAGCTCTATCAGTGTAAAGTGTGTGGCAAAGCCTTCAGTCAGAAGACAGGTCTTAGTCACCATCTCAGAATCCACACAGGAGAGAAACCTTTTGAATGTTCCGAATGTGGGCGAGCTTTCTGCTGGAAATCAGATCTCAACAAACATTTGAGAGTCCACTCTGAGGAAAAACCCTACAAATGTGAAGACTGTGGGAAGGCCTATAGGCAGAGAGCAACGTTAATCCAACATCAGAAAAGCCACGTTGTGCTAAGCCCTGGAAGTGGGGTGAACAGGATGAAGGCTGCAGTGGAAGCTCAGCCCTGATTAAACACCAGAAAACCTACTACAACTGGACACCTTGCCCAGGTGTTTGGTGACAACTTCAAGTAGAACCTAAGATTTTTGTTTTGTTTTTTTACTGAGATAAAATGTTTCTTGAATGTCATTATTTAAAGAACATCATAGATGCCACATTGAAGAGTTTTTATAAAGATTATAAATGCTGGAAAAATTGAGATTTAGGAAAATAAGCATCAACAAGGAATTTACCTGTGATTACCTTTATTAAATACAAGGAAGTGTCAGTACAATAAAAAAATACAAGAATAGCTGTTAAAAAATTATATTTTTCTACTGAACTCATGGGCTTTTTGCTTTTATTTTGTTTTCAAACCATTTTAATTTCAAACTAGCTTTAATTTCTAGCTAGCATAACCTAGTGTTAAAATTACTTCTTTGACTACCAGTGGAAGATACTGGAATGTCTAAGAGCTTGGAATGTGCGAGGTGAATTGTCTCTGTTTCTTTCCCACTTTGGCTACCTGACCAAGCCTTTGGCCAGAAGAGATATAGTGGGTGGGCTGCAGCTCCTTCCCAATCCCTACCCCAAAATTTGCATTTCCCAGTGAATAAGGGGTATGCAGTATTCCAAGTAGTATGGTGAATATAGAGATTTTGACCGCTAGTATCTCAAAATCTAGTGGGGCCATTGTGTCTAAAGCCCAGGGGATATATTTCTCATTGTGAACACATCTCCCAATGGAGATGGACAAAAGGGAAGAGGGAAAAACCAAGCCTTTCGTTCCAACATTTTCACCCTCCTACAAATTATGTTTACACAACTGAAACTTACTTCACCTTCAGCACTACCTGTGTTCCTCATTGGCTAATTATGTGCCAGACTTCTTTGCTGAAGCTGATAACAGTTTTCAAACACTGGAAGAATATTTCATTTTTTTTGTGCTATTCACGATATAACAGCTGTAAACATGACATACTTTTGAATTTAATCTGTATTATTAACATTTTCTCTAACACTTCCTTAATTTAGACAGCCAACAAAAGAATAAACAAAGCCTTGATTTGAAGCATTTGCCAATTTCTGTGGTGTAAGTATCAATACTCATACCATGGTTGATTACCTATATGAAGTCATGGAGTTGGGAAGAGATGGGCAGTAACACATGATTATATATTATTTCTACCATGTAGATACAACATACACAACCTTAAGAGCAGAGATAATGGTAAAACGTAGTAAATTAGGAACTGATGAGTTCTGAGTATTTATTACCTTTTAATAATTTAATTGTAAGTTTTAATGGCAGTGTTTTTAAATATCTTGTAAAATTCCTGAAAATTTAATGATTGAGATTTTGTGAGTCCCTTTGGTCAGGCTCCAGTACAGGACTAGACTGATTTATGTTTTTGCCTGTTTTTATGTGTTCCTTTTTATTGCTGAATAGTATTCCATTGTGTGGGTAAACTACAATCAGTTCTTCACTGCTATCATTTTGTCATTTCAATAATACATAAATTGTTATAAATTATATAGTATGTAACCTTTGTGATTGGCTTTTTCATTCATTATAATTTGTTAGAAATTCGTCCAGATTGTTGGGTATATCAATAATTCCTTCTTGTTGTAGGCTAGTGTTTCATGGTATGGGCATACTAAAGTTTATTGATCATTGAAGGACATCTGGATTGTTTCCAGTTTTTGGCTATTATGAATAAAGATGCTATGAATATTTGTGTTTATGTATTTGTGTGAGTGTTAGTGCTCATTTCTCTTCAATAAACAACCAGAAGTGCATCGCAGAGTCATTTAGTAGTTGCACGTGTAGTTTTTTTGCTTATTTGTTTTTGTTTTCTAAGAAACTACCAAACTTCTGCATAATAGCTGTACCGTTTTACACTCCCACTAGCAAAATATGAGTGATCTAGTTTCTCTGCATTCTTTCCACCATATGGTGTTTCTGTCACTATTTTTATTTTAGCCATTTGAATAGATATGGTAATTTTTTATTGTGGTTTTAACTCACATTTCCCTAATGAGTAATGCTGTTGAACATTCTTTGGTGAAATGTCTTTTGCCATGTTCTGATTGCTATTTTACTGTTCAGTTTTGAGAGTTCTTTATAATTCTAGAAACTAGTCTCACCAGATAGAGGTTTGTAAATATTGTCTCCCAATCTATAGCTTGTCTTTTCATCATTTTTAGAGGGCACATGTTTTTCATTTTGATGAGGTCCCATTTATCAGTTTTTCCTGTTATGGAATATGTTGTTATCAAGTCTAAGAACTCTACCTAACCATAGATCCTGAAGATCTTTCCCTATGTTTTTTTTTTTTCTAAAAGATGTATTTAGAAAAAAGTTTTGCATTTAATTTTTAAATCCATGATTCATTTCTAGTCAATTTGTGTATAAGATATGATATTTAGATCAAGGTTCGAGGTGTTTTGTTTTGTTTTGTTTTGTTTTTTGTCTGTTTGTATTTGCTTATGGATGTCTGATTTTTCCAGCACCATTTCTTGAAAAAGCTCTCTCTGTTTCATTAAATTGCTTTTGCACCTTTATCAAAAAAAGTTGCCATATTTGTGTGGATCTCTGTGGGATTTCTAGTCTCTTCCATTGATCTATGTGTCTATCCCTCTGTCAATACCACAGTAGTTATATAATAATTCTTGAAATCAAGTAGATTAATTCCTTCAACTTTATTCTTTTTCAAAATTATTTTAGCTATTCTAGTTCCTTTGCCTTTTATATACATAAATTTTTTTTTTTTTTTTTTTTTGAGACAGAGTGTCACTTTGTTGCCCAGGCTAGAGTGAGTGCCGTGGCGTCAGCTTAGCTCACAGCAACCTCAAACTCCTGGGCTTAAGCGATCCTACTGCCTCAGCCTCCCGAGTAGCTGGGACTACAGGCATGCGCCACTATGCCCGGCTAATTTTTCTATATATATTTTTAGTTGTCCATATAATTTCTTTCTATTTTTAGTAGAGACGGGGTCTCGCTCTTGCTCAGGCTGGTCTCGAACTCCTGACCTCGAGCGATCCACCCGCCTCGGCCTCCCAGAGTGCTAGGATTACAGGCGTGAGCCACCGCGCCCGGCCTATATACATAAATTTTAAAATAATCCTTTCTGCAAAAAATCCTGGGATTTTGATAGGAATTGTGTTAAACTTATAGGTCAATTTGAAGAGAATTGAAATCTTTACTATGTCCTATATGTCAGTTTGGAGAGAATCAAAATTCTTTGCTATGTTGTGTCTTCCAACCCACGAATATGGTATGTCTCTCCAATTATTTAGTTCTTTGACTTCATTCATCAGCATTGTGTAGTTTTCAGCATACAAATTCCCTACATATTTTGTTAGATTTGCACCTAAGTATTTTTTGAGTGATTATAAACATTATATTTTAATTCTCATGTCCATTGCTCATAAGTAGAAAAACAATTTATCATATTTTAGATGTTTATCTTGTATCCAGAGACCTCTCTGAATTCCTTTATTCTTAGAGTATTTTTATATATCCCTTAGGATTTTCTACATAGATGTCATCTCCAAATACATAGATAGCGTCTGCAGATGTGTACAGTTTTATTTTTTCTGATCTGTATGTTTTTTATTTCCTTCTCTTGCCTTATTATAGTGACTAGAACTTCCAGTAGTATGTTGAATAAGAGTGATAAAAGCAGACTTCTTTGTCTTGTTCCCAATCTTAGAGTGAAAAGCATTCAGTCTTTCCGCATTAAGTATAACGTTAGCTATGGGGGGTTGTACATACTTTTTATCAAGTTGAGGGAGTTCCCATTTATTTTTATTTTTCTAAAAGTATCATTGAAGTGTGATGAATTTTGTGAAATGCTTTTCTGCATCAGTTGTTAGGATCACGTGATTTTTCTTCTCCAGTAAAATGTCTGACCCCATTTTCAATGTTTGACTGCTGACAGCTTTCAAGCACTACCATTCCCTATTCCCCTCTTCTACTCATCTAGGCAAACTGACAAGAAAGCCCGGGTGCTCCCTCTTTTTCCAGCAGCAGGAAATTTAAACCACAAAAGCCCTGGCTTAAGCACAGGAACCTTTAAACCAGCCCCATTCCCTAGCCATCAGAAAAGCCAAGCCAGGCTCCTTTCCTTAACTTCTTGGCCATTGTTGGACCTGCTTGGGAGCTTGCCTTGCTCTCCCCAGAAAGTTTCAGTATGTGAGTAGTAAACCTTTTCATACTATGTTGGTGTGGGTGTGTGTGGTGTCATTATCAGTCTCGACATCCAAACCAAAGTTTGGGTGAGGGATCCATCTGGCCTCTCTGCAGGATGCCTCCAACGATCCTGTAAGTGTAGTGAATTACACTGATTAATTTTTAAACATTGAAACAACTTTATATCCCTGGAATAAACCCCACTTGGCTATGGTGTACAATTCTTTTTATATAATATTGGATTCTATTTACTAGTATTTTTTTAAGGATTCTTTTATGTCTGTATTCATGTGGGATATTGGTTTGTAGCTTTCTTTTTTTGTGCTTTCTGTGTCTGGTTTTGGTATCAGGGTAATATTAGCTTCAAAAAATGAATTGAGAAGTGTATTCTCCTATTTTCTAGAAGAAATTGTACAGAATTAGTGTTAATTCTTCTTTAAATATTTGGTAGGGTTTTCCAGTGAAACTATCTGGACCTGAAGATTTCTATGTTGGGAGTCTTTAAATTATAAGCTCAATTTCTTTAATATTCATAGGGATATTCAAATTATTTCATATTGGGTGAGTTGTGTAGTTTGTGTTTTTCAAGGATTTGGTCTATTTTATCTACATTGTGAAATTTGTGTGTAGAGAGTTGCTCATAGCATTCTCTATTATCCTTTTGGTGTCTGCAGGGTCTGTCATGATATCCCCTGTTTCATTCCTGATATTGGTCATTTGTGTCTTCTCTCTTTTTTCTTTGTCAGTCTTGCTAGAAATTTTATTTTATTGATTTTTTTCAAAGAATGAACTTTTTGCTTCATTGATTATTTCTAATATTTTCTATTTGTTTTCAATTTCATTGAGTTTTGCTTTTATTTTTATTACTTGCTACCTTCTGCTTGTTTTGTGTTTTTTCCCTCCTTTTTTTTTTTTGTAGGATCTTGAAATAGAAGTTTAGATTATTGATGTCTCTTTTTATAGTTTTTACCTCTTCTTTCCATAGTGGTATTCTTATAGGGCAAAGGCATTTATTTCCAGGTTCCAGCCTATCCATATAAATACAGTGTTTTCTTAAAAGAAATGGCAACCATTGGAATATCAAAAGTTATTAAAATGTTATGTTGTGCCTTAACTCAAGTGTGAATCACCACAATGTAAATCCTCACAATTTTGACTATTCCAACAAATTGAGAAATGGAATTTCATTTGGACAAGAAGGTACATGCAGAAAATGTGCCAGAGTTTTAGAATATTTATGTTTTAGATTGTTTAAGATTTTAAAAATCTGTAAAAAGTCTCATTTTACAGACTATATAGTTCAGGAACTATTTGTGGTAGTATTTTCTCTTTATTATTATTTTTTCCTTTATCAAAGCACATAGTAAAAATAGAAAATCAATCAGAACAGAAGGGTTTGATTTCAAAGTGTCCCTGCTCTATGTTTCTCCATGCCCAAATCTACCTGTGATGGCTGATTTTATGTCAGCTTCACTGGGCTAAGGAATATCCAGATCGCTGACAAAACATTATTTCTGGGTATGTCTGTGAAAATGTTTCCAGAAGATATTAGCATTTGAATCATTAGACAGAGTAAAGAAGATCAGCCTTCGCCAATGTGTGTGAGCATCATACAATCCACTGAGAGCCTGAGTAGAACAAAAAAGTGGAGGAAGAGTGAATTCCCTTTCTCTTCTTGAGCTGGGACATCCACCTTCTTCTGTCCTTAGACATCAGAGTTCCTGGTTCTTAGGCCTTTAGACTCCAGGACTACACCAGTGCCTCCCCATGCCCCCAGAAGACCTTTGGCTTCTGACTGGGAATTATACTAGCAGCTTTCCTGGTTCTCCTGCTTGCAGATGGAAGATCATAGAATTTTTCAGCCTCCATAATCACATGAGCCAATTCCCATAATAATACACACACACACACACACACACACATACACACATTCTACTGGTTCTGTTTCTCTGGAAAACCCTAATACATCACCCCGTCCTCCTCATGTTAGGAACAGCCAACATTTCTCAACTAGCTATGTTACCACCTATGAGATTCTTCTTTTGTCTGCATTCTATATTACTTTCAAGTCTACAAGCCTTAAACCCTACTTGCTTATCCCCTTGCTGGTGAAGGAGAAACTTCATGGTTGATTGACAGTAGTTCAAATATGCCTGGGTCTGATTGAACCAACATACCTTTGACCAATTGTCATCTTACATTATTTGTAGTAGTTCTTTCCCTAGAAATGAATAGGGTAATTTTTGCACCAGATATTCTGTCACTTCTAAACTTTTGTCATGCTTTACTAACTGCTTAATCTGCCTAAGTACCACAACTAATATCTGTAATCTGAGGAGTATGTACCCTTACCAGGGATGAAAAGAATAAACATTTATAGACAGCAGTTAAAGTATATGACTTTGAGATATTATAGAAAGAAAGAGGATTCTTGGCTGCTTCTAGAACTCCTCAAAATGGAAAAGAAATATATGACTTGCTAAGGTCTATTTGATATTCCAAAAGAAATATATTTTATTAAAGTTGAAATACACACCAAGCACCAACATGGAAGCTAAAGTTCTATTACTATGCAAAAAGGGCAGCCCTATCTAACTTGTAGTCATTGACCTTACCAGGACTCTTCTCACACCAAAATTCTTTGACTTGGGAAAGTTTTCACAAATATTGCAGCTTTTAATCCTAGATAAAAAATACTCCTGGAAATTCCAGATTTTTTTAAATATATAAAGATGGACTGTGGTGATTCCAAGACAGCCATTTGGCAGAGTCTGAATCCATCAATAGAGCACCTGGCAGATATGCTACATGAATCTGCTTATCATGGTAAAAATATCGGTGAGGCAACTCCTGTCAAGAAACACGCTGGATGCTGTTGCTCATGCCTGTAATCTCAAAACTTTGGGAGGCCCAGGTGGGAAGATTACTTGAGGCCAGGGGTTTGAGACCAGCCTGGGCAAAATGATGAGACACTCCCCGCCTTCCCCCTCTGTCTCTACCAAAAATTAACCAGGCACTTGGCAGTGCGCCTGTAGTCCCAGCTTCTCGGGAGGCTGACATAGGAGGATGACTTGAGCCCAGGAGTTTGAGGCTACAGTGAGTTATGATCACACCACTGCACTCCAGCCTGGGTGACAGATCAAGACCCTTTATTCTAAAAAATAATTTTTAAAAATTAAAAATATAAAATTAAAAAAATTTTTAAAACCCACAAAAGGTGGTTGAATTTTACCTTCTCTGTAACTACTACAATTCTTATAAAACTGTATTAAGTGCACAAAGGCTTCAAGCCATATTCTCAGGATCCTTTCAAAAATCGATCAATGAATTTTATGCAATGTTCCAAGTCACAAGGATGTAAATCTGTTTCAGTAGTTGTTTGTATATTGTCTAGATGAAAGTTTTTCCAATCAAAAAGTTTTTTGGACTTCAGGATCAAGTGACAATTGCTTTGCATCATTGAGTGAAGTGGCGCTGGGCTAGCGGGCAGGCTGGGCTGTGACTCCCGGCCTGACCATGAGCACCAAGTGGAGGGCGAAATTATAGGAAAATGAGTCACATGAAGATGAGAGTTATTTCTTTACTTTGAAATGAAGTATTTGTGGCATTTTGACACAGAACACAGAGGCATATCTTAAAGATTACATTATCAATGTTTCACAGGAAATTGTGGGTCTAATGTGAAAAGCGCATGACTTAAGCTCAGAGATATAAAGAACTGGAAAAAGCATTGCTCCCACCTTTACAAGAAAAAAAGCTACACAAGCTGCAAATTAATGGCTGTTCTTGAACTCCTCTGAGAACTGAGGTAAAAATGCAAATAACAAACCTAAAATTTGGAGGGAGACAGGTGCCTGCAGAGGCAAATAGGACCCAAGCCTTTGCTTACATGGTGGCCCTATAACCCTTTAAGATTAAACTAGAAATTGTTAATTAATTGATAATGGCAAGTGTGGGTGAGCATGAATGTGAAGCCCTTGGGGGCAACAGACTTAGATGATTCATACTTTTATATGTTTTACTTCTAAGGAACCCCCAACAGGCATATTTAGGAAAGATGAGGAGAAGAATCCTGATAAGCTCCCAGGTTGCTGGCTGGGGAAGGGGAACAGAAGCTACTGTTAAAACTCTTCCCAGACCCATCTCTCCTACATCTCCTACCTCCCTTATGAAACAAAGGCCTCAATCTGCCCCAAGATGGGCAAAACCTACAGACTGAGGGCAATAGTGGAGACCTACTGTAGCTAGAGGAAGGAAACTCAGGCTCAACCAGTGGCATAATTGGAATACAAGAAAAAGAAGTAAGAGAGAAAGGAAAAGAAGCAATATGTGAAGCAATAATGATTGAAAAAAATTCCCAAAATTAATGTCAGACACCAAACTACAGATCCCGGAAGTTCAGAGAACACTAAGCAGAACAAAGGCTAAAACAAACAAACAAAACTACACCTAGGTATATCATGTTTATAAAGGAAAAAACCCTTTTTTTTCTCTACTCTCACACTCAACACAGAACATTTCTGTGGCCAGATGAGCAAGAGTTTTTCTCCAAACACCAAGTAATTCTCTAGAGGACACCAACTGAGTGTTTTATAATTCAATTCAATTCTGACACTATCTACCTGGAGTTAGAATTGGATGTCATGGGTCTTAAGGTTCCAGTCCCACAAGACTGCCTCCAACTTCAGATATCAAACACAAATATAGTAAGATTGTCACCTTAACTTCTGAGCAACCAGTTATACAATTGGTTTCCCACTACCCTCTTCATTGGGTTTAATTTGCTAGGATAACTCACGGAACTCAGGGAAACACCTTACTTATGTTTACCCATTTATTATAAAGGATAATAACAAACATACAGATGGAAGAGATGAATATGGCATGTACATGGGAAGGGTCACAGAGCTTCCATGCCCTCTCCAGGCACTTCACATGTTTAGCATCACGAAGCTCTCCAAACCCTGTCCTTTTGAGTTTTTATGAAGGACTCATTATGTAGGCATGATTGATTACATCATTGGCTACTGGTGATCAACTAAACCCTCGGTCCCTCTCCCCCTGAGGTGGGGAAGAGGGCTAAAGGTCCCAACCCTCTAATCCCGTGTTTAGTTCCCCTGGCAACCAGCCCCCATCCTGAGGCCATCCAGGAGCTCACCTAGAGTGCCTCATTGGAACAAAAGATGCTTCTATAACCCAGAAAATTCCAAGGGATTTGGGTGCTATATGTCAGAAGCTCCTATCACTCAGGAAATTACAGAGGTCTTAGGAACTCTGTGTCAGGAATCCAGGTCAAAGACCAAATATTAGCTAACAAATTGGGAGCAGAGACTAAACATATATTTCTTACTATATCACAATATTCAAACTTTATAGAAACAAAGATAAAGAAAAAATTTTGAAAGAAGCCTCAAGGGGGAAAATACCTATAGAGGAGAAAAGATAAGAATTACACTTAACTTCTCAAAAATCATGCAAGCAAGAGGAGAGTGGAGTGAAGTATTTAAAGTGTTGATAAAAAAAAAGTACCATCCACCTAGAATTTTATACCGTGTAAAGTTATTTTTCAAAAGTGAAAAAGAAAAGATTTTCTGAGACAAAAACTGAGGCAATTTGTTACCAGTAGACCTGCCTTGCAGGAAATATTAAAATAAATTCTTCAAAGAGAAGGAAAGAATACTGGTCAGAAACTTGGATCTACATGAAGAAAGGATGAGCATCAGAAAATGAGTAAGCAAAAGTAAAATAAAAACTTTTATTTTTTATTCTTAATTGATCTAACAACAGTTTGTTCAAATAATAATAGTAATAATATATTCAACTATGTACGTTTATGTATAAGTGAAATGAATGATGCAAGGATGAGAGGGAGAAGTTAGGAATACTTTGTTATATATATATATGTGTATATATAAATGTTTGAAAGTTTTTAATATATTTGGATTTGCTGTAAATGTGTATTGAAAACTCTAGGGCAACTACCAAAAAAAAAGTAAATAAAGAAGCCTGATTGATATTCTAAGAAAGGATAGAAAATGGAATCATAAAACGCTCAATTAAAACCATAAAAGGTTAAAACAACAATGAGATACCATGACATACCTGTTAGAATGGCCAAAATGGAGACAACTGCTAACATCAAATACTGGCAAAGATGTGAAGCAACAGGAACTCTAATTTATTGCTGTTAGGAATGCAAAATTGTACAGCCACTTTGGAAGACACTCTGGCAATTTCTTATAAAACTAAGCATATTCTTACCATATGATCCAGCAATTCACACTCCTTGGTATCCACTCAAAACTTATGTCCATACAAAAACCTACACACAGATGTTCATAGAAGTTTTATTCATAATTTCCAAAACTTGGAAGCAAATGGCATGTCCATAAGTAGATGAATGGATAAACTGTGGTGCAACTAGATAATGGAATATTATTCAGTGCTAAAAAAATGAGATATCAAGCCATGAAGAGACATGGAGAAAGCTTAAATGCATATTACTAGGTGAAAGAAGCCAATGAAAATACTGTATGATTCCAACTACATGACATTCTGGAAAGGGCAAAACCATGAAGATAGTAAAAAGATCAGTGCTTGCCAGGGGTTAGGGGGAGGAGAAGGGATAAATAGGTGGAGCACAGAGGATTTTTAGGGTGGTGAAACTATTCTTTATGATTCTATAATGGCAGATACATGTCATTACACATTTGTTAAAGTGCATAGAATGTTACAACACTAAGAATGAACACCAATATAATCTATGGACTTTGGGTGATAATGACGCATTGATGAAGGTTCATTGATTGTAACAAATGTACCACTCTGGTGGGGGACATTGATAATGTGAGAGGTTGTATGTAGGTGGGGACAGGGAGTATGTGGGGACAGGAGATATGTGAGAAATCTCTGTGCCTTCTTCTAAAAATTGCTGTGAACCTGAAACTACTATAAAAAAGAAAGTTTACTAATTTTTACGAATGTGACTATTATTGCTCTATAATAAGCACATGAGTGAGAGAAATAAATCATCTATGTGGAAAGCATGCTATCTGCTTTCTCTTTCAACATACATTCCCCATAAGTCTTTCCAGTTGATCCTTAACTGGAAAAAGAAACTCCAGATAATTTCCTTGGCTGACATTATACTATACTAGTATGGTCTTGTGTTGATACTGAAAGGAGAAGAGAAGAGAAAAAAAAGGTTAGAAAGAATGGGAAGTTCAGTTGTTTAAAGCTCAATTTTCATGTTGGCTGTCTCTAGTATGACAGCCTTGGAGGACATGGATAAAATTAAGCAGGAATTATTTTTAGAGAAAGTAAATTTTTAGAGAAAGGAGAGAGATGAGGGCCACACTGGAGACTCCCAGTTGGCAGAGGCTGTTCTCCAATCTTTCAAACAGCATTCACTACTAAATAATTTCCTCATTAGGCAACCAGTGAATTGTGTTGTGAAACAAAGTGAGACCCTTTGTTAGACAAGCTATTCTGTCACTGTAAGAAAAAATCAAATTCTACTAATAGAGCCATTCGAAGAGTGAGTAACATTAATTCAATGAATTCTTAGGCTCCAATGCAACTTGGATGGTGAGGTCACTTTTCTTTGATGAACCAGCTGCATTCTTATTTAATCACTTGCTCATTTCGAGCCAATTAGGAGATATCAACACTTAAGAACATCTACAACCAAGCAAAAGTTTTGCCAGAACTCTGGAGGCCAGAGAAAAGTTATTATTGTGCTCTTTTGTATGATCTTAAAAGGTAGTTAGTATCTACCTTTGAAGAGCAAATGCAATCCAAAATCTGAAAAACCTGAGTGCAAACTCCAAAGAATGAGAGCATTTTGCATGAAATTGGAAGAGGCAAAAATAGTGGAAAATATCTGAAGATCAATCGCTGAAAGATGATCACCTGAGAGGGGGGAAGGAGCGTTTTTGACCCATTTCTTCCCACAATTCATTGAGAGGCAGACCTTTTTTTTTTTTTTTTTTTTTTTTTTGATAGAGTCTTGCTCTGTTGCCAGGGCTAGAGTGCCTGGCATCAGCCTAGCTCGCAGCAACCTCTAACTCCTGGGCTCAAGCAATCTTTCTGCTTCAGCCTCCCGAGTAGCTGGTACTACAGGCATGTGCCACTATGCCCCGCTAATTTTTTCTATATATATTTTTAGTTGTCCAGCTAATTTCTTTCTATATTTTTTTAGTAGAGACGGGGTCTCGCTCTTGCTCAGGCTGAGCTCGAACTCCTGCGCTCAAACGATCCGCCCGCCTCGGCCTCCCAGAGTGCTAGGATTACAGGCGTGACCCACCGCGCCCGGCCTAGGATCCAGATCTTAACACAAGAAAATGTTGGAACCGCTGTCTAGTCACCATCCTTTCCACTACCCTCACCCCTACGGCTTTGAATACTTAGGGCGAATTCGAACAGCTTTCCTGGGATCTCATACCATAGACTTATAACTGCAGAAATGCAAGTGAACATTCCAGCAGGGACAAGAATGGCGTTAATGGTGTCACCAACCGCCGACATTCGTCAGTTCGTCAGTTATCCTTCTTGACTTTTTCTCCATATGTCTGGAGACACATAATTCTCTAGGAAAGGGTGGACAGGACTTGGTCCCGGATTCCCTCAAGGCTGCAAACAGGGGCAGCTGATTTAGATGGGGGAGGAGATTGTGACCAGGGGAACGGCCTCGGGATAGCGCGTTGGGCTAATTATTATGCAAACACTACTTTCCCCATCTGAGAGAACCGAAGCCCAGAGTAACGTCCTTCGAAAGCCACCAAAGGAGCCGGGAGAGGCCCTCACGTACGCACTGAGCAGATTTGGTTTCACAGCTTTTGGATTGGTATTTGGCGAATTGGGTCCTAGGAGTGGCTTCTGATCACCATGACGCTCCGTTCCGCTTTTATTCTTTTGACACCGTGAGTTTCACCCGTCTCCGTCTCCCCAGCCTCAAACCAACCACTCAGATCCGACTGTGTCTTCCTTGAGCTTTGGGGAAAAAATATTTTTAAATTCTCGCGTCTGAAATATTGCATGGGCCGTGGAGACAGATGGCCCGGGTAAAACCCTCAGATGGGCTACTCTGCCATGCGGCCTTAGGCACGCAGAAAAATAAGAGCACTCACCTCGTAAGTGTGGTTCTGGATTTCCACGAATTAATCCATGTAAAGCGCTTGGGAGAGCACTCAGCAGAGTCCACGCTGTGTAGGTATTTGCCAGCATTATTATTGCTCAGCTATAAGGGCTTTTTGAAGACAGAAGTCAGAAATTATGTAAATCTACAGAGAGGTCCCTCCTCACCACCCTCACCCCTGCCCTGCCCTGCCCCTGCCAGACCTCGTGTAGCATGTCAGGTTTAGTGGCATCGCCACCAACTGACGCTCCTCCACCTCAATGCCACAGGTAGAGCGTGGGGGCTTTGCGAACAGGAGCCTTCCTGGGCTGGTGGTATAAGCTTGGGGCCTTCAGGCCAGCGAGCACTTCCCGCAGAGCTTTGAACTCTAGGAATTGTGATGTTTTTCAATTTTGTAGTCTTATCTTATCTTTTTTTTAGGTTGTCGATAAGGAATTTCTGGCAAATAGAATATTAAGCCTCCCCCTCAGCTTTTCTTGTCAGCATAGTTATATATGTATTTGCTTATCTACTGATATTCTCTCTGACCATTTTATTAATTCCTCCTGTGCAGGGACAACATCTGTCATACTCATGCAATGAAACAAAGTTAAACATTATATAACTTTTTTATTATGGAAATTTTAAACACAAAAAGTAGGAAAAATGACATAACGAAGCCTTATATATCCATCACTCAACTGCAAGAATTAGCACTATTTTGCCAATCTTGATTTTATATACATGTAACCTTTTTTCTCCTGTATTTTAAAGCAACATCCAGGCATCATATCATTTTATCATTTATAAAGACTTCAATATGTAGGAGAAATAGGATTTTTAAGCACTGTATATGTACTGCTTATTTAGTGGGAATGTCTAATAAGAAAAATGGCTTCTTCTGATTTGTTTTATCTTATTTTGACAAGTATGTTAATTTTCTCAGGATAAACTTAAAGGACCAGGTGAAATACTTCATTGCACAAAATTAGTAGGGCAGAATTTTGCTTATATTCAGCAAGAATATTTTCCTTCTAAGGACCAATGTTAAGTGCTGTTCTTATCCCTATTCGAAATTAATCAGCAATATTGTTCAAGAACAGAGTCACCTAAATATTCATATTCATGACAATGTGTGGTATTTCCCTCATTTCTCTCCTTTACTTGAATGCCTTGTCAGAGGTTGTCAGAGCTGGAAGAAACATTAGGGGTTACTCAATTCGGCTTCCCAAGCGGGGGTTGATCTTAGCGATGTGGCTTAGAAAGAGCCACAACTAGGATCCTGCATTGTGGTTCCTGCGTCGAGGACCACGGGCCATTCCTGGTGCTGGTGGTAGCCAGGCTGAGTCAAACTTGCGCTACTACACAAGCGACTTCCTTTCTCTCGCGGTACTGACCAAAGCCAGAGGAGCCCCATCAGGGCGCTTGCGCTTCTCTACTTTTTAAAAAAACCACGTTCCCACCTGTTGCTGAGTTATCATAGACTGATCAATTCCAAGCCCTAGAGCAAGTAGCAAAAGAGAAAGGAAGTCGTCTCCTGGCTCTCGGGCATATTACAAACACAGATGAAAAGGAATCGCAGAGCCAGGTTTCTGGCACCTCTCAGAAAACAGGAACCCCAGAAGTTTAGCTCGGGAGGCGGGGAAATCGAACCCTCAATGCAGAATACAACGGTGAAAGGAAGGGCCGAGTGAAGGTGGGAGAGTGTGTGTTTAGGGGCACGCAGGGCGGTGGGCTGGAGCACGGTCAGCAAGACAGGATTGACTCACTTCTAACAAGGTGTGCCAGGCACTGGTTCAACCTGTTAGCAGGTATTTGCCAAGTAACTTCACCACTCTAAGTGTCGTCCGTCATTTTTGTTGTGGTTGTGAAATGTACATTAATTAAGACACCTGACTCTATGAGGATTAAGCCTGGAAAAAACGATTTGATTGTGCTGCCAGAAAAACGTCTGGGAGCACTACACGAGGGAAGACATCCAAGACACCAGGTCCCCATGTGACGAGGTGGCCGAGTGGTTAAGGCGATGGACTGCTAATCCATTGTGCTCTGCACGCGTGGGTTCGAATCCCATCCTCGTCGGTTGCTCTTTTGTTCCAAGAGTCCCGAATAATGCGTAAGCACTTTATTTGGTGAGTTAATTCCTTACTCATCAGCCATTTGAGCAATTCCCTCTAATGTTTCCTGTTTTCTGCTTTCTCAGTAGAACTTACAGTGGCTGTGAATTTAATTTGTTAGTTTATTTGATTTATGTTTCATTCCCACACCAAATTTTCTTTCCCTCACAAGTTTTGCTTAGCAGAATTCCCCATTGAGGAAACAATTGAAAATTCATTTGAAGGCCATAGATAAAATTTTTAAAAATTGGTAAAATCATATAGAGTTATATACACAAAATTACGCATACTGAATTTTATGGATTAAGGCATTTGCAGGCTAATTTTAGCTCTACTGCAATTTTCATCTGTTATCTTAATGCTAACTTTAAGAGCAACCCTTGTTGTCCAATTATGTCTGTCTTTGACAAGGAGGAGAGAGTGTGTCTTTAGGTAGAGATATGATGGAACTTAAAAGGCCACTCCCAAGCTAGGCGTGGTGGCTCATGCCTGTAATCCTAGCACCCTGGGAGGCCAAGGCAGGAGGATTGTTTGAGGCCAGGATGTTTGAGACCAGCTCTGAGCAAGAGTGAGACCCCGTTTCTACAAAAAAAAAAAAAAGAAAAAGAAAAAAGAAAGTTACCCACCCCCATAGTTCCAGCTACTCAGGAGGATCTCTTGATTCCTTGAGCACAGGAGTTTGAGGAGTTTGAGGTTGCAGTGAGCTGTGATGATGCCACTGCACTCTAGCCGAGCAGACAGAGACCCTGTCTCAATAAAAAGAAAAAAGAAAGAAAGAAAGAAAAAAAAAGGAAGTACATTCCATAGAACATATCCAGTTAGGGCTAAGGATAATGATTTCTTCCTGAAAAAGGCAAAGAAGAATGTCTTTATTGTGCAGTTTCTATTTGTGACTCCCATCTTGCATTTATTTTATTATTTCTACTTTTTTTTTTTTTTTTTTTTTTTGGTTGAGACAGAGTCTCACTCTGTTGCCCAGGCTAGAGTGAGTGCCGTGGCGTCAGCCTAGCTCACAGCAACCTCAAACTCCTGGGCTTAAGCGATCCTACTGCCTCAGCCTCCCAAGTAGCTGGGACTACAGGCATGTGCCACCATGCCCGGCTAATTTTTTGTATATATATATATTTTAGTTGTCCATATAATTTCTTTCTATTTTTAGTAGAGACGGGGTCTCACTCTTGCTCAGGCTGATCTCGAACTCCTGACCTCGAGCGATCCACCCGCCTCGGCCTCCCAGAGTGCTAGGATTACAGGTGTGAGCCACCGCACCCGGCCTATTTCTACTTTTTGATAAGTACTGCATTCATATGATTCAAAAAGTATAAAAAGCCCTATAGCAAAGTCTTGTCACCAATTACCCTTCCTACCAGTAGGGCACTGTTATTAGCTCTGATATATCCTTCTAGAAACAGAGTATGCATATATAAGAATATTAAACTCCCCAAGATAAATTAAGTGAAAAAGAGCATGGTGCGTGCAAGACAATATGTATAGAAGCTACTTGTGGAAAGAGGTAAATATATCTATATCCGAATATATACGTAACTGTATATACCATTATACATGTGTATGTCTATATTTGTAACATAATATCTAGGAGTAGATACACTGTGTCCTAGGGCATGTTCATTTATAAGATATTGCCACATTTCTTCCATAGAACTTGTGTTGATTTACACTTCTAAGCAACAAAGTGGAAAAGAGATCAGACCTTATAAGAGTGATTATTATGTCAACTAGCATTGTCACAGATCATCTAAATGAAAGCACAAGCACCCATGATGAGAAGGCAATGATTGGGTATCCTGGGTTCTCATAAACATGATAGCCTTGGTTTATTACACATTTTTCTGGGTACCCACTGGCAGTTTTATAAAGTGGGCTGAATAAATATTCAAGATTTAATACATTTTTAGGGATTAGTGATATTGAGCCTTGTGTGTGATTTAAATGTAGAATTCATTTGATTTCTTTATGTGAATGAGAATGAAAAATGTCTAAATCAGAGGTCTGAAATCAGATCACTAGATTCAAGCATTAGCTCTTATACATCAGATGAGTTTACTCTAGTTTCGTGCTTCTCAAAAATGTGGTCCCAGGAGCAATAACGTCATGATCACATGGAAATGTATTAGAAATACAAACTCTAGGGCTAGGGCCAATAATTTGTGCTTTAACAAGCTCTCCACGTGCCCCTGATTCATGCTAAAGTTTGAAACTACTGCTCTAGTTTTGCTTTGTTTTGTCTTCCCCACCCCCTTCTAAACCATGGTTAATCTAGATTTTTGCCGGTTTGGTAAAACCTTCTCTCCACCGGAACCCACCCTTCTCCCATCATTCCAACATCAACCAGAGTCTGTCCTGAACATTCCAGGACATGCCAGAAACAGTCGCTTTAACCCCTATTCTGCCTGTGTCCGCAGAGCGGCAATGTGGTATTAAAGACACCAGCCAAAGACCAGGAAGAACAAACCTGTAGTTTGACAACATTAGATTTATTGAAAGGGTGAAATAACAGGATACTCTACAGTACATGGGACATGCAGATCAACAAGAGGGAGAAGAGAAGCGTCTTTTTTTCTACAGTTTGGGTTCCAATTGAAGGATTCTGAGGAGGCTGTAGAGGAAGTTGTCATTGGGTCTGGATTGGTTGCTGTTTCTGAGGCGGGATTAGGAGTAGCGAGGATCACCTAGCGATTGGGCACTGTCCAGAGGAGAGGGTGTCCCCAGTAATAGATAGGTGTAGTGAAGCGAGTCTGAGGACGGATAAGAAGGCAGTAGTCACGGAAAAGGGAGGGCCATTGTGACATTTTAGGGCCTCTGCATTGTCTTGCGGAAAACAGTTTTTCCCCGTGTGTTTCCTGTTAATTTTGCAGATAGCAAAGTAGTGGGTTTTGGTTTTGTTTCTGTTTTCTTTTTCAGTTGGAGCAGATTTCCTTTCTTTCCGTCTAGACAGGTTTTTACTTTTTCAGTGAACATTTCCTGTTCGGGTCGGGAACTATGGTCTGACTCTTACTCCGGACACACGCCCCCCAGCGAAGAAATCTCTCCCCCAGCCCGAGGTCCGCGGTAGGATTGCCAGATAAGATACAGAACGCTCAGTTAAATTTAATTTTAGATAAAAAGGAACATAATTTTATGTACAAATCTAGCAACCCTAGTTGGTGGTTCCGCGCGTCCGTGAGTGGGCTTCAGGGCAAAGCGGACCGCGGGGAGAGCTACCTTGCTCCGAAGACTCTGAAGCCAGCAGATGAAGCCAGTCTCGTCTAAGAAAAGGTTACTATTCTGCCCTTTCCATCCGGCTCCCGAGAAATTTGTAAACTTCCTAAGGGCAATGTCTGCTTCTGAGTTCTCCATGGCTCAGCCTCATTTGAGTCACAGAAAAGAGGTATTAAATTACAACTTGAGAACTTCTTCCTCTCGAAATATAACTCTCTCACTCCTTGGAGCTAAATATATTTTTAAGCTGCAAAAGAGTTTTACTTAGAAAAGTGGAGAAATGGACAGTTACTGGAAAGGTAAAAGCAAAACTAGACCTCCAGATTCAGTCTGGACTTGAATTCGTATCTCCAGATTCAAAGTCACTGATACAAATCCTTACCCTACACAGCAGTTGCCTTGCAATGCGTGGTGTGGTGAAATGAATTGACTGTTTCTGAAGAATTTCTGGAGAAAAAAATTCTTATGCTGTCTGTTACCAAGCTGTACTGTGGCATCAGTTCACGAGGCTAAGACGCAGGTTTGGGCCAAGACAAGGAAAACTGGAGCGCAGGGACCTGTTGGAGAAGAGGCAGTAGACCAAATGAACTGGGAGTCAGCTGTAAAGTCGCTGTCCCACGCTTCTAGTGGGAGAGCAAACTGGGGCATCCTTTATCACACTGTAAAAGTAAATATCAGATTTGAAAAATAGACTTAGTGGGGATGGTGGCACGAACCTATAATCCCAGCTACTCGGAGCCTCAGGCAGGAGGATCACTTGAGCCCAGGAGTTGGAAGCTGCAGTGAGCTAAGACCCAAGATCTTGCCACTGCACTCCACCTTGGGCGACAGAGCAAGATCTCATCTCTAAAAAACAAACAAACAAACAAACAAACAAAACCTCACTGCCAAAGTGGTTCAGTGAAACCTCTAAAGGAGAAAGGAATCTTTTCCTTTTCAACAAATGATGGTATAACAATTAGACAGCGGCCACATGCAAAAAAGGATGAATCTTCATCCTTACCTCACACTACATACAAAAATTAATTCACAATGGCTAATAAATAAATAAATGCCAAAACTAGGACCTAAACTTTTAAATTTCTAAAAGAAAATTTCAAAGAAAATCCTTATGACTTTGAGTTAGGCAAGGATTTTAAAAATAGGACACAAAAACATAAGCCATAAAAGAAAAATTGATGTATGTGACTTTATCAAAATGTAAAAATTTTGTTCTTTGAAAAGCACCACTAATATAAATGAAGGAACAAGCTTTAAATTCAGCGAAAATAAATGTAAAGATCTCTTACAACTCAGCAATAGGAAAACAATCCCATCCTACCCATAAAAATGGGGGAAAGATTTGAATTTACACTTCAACAAAGATGATAGGCAGACAGCAAATAAACACATAAAAAATCTCAGTATCATTAGCCATCAGGAAATTTTAAATTAAAACCACAATAAAATGCCACTACACACCTACTAGAATGGCAAAACATAAAAATTTAAAACCTGACAGTAAAAGTGTTGATGAGGATTTGGAGCAATTGGAACTCTTAGACATTGTCAGTGGGAATGCAAAACTGATACAGCCACTTGGAAAAGCAGTTTGGAGGTTTCTTATGAAGTTAAACATATATTTACTCTATGACCCGAAAATCCTCCTCCTAGATATTTACTCAAGAAAAATGAAAACATGTCTGCTGGTACATGAATGTTTACAGCAGCTTTATAATTGCCAAAACCTTGAAACGACCTATTGCTATCACCTGGTGGATGGATAAACAAATTGTAGTACATCCATACAGTGGAATATTACTCAGCAATATCAAGAACAAACCACAGATATAACAACATAAGTGAACCTCAAAGGCAGCATGCCAAGTGAAAGAAACTAGAAACCAGACTCAAATGCTTATCCTAGATGAGTCTATCCTAGAATAGTAAAGTAAAAAATCATATTAGGGATTGTCAAGTGCTAGGAGTAGACGGAAAGGTTGACTATAAAGAAGCAAGAAGGAATATTGGGAGGGTGCTGGAAATGTATATTCTGTTTGTAGTGGTCCTTATATGACTATATGTATTGGTGAAAAGTCATCAGACTGTACCTATAAAAAGGTAAATTTTACTGTATGCAAATTTACTTCAATATACCTGACTTTTTAAAAAGTGGATATCATCACTCAGCTATACCACCTCTAAAACTCTATTCTACAGAAATACTTACATAAGTTCAACAAGATATGCACAAGAACATAAAAGAATGTTCAAGGTAGGAGTGTTTGAAATAGAGGGTTAATATTAGATTGGTTAAACAAATTATGGTGCAACAACTTAATTGTACTACCACTTAAGAATAAACTAGACAGATAGTCACTGACATAAAAATTATGCTTCAGGACAACAGCCTATAGCCGTTTCCATTTTTATAAATATAAATCTGGAAGTACACATACAATTATATCTGCATTTTAAAGTAGTTGACGAATACGTGCCAAACTGTTGTTGCAGATTTATGTATGTATGTACTTACGTATCTATTTATGACAGAGTCTCTGTCGCCCCGGATACAGTGCAGTGGTGTCATCATAGCTCACTGCAACCTCAAATTCCTGGGCTCAAGCGATCCCCCTGCCTTAGCCTCCCGAGTAGCTGGGACTACAGGCGCGCACCCACCACGCCCAGGTAATTTTTCTGTTTCTGTAGAGACCCGGGTCTCATTCTTGTTCAGGCTGGTCTCAAACTCCTGGCCTCGAGCGATCCTCCCGCCTCTGCCTCACAGAGTGCTAGGATTACAGGTGTGAGCCACCGCGCCCGGCCCCCATTTTTTAAAAAATTGAATTAGGGTGCAAGAACTTTTCGATTATTACTGAATTTCCTTTTGCAATGTCTGAAGGCAGTGGAGAAGCATATCAGCTTTTATCACTTAAAAAGATCTGTATAAGACAATTAGTGGTCACTTATATAGGACTCAGGTGTTAGATTAATATTCCGTGCTGACCTCCTACAGCGCTGAACTAGGCGGTGACGGTAGCGAGAAGACTATGGAAGAAATAAAAGGTAGACTTCCCAACTGCAAAGGATTTGTCGTCCTTTCTGGCTGGCGGAGATGGGAGGGGACACCATAAAGCACAAGGGGGCGTGTTACTGGTGGCTGGGCAAAGGAATGGGGAGTCCCCATCTTGGTCAGCGGGTTTTCAAACATCTGGGCAGCTCTTCAAGGATCTAAGGAAAAACTCAAAATTCATGAATTCGAGGATTCTCTGACAACACTCCGGGAACCTCAACCCAGGACGCTAAAAGGGGGTCGGAGATGGAATCTCAGAGCAAAGAGCTGTGGGGGCGCTGACCTCCGATGTTCGCCAGACGAGTTCCCAAGTCCTTGGCTGAAAATGTTTTGAATCA
The DNA here is from genome assembly GCF_041146395.1 of Eulemur rufifrons. NCBI lineage: Eukaryota > Metazoa > Chordata > Mammalia > Primates > Lemuridae > Eulemur > Eulemur rufifrons. The sequence continues at coordinate 46,972,903 of NC_091000.1, read as the reverse complement.
GAAAGACAAAAAGTTAGCAATCAGCGGAGTCCAAAGCAGGAAAAATGACAGCGTGAGGAAGAAGATCTATTTAATAAACTCTCCTCAGGCACCTCTCACGCGTTGCGCGCTCTCAACCCGACGCTGGTGAGCGGAGGGAGCGCAGGGGGGACAATCCTGGCGGCCCCCGCGGCGGGTCCTGCGCTCCCACACCCCTGGCGGAATGCTGCGGCCCGGGCCTTTCGCTTTCAGAGTCTCATTCTTTTTGCTCCAGGTCCGCTTCCTTGTTTTTCATCCTTCTGCACTTCAGTTCCCGCAAACTTTAAATATCTTGGCTGAAAGAGCGCGCGCTGCTGCGTGAATTAGGTGGAAGTTGTGTGCTTACCCCCTCCGCTCAAGTTTCTATTCTGAGTTTGGCTTTTCTCTCCGCTAATCTTTCTGCTTTTCCCTCAGGAGATAGATCCTGTAAAGGTTCTTCGTCGCTGGTCACAGAGCCAGCGGTAGCAGCAATGTTTGTAAACGCCTGCAGATAAAATTCAAAGATATTATTTTGTTCAACGCTATACAAAATAATTTAAAAACCTGGTTGCAACGTATATATTTCTTGAAAATATACCAAAACGACCTTAGAAGAAATAGAAAACCAAACATACTAATTACAACAGGAGATGTAACAGTTGTCAACAAACCACCCCCCCAAAAATTATCAGACACGACAGTTTCATAGGTAAATTTTAATAAGCCATTATAGAACGGATAATTCCAATTAAAACTGTTCCAGAATATAAAGAAGGAAATCGTCTAGTTTTTTTTTCTAAAACAATCCTAACATTAATCTTGAAATCCAAAATTGATTACCAATAAGAAAACCACATATTCTTGTCCTTACTTATGGTAAATCCTAAATAAAATGGAAGCAAACAGAATCCAGCAACACATTAAAGGAATAAATATTCACCATGACAAAACAGATATGAGCATAATTATTCAAAAGAAAATTAAGAAATCTTTAGGTCAAGCGTGGTGGCTCACGCCTGTAATCCTAGCACTCTGGGAGGCTGAGGCTGGCGTGATCCCTTGAGCTCAGGAGTTTGAGATCAACCTGAGCAAGAGCGAGAACCTGTCTCTCTCTTTTTTTTTTTTTTTTTTTTTTTTTTTTTTGAGACAGAGTCTCACTCTGTTGCCCGGGCTAGAGTGAGTGCCGTGGCGTCAGTCTAGCTCACAGCAACCTCAAACTCCTGGGCTTAAGCGATCCTACTGCCTCAGCCTCCCAAGTAGCTGGGACTACAGGCATGTGCCACCATGCCCGGCTAATTTTTTGTATATATATATTTTAGTTGTCCATATAATTTCTTTCTATTTTTAGTAGAGACGGGGTCTCACTCTTGCTCAGGCTGGTCTCGAACTCCTGACCTCGAGCGATCCACCCGCCTCGGCCTCCCAGAGTGCTAGGATTACAGGCGTGAGCCACCGCGCCCTGCCGAGAACCTGTCTCTTAAAAAAACAACAACAACAAAAAAAAAAAACAAATCTTTAAATATAATTAATTAAATCTTTAAACATAATTAAACATAAAGAATTATCTTTAAACGTAATTCACCAAATGAGCATACCTAGGGAGAAAAAGCATATAAGGATTTAAATACATGTAGAAATGACATTTGATTAAATTAATATTTATTTTTGTAAAGATTTTTAAAACTTTTAATAAAAAAGAATAGATAGTTCCTTACTTAACATTAGAAAACATATCTCATTTACATCAATTGCTTCATCCTGCTTTTCAGAGAAAACATTATATGCGTTGCCTTTGAAGTTAGCAACATGTTAAAAAGATGTTCACTGTCATTGCTATTATTTTGTAGTGTTCTGGAGGAATTGGAATTACTTAAATAAATAAATAAATTTGGAATAAAGAGTTAAAATCATCATTATATTAGAATATGAAGATATACTAGAATTTACTTATAAAATTAAATATATTTATACAAATATATAAGAGAAATCAATTGCCTTTCTACACACACACATACAATAGAAGAAAAGACCCCATTTACAACAGCAACAAAAGAGATAAAACATTGAGAAATAAATTTAAAAGGAAATTACAAGATCGATATAAAGAACACTTTAAAAATTTTAACCCAAGATATGGAGAGGCATATCAATTTTCTGTACAAGTTAGTCTACATATTTAATATAATGCCAATAAAAATTAAAACAATTTTATTTTCAAACTGGATTACATGCTTCTAAAGTTTATGTGAAAAATAAACAAGCATTAATAGCCAGGAAAGAATATGTGGAAGATATATGCCTTCCAGGTATTCAAACATATTAAAGCTACAATGAATAAAACATTGTAGTACAAAAAGGACAGAAAATCCAGAATTAGGCACAAATATTTAAGCATTGGATGAAGATACATATCAAACCAATGAAGAAAAATGGATTATTCAATAAATGGTATTGGGACATCTAGATATCTGAAAAAAATAGAGTGTAATCTACCCCTCACATCTTACAACCCGATTAATTTCCAAGTGGTTCAAAACTTAAATAGGAAAAAAACCCATATAAGAACTGGAAGAAACCATGTGAGAATTTTCTTTTATAGTCTTGGCACAAGAGACACCTTAGCATTTCTTAGTGTCACACAAAACCCAGAAGACATAAAAGATTAGTAAATTTAACTATGTAACAATTAAAAATTTCTGTATAACAAAACCACCACAAAGTTAAATAGAAAAGTTCTAAATTATCACAAAGGGCTAATTTTCCTAATGTATGATGATGATACAAGTCAACAAGAGAAAGACCATCACAAATAGGAAAAATGGAAAGGACATGAACAGAAAATTCACAGAAAGAAAATGTGCATGAATATTAATTTATTCAACCTCATTCATATTTAAAGAACTATTAATTAATGTTACAATATATAGCACTTTTTAACCCATCAGATTGTCAAAGAACAAAAACTTTGGTGAAGGTGGGAGAGGAAATCACTTTCAGATATTCTTAGAGAGTTGTAAAGTTTTATAACTACTTTGGAGGACAATTGAGCAGTGTATATACATTTTACAAATGCAATATTCTTTTACTCAGAAATTCTACTTCTAGGAATTTATTCTACAAACATTCACACATGTATAAAATGATGTATGTATAAAACTGGCTACATAATGGAATATTAGGCAGCTGTCAAAATAAAGATGTAGCTTCATGTGTATGGTTATAGGAAAGATGCCAAAATTTATCATTAAATGAAACAATCAAAACAGAGAACACTATACATAATTTTCAACTATTTGTGTAAAATACCTGAGCTAAATCATACATAAATATTTGCTTTTATATGCATAAAATATCTTTGAAAGGCTACATAAGAAATCAATAGCTTTGGCTATTTCTAGGAAATGAAATTAGGTGACTAGGTGTAGGAGTAGGATGTAGATCTGTATTTCTAAAGATTTTATTTTGAAAACATTTAAACATGCAAAAAGATAGAGAGACTAGTACATATCCAGGACCCCTTATCTACAGTTCTGAAATCCATAAAATTCTAAATACTAGGGTTTTTTGCAACTGGTGTTTGATAAGAAAAGGGGGAAAAAAAAAAAACAAACCTCTAAGTTCCCCCCACATAAATTTGGCACTGAAACTAATCTGGGAGCAAATCCTGAAAATTCATTATAGTCTTTATTTAACTCACTTAAGGTGACTAATCAAACATTTCACTGCAGAAATATTAAGGTATTTTATGTGCTCTAAAACTCTGCTGGAAGTTACATAATATATAGTTGAGGCACATTATCTTTCTAAAATTAACAAAAACACACACACCCTGAATTTGGAAACACACCTGCTCCCAAAGTTTTATATATAATATAATATGTATACAATACATAATGAACACTAATATATTCATCACCTAGATTTTACAATTTTTTCACATTTTTCCATATTTGCTTCCCTGCCTTTCTCTCTCTGCTAAGGTATTTTAAGTAGATTATAGCCATCATAACATACTATCCTTGAATACTTCAGCACCCATCTCTAAAAAATAAGAACATTTTCCTATAGAACTACAATGTCATTATCATGCCCAACAAAATTTTAAATATAAGAAAGAGATTTTTCAATGTATGCCCTATTGCACCTCTTGTGTTTTAAATCTGTGGCTATATAACTTATTCAGTAGATAATAAAATTTAAAATTAAAAATAAACTGGAGGAGATTTTTAATACTTACAATTGCCAGAAAGCTATGGGATCTGTTCAAGGTACCATTGAGGGATAGGAAAGAAGAATCCACAAGAACCAGTTCAAAGTAGGGATTGGAAAAAACAAATCATTTCATTTTAACGCCCAACTAAGTTAGGGCTGGTGTAAGTAGGGCTCTCAGTAAGTTGGACTGACAGAGCATGGTAGGCAGAGAAAGCCAATAAAAATTTAAAAGAGGTATCCATTGCTTTGAAGAAAAATTTTGTTTGTTCCATCATGGAAAGAGTCAAATGTAATCAATTTGCCATCAGGTGGCTGAATGTTCCCACTGTGATATTACACCATATCTGGGGATTAGGATTGGTTGTGGCTCTTGCAAGTTGGATCCTCAACAATGGTGGCAGCAAGATAGTCTTTGCAAAAGAAAGGCTTTTATGTTTTGTTTTTTGAGCCTCCATCATGGCAGCAATGGTCACTGTGTTCAAGAGTTCCTTGAGATAGCAGAAAAAAAGAGTTGCTGACATCCCTAGAACAGATCATCTTGCCCACCTGTTTACTGAAATCCTCTTATACAAAGGGTTAGTGAAAATATTTGTACGCTTGGCACCCATTCTAAGAGATCTATTCCCATACCAGCCAGTTCCCTCAGTATCTTTGTCACCTATCTCCCAAACACTTTTCTTTCTTTCTTTTTTTTTTTTATATTTTCTTCTTATTTTTTCTTTTTTGAGCTTATGGCATAACCCACAACAGTGTCAGTATCCCAATCTGCCTGCTTCTAGATTCAGATAATCCTCAATCTTTTTATTAATAGTTTGTCTTATAGTCAATATTTCTTCTTGTCTCTGGGCTGGTGTGGCATTTTTAATATTTTCAGTAAGGATTCTCAATTCTAAATTTAAAATAATTTCTCTGTCCCAGGACACTTATCAAAGTACTGCTGTAGGGGAATCTTCCCTTAAACAAACAGGTGGAAACCAATCTCTCTCAGAGCTGTTTAACTACAAGTTAACTGCAAGTGCTGTCCACTTGACTGTAGGTTGGAACCTCCCTGAGGCCTACGTCGACCTACTCAACAAGTATATGTGAACTAGTTAGAGAGCCTAACCAACCAGCAGTGAGAAATTTGAGAAGTTTCATACAAATATGAAAACTGTGTTTGTCGCAGATGGGCATCCAAAATGTAAGAGAATAATATATTTAAACAGTCTATTCAAGTCCAAGACAAGTGGAACATTTACTATCTTTTTTTTTTTTTGTTGAGACAGAGTCTCACTTTGTTGCCCAGGCTAGAGTGAGTGCCATGGCGTCAGCTTAGCTCACAGCAACCTCAGACTCCTCGGCTTAAGCGATCCTACTGCCTCAGCCTCCCGAGTAGCTGGGACTACAGGCATGCGCCACTATGCCCGGCTAATTTTTTCTATATAGATTTTTAGTTGTCCATATAATGTCTTTCTATTTTTTCAGTAGAGACGGCGTCTCGCTCAGGCTGGTCTCGAACTCCTGACCTTGAGCAATCCACCCGCCTCGGCCTCCCAGAGTGCTAGGATTACAGGCGTGAGCCACCGCGCCCGGCCAACATTTACTATCATTTCATAGTTTGGAAAGTTTGTAATGAGGCCTTTGCAAGTGAACATGGTATGTTGGAGAAAGTGATAAGGATTTTGAGCAAATTTTCTTCATGCTGGTGCTCTTAATGATTGCATACGTATTTGGAAGAAATTAAGGTAAAGCATGAAGCTTGGATTTATTTAAGGCCCTTGGAAGGCTGGGCTGAGGAAAACAACTATACATACATCATGGAACCTCCATTAACACATAAGATACTTTCTTACTGTTAAAATAAAGATTCTGTTGAAACAAAACAAAACATAGTTTAAGCTATGCAATATGATCATTCTGGTTGGCATAACAAAATTGGTGAATGACTAACAGTACTTACGCTCTTTTGTAATAAAGCTTATTTAATTGGTTTTGGATTGATTTTGTGTTATTGCAAAAAATCGAGACAGCTTTTATAGCAAAAAATAGGAAGGGAGGAGGGAAGACGGAGGGGAGGAAGGAAGGTAGCGAGGAAGACGTCTATATAAAGGATATGTAGGGGCCTGGACAAATAAATTGTGGTACATGTACTTTATAGGCTGTTATGCAGCCACTTAGACTAACATGACCGGTAACAATGTCTAAGATACATGAAACGAAAACGTTAAAATAAGTGGGGGAGATAAAGCTAAACGTAAAATAGCTTAATGCAGTGTGTGTATCTGAGAGAGAGAGAGAGAGAGGGAGAGAGAGAGAGATCTCAGAATGATAAATACGAATTCCAAGCTAACGGTGATAGTGGCTGCTTCAGGGTGTGGAACTAAAGAGAGACAGGTGGGGTTTCACATTTTACTTTATTAATTTTGGCATTGTCTGAGGTTTTCCTTTTTAACCATGAATAATATATTAATTTTAAAAATGTTTTTAAAATCAGCATTTTCAATAGTTAACGGTCCATGCTTTATCAATGTTTTCCGTTTAAAACCTGCGTGTGGCCGACCCCCACCACGTTATTCTGTGATTCGCTGCTTAAAAAGAACCGGATGCCAGGGTATTGGGGGGCGAACCCCAGGTGAGGGGGGCGCAGGACAGGACACCGAGACACGGAATCCTAGACCGGCCCGGAAGTGCCTCTGCGCTGTCCGCCCGCGGAGGGGCTGGCATCTCTCCACCCTGCCATTGTTCCCGCCGCGCGCTCCTTGCACCGTTGGGGCGGTAGCCCCCTCTCCCTCCTCGTCTGTTCCAGGTCTTGTGAGTCGGCCCCTGAGACCCGGGGTGGTGGTGGAGAGGATGAGGTTGAGAAAAGAGTGTGGAAAGTGAACCTTAGGGGCAGGGAGGTGGGAGCAAGGGCAGGGGGTCGTGGTCTGTGCGGGGACATTGCACGGGAGAGGGTTGTGAGAGGACTTCGAGGCTAAAGGGCCATCACGGTAATAACAAGAGTATTAGGACTCTGGGAAGGAAACCCCCGGGAGAGGAAGTTAAGCACAAATAAGAAGAGACTTTGCAGCCTTCGTCATGGAGAGCCCACATACTCTTCTCACCTTTAGATTCTAAAAGCAAATTAAGCGGCATTGAATGGTTTTCAAGTGCAGAATGTGACAGTTCCCGATTCCCTGTCCTTTAGAAAAGGATTCTCAAACTTTACAATGCATACAGATCACTGAGGAGGAGCATGTTCAAGATGCATATTTTGGGCTTCCTATCTGTCCCTTCCCACCCCTCACCCCCGGATTCACATTCCCTGAAGGTCTACCACAGGGCCTGGAATTCAAGCTGGAATTCAGCTGCTGGGCTGTCCTCCCTGACATTTTGGAGACACACAGGCCTCCTGGGTCTCAGGCACTGCCTGAGTCTGTGCAGAAAACATCTCCCTTGGTCTTTTTTGGATTCTTAGGATTGTCCTCACAAAGAATTTGACTCTGGACAAATTAACTTTCCCTTGTCTCCATTTCTTACCGATTGAAGTAATAATGATTGTAATAAAATCTCAGAAGGTAACTGTGAGGATTAAGTATGGTTTTGTATCTGAAAGCATATTGGAGACAGTTGTGCAGTGTTTACTATTACTCTTAGGAAGTAACAGAGCAAAGAGTCCACCTAAGCTTTCCTATCTGCAAATTTAGTGAAAATAATACCAACCTTAAATGGTTTTTTTTTTTTTTTAAGATTAAGAAAACTCAAGTAACGTCTTGCATAAGTGTTGGTTCATTCATTTAGTTGACAGGAACGTATTTCCATTTATTCTTTCTCTAATTTGACCTTTATTCAGTAAGTCCGAATTTTTTAGCCAGACTTCCCGAGTCGTCTTTGTGGTCTTTAATTCATGGGCTGTTTCCTCTATGAGCTCTTAAGGAATTACTGCTATTTCTTCTCACATAGAGAAACTGAGATTGAAAGAAGATAGAAAATTGACACAAGGTCGTACAATTCGTAAATGTTAGAGCCAGAATAAAACGCAGGTCTGGGTTTTATTGAAAACCTATGCTCTTTGCACATGATGAGCATATATTTTTCCATTATTTCCATCCTTTGGTCACTAAGTCACTTTACTTTCAGTGAAGAGCTTTAGAGTATATGATAGTTTCTTACATTATCAGTTTCTGTCATCAGCTATTACCATTTTTCTTTATAAATAATTATTTTTACTGCTTAGGCAGGAGCCTCGAAGTGTGTGTCTTGAAACATAGCTCCAACTAGAGGGTACCTTTAAAGCTATTCAAGATCAAGATGAATACAGACTTAAAGGAGGTTTTATCCCTGGATGTTCATGTTCCCGAAGTATGAGAAGAGTGTCTGACAACGAAAGTGGAGGCGGAAAGTCACCTTCAAAAGCAGGAATACAGACTAAAACGCAATAATCCACTGGCAAGGGAAATCTTCCGAAGGCACTTTCGGCAACTCTGCTACCAGGAGACCCCTGGACCAAGAGAGGCTCTTACCCGACTCCAGGAACTTTGCTACCACTGGTTGAGGCCACATGTGAGCACAAAGGAGCAGATTTTGGATCTGCTGGTACTGGAGCAGTTCCTGTCCATCCTGCCCAAGGAGCTCCAGGGCTGGGTGAGGGAACATTGTCCAGAGAGTGGGGAAGAAGCTGTGATTTTGCTGGAGGATCTGGAGAGAGAGCTCGATGAACCACAACCTGAGGTAGGAAGCAAGATTTGTTAGGGAAAGATGTATATGGGTACACCAAGGACCCTTGTTTACTCTGCTTTGCATCCCCTTGATGTTGTAATAAAATACCCTCCTTGCTTCCTTCTTTCTGGGAATTGTTTCTTCAGACAGTTAATTTTTCAGAAGTCAAATCTTGTCTCTTTGTCCCCAGATGGTAGCTCACAGACACAGACAAGAAGTCCTCTCTAAAGACATAGTGCCACTAGGAGAACAGACATCACTGAGCCTTCAGTCCCAGCCTAAGGAACCCCAGCTCACATGTGACCCTGCTCAGGAAGCCCATCCTACTGGAGAGACAGGTGAGGGACAGGTTTTATATGATGTTGAACATATCTCACCTAGTCAAGCAAAAACAAACAAAAAACCCAGAGCTGGGGCAACAGGGGATCCAAAGACTCCTCACCAGATAGTAGCAATGCTTAGTGCTTTTGAATGCCTGGTGTGCCCCTTTTTGTCCCCTCCCCCTGCATGCGGTATTCCCTCGAATACCATCCCGGAAGCCCTCAGGACTTCTGGCACATGGTACATTGTGAAGGCTTTCAGGAATCACTGTAGAGAGTACAGTTTTAGAGAATGGGCTTCAAGGTTTATAGGTTCAGATCATGGCCTCACCTTGTGGAAGCTGCTTGTATTGGGCAGGTTACTTAACCACTTGACCTCAGTTCCCTCATCTGCAGAATGGGATTGATAATAGTATTGTCTTTGTCTACTTGAGCTATCATAACAGAATACCACAGACGGGGTGGCTTTAAGAACAGAAATTTATTTTCTCACATTTCTGAAGGCTGGAAGTCCAAGATTAAGGTGTCATCAAGTTTGGTTTTTGGTGAGGCCTCTATTCCTGTCTTCCTCTGTCCTCACCTGGCCTTTCCTCTGTGTGTGTACAGAGAGAGAGAGAGAGAGCATTCTAGTGTCTGTTCCTCTTCTTATATAAGGACACTAGTCCTATCAGATTGAGACTTCACCTTATGACCTCATTTAACCTTTGTTACCTCCCTACAGGCCCTATCTCCAAATATTTTCACATTGAGAGTGAAACATATAAACTGTGTTCCCTCAACATATAAATTCTGAGGGAACACAATTTAGTCCATAACAAGTATGTACCTCAAAACTTGTGGGGATCAAATATAATTTATGAAAAAAGCACTTGGCATGCATTTTGATTAATACATGGGAGCTGTTCGTGTCACAAATCATGCCAGTTTGGGTTCATACTTAGAAAGATATGAGATATGCTTAATAGGCAGCAGATTATATGGGAGAATCCAGTGGAATCAGACCTTGCCATTTCCTTGTTTGTAATCTCAGTTGTGGCAGTGACCACCCATGTGGATATAGTACTGGGCACTTCGGGCTGAGTCAACTGACTTCCCATTCTAGCTGTCCCTGCAAGAATTGGCTCCAGCTCCTAATTTCCCACACATAACATCACGGCCTCTTACTGCCTTTTCGTTAACCTTCTGACAATCAGTCTACAGCAGCGTTCTGCTCTGCTGTTTTCAATTTCACATCACGCCCCATATGTGAAGGAAGTGAGAGAGTGAGCTATGTTATTATTTGAGGTCGGAGCTTTCCAGGAAGAGAGAAGTTCTAGAGCAAAGGCCTTGTTGTAGGAACGCCCCTTGGATAGTTGTGGATTTGAAAGTCAGTACAGTAGTCCCCACTTTATCTGCAGTAGATACGTTCTAAGAACGCCAGTGGATGCCTGAAACCTAGGATAATACCAAACCCTATATACTGTGTTTTTTCTTATACATACATACTTGTGATAAAATTCAATTTATAAATTAGGCATAGTAAGAGATTAATAACAATAATAAAGTTGAACAATTATAACAATATGCCAACATCACTGGTCTTGTGCTTTGGGCCATTATTAAGTAAAATAATAGGTACTTCAAGACAAGCACTGTGATACCATGACAGTCAATCTGATAACCGGTATGGCTGCTAAGCAACTAACAGGCAGGCAGCATATACAGTATAGATATGCTGGACAAAAGGGAGGATTCACATTTTGGGTGGGATGGAGCTGGATGGCATGAGATTTTATCACGCTACTCAGAGTGGTGCACAATTTAAAACTGAGGAATTATTTATTTCTGGAATCATCCACTTAATTTTTTTTTCTATTTCAAAATATTAAGGGGGTACAAGTGTTTTTGTTACATGGATGAATTGTATAATGCTGAAGTCAGGGTTTTTAGTGTGCCCATCACCAGAGTAGTGTACATTGTACCTGATAGGTAAGTTTTTAATCTTTCACTCCCTTCTCCCCTCCCCCTTCTTAGTGCAATGTCCTTTACACTGCTATATGACCTTGTATACTCATTGTTTAGCTCCCACTTATTAGTGAGAACATGTAGTGTTTGGCTTTCCATTCCTGAAACACTTCACTTAGAATAGTGTTCTCTAGTTTCATTCAAGTTGCTACAAAAGACATTATTTCATTCCTTTTTAACTTTTTTATCATTTAATATTTTGGATGATGGTTGACTGTGGGTAACTGAAACTGCAGAAAACCACAGATAAGGGGAAACTACTGTATTGCCTGAAGTACCTAAAAGAGAAGCTTAATACTTGTTTCAGAAATGAATGAATGAATAAATATGTGAAGTGACTTTTTGGAAAGGGTTACTTTGAGGCTCCTCACCTCAAAAGAGAGACAGTTCTGAGGGTAAACTCCAGAGAAGGCATCCTGATCTTTTACCCTTTCCTCCCTATGAAGAAGTATAAAAAATTCTCCCAGCCCAAGTCTACATAGGGACAGACTGAGCTATATTTTGTCAAAGGGGGCAAACTTCCCTCATTACTTAGGGAAGGTGTTACCACACTAGCCCTTTTGTTTCTAACCCTCTTTCTATTCTATGATAAATTTTTGTAGACACAGTCACCTTCCCATAGGCCCAGGGAACAAGTGACATTTACCTAGTCTTTTTTTGTTTCAGATGAAATGACCAAGACTGAGCACAGAGAGTTGGTGCTAAGGAAAGACTGTCCTAAGATAGTAGAACCACATGGGAAAATATTTCATGAACAGACCTGGGAGGTATCACACCAGGATCCCCAACATGGAGAAGCTGGTGAATGTAAGGGTCTGATAGAGAGACAGTGGGGAAACCCCTTAGGAGAGGGGCAGCACAGATGTGGTGAATGTGGGAAGATCTTTGCTCAGAGCTCAGGTCTCATTCGACATCAAAGAATTCACACAGGAGAAAGACCCTATGAATGTAATGAGTGTGGGAAAACCTTCAGTCGGAGTTCTGGTCTTTTTAATCACCGAGGAATTCACAACATACAGAAACGGTACCGCTGTAAGGAGTGTGGAAAGGCCTTCAGTCAGAGTGCAGGTCTTATCCAGCATCAGAGAATCCACAAGGGAGAAAAGCCCTATCAATGCAGCCAGTGCAATAAGAGCTATAGTCGGCGTTCATTTCTTACTGAGCATCAGAGAAGCCACACAGGGGAGCGACCTCACCAGTGCATTAAATGTGGGAAAAGCTTTAATCGCCACTGCAACCTCATCCGCCATCAGAAGATTCATACAGTGACTGAGCTAGTCTAGTCTTTGCTATACCAAGTTTTCCAAATCACTGGCCAGGTCATGTTGGGTAGGGTAAAGCTAGAAAATGCCTCTTCCTGTCTCCATTAAACGTGTTTGAAACATTACTGGCTATGGTCCAGGGACTTCCTAAGAGAAAAGTTTGGGTTTTTGAAGCTGCTGCATTCCCTTTTGTTTGTTTACCCCTTTCCTATTCTTACGAGCCCTGTCCCTCATATTTATTCTCTTTGAGATGGCTGCCAAGCCCTCCTAATAATGTAATAAATGGTGCTGCTAGAACCAACATGCCTGAAAGATCTGAGTTTTAATTCCTAAAGATAACATAGAGCTCCACTGATGTCTTATACTAAATGGGTCTTTGGTGTTGCCTGTTAACCAGTGTCTACACTATAAACACCTTTTCTGCCTTATTGCTTCCCTCTGACACCTATGAGACTCTCCCTTTGAATAGCGACCAGCATCGGCTGGGTGCTTCACTGTTTGCTGAGTGTGTCCGTTACTTAACCATGATTGATCCTCCCCACAACTACACAGGGAAATGGTCATTATCATTACCCCATTTTACAAATGAGGAGTCTAAGGCTTAGAAAATCCAAGCATCAGAGCCAAGGCTTAAACTTAGAATTTTATTTTTAGTAATCTTTTTATTTTGGAATAATTTTAGACTTATAAAATACAAGTTGCAAAGACATAGTTCTTGTACACCCTTCACCCAGCTTCCCCTAATGTTAATGTCTAACATTACATCTCTTTAGTTAAACCCTTAGCTTTTGACCCCAAATCCCAATCTTTTTTCTTTCTTTCTTTCTTTTTTTAAGACAGGGTCTTGCTCTGTTGCCCAGCTAGAGTACGGTGGTGTCATAGCTCACTGCAACTTCAAACTCCTGGGCTCAAGCGACCCTCCTGGGACTACAGGCTCTTGCCCTGCTAAGGTTTGCTGAAAAATCACTGACATGAGCAGATTGATTAGAGAAAAAGACATACAAATTTATTTCATTTAATGCATATACATGAGAGCTTCAGGATGAAAACTCCCCAGATTTTTTTTTTTTAATGGAGAAAATTTGGTGCTAAGCAAATACACCTCACAAGAAATACTAAAGGAAGTTCTTTGGGCTAAAGGCAAATGATCCCAGATAGTAATTCAAATCCACATAAAAAAACAAAGAACATGGTAAAGGTAATTATACAATTATAGAAGTATAAATGCACATTTATTCTCCTTTTTTCTTTTAACTAGTTTAAGAAGAAGTTGTATAAAACAATATGTGTATAAATGCATTGTTGGGCCAATAATATTAATTATGTAGAAATGCAATATATTTCCTAGTAACAACACAAAGGAAATGGGTGGGAACAAAGCTGTACTAGGCTAAAGACTTAACACCAGATGGTAACTCAAAGCCACAGAAACAAATGAAGAGAACCAGAAATAGTAAAAAAGAAAAAAAAAGTTTAATATCACAAACATTATAAATATGTATGTTTTCTCTTTTTTTTTTCTTGTGTATACTCAGTATCCACAGGGGATTGGTTCCAGAACTTCCTGTGGAGACCAAAATCTGTAGATGCTCAAGTCCTTTACTTAAAATAGTGTAGTATTTGTAATTAACTTACACGATCTTCCCATACTTCGGTCAACCCTTTATATCTGTGGTTTTCACATCCATGAATTCAACCAATTGCAGATCAATAATATTAAAAAAAAAAAAGATGGATGGTTGCATTTGTGCTGAATATGAATACAGGCTTTTTTCTTGTCATTATTCCCTAAAAAATATGGTATGACAACTACTTCCATGGAATTTACATTGTATTAAGTATTATAAGTAATTTAGAGATGATTTTAAAGTAGAGTCATGCACTGAGTAATGATGTTTCAGTCAACAAAGGACTACAGGCCGGGCGCGGTGGCTCACGCCTGTAATCCTAGCACTCTGGGAGGCCGAGGCGGGTGGATTGCTCAAGGTCAGGAGTTCGAGACCAGCCTGAGCGAGACCCCGTCTCTACTAAAAATAGAAAGACATTATATGGACACCTAAAAATCTATATAGAAAAAATTAGCCGGGCATAGTGGCGCATGCCTGTAGTCCCAGCTACTCGGGAGGCTGAGGCAGTAGGATCGCTTAAGCCCAGGAGTTTGAGGTTGCTGTGAGCTAAGCTGACGCCACGGCACTCACTCTAGCCTGGGCAACAAAGTGAGACTCTGTCTCAACAAAAAAAAAAAAAAAAAAAAAACAAAGGACTACATATACAATAATGGTCACATAAGATTATAATGGAGCTAAAAAAATTCCTATTACACAATTACCATTGTGTTTTCTTACATTGTTCGAGACAGTAACATGATGTATAGGTTGTAGCCTAGGAGCAATAGGCTATACCATCTAGGTTTGTGTAAGTGTATTCTATGATGTTCACACAACTACAAAATTGCCTAACAATACATTTCTCAGTTGTTAAGCAATACAAGACTGTATATGGGAGGATGTGTGTAGATTATATGCAAATACTACATCATCTTATGTAAGGGATTTGAGCATTCATGGATTTTGGCATCTGCAAGGGGTGTTGAAACCAATTCCGTATAGATACTGAGGAATGACTATACTTTAAATCATCTCTAGATTACTTACAATACCTAATATAATGTAAATGCCATGTACATAGTTGTTATACTGTATTTCTAAATCTTGTATTTTTTTATTATTTTTATTGTTTTAAAAATATTTTTGATCTGTGGTTGGTTGAATTTGAGGAGGTGGAACTCCAGAATAAGGAGGGCTCACTATATAATATTTAATAGTACAATCGAGGAGAAGAGGGACTAGAACTAGATAGTAGTAACATTTCTATATCTCAGTAGAATTAAGTTAGTGTAACTCTAAAGTTGATTCTTATAAATTAAGCTACATGTGGTAAGCCCTAGAGTGATTACTAAGAAAATAAGAAACTCAAAAAAATATAATAAAAAAATCACTAAAGGAATTAAAATGTTATACCAGAAAATATTCACTTAATGCCCCAAACAAAACAAACAGCAAGGCTGGGCATGGTGGCTCACACCTGTAATCCTAGCACTCTGGGAGGCCGAGGCGGGAGGATCACTTGAGGTCGGGAGTTTGAGATCAGCCTGATCAAGAGCGAGACTCAGTCTCTACTAAAAATAGAAAAATTAGCCAGGCGTGGTGGCATGCACCTATAGTCCCAGCTACTCAGGAGGCTGAGGCAGGAGAATCACTTGAGCCCAGAAGTTTGAGGTTGCTGTGAGCTAGGCTGATGCCATGGCACTCTAGCCCAGGTGACAGAGTGAGACTCTGTCTCAAAAAAAAAAAAAACCAGGCCAGGCTCGGTGGCTAACGCCTGTAATCCTAACACTCTGGAAGGCCGAGGCGGGAGGATCGTCTGAGCTCAGGAGTTCAAGACCAGCCTGAGCAACAGTGAGACCCCATCTCTACTAAAAATAAAAAGAAATTATCTGGACAACTAAAAATACATAGAAAAAATTAGCTGGGCATGGTGGTGCATGCCTGTAGTCCCAGCCACTTGGGAGGCTAAGGCAGAAGGATTGCTTGAGCCCAGGAATTTGAGGTTGCTGTGAGCTAGGCTGACGCCACGGCACTCTAACCCAGGCAACAGAGTAAGACTCTGTCTCGAAAAAAAAAAAAAATAAATAAAATAAAGGTGGTTTCACAACTATTTATTTAACACCTACTATGTGGTAGGAGATTTTTTAAATGCTTTGGATACTTCAATTAACAAGACACACAAATGCCCCTGCCTTTCTGGAGTTTGCCTTTCTAGCTGGGGTCATCAAACAATGAACCTAATAAATAAGTAAATCATAAAGTATGTTTTGTGCATTTTGTTTTGCCATGTGTATATAATGTATATAATGAACAAATGTGTCCTAATTTTGCAATATCTAATCTCTAGATGTTAAAGAGGTTGCCAGTGTATGATGAAGTACTTAGTAAAATTAGCACATTTTGTACAAAAAAAAATAAAAAAAACTAAAGCTTCCTAGATAATATTTTGATCATGAAAAGTCAGTGGTGACATGCATGCGTGTCCCCATGTGCGTGCACTTCAGGCTGACTCCCAGTATGGAACCGCTGGGAAAGAAGATCTTTAAAGGCGTTTTAGTAGCTGCACTTGTGGGCCTTTTTGGAGCATACTTTTTGTTTAATAAGATAAACGCAAGCCAAGATTTCAGGCAAACAATGAGCAAGAAATTTCCCTTCATCTTGGAAGTTTACCACAGATCCACTGAACAGTCTAGAATATATGGAATCAGAGAGCAAGATCAAGAAAAATGTTGAACAGCAAAAATTAGAACCATTCATCAGGTACAGCGTTCCATCTAAGCTTGTCTGAGACCTTTGGGAGGAGAACAAAGATGAGCCTACTACTACACTGAAGACTCTTGGCAGTCACACAGACCATCCTACTAACAGGAACTTCTGGCCTGCCATGGCCGGCAGTTTCCCACCCATTATGCAATTCCACTGCTTTTTTTGTTGCTTTCCTTCTATATTTATTGTCAAAGACTAATGTTTTACAAATAAATGACTAAGGAAGGAAAAGGAAAAAAAAAAGTCAATGGCTTCCTGGTGCTTACTGAATAAAGTTTAAACTCCTGTTCTGGCACTGAAGGACCCTGCAATGTACCTATCTCATCAAACTTGCCTTATTTGCTAAATCTGACAAAGTTGCTGTGAGTCTTTTCAGCTCTCTTACATAGACATGATACCTTGTCTATGTAGTAGTAACAGCTCACACAGCTGGAAGTTACCTTTTCCTTTTCTGAAATTCTATGGCCCTCAGTTTACCACTTACAAGGCAGTTATTGTACTGCCATATTGGTATGCAAGTCCTATCAACCTTATTATACTAAAGGCCTAAGCCCAAATATATACGTATGTGTACATATGTGTATATATGTACATACATACACACACACACAAAGATAATTAGAGGCTTTATCCCTTTCCCTGTCTAACATAGTAGGCACTCAAAAGTACTTTTCTACAATATTTCCCTCTTTCACAGAGCAGTCTTATAGACTTGGAAGAAGCAGAAGAAGCGAAAGGAGGCACTGTCGTCCTTTGTGAATCTCAGTAAGTTATATTTGTGTAATGATTTCTGGTTTGTAAAAGGTTTCACATGCATCTCCATGTAACATCAGAAACAATTAAATACCAAAGAAAAATGAACAAAGTTGTTTGTAATGAGTTTGAGTGTTTAAGATTAGGGCTATTAGCAAATATTTAGGAAAAGCAAAGATTAAAAGAGAGAAATGGAAATGGCTAGCTTTGTGGAGATAACAAAAATAAGGTTAATTTTAAAGGAAATTTTAAAAAGGCTAGAAGAGATTGAGTGGAGAAAGTCTACAGAACTTTGGAAAGAAGTTTTAAATTGGACTGAAATGAGGGGATAATGAAGGTAATAAAAGATTGTAGGGAATTTATAAAGGGAGAGCCCTACGGTTTTGAAAGTCCCTAGTCAGCCTGTGGTACTTCAGAGCAGGAATCCAGAAAGGGTACTTGAGAACAGACAAGAACATCATATTGGTGATGGAAAACATGGTCAGGGAATTCATCAGAAGCAGAATCCATTCACGACACAGTCTGGCAATGCTGGAAGCTGGTAATATGCATTCAAGCACCTGGGAAGAAGATACCAGTCTTTGAAGAATGCAGGTGATTTGGGTGAAAACAAGACATCAAAATATGATTTCTTGTGATTAACTCACAGCTTTGAATCTTGACTTCAAATGTTGATACTTTCGATACTGTGAAATTCTTTTCATCAGATACTCAGGGTTCCCAATGTGCTTCTGAACAGACACATTTTCTCCTACCCCCACATTTGGGCTGCTATCTTCATTGGCTGCCTCTAACTTGATCTTCATATCCCCAACCAACAGGGCAGTTTTGAAACCGTGAATAATAATTATAAATATTTGGTGTGCATCCTCTGACCTGGAGGAAGTTTAAGTTTAGCCGGCATAAACCTAGATGCACAGTTGACTATAAGTTGGGGAGAGGAATACAGATGGTGTCTTAGCACTTGGTTAGGCCCAAGATAATTAAAAGGTGAGAAGCAAGATGTTAAGCATTACAGAATTTATTAAAAACTTCATAATCATTTTGATCTGAGTTGATAAATTGATTTTTATTTACCTGAATGTGAAAGACTTCCCCCAAAAGAAAGCAAAATTAATGTGAACATAATTAACATTGACTAGAGAATGGAGTTCTATGGATGAAGCAGTCTCATAATATCTTAATGATAAAGAAGCTGTTTAAGGCATTCTTACTATACGTACTATCCTGGTGAAGAAATAAGGAATCCCCCACCCCAACTCTGACAATATTATGTAGTTGGCAACAAATACACTAGATTGACATAGAATCTAGGACCTTAGAGAATTAGACGTAAACACAAATGGCAAAAGTTAGAAATCCCTCAGAAATCTAGAAAACATTAGATTATCAGAGATATGAAGGTGATTTTACTGGTATCTAATAAATGTTTCTTAGAACCTATATGCAAGGCACAGAGGGGACAGGGTAAAAGACCTCATCAATCTGACCAACTCATGAAGGACTCAGTATAGGCAAAATGAATGGTCAGAGCAGCAGCCCCCCAAATCAGAGCCATCCAACCAAGAGACATCACAAAGTGTTGGCTGAGGGCAATTAGCCATTCTGGAAGGCCACTTAAGCCCAATGGGTGAGAACAAACCATTTCAGGTCTTACCTCTTCCAGACAATTTTCCCATGACCTTCTATCAAATAACTTATTTCCTAATCACTTTCTAGAATGTAGAAGATAATTCATCTCAGCCAGACTATATTTTCTAAAACCTGATGATGTGGAGTGGTAAATAAAGCCCCAGCCCACAACTTCTATAGTCAGTAAGGGCTCCAGGGTGGCTTCGGTTCAATGAAGCCTGAGCACCAAATTTGCCAGGTACGGCATGGGTCATTGTGACAGAATTTTTTTCCCTACATGGCTTCTCTGATGTTGAACAAGGTATGAAGTTCGGGTGAAGCCTTTTCCACATGCGTCACACTGATAGGGTTTCTCACCAGTGTGGATTTTTTGATGTTCAATAAGGCTTCTGTTCCGAGTGAAACTTCTCTCACACTCATTACATTTATAGGACACGGGAGCTTCGACATTCTCCCACTGGCTTTCCATCCTACCCTGACTTTCCCAGGCCTCCCCACACTCAGGATTCTCAACACTTTTATTGCCGTGGATCCTCTGATGTCTCAGGAGATGTGAATTCCGCCTAAAGGCTTTGCCGCACATGTTGCACTGGTATGGCTTCTCCCCAGTGTGAATTTTATGATGTTCAAGGAGGCTGCAGCTCTGGCTGAAAGTCTTCCCACAGTCATCACACTCGTAGGGCTTCTCCCCAGTGTGGGTTCTCTGGTGTTTGATAAGGTTTGAGCTGTGACTGAAGACCTTACCACATTCTTCACACTCATATGGCTTCTCACCAGTGTGGACTCTCTGATGAATGACAAGGGCAGAGCTCCCGATGAAGGTCTTCCCACAGTCTTCACATTCGTAGGGTTTCTCTCCAGTGTGAATTCGCAAGTGTTTTGTCAGGCCTGAACTCTGAGCAAAACTCTTTCCACATTCATGGCAATAATGCCGCCTCCCCACTGTGGCATTTTTCTGCTTTCTTTGTAACCTGCCCTCCAGGTCACCAGCTTCTGCACATGTAGGAATCTGGGCAGTGTCTTCACCCAGGTGGCACGGTATCTGCCCAGGCTCTTTTTCTGGAAGCTCCTCAGCTGGAGGCAAGTCCCTGATCTTAGCCTGTATTTCACCACCTGAAACAATAAATGGCCGGCAACTGTCAGTTCTGCCCTGCCACAGGGGGAGAACTCTGTCATGAGGACCGTGGAGGCAAGAATCAGAGTCTACAGATGCCCAGGATGAGGATTTGTACAAGAAGAAGGATGGGAATAAAGGGGGAGAACGGGAGTGGTGGGAGGAGGGAGCCCTGAGACTGGGAATGGGGCCATTGGAAGGGTACAAACTGGGAATGGAGGGAGTGGAAGGAAGATGGTGAGGGCCAAGGACTGTGCTGGGGACCCATGTGGCAGCTCTAAGCTCTAAGAACAGTGAGGCAGGGCCATACACCTGGGATGAGATGCTGAAAGGGCCAAGCAGAAGGCGACAGTAAACAGGGCAAATAGAGGACTTCTGAAGCATTCTGCAAGAGACAGCAAAAGTAGAAACTCAGAAACTGGTCCCTGATCAATGACATGGGGAGTTACCTCTAACTGTGCCCCAGGCAGAGCCAGGGTCCCCAAAGAGAACTGGCTTCAGTGCTGGGGGTTCTGAGCTAGAGCCCCCACTGTGCTGCCAACGAGCTATGTGCCCTCAGACAAGCCAGGCAGTCCTCTGCACCCTCAGCTCTGAGGGCAGGGTCTGTAGTTGACGTCTAAGGTCACTTCTAGCTCCCACATTCTGACTCCATGGCCCATTTCCTGAAGAGGCCCCTCAGCTTTCCTCCTCTGTCAGAGCCAGGAACAGGAGGGGACAGGAGGAAATCAACATTTACTGAGCATCTATTATGACCCAGACCTGTACTAGGGCTGTATCTGCTTCATCGCACTTAACCTGACCAGCACACCGGCAGGGCAGAGAAGCAAGCAAGGCCAGAAGGGGTAAGGAGCCGGTCAGGAACAGGCTTTCAGAAATGGTGATTCTGAATCCAAATATAATGGGGCTCAACAGCTCCTAACATCCCACAAGGTTCTAATACACAAAGAATGCCAAGAAACCTTAAGAGAAATTAGTGCCCGTCAGTCTTACCCAGGGAGGCCAGGCTGCCACAGTTCTCCTGCCTTTCATCTCTGTACAGGTTCAGCTGAGATGAATCCTGCTGTGTCCACCCAGGAGAGAGGGTCAGGGCCACATCTTCCATTTTCAGCAACCCCTATAACAATAAGTAAATCCATTGTCTTACCCCAAATCACCCCCAAATCTGGGTACATGCAAAGAATGTACATCACTTGTAAAGGGGCTCTTTAAAAAAGAGCAAGTGTGGCACACCTACACCTACTCAACCCTATCTCTAATAACATCTTTATATACATAAAAAAACCTGTGAAAGGAGAGAAATATACATTAGGACAAGTACTTTCATATAAATGTCCAAATAGTCCAGAAAATGAAAAGGTTTGGAAAACAGGGGCCCATGCAGCAAAGGGAATGAAACTATATCCAAACTTTTCAAAAGATTTGTGGTGTGCTTTGGCAAAGTTGGATAGGGGCTCATTTACATTAATAATTCTTAAAATACAGTGATATCTAGGACTGAGGTGAGAAAAATAAGAAAAAAGTTGATACTACAGAGCCTCAAACAGAGATCTTCAAGCAGGACATGAAAGACTAAGTAAGAAATTAAAATCTAGGTTAAATAAAGATTGTTCAGATTGCAATACAAATGACTTTAGACTAAAAGGACATTCTTTATCTGTCCCTTCAAGTGTAAGTTCTTTGAAGGTAGGGGGCAGGTCTTTATATCCCACACCAATAGCATGGTTTATTATACTGTTAAAAAAAAAAACAAAACACAACATGAACACAAACCACCATCCCAACAAAACCTTCAGTTTGCATTTCCTGAATTGCCCTTGTTGAAGAAAAACACATTGATGAGCGGGCTGGCCAAAGAGATGGGATACAAAAGATCTGAGAAGCACAGAGAACTCTCCAAGGTGGTAGTGAAACAGGAAAACCCTCTTAAGTGGGCACCAAAATGAAGGCAATGATAAGCAACCTTGGGATAGATGAGCAAACTCAGATCCAAGGTGAATCTAGGATGGCAGTGAAGTAGAACTGGGGAGGGAGGGACCCAGTGGACAGCCCAACAGTAGAGAATGAAGAGTGTGGGGTGTTGGGGGAGGGAGAGGGGATCCAGCTCACCTGGGACTCTGGACTAAGCCTGGAAGCCACCACTGCTTCTTCTCTGTAGCGACCTCTCTGGGCAAGCCCAGAAACCTGGAAAACTAAGAAGGAAAGAAGCTCTGGATGAAATCCACCCTGGCATTCAGCCTCCTTGCCTTGTAGAATCCAAGGTCAAAAACTAGGTTAGTAAATTCTTGCCAGGAAGTTTATATAGAATGTATTCCTTTCCAAAATGCCTGATTCCTAACAGCTACAATCCTAAGGCCTAAAGAAATCTGGTGTGCTCTGTAGATATACAAAAACCATGCACAGAATCCTTGGTAGGAGTAGTGAAATGAAAGCAACATAAAAATAAAACTAAGCTTTCCATTTGAAGATCTTTCAGTCTTGAATTTTTACAGGGCTATGGGGAGTAAAGGGGGTTTTTTTGTTTGTTTAAAATGTCTTTAGTAGATCTTAGGGTGCTTTCCACTCTGGGTTTGAAAAACTAAGGGGAGTCAGGTAAGGCTGGGTCCATAAAGGAGGAAATAGGAGTCTGTTTATATGGAACTTGCTCAGATTCAAGAGAGAGGTAGAGGGGAATCTCAGTTTTCCCTATAAGAAGTCAACTTTTCAAGGGGCAAAAAATAAATTGTTTTGGGCTGTAACTCTTTGGATAACATGTCCAAGTATTGTATGTCTTGGGAATTTGCCCATATGTCCACAGCAAATGAGGAACAACCTGGAATACAAAGTAGTTTCCTATCGAGTAATTTTCACCTTATTCTAGTTATAGGTTTTAGAGGGCTTAGAAGATTTATACTCTTCAATGTGCAGCAGTTCTACTATCTCTGGAATGTCTGGGCTGGCTTTACAAATTCTGCCTTATTTTATTCGTAGCACTTAGCAATATCTAAAATTGTATTATTAATTCATTTGCCATCTTCCCTGTTAGAACAGAAGCTCCATCAGAGCAATAATTCTGTCTTACTGATGGCTCTATCCTCAGTGCCTATACCATTGGTTACCATAGATGAGGCCTCCATAAATACATATTAAATGAATGGAAATCACTGTGTTGTTAAAATATCAATAGTTTCCAGACACCAATTTTAATAAAGTCTGATTTACTATGTTCTAGTTTGGTTAGGAAGTTTTCCACCATTGTTTGAAATTTCCCTTTCAGTCTCAGTTTTAAACTAGAATTGATCAATGATGAGCATATAAAGTAACTATAGATGGATCTTTTAGGTAGTCCTTAAATGAAATTAAATGAAGTCCATAGAATTCAAACAGCCCAGAAGATAATACTCACCTCTGTCTTGTAAGAGCTGAGATCCCAGAGATTCATGCTTTAGCAGAGCCTTTATTGGCTGGAATTGGCTACTTTGAGACCCCTGAGCTGGTGTCAACAGTGCGACTTTGCAACACAGCAGTTCCTGGCCCTGGTCACCACCTGGGATCTAGAAGTCATTCATTTATTTTTATTTATCTACCAAACATTTCTATCATGTTTTCTATGTGTGAGTACTTTCCATTTTCCAGGCATTGTTTCCCCAAGAGATTTAAGAAAATTAACTCAATTAACACAGACAACAACCCTATGAGCTATTAATTTGGATTTTTGTTATGGAGAGACTGAGGCACAAAGTTTAAGCAGCTTGCCCACAACACTCAGTTAATAAGTGGCAATGCTGGGATGACAGCTTGAGGCAGAATGACTCCAGGGCCCATGTTCTTAACCATTACCCTATGTTTCCTCATATATACATTTGTGCTTTTATGATAACCCTTTGGAAAATGGTGCTAAGTGCTCAAAGAACACTAATACCTTTTGTTATCTGAAAAAGGAGGATAATAATTTCTAGTTTATGGGGTTTGGGAGATCAGCAAATAAGATCACAGTATGTGAAATTACCTAACACAAGACCTGGCACATAGTATGTCCTCATTACATGCAGGTTTCCTTCAAGACATTTATAGTGAAATTACAGTTTTTCAAGTTACTTTCTCACGTGAGGCTCAGAATTTCCTACATCCTTTATAAAGAATGAAGCCAAGAGACTTGCAATGACCTTTCACTGTTACATGGCTCAGGTTCAATAGATCCAAGGCAAGAACCTTGGTTGCTGGTTTGAAGGCATTGGCCACACGTCTTCTAAGGGTATGTGGACAACGACACAGGATGATGCAAGAAGGAAACAGTTTCATACAACAGGGAAGAAGATGGAGGTGAAAATCAACCCATTTCCTACCTGAAGTTCATAACCAGTGGTCCATGGACTCGAATAGGAAAAAACTACTCTTATTTTGGCTAGCCTCCAAGAGAAATTTAGCATTTCCTTCAGTTATGAATGAAAGCAACAAACCAATGTGGCATAAGCAGCACCCAGGACTTTGTCACCAATAGAAACTGCAGATGCTCATCACATTACAACCAGGCAAATATAGTCAAAGTCATTCACATTTATCACCACTTTGAAATGGCCAGTTATTAGCCCTGTCCCTAGGTCTTATTATTTAGTGCACTGATAAAAAAAAAAAAAAAAAAAAGCACATATATAACTTTCTCGCAAATTCAATACTTTGCTAATTGTACTCAATAATTGAGTTATTTTGTAATCCTGTGTATTTTTCTTTATGTATTTAAAAATACTATAATGAGAAGGGGTCCAGGGACTTCACCTTGCTACCAAAGAGGTTTACGGTACAAAAAGAGATGGAGAACTCCTGGATCTTAAAAGAATGCCCCTCACTTCGATCTTGAGATTTCAGTAAGAAACAGACCACAGCTCTCAGATACTAAACCTGTTCTTTCTACCTGCGGCGTCCGCTCATCCAGCTGCCTCTCCAAATACTCCAACAGCACCACCACCTCCTCCCCGCTCTCTGGATGCTGCTCCCGCACCCAGCCCTGCAGGTTCCCCGGCAGGATGGTCAGTAACTGCTCCAGCACCAGCAGCTCCAGGATCTGCTCCTTGCTGTGCATCTCAGGCCGCAGCCACTGTCGGCAGAGCTCTCGGAGCCGGCTCAGCGCCTCGCGGGGGCCCGGAGCCTCCAGGTATCGGAAGCCTCGGAAGCGTTGGCGGGAGCGTTCGGGGCCCCGAGCGGGGCTACAGGGTGAGCTCGGCTCAGCCGCCGAGGCGGAGGCTTCTTCCTTCTCCACCTTTACGGTCAGGAGCCCCGTCTGCTCTTCTGCGGACTGGGCATCCAGGGCTGCGTTTTTTCTCAGTTCTCTAGCCATCCTGACCCAAGGCCGTACCCGGGCCTCACTCTAGCTGCGACTTATATATCTCCAAAGGATTCTTGAAAGGTGAGAAATCACTATTAGCCAGAAAAACTGCAAGTGGTCCCCTCCTCTCATGCCCAGGGGTCCAGGATACCCGTGAGGCGCAGCTGTAGAGATCTCTTCCACCGTCCGTGCCTTTGCAGCGAGCGTCCTCCTCTGCACTCACCCTCAGTCCCACAATGAATATCCCCAAAGGACGTCCTCGGAGTGAAAGTGATCACGCTCCAGACACAGGAGAAAAGTTGAGGCTGGAGCACAGGAAGCCTCGGTGGGAACCAAAGTCACTTCCTGGGCTCTCTAGGAATCTTCTCTCGGTGGTTGTCCCCGAATTAACCCATTAGCTACCCTATGCTTACCTCCACTCAAGGGAAGGCAGTTATGGGTAGGAGAAAAAAAGGACCACAGACACTGTCTGGATCCTAAGAAATAGGACTAAATCTTTATATTTTGGAAGGATGCTGCTATGGCCCCCACCTCTTTCTGATGTAAAGCTTGCCTAAGCAGCTGGCATAAAATTGACACTAAAATTCAGCTGGAAAGCAGGGGTTCCCCAGGGCCCTCAGAAGGAGGACCTCTAATCTCTCTGAAACATCAAAGAAGCCAAACACATAACTAGGCACTTGCCTGGAGAGAGTAGTGGTCGTCCTCCCCCCATCTGCCACTTTCTTTTCTCCCCTTCACTGGCCAAACTATTTGAAAGGAAGCCCTCCCCATCTTGACTCTAGTCCTCTCCTCCCACCAATCCTTAACACCTTGTAGACAGTAAACTGCCAGCATAGCCAATGCCATTGATTCCTCCCCGACCCCGTAAGTTACCACTTTCTACTTTCCATGGCCTCTTCTCAGGCAAGCAGGCTTATGCTGCTCTCCATTTCCAGAAACTCTCTAGCTCCTGGTTTCAGGGACCCCATTCTCTACTAATTTCTTCCTTCCTGTTTCTTTGAAGCTCCCATTTCCAGTCTAGCACAGTGGTTAGACACAGAGTAATCCTGGCTTTACCACTAACTAGCTGGGTGATCTTGATAAATTACTTAACCTCCCTGTGCCTAACTTTCCCAATCTATAAATGGGGAAATAGATATGGATGTTGTGGGCATTGGTAGTGATTAGATAATAATTGTGAGCACTATTGTGTAAGGTGCTTGGAACAATGCCTAGCATGTAATAAACTGGGCCTACCCAATAATAGAAGAAAGCTCTGAGATTTCTTTGAGCCAGATGGTACCAGATGTCAGGCCATAGTGACTGCAAGTTACGTAGCTGGACTGAAGTGTCAGTAAGCCCTTTCTACCCAGTGGAATGGAGAAGCTTCAAAATGCAAGTTCTGTAGGTTATTAGAGGGGGAAAAAATACCATGTCAGTACTTTCCAGAGTTTTTATTCTTCACTGCATTCCCTCTACAGTTCAAGGGATGACAAAGAAGGGAGAGAACTTAAGAAAATGAGTGGTCCAAAAGGGTACTGTAAATGAAAACCACTACAAAGTATTTTCACAGGAGGTACAAGACACTGTCCATAAAGTATTGTTAGCAAAATAAGTGAACCTGAATCTAATTAAGTTTCTAGATCCCAATAGTTGCGTAAACGTGAGATACAGAAGCAAGTTAAGTTGGCAGTTTTCAAACCCTCTGTCACATTAGAATCACTGGGGAACTTTTGAAACATCCTGATACCTAGGCTGCAACCAAGATCAATTAAATCACAATGTCACAGGATGTGACTGAGGCATAAATAAATTTTAAAATTTCCTAGATGATTCCAATATGCAGGTAAGTTTGAGAATTAAGGAATTAAACGATATTTTTAAAAAAGCAATCCATCAAATTCACAATGTGCGACACTTTATAGGACAGAAGACCAAGGTTCTTCAACACATAAATGGCATTTAAAAAATGCAGGGGAGAAAGGAAAACTGTCATAGATTAAAAGAGATTGAATAGACATATCAACCAAGGGCAATGGTAAACCTTGTTTGGACCCTGATCAGAACAAAACAACTGTAAAAAGACCTATTTGAAACAACTGGGAAAACTGAAACACAATGATATTAAGGAATTATTGTCAAGTTAGCTGTCCTAATGATACTATGGTTATGTTTTTTAAAAATTTTTATTTGTTAGAAATTCGTAACTGAAGTATTTGTCCTTGTTGGTGAACTGATAAAATGTCTGGGGTTTGCTTTAAAATACTCAGAAAGTAAGAGAGAAAGTAACGAAGAAAATGTCCCAAACATGATAATTGCTGAAGTTGGGTGAGAAGCATATGGGGGTTCACTGTAATATTCTTTCTACACTTACATATGTTTGAAGTTTTCCACAGTAATTTTCATTTTAATTAAACAAAATCCTATCTTCCTTCATTCCCATATTATTCATTAGGCGGGGCCAAAGGAGGTAGGGGAGGAGGTGGCAGTCCAGCCCAGGGTGAGTGTGGAGCCCAAGCAGAGTGACGAGAGTGTCCACAGGGGTGGAGGAGGGTGGAGGGTGGAGGAAGGATCTATGGTAGGAAAATTGACACATACATTACTATCATCTATTTCACTGGCCCCATTCCAATTTCACCAACCACAACATTTGAGGCCAACTAAGAGGAGTGAGAAAGCATGGGGAAATTGATTATATGGAGGAAGGATTGATCAAATAAGCAAATACAGTCATTTCTTGGTATTCTTGGGGGATTGGTTGTAGATCCCTCAAGGATACCAAAATCTGAGGATGCACACATCCCTAATATAATGGCAGAGTATAGTACTAAATATTTGCATATAAACTATACCCCATATACTTTAAATCAGCTCTAGATGTACTTATAATACCTAATACAATGTAAATGTTATATATATATTTGTTATGTTGTACTGTTTTTTGTTTGTAATATTTTTTATTGTTGTATTATTATTTTTTATATTTTTTAAAAATATGTTTGATCCATGGTGGTTGAACCCATGGATATGGCAGGCCCACTGTATACTGAAAATATTAGGAGCCAAGTTTCTCACTGTCAGAGAGCTACAAACACGAGAAAGAAAAAAAGCCAAAATGAATTCTGTAGTATTTACTGGATTGGAATTAAAAGTGTTGGCCAGGCTTATATCTGTAATCCTAGCAGAGGCTGAGGCAGGAGAATGGTTTGAGGCCAGGAGTTCAAGACCAACTGGGCAACAGAGTAATACCCCATCTCTACTAAAAATAAAAAAATTTTCTGGGTACAGTGGCATGGGCCTATAATCCCAGCTACTTGGGAGGCTGAGGCAGGAGGATAGCTTGTGCCCAAGAGTATGAGGCTATGCTGAGCTATGATTGTGCCATTGCACTTCAGTCTGGGCAACAGAGCCAAACCACATCTCAAAAAAAAAAAAAAGTGTTAGAGTGAACTCAAGGTTCCACTATCTATAGTTACTTATAGAAATAAATATAGACATAGGTATGCAAGTGTATAGGTGTGTGTATAAACATACACACAAACAACTCACATGATCCCCACATGAACCATGTGTCTCTTGGAGACAATACTCTGAAAAGCTGACAGATTTCCCGTACTGATCAGGGTCCTTCTCCACTGTTAAAAATCTCTCTAGGCCGGGCGCGGTGGCTCACGCCTGTAATCCTAGCTCTCTGGGAGGCCGAGGTGGGCGGATTGTTTGAGCTCAGGAGTTCGAGACCAGCCTGAGCAAGAGCGAGACCCCATCTCTACTAAAAATAGAAAGAAATTATATGGACAGCTAAAAATATATATATAGAAAAAATTAGCCGGGCATGGTGGTGCATGCCTGTAGTCCCAACTACTCGGGAGGCTGAGACAGGAGGATCCCTTGAGCTCAGGAGTTTGAGGTTGCTGTGAGCTAGGCAGATGCCACGGCACTCACTCTAGCCTGGGCAACAAAGTGAGACTCTGTCTCAAAAAAAAAAAAAAAAAAAAAAAATCTCTCTTGCTCCTCCTAAATCAAAGGAGCCAAGGAAAGGGCATCTCCAATTCTTGCAGCAACTGTGAGTTTGAGCATCACAACAAACAACACAATTTGGGAGATGCTCTTCCTTCTTAAGAATATCTTATCTCCCCACCCCTCCCACTCCGATATAGGAAAATACCATTACAAAGAGAACTGACCAAAGACATTAACATCTAAAGAAATGGTAACAAAACCCAGTCAAGACACTAAAGATAATGTGCCCAGTATAAGACTAAATAATAATAGTAATAATTAATAACAGCAAATCTTTACATCATATTACTATATGGCAGGTACTATTTTAGGCACTTTACATATATTAATTCATTTAATCCTCAAGAACATAATCCTCACAACCTCATCTAGTGAGTTAGGTGATATCATTATCTCCATTTACAAAGGAGTAAAATGCAGCACAGAGAGGTTAGCCATTGGCCGAAAGTCACACAAATAGTAACTGGCAGGACCGGAACCAGACAGGCTGCCTCCAAAATCCGGGCTCTTAACCAGTAACACAACAGTAATTTAAAGAGCTTGATACTGATCTTGTCTCCAAGGGAAGCAAAGATTTAAAGGATCCCATATTTTAAGGCCTACATGATCCAAGAATCCCCAGTCTCCTAACAACTTAAGGCACCAACCTCAAGAAGGGAACCTTGATGACAAGGCGCTGATGGCTCATGCCCATAATCCTAGCACTCAGGGAGGCCAAGGCGGGAGGATGGCTTGAGGTCAGGAGTTCAAGACCAGTATGAGCAAGAGTGAGATCCCATCTCTACTAAAAATAGAAAAATTAGCCAGGTGTGGTGGAGCCTGCCTGTAATCCCAGCTACTCAGTAGGCTGAAGCAAAAGGATCGCTTTCGCCCAGTTGTTTGAGGTTGCTATGAGCTAGGCTAACAACATAGTCCTCTAGCCCAGGTGACAGAGTCAGACTGTCTCAAAAAAAAAAAAAAAAAAGAAGGGAACCTTGATGACAACACTGCCCCAGACAAAGGGATACCTCTCCTGAGTCTTTTGCAGAGACCATGGCCTAAAGGCTTCCTGAGAAGAGAGACTTGAGAAAGCTGGTGAGGGAGCCTCCCTCACAGCCAGAGACCCTAAGAACTGTACAACTGGCTAGAGAAGAACAATTGAAGGAGGCACAACCCCACACCTGGAAGCAAGTGCCTAACTGGCATCTCCCATTTACTACATACTGACAAAATGTCTGAAACTAGCAAACCACCTGCTGAGCGGGGCACAGAGGCCACTTCCAGGCCTCTCTAGTCACCTCCCGGACAGATCTGTCATTTGCTGGCTCCCCACCCACCTCTACCTCCCTCCTGTGTTGCTATTTTTTTTTTTTTTTTTTTTTTTTTTGAGGCAGAGTTTCACTCTGTCACCCCAGGTAGAGAGCAATGGTGTCATCATAGCTCACTGCAACCTCGAACTCCTGGGCTCAAGCTATCCTTCTGCCTCAGTGTCCCAAGTAGCTAGGACTACAGGCGCATGCCACCATGCCTGGCTAATCTTTCTATTTTTAGTAGAGACAGAGTCTCACTCTTGCTCAGGCTGGTCTCGAACTCCTAATGGCTTCATGGTTATGAAGAAAAATGTCCTTTTTTTTAGGCATTCATTATTGAATTATTTAGAGGTGAAGAATCATAATGTCTGCAATTTTCTTTCAATTGAGTACAAAACAAAATCTTAAAAATTAGTACTCTAGGTAAAGGCAATATGGATATTTACTCAACTTTTCTGTAGATTTGAAAGTTTTTAAAATAAAAATTTGGGGAAAAATGGAAAACAATTTTAAAAAATTTTGAGAAAGATAGTAAAACATTACCTATGAAAGCAATTTCCTTTTTAGCATTCAATATCTAGTGCTTTTCTTAATGACTAAAATACATTGTTATTTCAAAAATTTACCTATACTCAAAGTTCTTCAAATATATTTCTGTGTTCTATACTAATGAATATTTGCTCATCTATAAATAAAATTTAGAAAATGAAAGGCCATCCCCCCATAAAAAGGTATGGTTAGGCATTTATTTTTATTCCTATAAGCACATGCTTTGCACCACTGTTTTTCTGCTAAGTCAGGGTTCAGCACACTACTGCCTACAGACCAAAATTGGCTGGCTTCCTGTTTTTGTATGGCCTGAGGGAGGAATGGTTTTTATATTTTTAAATGGCTGGGCAAAAAAAAAAAAAAAATTAAAAGAATAATAAAATTTAGTGATATGAAAATTATATGAAATTCAATTTAGTGTCTATAAATAAAGTTTTATTGGAATACTGCCATATTTGTTCATTTACATATTGCCTATGGCTGCTTTTGCCCTAGAAGGGTAGATCCCCTGTTTAGCAAAATGTTATTTACCCAGAAAAGAATTTCATTCTTCTCATTAGATCTGTATTACAAAATATTGTACTCATTTATTATAATTTGAATAAGATGATTATATTCAATTAAAAAGTATGGAAATCTTTTTTCTTTTGTTATTAGTACATACATAGTATTCTCAATTTTGCCTCTTTGCCCACAAAGCCTGAAATATTTACTATTGGCCTTTTACAGAAAACGTTTGCCAACCCCTGTTCTAAATCATAGCTTTCCTAAAGATCAAAAATATATTCTAAACTTCATTTTCTGTGTACCTCTGAAAAAGGTATTCCATCAATCAATTTGTTAATATTTGAAATCTCCATCAGGTACTTACTGGCTTAATTTTAAGTTATATCAAGTAACACATATCCATTTCATTGACCTATCAAGTAGCTTATAACTCCAAAATAAAATTTACTTACAGAGAATCTATAGTACTTACCTATCTGTTGTGATATTTTCACTATACATGTGACCATTCATGTATAATACTCCTCCCTGTTTGCCAGTTCCTAAATTAGTATGGTTTATGGTATGGCACTGTTAATGGAAAAAAAACCCAAACTCTGTAAAATAATTTACAGGAGTTTATTCAGAGCCAGATGTGTGTGACTGGCCTGGAGCATCTGACCTCAAGAGGTCTTGAGAAAATGTGCTGGCAGTGGCCAATGTTCAAGGCATATATTGGTTTGGCCTGAAAAGGTGGGACATCTCAAGTGGGGGAGAGTGGTTGCAGGTTATAGGTGGATTTAAAGAGTCATTGATTTGTAATTGGTTAAAGAAATAAAGCTTTGTCTAAAAGTTTGGAATGTTTTAACTTAAGATAAGGATGTCTGTTAATCAGAGATAAGTCACAGGGATATTTATCAAAACTCAAGTGGCCTGTTAAATAAACTGATGGCCTGTAGAGGTGTTTTAAGCTTTGTCTTGCATAGCCTTAGGCCTGTTAATTAGTATCTTACTGTTATAGAGACTATCTCCAAAAAAGGATTGGGGAGGTGGGCATGATGAGGGGTGTCTGACCCCCCCCCCTTTCTCATGGCCAGCAACTCAGCTTTAGGGTTTTTGGGGGGTCCTCTTGGCCAAGAGGGTATCACCAAAAGCTCAGCACTTGTCCCCATGGCCACATCAGAAGAATGAGGAAAAGTGGTTTGAAGAGAAGGAAAGAGAAGTTTATTAATTTGCTGGCAAATTAGACTGGCAGACTCCCATCTTAAAATAGCAATGTCCTGTAGAATACAGAGCTTTTAAAGCAGAAGTTTTCACCTCCAGGCTATAGCTGTTCAACTATAGTTGATGGTTCTGATTCATCACATCTTTTGCTAAAATAATCTCCTGACCTCCACCCTGCACCCAGGAAATTCCCTTGAGCCATCTCCTCTGGTAGGAAGAACAGAGGATACTCCCCTGCCGCTCCCAACCACTGGCCTGAGGTAGGGATGCAGGTTTTAATTCCCAAAAGGAGTGGGGGAGGTTTTAGAGAGACAGAAAACATTTTTACCCCTTTTCAGGCCATTCCCCCTGTTACAAGGGGGGGTCCATTCAGTTGGCTAGGAGGGGTTAAGATTTTATTTTAGTTCAGAGCACCAATCCTTCTCTCTTTCATCATATTACTAAAATTCCATTTAGAGCAAATGATACAATTTGGTCTTACTCAATTTAATTTCCCCATTTTATTGGTCAGAGTCCTAACATCAGGAAGGCATCATTCTTAAGTTTTGACTTGGCTGTCCACTAACTGAGCAGGTCAACTTACCTAGAGAGAACCAAGATGATGGTAATGCCAATGTACATATTACGATCAGGGTGAAGTGATCTTCCCAAAATGTTTGCCACTTCAGAGAGTGAGATCTAAAGTGTGTTCAGAAGTTCCCAAACTACAAAGTTTCTTAAGAAATGTCCCTATAGTAGGGAGGCATCAACAAGACTGAGTTGGATACTTCCATGTGTTTCTGGAGTAGAAAAGCCTGTGAATTTAAGAATTAAAATCATGATTCTGTCCTCACTTGGCTCACAGGCTGAGCTCAAACTGATTCCAAAATAAGTTCTGGTTCTTGCTTCCAGCAGGAACAAGCAGGGTTGGGAAGTCATTAATTAAACGTATTTCGGCCATAAAGATGGCAGACAAGTTCCCTTTAAAGGGGTAAAAGGAAGAGCGTTGGTAGTAAGGCTCCTCCACCAAGGTGTAAAGAGGGCGTAAGTGAGAATGGGAGAAAAGACGGGTGAGTAGCAAGGCCGTAAAAGGTGAAAATCTAAGCACGAGAAAGGGAATGTTTCAACAGTAAAGGCAATCGTTGCTGCGAATTCCTCTTTTCATGTTCCGACACGGCTCAAGCTGCGTAATGATAAGTCCTAAAATCAAGCGCGCCCACATCCCTTATCCCCTTCTGACAAGACCTCTCCATGCAGCCTCCGCCGGCGCGGCCGCCTCACAACCCACGCGCGAATTTGTTCTCGCGCTGGCAACCAGCAGGAAGCGGAAGCTGTGCGTTTCCAGTGCGCCTGCGTAAGCGGGAACCGCTGACCTGTTTCGGTGTCTGTGGTAACCGCCCTGCGTTGACGGTTTGAAGCGCCGCTCATGGCTCCAGTATCCCGGCCCCGCTATGCCGAGGACACCCTGGGCTCTCGGAGACGACGACGGAGCTCGTCTGGGAGCCCGCCATCCACTCAGTCCACACGCTCGCCCTGGGGCGGCCGTTCCCGCTCTCACTCCCGCTGCCTTGAGGGCTTCAGGCCTCCGTGGAGTGAGTCGGGCGTGGGCACTTCCTGCCCTGTTAGCCTCTCTGGGTCTCGAGAGCCGCCCCCAGGGCTCCGCAACTATGCCTTCTCGTCCTCTTCCATCTCCTATGGCGAATATCGCTACCATCACCACAGCTGTCCGGGTAACCGGCAGCGGGTAGAAGACTATGAGAAGGAGAAGGAGGAGAGCTACCGCCAGAGGAGGCTGAAGGAGAGAGAGAGGATTGGGGAGTTGGGAGCGCCTGAGGTGTGGGGGTTGTCTCCAAAGTTTCCTGAGCCAGATTCTGATGAACATACCCCAGTTGAGGATGAAGAGGTAAAGAATGAGAAGAGCAGTTCAGATTCTAGCTTTGAAGAAAAAAGGAAAAAGAAGACCAGTCGTTCAAAAAACAAGAAAAAAAGAAAGAATAAGTCATCTAAGAGAAAACATAGGAAGTATTCTGAAAATAGTGACAGTGATTCAGACTCTGACATGAATTCTAACTCTGATGATGATAAAAAGAGAGTAAAAAAAGCCAAGAAGAAAGAGAAGAAAAAGAAACGCAGAGCAAAAAAACTCAAGAAAAAGAATAGGAAGACTAAAAAAGAATCCAGTGACTCAAGCTGTAAATACTCAGAAGAGGAGTTTCCAGAAGATAACTGGATTGAGCAGTCAAAGATTGCAGATACCATGGATTTAATAGGTCCAGAAGCACCTATAATACATACCTCTCAAGATCAGAAACCTTTGAACTATGGTCATGCTCTGCTCCCAGGTGAAGGTGCAGCAATGGCTGAGTATGTAAAGGCTGGAAAACGTATCCCACGAAGAGGTGAAATTGGATTGACAAGTGAAGAGATTGCGTCATTTGAATGCTCAGGTTATGTCATGAGTGGCAGCAGGCATCGGAGAATGGAGGCTGTACGGCTGCGTAAGGAGAACCAGATCTACAGTGCCGATGAGAAGAGAGCCCTTGCATCCTTTAACCAAGAAGAGAGACGAAAGAGAGAAAATAAGATTTTAGCCAGTTTCCGAGAAATGGTGTACAGAAAGACAAAAGGGAAAGATGACAAGTAAGGATTTGTTTGTTACCAGCAGGACTTTTAACAACAAAAGTCTTGTATGACCAAAAGTATCAAAAGGCTTTCCAGTGCTACTATACCTACAATGTTAATAAGTCCCTCAGGAAAAAAGCTGCATTTTGAGATATCTTTAGCAATTTATGTTTTCTTTTAACTTTAAAAAGTAGTATGTGCACATGGTTTAAAAAAATTCAAACATTACAGAAGGAGAGTTAGTAACAAGTGAATCTTTCACCCCATTCCCTGACTCTTCTCCCCAAAGAAATCCCTTTTTTCATGCCTTCTATGTCTGTCCATAAGTTATGAGTGTATACAAGAGTATATGTTGCAGGATAACTTTAGAGCTATTAAAGTTTTTTTCTCTTGCTCTGACATTTTTGTCTCTTGGAGGGCTTCATTGCCTCGTAGAATGGAGCCATTCATTTGCCCCAGGGAGTACCAAAAGAACCCCACAAAGAAGAAAGGATTCAATTGAGTGTATACTTCTGGTTGCAGTTAGCTGACTGGGTTAGAAAATAGAGGAGATAGGCTGGACATGGTGGCTCATGCCTTTAATCCTAGCACTCTGGGAGGCCAAGACGGGAAAATTGCTTGATCTCAGGAGTTTGAGACCAGCCTGAGCAAGAGCAAAACCCTCTGTCTACTAAAAATAGAAAAGTTAGCTTGGCGTCCTAGTGCACACCTGTAGTCCCAGCTACTTGGGAGGCTGAGGCAGGAGGATTGCTTGAACCCAGGAGTTTGAGGTTGCAGTGAGCTATGGTGACGCCACTGTACTCTACCTGGGACAACGGAGCAAGACTCTGTCCCCCCAGCCCCCGAAAAAGGAGAAAGAAAATAGAGGAAATATACTAGCTCTTATAACTGAAAAGTCTAGAAGGAGGATGAGTTTTCTGCATGGCTTTAATTGGACTTTGGCTTCTTTCTCCACCTTCCTTTTGCATGGATCATTTTCCTCAGGCTGGTTCCCTTATATAACAAAAGGGCTGCTAAAACTCCTAAGTTTGGTTACGTTTTTCCTGGTCCAAATCAGAAAGAACATTTCTGATTTGGCATTCTAAATGAGAATCAAGATTCACCTCAACTGGATAAGTTTAGATCACCTACTCATTCAAAACAAGTGCTGTTGCCTGGGAAATAGAATGGCCTATTCCTGGAGCTGTAGGTATGGTCAGTTTATGGGCTATATGGGGAAGGAATGGATATGTGAATGAAAATCAGGGTAATGTTGAGCAGGGGGGATAGACAACCAGCAAATGCCAGCTGGGCAAGGTGGCTCTTGCTTGTAATCCCAGCTACTTGGGAAGCTTGAGTCCAGGAGTTGAAGACAGCCAACATACACACTACAGTTTGCAATGATTTTTGTATTTTTTAAGCTACAGCTCCTAGAATGAAAGTTTGAATGATTTTTTTTTTAAATGGAATAGAGAGTACCTGTGCTGAAAGTAAAATTTTTTTTGAAGAAAAGTTTGGCTTTGACTTACTAGAAGCCAAATCCTGATTGAAGAGAACATAGAGTTTATTCATAAAAAGAGATAAAAAAGAAAAGATGAAGATCCAGGATGCATGAGTGGATTAGGGCCACCTGCACAGGAGAGTTAGCATTGAGAAACTGGCTAGCACCAGTCTTGGGGAGTGTCATTGGTGTTGAACTAAGGTTAACCCTCTTTTCAAAATTCAAAACACTGGTAAGTCCCACAGCGCTGAAGGTGAGAGGGTGGGGTTCTAGAATCTGGCAGGGCAGTGGGATGTGGAAGGGCACTGTTACCCCCCAGTATGTGGCATGGTTGACACTGGACCACACCAGCTTGGTATTTTCTCCAAAGGGGTTTGGGGAAGATTGGTGATAGCCATGCTGTTACATATGCATATTTCCATTTTTAGAAACCATGCCATACTGTACACATGAATCGACACCTTGCTTTTTTCACTTGACAGAAATGTTTTATATCAACACATATAAATTTACCTCATTCTTTGTTGTAATCTCTATAGTATTCTATTATATGGAAGGACCATATTTTGTTGAATGTTTAAGATGTTTTCCCATATTTTGCTATCATCAACACAGTACCGTAGTTTAAATCTTTGTGGATTTGTGACAGTATATCCGTAGCATATACATCTAAAATTAGCATTATTGGGTCAAAAAGAATCCTTGGAGTCATCTAGAAATGCTAACCTCTAAGTAAAATTATTGTATCAAAGGGAAAATATTTATTAGGTGCTTTCTATGTGCTAGGTACTATGGCAGTTAATGTGGATAAACAAGAAACAAGTTAGGCTTGATCCCTGCCATTATAGAATTTTACATTTTATTGGAGGAGACAGACTTACAAAAGTTAACAGATAAATAGTTACAAACTGCAGTATGATATGAAGAAAATGAGCAACTAGAGATAGTAATGAGGGGACTTTTTTGATAGGGTGGTCAAGGAAAGTCTAAGAATGTCACATTTAAGCTCTATGTACTTTTAAGTTTTAATAGATATTGCAACACTGCCTTCTATGTTTACATACTCACTGACATCATCATCAATATTGTACTTTCAAACTTTTGGTCTTTGCCAATCTAATAGGTGAAAAATGGCATTTCATTTTTCGATTTTATTTTCATATATTTAATTAAGAGTAAAACAGAGCATCTGGGCCAGCCTTAGTGGATCACGCCTATAGTCCTAGCTACTCAGGAGGCTGAGGTGGGAGGATTGCCTGAGCCCAGGAGTTCAGGGTTACATTGAACTATGATGGTGCCACCACATTCCAGCCTGGGTGACACAGCAAGACCTTGTCTCTTAAAAATAAATAAAAATAAATTTTAAAAATGTCTTTAAAAGCATCTTTTAATGTATGTATTTATGAGTCTTTTGTAATTCTTTTGTTTGGGTGTGAACTATCCACATTATAACCTTTGTCCATTCCCCTATAGAGTTATTGGTCTTTTTCTTACTGATAATAAAAACTCTTTAAATAATAAATAAATTAGGTTTCTATCTCATATTTTGCAAATATTTCTCCCTGTTATTTGCCTTTTGATTGTTTTTCTTTTGGGGAGACACTTGATCATATCACCCTTAAGGCCTAAAAAGATTCCCTAACTCTAGCCAAACAAATATCTTTGTCTTTCTCACTTGGGAAAAAAAAGCAGCTGAGAAACTATGACTTCTAAGTAAGCCAAGGCAAGACTGGTGAACTTCTTTTCCAAAAATATCAAGTACAATACAACAAATATGCCTCTAATGCCTATAGCAGAATACTTGTGACAGCTCTTTTGCTGTAGTTATGCTTAACTTGCCATTTAATGTTGCTTCTAGAGACAGACCTGGCTGGTAAATCTGCCTTAAAAGAGATTTTTTTTTTTTTGAGACAGAGTGTCGCTTTGTTGCCTGCATTAGAGTGAGTGCCATGGCATCAGCCTAGCTCACAACAACCTCAAACTCCTGGGCTTAAGCGATCCTCCTGTCTCAGCCTCCCGAGTAGCTGGGACTACAGGCATGCACCACCATGCCTGGCTAATTTTTTCTGTATATATTTTAGTTGGCCAGATGATTTCTTTCTATTTTTTTAGTAGAGACAGAGTCTCGCTCTTGCTCAGGTTGGTCTTGAACTTCTGACCTCGAGCGATCCACCTGCCTCGGCCTCCCAGAGTGCTAAGATTACAGGCGTGAGCCACCGTGACCGGCCTTAAAAGAGATTTTGAGGGTTGGAATTTGATTGCAGATTACTTTTGTCTCAGGGGAGATAATAAAAAAAGAACAACTTTTCCTTTGAAATAGTTTTACCCAGACTATGTGGTTATGGGTTGTGGAATAGAAGAAAAACATCACAACAAAAATTTTGTGTTATATTTAGGTTTCAAGAAACCATTAGGGAGATGGATTTGAGGCACCTTCTCCTGTTCTCCCAAGAAGATAATTTTCATATTAAAAATTCCTTTCCTCCTTGGCAAAAAAGAAAAAAGTAACCATTAGAATCACTTTATTATTTAACTCTGCTCAAACAGGAAGTTGAGCAGATCAAATAACTTGTCTTAACCATCAGAGTTACATTGAGTTTTATTCAGTGCTGACAAAAAGCCCAAGAAAGCAAACTAGTGAAGGTACTGCTGATTAATTTACAGTTGATAAATTTTATGGAACACCATAAATTTTCTCATGGGCTATTATATTAAAGACTTTAAAGAATTATCTAAAATACTTGGAAGGCTGAAGCAGAAGGATTGCTTGAGCCCAGGAGTTTGAGGTTGCTGTGAGCTAGGCTGACACCACGGCACTCTAGCCCAGGAAATAGATTGAGACTCTGTCTCAAAAAAAAAAAAAAAAAAAATTATCTAAAATAGTGCTTCATGAGGCAAGAGAGTCACTTGAGGCCAGGTGTTCAAGCCTGGACAACATAGTGAGATGAGACCCTCTCTTTAAAAAACAAAAATTA
Organism: Eulemur rufifrons; assembly: GCF_041146395.1. Taxonomy (NCBI): domain Eukaryota; kingdom Metazoa; phylum Chordata; class Mammalia; order Primates; family Lemuridae; genus Eulemur; species Eulemur rufifrons. The sequence goes on along the minus strand of NC_091000.1, from coordinate 46,932,660 downwards.
GCCAGGAGTGCTGGCATATGGCTGTAGTCCCAGCTACTTGGGAGGCTGAGGCAGGAGGATCACTCGTGCTCAGGAGTTGGTGGCTGTAGTGAGCTATAATCATGCCACTACACTCCAGCCTAGGTGACAGAGTGAGACCTCAAGTCTAAATAAAAATAAAAATAAAATATAAAATAATTAAATAAAATTGAAAGTAATGCTTCACAAAATGTAAAAATTCCCTACTGGCAGAAGGGGTCTTAATGGGTATTTCATTATATATATGTGTGTGTGTGTATATATACATATATATTTTTAAGTTCTGTAGCACAAGGGAAGGTATTTCTTATTCTTAACTATATCAGTAATTTAGGGAGTAAGAAATCAATAGGTTTAGCAAAATTGCTGTCTTTTTATTCTTAGTCTAACAAATTCAGCTAGATTTTTGTGGGAGGTACTTCTGAGATTTCACCATCAAATATAAGGGAAGCATTCAGTGTATTTGAGATATATTTATTTTTGCCTTATAAAGAAAGTATCCATCTATTTCTTTTTTTGTTAGGAGTTTCCCCTTTTAATCAGAAATGCATCTTGAGTTTTATTAAATGACTTTGTAGCATTTGTGAAGATCATATGGTTCCTCTTTACTAGCCTATTAATACGATGACTTAAAAGTTATAGGTTTCCCAGTATTAAGCTATACGTTAAGTTTATTAGATTCATTTGTAGGTTTTGATTGTTTAGAATGATTACTGGGCCGGGCGCGGTGGCTCACGCCTGTAATCCTAGCACTCTGGGAGGCCGAGGTGGGCGGATCGTTTGAGCTCAGGAGTTCGAGACCAGCCTGAGCAAGAGCGAGACCCCATCTCTACTAAAAATAGAAAGAAATTATATGGACAGCTAAAAATATATAGAGAAAAAATTAGCCGGGCATGGTGGCGCATGCCTGTAGTCCCAGCTACTTGGGAGGCTGAGACAGGAGGATCGCTTGAGCTCAGGAGTTTGAGGTTGCTGTGAGCTAGGCTGACGCCACGGCACTCACTCTAGCCTGGGCAACAGAGTGAGACTCTGTCTCAAAAAAAAAAATAAAAATAAAAAAAATAAAAATAAAATAGAATGATTACTGGTCACATAATATTCTATTTAAAAATTCAGAGTAGAGAATGAGACCGTGCTGTGTGAGTGGAAGCAGAAAGAAGAGCAGGAAGCATGATAACAAAAAGATAAGAACTGTAAATCTATGCTACAACCTAGTGCATAGTGGCATGACTTCCAGTGCAATAGTGCCTCTGCTGATGATATATATGGAAAAGACAGTTTTTATCTTGAATATCCTATGACTGGACCTGATGAAAACATAATCACTGTAGTTTACAAAGATAAGTATAATCCTGTGAAATGAAAACCTCAGGTTTGAAAATTGATTTGTATTAGCAATATGTAGTCTGTCCTGGTAAAAATGGTTATTTTCAGTTATTCTCACCTTATCTACCCCTGCCCTTCTCAAAAGATACAGACTATTTAAATTAAAAACACACACCTTGAAGTTTTAAAAAATTCTTTGTTTTAGCTACTTTAAGGGTTTTGATTTTCATGGAATATCCAATGCAATGTCAACAATCTCAGCCTTGATAATAGGAGTGATGAATTTAAGAAGCTAGCCATGGTAGGAAGTTTTAGAGGGGGGTATATCAATTAGGGTATGATATTTACTTCCTTTTTAAATTAAATTCTATTTATGTTTATCCCTTATATAATTTTGAAAAATAAGCCCTTCCTTAGAGATAAAAAAGTTAAATCAGATGTACAAGTTTTCCCTTCAAGAAAGAATACTAATTTCTAATTAGTGAAATATTTATGTCGACTGGATTTGTTAGCCTAATGGAAAGTTTTAAATATATTTAACTTTTACTTTGAAAAGATATTTTCTGACATCCAAGGAGAAAAGATAACTTGTGATAATGACACTGGTTGTTTTTTCTTTTCTGTTATTTTTTTTTTTTTTCTTTTGAGACAGAGTCTCACTCTGTTGCCCAGGCTGGAGTGAGTGCCGTGGCATCAGCCTAGCTCACAGCAACCTCAAACTGCTGAGCTCAAGCGATCCTCCTGTCTCAGCCTCCCGAGGAGCTGGGACTACAGGCATGCGCCACCATGCCCGGCTAATTTTTTTCTATATATATTTTTAGCTGTCCATATAATTTCTTTCTATTTTTAGTAGAGATTGGGTCTCACTCTTGCTCAGGCTGGTCTCCAACTCCTGAGCTCAAACGATCCGCCCACCTCGGCCTCCCAGAGTGCTAGGATTACAGGCGTGAGCCACCGCGCCCGGCCTCTTTTCTGTTATGATAGTTTCAATGCTTGAAGTACTAAATAGTACATTGTCATAGTACAATGGTTTGTATATTTAATATTTCAAAACTTTTATCAACTGATCGATTAAACAGAAAAGTTTGTTCAGATTTTTAAAAGGGTTTATTTTATTCAAAGACTGTAGAAACAGTTTGTGATAAGGTGGGCAAGAGAGAGAGTACTTCGGTTCTCTGCTGTAAAGTGCTTTGATAGTTGCCCTCCTTCCCCCAAAACATACATTCATTGATTATTTTCTCCCACGGTAATAGACAGATTTAATTTCTTATTACCATAAACCAAATATATATCCATTGTTCAATTTAATCTTCAAAATACTTTGACACTTATTTTTGCCATTGTGTTTGATATTTTTTAAATTGGGAAGAAATGGTGAAGTATGTGTCTGTTTTATGTCAGTGAGGAAAGTGGAAATGTTGGCTGTTTGTGATAACACTCAACTGAGCTGGCCTGTTTCTACATGAATAAAACAAATTTCTCCTTTAAAATGAGAAAAAAAAAAAAAAACCTAAGCTCAAAAAGGCAAGACCATGCCAGCCAACCGACCACAGCGGGACCACAGCAGGACCACAGCAGGACCACAGCAGGACCACAGCAGGCACAGGCCCTGTCTTATCCCCCTTCCGCCAGGCGTAGCAGGACACCATCGAGCCCTGGTCCTCCAACGTTCCTAGAGCGTAGACAGACGTGCTCCGGAGAGTGGGAGCTGACCCTCGGCAAGGAGCTCTCAGGCGCTGCTTGAGAGCGCTGGCTCCTCTTGTGGGGCCTAGGACGAGTGAGCTGGCCCTAGGACTGGGCACTGAGCTGGGGCGGAACTGCGGCCTAGGAGACGAGGAAGCAGCTGGTTCCTGGCAGGTGCAGAGAAGGCTCCCTGGACGGAGGCGCAGTGCGTACTAGGGATGGGGTTCGGGGCGGGAAGTGTCAGTTCTGGGGCCTACGAGAAGGATGAAGCTATGGATCAAGTTAACCGGGCACAACCTTCTGGTGCATATTTTACATCCATTGAACACAATTTTAAATAGATATTAAAGATGGGCCTCACTGAGAAGGTAATATTTGAGCAGATATCTGAAGGAGGTGAAAAGATCTGTGTGGCTTTTGGAGGCAGGAACTTTCTAGGTAGAGGGAACTGCGGTGCCAAACCCCTGAAGTGAGTTTGTCATGTTTGAGGGATAACAGGGAGACCAGAGTGGTTGGAGGGCAATGAACATGGGCAAAGCTTGTAAGAGATTGGGATGTTGGGGAAGGCGTGTAGAATAAATGAGCACTGTATTGTATAAGGAATTTTGTCATTTCTTGGTGTGAGTCTTTAGGGGATTTTGAGCAGAGAAAAAACGTGATCTGACTTATGTTTTAAAGCATCTTTACCTGGGAACTCCTGATAAGAATAGATTGTATGGGGGTCAAGAACGGGATAAGGAAAACTTAAAAGTTAAGAGTAATTCCAAAAAGTTGCTAGTAATTCAGATGGGAGATAAGGATATCATGGGCCAGTGGTCAGATTATTGATCTGCTTTGAAAGTAGGGCCAACACTATTTGCTCCTGGATCAGATGTAGGATGTGAAATTAAGAGAAAAGATAAAGATAAATCCAAGGCTTTTGACCTGTGGATATAAGAGATATTGGAGGAAAGATCTGAGGTTCAATTTTGGGACCTTGTGTAAGTTCTTCAAATCTCCATGTCTAAGTTTCCTTTTTTGTACAACGAGGTTAGTGATAGTATATTCTTTATAGGATTGTGTGAGGATTAAATAAATTAATACATAGAAAGCACATAGAACAATTGTGCTGGCTTATTGTTATGCTGAGACATGAAGTGTGAATGGACATTAACAAGAAGAAAATTGGAGGGTTGAAGACTGTTCCAGGCAGAAGGAGTAAACTGTGGAAGGACCAAGGAGCAAGAAAGAGTATTGCAAGTTTAAATAGTTCATTAGATCACAAGTAAATTTTAAACCATATTAAATGTTTTGAACTTGATCATAAGGGTAATGATGAGCTATTGTAATGGAAGAGGCACAGTAGAGACATATAATAGTATTTCATTTCCTCCTTAGAATGATCACCATTTGCACTGCGGGAAATAGATTGGTGTGTCAGACCAGTCACAGTAGTTTGGGTAGAAAATGGTGGCAAAGGGGATGAGGAGAAGTGGATGAATTTAAGAGATATTTAAGTAATAGAATCAATAGAACTTGATTGATTCTATTTATAACAAGTTATGAAAGAAGGAAGGAATGATCAGTTTTTTGATTCAAAAGCTGGATATGGAGCTCCCCTAAAAATAGTTTATCAAATTTTTTATTCTATATTGCTTTTGATATATATTTAATTACATCATAGAAATGAGCCACCATTATTTAAACATCATATTTTGTATACCTGTATTAGGGTTCTCTAGAAAAACAAAATTTTTGTGGAGAAATTATCCTATAAATAGGATATCTATATCAATAAAGATAGATAGATATCTAGAAAGAGATTTATGATAAGGAAATGGCTCACATGATTATGGAGGCTGGCAAGTCTTAACATCTTCAGAGTGACTTTGTAAGCTGCAGACCCAGGAGAGCAAATGGTTTAGTTCTAGTCCAAGTCCAGAGGCCTGAGAACCAGGAGAGTTGATGGTGTAGTTCCAGTCTGAAGGCCAGCAGACCCAGAAAGAGCTGGTTCAGTTCAAGTCTGAAGGTAAGAAAAAAGCTGATGTTTCAGTTTGGAGGCTGTTAGGAAGAATTCTCTTCCTCAGGGAAGGATCAGCCTTTTTGTTCTTTTTTATTTATCTATCTATTTATTTATTTATGAGATGGGGTCTTACTCTTGCTCAGGCTGGTCTGGAACTCCTGAGCTCAAGCAGTCGTCCTGCCTCAGCCTCCCAGAGTGCTAGGATTACAGGCATGAGCCACCACACCTGGCCATGCCTTTTTGTTCTAGTCAGACCATTAACCCTATTGGATGAAGACCACTCACATTATGGAGGGTAATCTATTTTACTCATTCTACAGTCTACAGATTTAAATGTTACTGTCATCCAAAAGCACCCTCACGGAAACATTCAGGATGATGTTTGACCAAATATCTGGGCACCCCGTGGCCCAGTTAAGTTAACTAACCATCGCAATACCAAACTTTTATTTTCTGGCTAATAGTCATCACTTTCTTGGGCTTTTTCACTTCCATTAAAAATACCAGGATTTGGCTTTTAAAATTTTAAGTCCGTTTTTGACAAAGGAAAAATACCTATCAGTTGGTGAGTATTACTGTATACACATTCAGGTATATATAACAGCAAGAAGTATTTGGAGCCTAGCCAAGCACAGCCACTAATTGAGTGAGCCAACCCTCCCCACCTGCACTCCCTACATGCACATCCATTCAAACGCATGTATCAGCAGTTGGCAGATACTATTTCACTAATCTATAGAGTCAAGAGTAGTCAAAATGAAGAATGCTAAGGGCCTGCTCCAAGGGATGATGGTGGAATTTTCCAAATTCATTTTTGACATATTGAATTTGAGAGGCTTCTATAAGGTATGCAGGTACCAGGTAGGCAGAGGGAAATTCAAGTCTGACACTCAAGATACCTGGCCTGAAAAATAAGGAAATCATCAGCATAAAGATAGTAACTTAAGTCACAAACATACTGTATGTTATCCCTTCCTAGTTTCTGCCCTATTTCTCGCTTCCATTCAATGTCTTACTTTTTGAAAGAAGAATTTTTGCTCACTGTCTCCATTTTCCTATGGCAGGCTGTCTATTCTCCCCATTTCACTACCAAAATTGTCTTCACAGAGGTGACCAATGGCATCTGTGTTTTGAATCAAGTGAGTATGTCAGGTCTTAGATTAATCCACCTTCTTATGGCATTTCACACTCTTAAGCACTGCCTCCTCTTAATTTCACTTACAAATCAATGAATTCCTCCTATTCTTTATGATTATTATCTCACTTACCTCAAAATCTCTGTGAATTAGATGTTATCTTCATTTTACAAATGGGTAAACTAAGTCTCCAAGAGGATGAATAACTTGACCCAGGTCAGACAGCTTGTAAGTGATAAGGCTGGATTGGAATTCAGGCCTGTCTGAGGCCCAGGCACTTTCTACCCCTACACACTTACAGAGATAGACCTCCTTGGCCTTCTTTGTACTGCTGTTTTTGTTCTTCTCCTACCTCTCTGGTTATTGCTACTCACTTTTCTTCCTTATGTGTAGGTGTTTCCCAGGATTTCAGCCCCACGTAATCTTTTCCCAGCTATAACTAACTACCACACTGAACCTACTACACTGAATATCAAACAGCTCTTACACTTTTCTCTCTGTATGAAAAACCTTTTTCCTATTTTCTTGTCTGACTAACTCTCACTTGTCTTTTAACACTCAGGAGGACTCAACCTCCAGGAATCCTTTTCTGACCTGCTTCTGGGAATGATTTGCTTTATCATTCACAGGTGCTCTGCTAGCATCCTGTGCATACCTTCATTGTGGCACTGAAGTGCAGTTGCTTATTCACTCAAGATTTCTTGAGAAGCGGAGATCTGTAGAGACCAGGGAGTTGTCTTTTATTTCTGTATTTCCAGCAACTAAGAGAGTTTGGCGCATAGTAGACAATCAGTAAATGAGATGAGTTATGAATATCCTTACATTCTTTTAGTTAATTCTGATATTGAGTTTAAAGGATATATAAATGGTTATATTTATTTTGTATCTTTTTTCCCTTCAACAATTTGAGAATTTTTAAATCTTACAGAAAAGTTAAAAGAATAGTACAAGTAATACCTATATACCCATCATGTAGCAGCAGTTGTCAACTTCCTGCTACATTTGTGTACTCTCTCTCTTCACGTGCACATTTTTTTCCCTGAAACGTTTGAAAGTAGTTTAGCATGCATCTCTTGAGAATAAGTATATTCTCTTTCATGACCACGAACTGTTATACCATCTGAGAAAATTCTCTATCAAGGGTTAGCAACCTTTTTCTGTAAAAGGCCAGATAGTAGCTATGTTCGGCTTTACAGGTGATATGATCTCTGTGGCAGCTACTGAACTCTGCCACTGTAGTGCAAAAGCAGATGTAAACAACATCTAAACAAATGGGTGTGGCTGTATTCCAATAAAGGAACAGAAAAACAGGCTTCAGGCTCTATTTGGTCTGCAGGGCTATAGTTTACTTGCTCCATTCTGATATATCTTTCATGTTCAGATTTCTGAATTCTTCAAAAAATATTGGTAGCTGTTTTTTTCTTTAAATGCAAGAGTCAAATTTCATACATTGCATTTAGTTGTGTCTCCTTAATAACAATAACCTTCCCATACCCTCTTTTTATTCTTATAAACTTGATTATTTGGAAGAGTCTATGCCTATAGTAGATGAGCTACATTCTGGATTTACCTGAAAGTTTCCTCATTATTAGAGTCATGTTAAACATTTTTTAGTAAAAATGCTACACGGATGATAAAGCACATGATGTCAGTTGTCTTACTGTTAGTGTTGCTAAGTTTGGTCATTTGGTTAAGTTTCGACTGCCAGAAATCTCCATTTTTTCCCTTTGTAATTAATAAGCAATCAGTATGGTGATTCTTTGAGACTAGGAGAATGTCCTCTTCCTCCACTCCTTTCACCCAGTGGTTTTAGCAACCATTTACAATTCTTGACTGAATCAGTCATTTTGAGGGCTGCAAAGTGGTGATTTTTCAATTCTATTATTCCAACTACATTAGCTGCCAATCTTCTGTAAAACAGGTTTTTTTTTTTTTTTCATTTTGTATGTGTGTTTAGGAATGGTTGTTTTGAAGAGAAAAATAAATGGATAGCAAGAAATGTATAAACCCAAGAAGGGGTTATTGCTATTGTTACTACTACTATTACTGTTTCTGTGATTCTTGTTATTATATTTTTAGGAGTATCCCTGAGGATACAGTAAAAAGAAAGTTCTCCGAAACAGAGAGAGCAGTCTGAAGCTGGGGATGACAACAGCATTGGTGAGTGCCCATTCCCTGGCTCCCCTGAATCTGAAGAAGGAGGGGCTTCGGGTAGTGAGGGAACAGGGATTCAAGCTGCAAGGAAACAGCAAAGGCCTTGGACAGGAGCCCTTGTGCAAACAATTCAGGCAGTTGCGCTATCTAGAGACCACAGGACCTCCAGAAGCACTGAGCTGGCTGCGGGAGCTCTACCAACAGTGGCTGCAACCTGAGACCCACACTAAGGAGCAAATCCTAGAGCTACTGGTGCTGGAGCAATTTCTGACCATTCTGCCTAAGGAGCTTCAGGCCGGGTTATTGGAGCATCACCCAGAGAGCGGAGAGGACATGGTTGTTCTGGAGGATTTGCAGCTGGAGCTTGGAGAAACAGGACAACAGGTGGTAAGGGTCAGATGTGCTCTTTTGCAGGAAAGCAAGAATTGAGATCTCTTGCCAGACAGGTGAATGTGAACTCACTGGTAGGAGGGAAATTGCTAAGCTTTGGTTCAGTTTCTTTCCAGTCTGGCTGTTCATTTCTGTAGGTCTTACCTCAACCTTGCCTGTCCTCTCCCGGGAGGAAACCGATTGTGCTCCAGATTCCTCAACCCCTTTTCTCTGCCCCTCTGGGGTTTCTCTTTGTTCTTTTTTCTAACATTTATTTTTCTGAACAGCAGTTTCCTAAACCCGTATGTTCCTAATTGTCCCTACATGTACCTAATTGTCCCTAGGACCTAGACCAGGCAAAGAAACAAAAACTACTTGTGGAGGAGACAGCCCCTCTGAAAGCAGTGCAGGAGCAGCAGGTTCAGCCTGAGTGTGAAGTTTCAAAGCCTGAGAAAAAGAAGGGTAAGAACTGGATTGCATATTCTTGTGTGTGAGATGAGTTGGGCTGTGTGGTTCCCTCTGAGGCCTGCTAAGCATCCTTGTGTTTTGTTTTTGTTTTGAGTCAGGTTTCTTGAAGTAGAATTTACATACGGTAAAATTCACTCTTTTTTAATTGTACATATCAATGCGTTTTCACAAATGTGAACTAATTATGGTTGGTCTTCAAGATATAAAAGATTTCTATCACCTCAAACATTTTAGTTGGACAAAACACCAAAGAAAGAGTACAAAAGGAATCAGGACCTTCACCCTGCCCTTTTCTCCTTACTGTAGGAGTAAATAAAAAAAGTAGTGCTAGTTTCTCACCCAAGGCAAAGAATCCCAGCCACATGCTTCATTATTCATTTTTTCTTATCTCCTTCAAACTATTGTAAATGGCTACTGTCTTTTATTTCTAATTGTCACCTGGATTTGTTTTTTTGTTCTATATTTTCTTTGCCACTGAAATTCCTCTTTCTAATATCTGTTCTTTACATTTGTTTTCCTCTTTCTAGTCTGATACAATCCCTACTTCTCTCTCTCTCTCTTTTTTTTTTTGCATTAGTGTTACCTTGGTACTTCCATTTAAGTTACCTCCTGTTCAGTCTCTGTCATTTAAATGCACATTCATTAATGTTTCTCCCTTCCTTAAAAACCCTTCAGGTGAATTATTATTCTTTTTACTTTTTTTGACATTTGAAAAATTCCATAATAAAAAGTAAAAAATAAAAGTAAGAAAAAAATCACCACCTTCGCTGACTCCCGGTAGCCTTTAGCACAGGCTCACAGGGCATGTTCTGGAATGGGTTTATAGCTCAGCCTCATGTTTTCTTGAGAAAACATGTCTTCTCAATCCTAGTTTTCTTGAGACTTTTAGCACGGACAGTTCCATGTCCTGGAAATTTCCTCAGTCCTCCCAGACAAATTAGGACAGGTAGTCACACTATGTTCCACCTGCTCACACTGTATTCCCATGATGCCAAGATACATTCCATTTGCTCCTTGCTGTTTCTCTCTTCTGGGTCTCTTCTGCCCTGTTTCTTCTATCTGGAATGTGTTTTTCTTACTCTCCTTGACTAATTGCTACTCATCCTTCAGGACTTACCTTAGATATCATTTTCTCTACCCTTCCCTAAGTCTCCCAAGTCTGAGTTAGTTTCCCCATCTATGCTCCTAGAGCTCCAAGATTTCTTCTATTGTAGAACTAATCACATTATACTATATTACTAGTTTAGTTCTTTGTATTGTTTCCTGAGTCTGCTTTAGTCCCTGGCGCAGAGTAGATATTCAATAAATGTTTATTTGATGAATGGCTGATTTTATATCTAAAGCCATACTTTACTTTCTGCCTACTTCCAAGTTCAATTTCTGAGTCTACTTCAAAGGTCCCCTTCTTCTGGAAGCCTGCTGAATAAAGTAGCTGAAAGAAAGGGGGCCTACCTTTTCTGAATAACCTTGTAGAAATGAACTTAAGCCATGTAATCAATGACAGGTATGTATTTTAAATGTAAAAAGTGAATGTGATGACAGTAGATTCTTGAAAATGTTCTTTACCCCCTGGATTTGTTGAAAGTGTTATTTTATATTTAAAGTTAAGGTTGTTTTTTAATTTCAACCCTTCTCCTTCCTTTTAGATATATGTGCCATTACGTTTTACTGGAAACGAATCTTTCCTATTCTGTTCTCTTAATCTCTCACTTCCTGCCCTCATTGTAGGCTACTTCATTCTGTTGCAGAGGGCCTTTATACGCAGTTTATTATTTGCATTATTTAATCTCGACATTCCCCACATGTGACTTTACTTTTTCTGATATCTCTTTACTAATGTCTTCACTTTCACTTTCACTTTTGGCTCTCATCCACTCTCTCCTTTTTAATTATCTGCTGACTTTAACTTGCTCACACTGATTAACCCTCATTTGTTTGTTAATGGTGCTACTTAGAGTGTCTCTCATCTATTTTCTTTCTCCAGCTTCCCGATTACTCTCTCATTCTGACTTTGCGTCTCCATTCATGCCCTAGCCTTTAAAGACTTATCCAATCTGCCCATCCTTCTCACCCTTCTGCTTGTGTGTCTGAGCTTAGGTTTTTCTTTATCATCTTTTAATTTCACCCTTAAGACACAGGCCACTTATTTAGCAAACATTTGTTTAGTTTCTGTTATGTACTAGTCACTGTGCTAAAGAAAACAAAGTCTGCTCTGCAGGTGCTCATAGTCTCTTGGAACATTGGAGGTTGAAGGGGGAGAAATGGACTTATGAACAAATTATTACAGCATTGAGATAGAAAAGATGTGTTACTGCTGTCCAAGGAGATTGGGAAAGGCCAAGGTATTTTTGTGAACTTCATATTACTCTGAAGGTCTTATGATCCAGTATTTTTAATTTATTGATGAGGACACTGAGCCCAGAGGATTTAAATTACCTTTCTAAGATTACACAGTGAGTGATAAAATTGGCACCACATCTATATTTCTTCATTTTTAGTTAAAATGCTATCCCTTTCTTATTGGCCCAGGGTCTTCAATTAACCTAGCTTTTTATTTTCCATGTGACAGATTATTTTCAAGAATATACAGTCATGCCCTTTAAGACAGTTGGTTTACTTGCTTATTACCTTCTCTGTGTGTGGTGTGTATCACTTGATAAAGTTTAAGTCATTAAAAATAAGTTACCTCCCTCCACAATCCCCCATCCTTCCCCAAAGGCAATCACAGTTAACAATTTCTTTTGTATCACTTCATATATATTTTATGCAAACATAAGCATCCACAACATTTTTAGTTTACACATATGGCTTGATTTAAATTTTTCCTCTTAGTAGATTCCTTTCCCTAAGCATCAGAAAACAAGTAATTGGTGTTATATATTTAATGTTTCAGGTAAGGAGACAAGGATTTAGAATGGGAAGCTTGTTGTAGTGACAGACTACTATGGGAGACTTGAATCATCTGGGAAAATCTCTGAACCCATGGAGGCTCATTATAAGGAGTCTAACTTGGAAAGGCAGCCAGTCAAGCCCAAGGAGACTGACTACAAATGCTCAGAATGTGGAGAGGGATTTATCCAGCACTTGGACCTGATTGAACATGAGAGTGTACACACGAGAGAGAAGCTCTGTGAATCTGAAGCTTGTCAGAGTTCTGGCCTTACTGGACATCAGAAAATCCTCTCTAGAGAGAAAGGTCATCAGTGTCATGAGTGTGGGAAAGCTTTTCAGAGGAGTTCACACCTTGTCAGACATCAGAAAATCCATCTGGGTGAGAAGCCTTATCAGTGCAAGGAGTGTGGAAAAGTCTTTAGCCAAAATGCAGGCCTTTTGGAACATCTTAGAATCCATACCGGAGAGAAACCTTATCTATGTATTCATTGTGGAAAGAACTTTAGGCGCAGCTCTCATCTTAATCGACACCAGAGAATTCACAGTCAGGAGGAGCCCTGTGAGTGCAAGGAGTGTGGAAAAACCTTTAGTCAGGCTCTACTCCTCACCCATCATCAGAGAATCCATAGTCATTCCAAAAACCATCAATGTAATGAGTGTGGGAAAGCCTTCAGTTTGACCTCAGACCTTATCCGACACCACAGGATTCACACTGGAGAAAAACCTTTCAAGTGTAACATTTGCCAGAAAGCTTTCCGACTAAATTCACACCTCACTCAGCATGTAAGAATCCACAATGAAGAAAAACCCTATGAGTGTAATAAATGTGGAGAAGCCTTCAGGCAGAGATCAGGTCTTTTTCAACATCAGAGATACCACCATAAAGACAAACTGGCTTGATGAGGTGTTTTCTCCTTGTAGAACCTTGGAGAAGGCACACTGACAAGCAAACACTTTAAGAAAAGTCACTCTAGCCAATGTTGGCATCAGAGCATTCTTGGAGGCCAAATTGGAAGCTGTCTGCCTCCATTCCCCCCCCCCCTTTATTTTCCTTGAAGTCAATTTTGGAAAATAGTAATTTCACCCTAGGTAGTACTATGGGATCAAAGTTAACCAGCATTCTTCAGTGCAGGACTTCAGAGCCTTTAACATAATAAATGCATAATTATGGATCTCTAAGCAGTAAAGAGCCTTACGACTGAGTGGAGGCGTTAAGTCAGTAGTGAATCAAGGGTCCACAGATTTACAGGCTTAAGCAGAAGAAGGGCAGATTGATATGTTTGCATATGATATGGTAACAGACTCCTATAATATAAGACTAATGATGTTTGGAAATAGACAACTCTCAAAGGTGGCTTAAAGTACAGGTTAATGAGAGCATTCCCCCCCCCCCCCCCCGCCCCGGCTTCACACCATTCCTCCCACTGACCTTACCCTGATGCTTCCTCGCCCAGTATCAGTGGAAACATTTTACAAAGCAAAGATAATCTTTTGCTGGTTAACTATAGAACTTGCCTTCTTGGTTAGCTTCATGTAGTTTTACCATTTCCTACTCCCATCCCCAGCACAATATCTCATGATTCAAGTTATAAATGAAAGTTTACTTAGACTATGGGAGAGATTTCATGAGTCATTTGAATAAACTGTGCTGAATTAATCTAAGTAGCAACTGTCTTACTTGATAACTCCAGTGCCAGGATAGTGACTGCTGCATGGTCACTATTCAATAAATGTCCAGTGAAAGAAATTGGACTTTTTTCCTTTAATGTTGATACAATTTTAAAATATTGCTTGTTCTGGAATTCTTTGAAAATTAAAACAATAAAGTCAGCTTGGAGAGGAGATCATGATCTTTATATCATGAATACCAGAATGTCATAGTAATGATGAGGAATATTAAGAGAGTCCACTCCAAAACACATCACCAGGATGATAACCATTACTTACTGATTGGTAGCAGCTGCATAGGGTACTGCTGTTTGGAGAAGACTTCTTAGTCTGCCTGTGTGGGAAGATTGGTGAACCCTCATGTAGTGATTAGGACTAGGTTCAGCACATATAGTTTAAAAACAACAACAACAAAATAGGAGCGACTTCATAAAAGTTTATTTTTCTTTGCAATAGAAAAGGCAGAGATAATCAGTCTGTCCTTGATGACTGCTGAAGCTTCAGCCATCACATGCAAAATGTGGACAAAAGGCAGGATAAAAAGAGCTTCCTCCCAATACAGTCAGCTACCTTTGAACAGCCTCTCCAAGAATGTCTTAGCACATATGTCATCAGCCAAAACTTAGGAAAGGAAGGCTAGAAAGTGAGCCTTATTCTGGGTTGTAGAGTACCCAGCTGAAAATTAGGCTTCTGTCACTAAGGATAAAGGGGAGAATGAATGTTGGATTAGGCAGTTAACAGTTAAAAGATTTCATGTAAATTCAGTCATAGTCTGTTGCTTAGGAAGCCATAAAACTATGTATGTTTTATTCTGCCTTTATGACTAAAATTAAATTGATGGCAGGAATTTTTCCCCCAAGTATTTTGAGGGCTACGCTGAGGTCAGTACCTAAACATTTAGTTCTGTCATAGTTTAAAACTGTTTGACTCTGTTCAGTTTAAGAAGGAAAGTACATAGAACATCTTTATTATTATTATGAAAAAGCAATGAAAATGAAAAGATTCCTAATATGAAGAACTATATACCCTTAGTTATCTGGAAAATTTATCTTGGCTTTCTCCATGATGATTATATAGAACAAGTATAAACATTATATATTCTTTGACACGAGGGACAACCTAATTATTACAGCTCCAAAGGAAATGGTGTTCTCATCATTCCATTTGGGGCAGACCCATATTCACCTGGGCATAAATGTCAGAGCTATATTTAAATAATAATGTTTTCCTTCTCAAAAATCATAGAAACATTGAATAAAGGGCAAGTATCATAACAAATCTCAATTAAGGTTTCACTTGCAGTGTAAGACACCCTAGTCACCCTAAAAGGTAAATTAAAAATCTATTCAGAGGACAGGAACCCAGGAGGAATGTATTGCAGCAATATCTTCTGATCAGACATTTCTGTTTGGGTAGCATCCTGTAATATCCAAATGTAAAGTGGAATAGAAAGCCTCTGTGTCTCCATTTCCCTCTCTCCTGTTTAAAAACTGATAAAGTTATTATATAGCTTGCAATTATAAAAGTATTATAGTATGGAAAAATAAGGGGAAAAATCACTGATGTCCATGTTATAATATCTTCATACATTCTTATTAAATTTTGTCTATGATAGAAACTCGTTGTAAAGAAAACTTGAAAACTATAAAAATAAATCACCCCGTTTCATGGTCCAGATATACCTTCTTATATATTTTGAGATCCTATTCTTTTTTTTGCACATAGAAACACTTTGCTTTTCTCACTGAGCTTCAATTATATCATGAACAGTTTTCATTTGTAGCAGACAGGACAGTCAATTTGCCTATCTGCACAACCCTTTCTAGTCCAGTCCTGCCATGACCCTGCGTGGACAGCCTGCCATGTGACCCTTCCCTGACCACTGATGCTTGGGTACAGAGGGAACCCCCTAAGCAAGGTTTAGCCATTTAGATACCCATAGGAAGTTGACACTGGATCACAGACTGTGGTTGGTCTTTATTAGGCATTTTAACCAGAAAGTAATACAGAGCTGGAACAATTTTTGTGGCCACATAACCAAATAGAGACAAATGGAGAAGCAAAAGAATGAAGCCAACTCCTGAAGCAGAGATCCCACAAGGGCCCAGAGACACTCGGGTGTAGCAACCTCAGGCCTCAGCTTCTGAGATCCATCTACATCCTGGTCTTGGGAGTCCCTGGAATACTCCTGTTCTCTTCCATTAAAGGTTTCTTTTTAAGTTAGACTGGGTTTCTGAACCTCGGAACAAACAAATAAATAAATCCCTGATTGAGACACCCAGATCTTTAACAATCTTCATGGAAGATAATTTTCTAGATAAGCTGCACAATATTCTATAGTACATGTCCCTATTTTTAGTCATTTAAGTCATTTACAGTTTTGAAATGTTCCAAAATCTGAAACTTTTTGAGCACTGACATGGTGCCACAAGTGGGAAATTTCATACCTAACCTCATGTCACACTCAAAATGCAGTCAAAACTTTGTTTCACGCACAAAATTATTTAAAATATTGTGTAAAATTATCTTCAGGCTATGTGTATATATGATGGTATATACAAAACATAAGTGAATTGCATGTTTAGATTTGGGTTCCATGGCCAAACTATTTCATTATATATATGAAAATAATCCAAAATAAAAAAAAAAATGTGAAATCCAAAACACTTCTGGTCCCAAGCATTTTGAATAAGGGATCCTCAACCTATACTTGGAATCATACAGTATGTAGCCTTTTCAGATAGGCTTCTTTCCACTTAGTAATATGCATTTAAGTTTCCTTCATGTCTTTTCATGGCTTGATAGCTCATTTCTTTTTAGCACTGAGTAATATTTCATTGTCTCGATATACCACAGCAAAATATGTGTCTATTAAAGAAATATCCAAAATACAGAAAGAACTCAAAACTCAACAACAAGAAAACATTTAAAAAGGAAGCAAGCCAAAGACCTTAACAGACTTCATTAAAGAGGTATATACATGGCAAATAAGCATATGAAAAGATGCATCACATCCTATGTCATCAGGGAAATGCAAATTAAAACAACAATGATACCTCTACACATCTACTAGAATGACCCAAATTCAGAACACTAACCATCCCAAATGCTGGTGAGGATGTGGAGTAACAGGAACTCTCGTTCATTGCCGGTGGGAATGCAATTATGGTACAGTCACTTGGGACGACAGTTTGGCAGTTTCTTACAAAACTAAACATAATCTTACCATATAATCCAGCAATCTCCCTCTTTGGTATTTACCCAAAGGAGCTGAAAACTTATGTCCACACAAAAACGTGAACATGCATGTTTATAGAAGCTTTATTCATAATTGCCAAGACTCAGAAGAAAACAAGATGTGCTTCAGTAGGTGAATGGATAAATACTGGGTCTGATTTTAAAAGGACGTTTTATATTTTTACTATCAAATTGAACATCTTTTCCCATGTTAATTGGTCATTTAAGATCTTGATTTTGTGAATAACCATGTTCACTTCCTTTACTGATTTTTTTCCAGTAGAGTCTCCTTTTATTTTGGACAGAAGTGCCTTAAAAATTAATAAGGAACTGCACATCAAAATTTTGAATGCCTATGTCCTTTGACTGATCAGTTCTAATAATGTATGGCATTTGTCCTAGAAATATACTCATAAAAGAATTTAAAGGTATTGAATGGTGTTTCCTACAGCATTGCTTTTAAAGAAGAAATATAGCCTAAGCATACATTGATAGGGATAGTTAAGTAAATTATGGTACACTCGTACAATAGAATACTATTTAGCTGTTAAAGGATAAGTTAATATGGAGATATTTCCAAGCTATCTTAACTGAAAAGAGCTAAGGTGCAAAATTTTATTGTGACCTCATAAGTGTTTTAAAATATACAAACTTAATTCTCTAAACAAAATGTTTATTGAGTGCCACTATGTAGCAGGTAATGTCGTAGGAAGAGATACACCAAATATTAACAATGGTTAACTCTTAATTGTCTAAGGGACACTTCGTTTTATAGTCTTTATGCAGCTTGAGTTTTTATTGTGCATATATAACCTGTATGCTTAAAGAAAATAATTGGTACTGCTTGCTGTATTGTGATTATTTATTGATCTGTCTCTCTCACCAGCCTGTGATGACCCCAGACAGAGATTCGGCTTTGTCTTCACCATTCTGTGGTTTGTAATTGAAATGATTTACATAAATGTGGGGCGTGTTTGGGCCATCCGGATGGGCCTGGGGTTGGGCAGGCGGCGGAGACACGCCTGGGCCGGGCGGGAGGTGGCAGAAGGGGTCCTCCCGGCACACCAGAGAGACGAGCGGCCACGCTCCTAGAGAGGCACGGAACTGGCCGGACACCGCTGCTCGGCTGCCAGCGCTGTGACAGGCGAAGCCTTCGGCCCCCGGCCGCCTACAGGAAGAGCTGGCGAGACCCGCGCGCCCACTTTGGGGTTCTGGGGAGGCAGCCGGCTCCCCCGACTGTGGAGCCCCAGGCCTCCGCGCTCCCACGGGAGCCTTTCACGAGGTCGGCCACGTCTTTATTGTGCACTGTCTCTGAACTTTTCGTCTATTAAACAACAGTTAGACACGCACTCATTGAGTGCCCACTGTATGCCAAGCGCTGTGCCAGGTTCTGGGATGTGATCTGAATCAGATCCGTTCTGGGCCCGCCAGACTGTCCTGGCTACTGGCATCTCAGGTACGTCTGCGTGCATTCATCAAGAAATCCATCAATATTTGTTGAATACCAGGTACGTACCGGGCTTGTAGAGTCTATGCTGAGATAAACCCTCGTCCTCAAGAAGCGGGGGTTGGGGGGGGGGGATCTGTAATACAATATTGGGTGGTCATGCAGTTTTCCATGGCAACACCCCATTTCCACCTGTGTGGCTTACAGAACAGAACAGTTTTCCCTGGCTCTGCATTAGTTTTGGGGTTGGCCAGGGAAGGTTTTACATCAGTCATTTGCACTGGGTCTTGGGCATTTACAGTTAGAAGAGCTGTCCTGGCTGTAAAGTATAACGTGAATAGAAAAATTTGAGTACTCAGCATGGTAGTGACGGGAGGAATTTAGGAAGACCATGGCTTTCTGGAAAGTAGGAACTGTGTCTTTTATTCTAGAGTTAGCTTTATGCCTGGAAAATAATGAGGTGCTCCATAAATGTTTCTTGAGTGACAAACAAACCAGTAAAATCCAGTAAAGATCAGTTCCTGGGGAGTTTGAATTTAGTTCAATGAGGATTAATTAAAACTCATTTTTTGGAGGTTTGTTGAATGTAGTCAGAATTGTGCTTTAGGAAATATTAATCGAATGACTATGGATGGTGGTGGCGAGGGGGGGGTAGGGGGGGAGTTGGACGGGAATACTCCACAGAAAATTATTGTAATAGTGAATGAAAATGGTAATAAAGGAATAAAAAGGAAGGTGTGGCTGCAAGAGACATTTTGAAGAATTTACTGAACTCAGAGTTGATTGTATATAAAGGCTGGTTTTAAGACTGAATGCAGGCCGGGCGCGGTGGCTCATGCCTGTAATCCTAGCACTCTGGGAGGCCGAGGTGGGAGGATCGTTTGAGCTCAGGAGTTCGAGACCAGCCTGAGCGAGACCCCCGTCTTTACTAAAAATAGAAAGAAATTATATGGATAGCTAAAAATATATATAGAAAAAATTAGCCGGGCATGGTGGCACATGCCTGTAGTCCCAGCTACTAGGGAGGCTGAGGCAGTAGGATTGCTTGAGCCCAGGAGTTTGAGGTTGCTGTGAGCTAGGCTGACGCCACGGCACTCACTCTAGCCGGGGCAACAGAGTGAGAATCTGTCTCAAAAAAAAAAAAAAAAAAAAAAAGACTGAAGGGAATGATGATGATACCAGTAGAAATGGAGAAATACAGTTTTGAGAGACTCTGATTTTAGTTTGGGCTGTGTTGAAATTATAGTGCAGGAGAGGTCCACAGCTGCTGGCACTTCAAGATGTGGGTTTGGAATGTGAAAGGCAAGTTGGAGCCAGACAGCAATTTGAGTCTTCTTGGAACACAGATATATTGAAAATGTGACTAATGAGATCACAAAAGGAGAAAGTAAGTGAAGGGAGAGGAAAAAAGAACTTGATGCATTTATACTGTTACAGTTATCTATTGTCACATCAAAAATAAATTAAAACTCTAAATGTAGTGGCTGAAAATAACCTCAGCTGCTTATTTCTCAGGATTCTGTGAGTGACTGGGCAGTTCTATTGCTGATCTCACCCAGAGTTACTCATAAAGCTGTATTCAGCTGATGAATCATCTGAGCACTAGTCCCAGCTGGGCTTAAGCTTGGGTGTCTTGATTTTTATCCACAGGACCTTTCTGCATGGCTAGCATGGGCTTCCTCACAGCATGGCAGTCTCATGACAGTGTGCCAAGAGCTACAGGGGCACTTCCTCTTACAATGTAATTCTGCCATATTCGATTGGTCAAAGCAAGTCATAGGCCAGCATGATTCCAGGGAAGGAAAAATAAACTCCATCTCTTGACAAGAATGGTGGCCAAATCTCATTACAAAAGATATTTGAGGATAGGAGACTTTGGAAACGGTCTATCACACCTACATTTAAAGTGGAATATTCAATGAGAGATGCACAGACAGATGACCTTTGAGACTGTATTATTTGTCCATGAAGGCAGCCATTTAGCTCCCTAGCTAACATGTAAGCTGCTCAAGCATTCTAAGTTAACACTTCATCCTTCATATCCTACACATCCCTAACCTCTGGGCTCAACCCCTTTAGTGTTCACGGCATGTTTTAATTTCACTGATAATAGAGGTAAGCAGGTTCAGCTTTTGAGCTTTACCTAGGCGGGGGGGGGGGGGGGGGGGGGACAAAAATATAAGTACATTACATAGAGTTTTGAGTCTCTTATAATTTGCATATTACTGATCAATTCTTATACCTCAGATGTACATTTCTGAACATAGGCCCCAGCTAAGTGAACTTTTTTCTAGCCTCTAAGCTCAACATGTATGAAGCTTTGCCAGGCCCTGCTCTTGAAAATGAAGATGGCTCTGTAAAAGTGAAGGAGGAAGATCCCACCTGGGAGCAGTTGTGCAACGCACAGGAGGGCGGTTCCCACACTCAGGAGCTTTGCCGCTTGCGCTTTCGGCAATTCTGCTACCAGGAGGCTTCTGGGCCCCAGGAAGCTCTGGCCCAACTCCGAGAATTTTGCCATCAATGGCTAAGGCCAGAGATGCACACCAAGGAGCAGATCCTGGAGATACTGGTGCTCGAGCAGTTCCTGACCATCCTGCCCAAGGAGCTCCAGGCATGTGTGCAGATGTATCCTCTGGAGAGTGGGGAGGAAGTAGTGACAGTGCTGGAGAATATAGAGACAGGACGTGGAGACACAGGACAGCAGGTAGGAAGAGAATGTATGTGGTGGTGTGGGAGAAGAAATGGGGGACATGTATCTGTTAATTTTTAACTTTTTATTTTGAAATAATTTATAACTGATAGAAGAATTGGGAGATACAGTCCTAGTTTCTCAGGAGGCTGAGGTGGGAGGATCACTTGAGCCCAGGAGTTCGAGGCTGCAGTGAGCTATGATTGTGCTACTGCACTCAAGCTGGGTGACAGAGTGAGACCTTTTTCTGAGATCTAAAAAAATAATAAAATAAAATAAAGAACTAGTTGTGTACTCTTCACTCAGATTCAGCAGTTGTTAACATTTGTTTCATGATATGCCTGCCCCCTACACCGTGTACACTCTTGTGCAAACGAGTGCATATTCTCTGTTGCTTTGTATGCATATATATGTGTATACAGACATACACACACAGGTTTTTTTTTTTTCTCAAACCATTTGAGAATTATTTGCAGACATTATATCTCTTTACCTGTATTTCTAAAGATCAAGAACATTCTCTTGTATAACCTGAATATGGCAATCAAGTTTAGGGAAATTGAAATTGTTATGGTACTATCGTATAGCACTAGTTTTTATTCAGATTTTGCCATGTTATCCCAATAGTGTTTCTTATGGCAATTTCTCTCCAATCCAGAATACAAGCCAGCATCACACATTGCATTTAGTTGCTGTGTCTCTTTAGTCTCCATGAATTTGGAATAAGTGCTCAGTCTTTCTTTATCGTGAGATTGATATTTTTGAAGAGTATAGGCCAGTCTTTTTGGAGAATGCCCCTCAATTTGGGTTTGTCTTGTATTTTCTCACAATTAGATCCAGGTTGCACATTTTGGCTAGAGCACCACAAAGGTGATGGTGTGTTCTCCTCAGTGCATCGCTTCAGGAGGCTCACGGTGATGGTTTGTCCTATCACTGAGGAGGTTACTGTGGTATCTGTCAGATTTCTTCAGTAGAAGGTGGCCATTTTCCCCTTTATAATTACTGAGTAATCTATGGGAGACATTTCAAGACAGTGTATATATCCTATTCCTTATTAAACTTTCACCAACTAGTTTCAACATCCATCTGTGTTTTGTTTTTGTTGTTCTGGGCAGGAATCCTTTGCCTGTCTTGTCTGCCTTATTTGCTGCTGTACCTCCAGCACGTAGAACAGGGCCAGGCTCTTAGTAGGCGTGCAGTCCATATTTGCTGAATGAATGAATGTTTCTGCCTTACTTGCTGCTGCCTTAAAGGATTAAATGGGGCTTGTCCTGTGTTCCCTTGGGGAAATCCCTAACTGCCAGTTCCCACCAGGATGCCTTTTCAAGGTAGATCTTTTGTCTCCAGGCCTCTGTCTACATTCAGGGACAGAACATGCACCTAGAGGTGACAGATTATCATGGAGTCTCTTTGGAATGTCAGAACCTCCAGCTCCTGCCTGGTGAAAGTACCTTGAAGTGTGAACCTCCACAACTTCACCAAGAGAACCCCCAAGAAGTGAGTGGTGAGTGCCAGAGGGTGAGTTTAGTGAGAACACTGGGAGCTGGCTGTTGACAGGAGCTTGATCTTCTCAGTAGAAGCTTGTTTATCTGTGTCCTCAAGTTTTTGCATACATTGTAAAAGGATTACCACAAGCTAATTAACATATCAATCTCCTCACAGTTACTTTTTTGTGTGTGTATAGTAAGAATACCTAAGATCTACTCTCTTAGCAAATTTCAAGTGTACAGGACATTATTACTGGCCCGGCGAGGTGGCTCACTCGTGTAATCCTAGCACTCTGGGAGGCCGAGGCGGGTGGATCATTTGAGCTCAGGAGTTCGAGACCAGCCTGAGCAAGAGCGAGACCCCCCCGTCTCTACTAAAAATAGAAAGAAATTATCTGGACAACTAAAAATATATATAGAAAAAATTAGCTGGTCATGGTGGTGCATGCCTGTAGTACCAGCTACTCGGGTGGCTGAGGCAGAAGGATCGCTTGAGCCCAGGAGTTTGAGGTTGCTGTGAGCTAGGCTGATGCCACGGCACTCTAGCCCGGGGAACAAAGTGAGACTCTGTCTCAAAAAAAAGACATTATTACTAACTATAGTCACCATGCTGTACCTTAGGTCTCCAGAACTTATTCATCTTATAACTGCAAGTTTGTACCTTTTGATCAACATCAAGTTTTGTTTTTTTGTCTAACCCTATATCTAAGCAAACCTTTTAAAACTTATGGAATTGTAAAATGTTAGAATTCTAAGGTCTTCTTTTTTTTTCTTTTTTTTTTTTTTTTTTTTGAGACAAAGTCTCACTGTCGCCCAGGCTAGAGTGCAGTGGCATCAGCCTAGCTCACAGCAATCTCAAACTCCTGGGCTCAAGCGATTCTACTTCCTCAGCCTCCTGAGTAGCTGGGACTACAGGCATGTGCCACCATGCCCAGCTAATTTTTTTCTATATATTTTTAGTTGTCCAGATCATTTCTTTTTATTTTTTTAGTAGAGACGGGGTCCCGCTCTTGCTCAGGCTGCTCTCGAACTCCTGAGCTCAAACGATCCTCCTGCCTCGGCCTCCCAGAGTGCTAGGATTACAGGCGTGAGCCACCACAACTGGCCCTCACTGCATATCTTTACCTCCTTCCATTTTCTGTTGCCACCTTCTCCCTTCTCAATTTAGCCTTTTTTCTATCAGCAGATCTGCTTTATTTTACTATTGTGCTTTCTAAGCTGTTTGGTTTGGCATAGTAAAAGTGAATTTGGGAAAGGCTGTTTTTTCCAGCAAGCTATATTACCTTTAGAAATGAAACAACAGCAATAAAAAGATTCCATAGTGATCCACTAAGTCTAGAGCAAAGAAAAGTGATGCTATGTTCTATGTTATATTTTGGGTTAGAATTACCACATGAGCTCTTCATTTGGTAATTTTGTGCTCCTTGTATTGTTGCTTATCTTGAAAGATAATAATACCTTGCCTTATATGGGGTCTTCCACTTTATAGAGGGCTTTTGTGTTCATTAGCTCATTTAATCTTCATTAACCCTGTAAAGTAGACTATGTTCTTATTGTACAGATAAGGAATTAGAGATTTAGAGAGGCTTGTCATACAGCTGTAACTGTGACCCAGTTCTTTTGATATCAAATCCAGTTTATATCTGCATTCTATTTCTCTAGTTAATCTATAAGCACATCGAGAGCAAAAAACATAGCTTGTACCTCTCTTCTTTGCATCAAGTACACTGTTGTGCATATAGTCAATGTTCAATTAAGGTTTGATGCTGATGATTGTTTTGGTTTCTGCGGAGTTTAGCTCTTCTCACTTCCTTCAGGTATCTTGGATGACTGTTTTCTGGCCTTTAATTCTCCTGCCCATCCTCTCTACCTGTCTACCCTGTGACCTCATTGTCAGGCAACTGCTTCCTCATATTTAGGTATTTCAAAGCTATCTCTTTCAGGAAGTCCCATCCTCACCCCTAACCATGATTGGACACTTTTAAGAGAGAACTCTGGCTACTCTGACACTTTTTGAATTTCTAAAGATACAGATGTTCTCCTTATACTCAGTGTTCAGAGGTGAACCTTAAATACAAAAATTAACAAATGAAACATGCCTGACCACAGTGTGTTACAGTCTTATGAGTCTAGCTCTGATTTTGTAGTATTTAAGGTGCTTCTCCTTAGGTTAAGGTGGTTTATGAAATTGCCTCCTCCCATTATCCAAGGAGCACTGTTTTTTGTCTTGAATTTTAGATGCTTAGGCATTAGAGCAATTTTAGGAGGAAAAATGTTTCACATTGTGATATGGTATTTTGGCATCTGAATGATTGTGATCTTTGCCTTCATTCTGCATATCTCAGGAGCAGGCCAATGCGTTGCTGGAGGCCAGTAGCCTTGGGCCTCAGCCCTTAGCTTATGTTAGAACTAGAATTCTCCACTTTCTAAACTAAGCAGGCTGGAGCTGAGCCTTGTGTGCCCCTCTCAGGGCTGTGGGAATGCTCCTGCCTTTGTTGTGTGGTGGCTACAGCAGTCCAGATCTCGGTATTGTTCTTCATGGTAGAAAATAGACAGCATGATATTCCAAGGGTGGTATGAACTGGGGGCCTGGATGAGCCACTTTGCAGCACACATCATCCCCCTGTTCCTGGTACTCTGCGACTGAGAGAAGCATTACCTCCCCAAGCTGCAGGACAGGAGGAAGCAAGTCCAGAAAGAAAAGTTACAGCAAAGAAGGACTTCTAGAGGTTTGAATGAATGCTCTGCCACCTGCCAACTGTGTGACCTGGGCAAGTTATTTACTAGGTCATTCAATTAGTCAGTCAACAATTATCTGTTTGACTTCTGTGTACTTTGCACTCAGCTTTGATCCCTCTGAATCTACCTAAGATAAATGAAGACAATAATTTGGACTTTTATGATTATTGTGAGGATTGGAAATCATCTTTTTAAATAACAACACAGTGGCTGGCACTGTGCAGTCATCGTCACTGTTTTGATTATTGTAGGTTCCTTTAGGATCAGCATCTCCTAACATGGCAGATTCTCACAGGCTCTTCTAGCTCATGGCTAACATCTCTTCTCTTTATTTTTGCATCATTATTTCCTTTTCTCTCTCTTCATCTTCCTCTTTTCTGCTTTCCTGTTTCCCCTTTGCCTTGTTTCTCTCCTCTTTCTGTCTTTTCTTTCATCTCTCCGTTCTCTGCTTGATCTTTCCTTTATTATCAGCTTCCTTCTCCCCTCTCTTTATTTTCATCTGTGATTTTTAACTTTTCTTTATGTGTGCAAAAGTACATCACTGTAAATCACCTTATGAGTTCATAAACCCCAGTCAATTTTGTGAGTGGGAGACCCCAAGGTCTGTCAGGTTAGAATTCCTGACAGAATAAAAACAGAGAGGAAGATGCTCTATCTCAGAGAGCAAGATCTACATCTTAGCTTATGGATGCTTAACATAAGAAATTTGGCGGAGGAGGCTGGATTCCCAAGAAATGGAACTCTTAAAGGCCATCATGTCTCACTTAGGACTCTTGTTTCCTCTCTCTACAGGGCCTGTTCCCCAGGGACTAGCCCGTCTCCAGGAAGAAAGCCCCAGAGACAAGGCAGCAGTGCCTGAGTTTAACCCAGCCAGGTCCCAGGTGAGGAGGGTGCCCAGGCTTGTAGGAACTTCAGTAGTGGTGGCCCTTCTTCTTTCTGGCCACCTGTTGTTTGCCCTTTTCTTGGCTGATACTTGTCACCCTGAGAGGCTTTCAATCTCTCTGCCTTCACGTTGTCACAGATTATCAAACACCATGTGTACATCAGCCAAGGAGCTGATACTGATTACATGCCACTGCTTCATTTCTTACCATGTTTAAGAAGCACATCCAAATCTCAAGGCATGGGAGTGAGAGGTGGAGTTAGGCCCCTGGTTTCAGAAAGTGCCTCCACTCAACTGATGCTGAGTGACTGAAGTTTTGTCTTTTGGAGTCTCTGGTTTCTCTCCCCAGCCTGAGGCCTTTTCTCACACTCCTTTATGTTCTCAGTGTTCGCCACATATCCAATCAGTGTTTGGTGACGATAATGGAAAAATTCTGTATATCCAAGGTAAAACTTCACATCTTGTGAACTCACTCACTCCCATGAGACTGCAGTAATCCTTCCATGAAGGCATATCCCTAATGACTCACCACCTCTCAACACAATTACATTGGCAAGTGAATTTCAGCTTGAGTTTTCATGGGGACAAAACACATCCAAAGAGCATGGCTCTTTGTAGATGTAATCAAGTTAAGATGAGGTCATAATGGATTAGGGTGAGCCCTAAATCCAATGACTGGTATCCTTATAAGAAGCCCACGTGAAGACAGAGAGACACACAGGGAGAATGCCACATGACAACGGAGGCAGAGATTCGTGTGATACATCTACAAGCCAAGGAACACTACTACGACTTGTCGACAACCACCAGAAGCTTGCAGAGAGGCAAGGAAGCTACTCCCCTACAGCTTTCAAACAGAGCATGGCCCTGTTCATACCTTGATTTTTGAACTTCTAACCTCCAGAAGAGTGAGAATAAAATTCTGTTGTTTTAAACCATCTAGTTTGTGGTACTTTGTTATGAGAGCCCTAGGACACCAATATAGATTTCAAGACAAGTTACAGATTGAAGAGGGGGAGAAAATAAGGAGGCGTGACATTACAGGCATGTGTCCTTTCATTGCACTGTGCTTTATTGCATTAGCAGGTACTACAGTTTTTACAAATTGAAGGTTTATGGCAACCCTGCATCAAGCAATTCTATGGGCATCATTCTTCCAACAGTATGTGCTCACTTCATGTCTGTGTCACATTTTGGTAATTCTTGCAATATTTTAAACGTTATTATTATTATCATTATATCTGTTACAGTTATCTGTGAACAGTGGTGATCTTTGATGTTATTATTGTAATTGTTTTGGGCACATGAACCACATCCATATAAGACAACAAAATTAATTAACAAATGGTGTGTGTGTGTGTGTGTGTGTGTTCTAACTGATCCATTGACCAGCTGTTCCCCCATCTCTCTCCCTCTCCTTGGGCCTCCCTATACAGCCAGTGCTCATTTATCATTTTGAAAATCCTAGAGCCCTAAGAATTATGCTAAATCTACTCTGCCCATGCTCTATAAATGGAACAACAAAGCCCGGATGACAGCATATTTGTTTAACAGCATAATTTACTGAATATTTTCAGCCCACTGTTGAGACCTACTGCTGAGAAAAAAAGATTCCTTTCCCAATATTACTGCTCACTGACAATGTACCTGGTCATACAAGAGCTCTGATGAAGTTGTATAAAGAGATTAATGTTGTTTTCTTGCTTGCTAATGCAACGTCCATTCTGTAGCCTGTGGATCAAGAAGTAATTTTAACTTTCAAGTCTTATTACTCAAAAATACATTTAATAAGGCTATAGTTGCCATAGTGATTCCTTTGATGGATCTGGGCAAAGTCAACTGAAAACCTTCTGGAAAGGATTCACCATTCTAGATGCCATTAAGAATATTCATGATTCTTGAGAAAAGGCCAAAATATCAACATTAACAGGAGTTTTGAAGAAGTTGATTTCAACTCTCATGGATGACTTTGAAGGGTTCAAGACTTCCCTGGAGGAAGTGACTGCAGATGTGGTAGAAATAGCAAGAGAACTAGACTTAGAAGTGGAGCCTGAAGATGTAACTGAATTTCTTCAATTTCATGATAAAACTTTAATGGATGAAGAGTTGCTTTTCATGGATGAGCAAAGAAAGTGGTTTCTTCTCCTTCCTCTTCTTTTTTCTCCCTACTTTCCAGCAGATCAGACTTGACTGAAAAGAAAGTGGTTTCTTGAGATGGAATTTACTTTTGGTGAAGTTGCTGTGAACATTGTTGAAATGACAACAAAGGATTTAGAATATTACATAAACTTAGTTGATAAAGTGGCAGCAGGGTTTGAGAGGTTTGAGTCCAGTTTTGAAAGTTCTACTGTGAATAAAATGCTATCAAACAGCATCATATGCTGCAGAGTAATCTTTCATGACAGGAAGAATCTATCAATGCAGCAAACTTCGCTGTTGTCTTTTAAGAAATTGCCACAACCACCCCAGCCTTCAGCAAGCACCACCCTGATCAGTCATCAGCCATCAACATCAAGGCCAGGCTCTCCACTAGCACAAAAATTACAACTCACTGAAGGCTCTGATGGTTGTTAGCATTTTTTAGCAATAAAATATCTTTTAATTAAGGTATGTACATTAGGTTTTTTTAGACATAATGCTATTGCACACTTAACAGACTACAGTATAGTGTAAATATAACTTTTATGTGCACTGGGAAACCAAAAAAATTGTGTGACTCTCTTAATTGTGATACTCTATTGCAGAGGTCTGGAACTGAACCCACACTATCTCCAAGGTATGCCTATATTTAAATGAGGTTGGCTTTTTAGTATTAATATCAAAATAATTCTCTGTTTGAAGTTTGGGATGGGGTAGTGATACGGTAAAGAGAAAACATATCTTCTGTCTTGAAGCTCCCCTCCTTGTCAAAACAGACAGTCAGTCTGTTAAAAGACTGAGCACTATATCCTTTTTCAGGCAATGGGAAAGAGAGCGTAGATTGGGAAATGAAACAGAATATCAAGAGGTTAATAAAAAGCCAGCCGGGCGCAGTGGCTCACACCTGTAATCCTAGCACTTGGGAGGCCGAGACGGGCGGATTGTTTGAGCTCAGGAGTTCGAGACCAGCCTGAGCAAGAGCGAGACCGGTCTCTACTAAAAAAAAATAGAAAGAAATTATCTGGACAACTAAAAATATATAGAAAAAATTAGCCAGGCATGTGGCCCATACCTGTAGTCCCAGCTACTCGGGAGGCTGAGGCAGTAGGATTGCTTGAGCCCAGGAGTTTGAGGTTGCTGTGAGCGAGGCTGATGCCACGGCACTCTAGCCGGGGCAACAGAGTGAGACTCTGTCTCAAAAAAAAAAAAAAAAAAAAAAAGAAAAGCTATTTGGTAGGCCTTTGGAGATAGTGTTATACAAAGATGGAAAACCACAGACAACCCCCAAAATTAATTTCAGGGTGTGATTTTTCCAACCTAGAAATCTTATCATTGCTAGGTTTGAAATATTTTTAAATAATCTTTACTAATGAAATTCAGTGAGATCATTAATGAAATTCGGTGAGATCTCTGCATTTACATTAGGTTCCAAATCTGTTTAAAAGGAGTCTCAAGATTCTTCCATTAGTTATTTGTAATTGGTTTAATTGTATTTGTAGTAGCTGTTGTAAATGCTTTTCAACCAAATACCTAGTAGAAAATGCTATAAGACACGGTGTAAATCAACTATTGTGACAGTGTCTTTATTCTATGTAAACTTCCTTCTTTGTAATGGTCTTGAGTTACCAGTGTTTTTAGTATCACCCTATGAAAACTCTCCTATACTTAAGTGTATATTGATTGTAGGTTTGGTTCAGCAGGACACTTGAAAGTCCTACAGGATGTGGGACAGTTCTTTGTAGTGTGGGACCATCCCACACATTGCAGGATGTCTAACATCTCTGGCCTCACTTTATGAATGGCATTGGCACAAGGTGGTGGGCCTTATTGTTATAACCAAAAATGTCCCCACAAATTTATAGAATGCCCTGAGAGGTTGGTCCCACTGGTCTACAGTGTGGTATTCAGCACCCTTTACACCCGGACCCCCCATCCTTACCACAGTGAAAACTAAGAGGCCATTTTTTTGTTTCTTTAGACATCAGTGAAGACTGAGGAAGAAACAGCCCAGGCCCCTGACCCACAGGAGTGGCCACATCTGAGTCTGGCTCAGAGGAACCTCTGTGGGAACTCAGCTCAGGAGAAGGTTGCGAGCCTCAGTCTTATGAGTAAGGATAGTCCTCTGGCTGGTCCCCTCCCTGTGCTCTCCTGTTCCCACCCCTGACCCTGAATTGGCCATTGGGAGACCACATTTCCTATAGACCCTTCCCCTCCCTTTCCTTTCTTCTGGCCTCTGCCTGCTGACTTCTCTCAGCTCTTACCATTTTGCATCCTTCCAATCACATTTTCTTCTTCTGTTGCTACTCACCCAGCTTAATGATTCTTGTTATTTTCTCCGCTCATCCCTCCATATTCCCTGATTCCCTCAGCACCTCTTCCTTCGCATCTCTTTTTCTTCTCTAGCGAGGCTTCCATATGACTTGTCATTTCAGATATCCCTTCGTACTTGGAAGCGCCATGAATGAACACCTCTACCTGTTCCCTTCTTCTTTACTTCAGAGGAAGTTCTCTTTACTCTCTGAGAACACTATTGTTCATGTTTAATTTTCTTTAAATGTGCTCTGCCCTGTTGGACCCTCTCCCCAGCTAGGCTCTTGTGCCCTAATTGACCTTTCTTATCATCTTCCCATATTGTGCCATAGTTTGTAGGAACGATGAAACTGTAGACCCCTGAGACACCTGTTGATTTGTTGTTTGGTTTAATTTGGAACATCTATTCCCTACCCTGGAGGTTGTTTTTTCAAAATTTATAGATATGACATTCAAATCATTAATGTATTATTTTAGCTGAAGAAATTGTAACTAAAGACGGATTGTTTAATGCAAAGCAAGAAACTTATGAAGAAATGAAACAAGGTTGGGAGGCCTCAGAAATACCCAACAGGTGAGTGTCCATGGTCCTGAGTGGACCAAATCCTGGAGACGTAAAAAGAAATCAGAATGGAACTAGAGAAACCAGCTGGTCAAGAGCCTGCTTCCCTGGAATAATAGAGAATGAGTGCCCTGTCACTTCTGTGATCATAGGAGGCCTGATGCCAAGAACGTGACCTATTGGATATTGTCAATATACGATAATTATACAAAACCTTCATTTGGCACAGTTTCCTCTAAGAATCCTATCCTGACCCAGGGTATCCTGCTTAATCACTCTTCCCTGGGCCCCTTTTACATATTTTTGGAGCTGCAGATAAAGAAGCCAGAAGGCAGAGAATTTAGATGAGAGTAAACCCTGCAGGTGAAGCTGCTATGACAGTTAAGAAAGAAATATCATCCTACGTCATAAGAAATGAGTGAGAGGTGGAGAGAGGCCAGAAATGTTAAGTCTAGCCAAAGTCCTCCCCATGGAAGCATGAGGAGTGAGAAGTAAGTAATCCTCTCCTGCCAAAAGATTTAGGCTTTAGTGGATTTCTCATGTATTAAAAAATAACACTGAGGGTTTTTTTTTTCTTCTTTCTATGTTGTCCAGGCTGGATTCAAACTCCTGGGCTCAGAATCCTCTGGCCGGAGCCCCCCAAGTAGCTGGGAAAGACTGAGGATTTTTATAACGTATGTTCTTTTTTTATTTCCCAGAGATCATGCACCCCAGATCCCTTATATTCCTGTCCCTACTGAAAGGACAGTTGCACATTTGAACACTCTGAAGGACCGTCACCCGGGGGACTTATGGGCCCGGATGCACATTTCCTCCTTGGAATATGCTGCAGGAGATATTACCCGAAAAGGGAGAAAAAAAGACAAAGCGCGAGTGAGTGAACTACTCCAAGGCCTCGCATTTTCTGGTGACTCAGATGTGGAGGAAGATAATGAGCCTGAGACCCAGCCTGCTCAAAAGAAGCTAAAGGTGTCAAGTGTCCCAGAAAAGAATTGGACCAAAAGAGACATTAAACCCAACTTTCCAAGCTGGTCAGTCCTGGATTCTGGACTTTTGAATCTCAAGAATGAAAAGTTGAATCCAGTAGAGCTCTTTGAATTATTTTTTGATGATGAAACATTCAACTTAATTGTCAGTGAAACCAATAATTATGCTTCTCAGAAAAATGTCAGCTTGGAAGTTACAGTTCAGGAAATGAGGTGTGTGTTTGGTGTTCTGCTTTTGAGTGGATTTGTGAGGCGTCCCAGAAGGGGAATGTATTGGGAAATCCCTGATGCTGACCAGAACTTGGTTAGAGATGCTATTAGAAGGGACAGATTTGAATTGATTTTCTCATACCTGCACTTTGCAGATAATGGCCACCTAGATCAAAAAGATAAGTTTACAAAACTGAGGCCTCTCATAAAACAAATGAATAAAAATTTCCTCTTGTATGCTCCCCTAGAAGAATACTATTGCTTTGATAAGTCAATGTGTGAATGCTTTGATAGTGACCAATTCCTGAATGGAAAGCCTATTAGAATTGGCTATAAAATTTGGTGTGGTACAACCACACAGGGTTATCTGGTTTGGTTTGAACCCTATCAAGAAGAATCAAGTATGAAGGCATATGAAGATCTTGGCCTTGGGTTAGGTGGAAATCTAGTGATGAACTTTGCCGACGTTCTTTTAGAGAGAGGTCAATATCCCTATCACCTGTGTTTTGATAGCTTCTTTACAAGTGTTAAATTAGTGTCAGCCTTGAAGAAGAAGGGAGTGAGGGCAACAGGAATGATTCGTGAGAACAGGACTGAAAAATGCCCCCTTATGAATGCAGAACATATGAAAAAAATGAAGAGGGGGTATTTTGATTTCCGAGTGGAAGAAAATGATGAGATAATTTTGTGTCGTTGGTATGGTGATGGCATTATCAGTCTGTGCTCCAATGCTGTAGGTATAGAACCAGTTAGTGAGATAAATTGTTTTGCTGATGATGAAGAGATCCCTCAGATAAGTCAACCATCCATAGTGAAAGTGTACAATGAAGGCAAGGAAGGTGTAGCTAAAATGGATCAAATTATTTCCAAATATAGGGTGAGGATAAGAAGCAAGAAATGGTACTCAATTTTGGTGAGCTACATGATTGATGTAGCCATGAACAATGCATGGCAACTACACAGAGCCTGTAACCCAGGTGCCTCTCTAGACGTCTTGGATTTTCGGAGATGTGTTGCGTATTTCTACTTGGAACACAATGCTAATCTGTCAGATTAAGGCACATAAATGGGCACAATGCAGACATTAACAAGACATAGCAAAATGATAAGTACACATTAGATTGTACACTTCCAAAGCAAATCTGATGTAGTGAAATTAAATAATTAATATGTTAAAAATCAGATGTTTATATAGAGTTTCAAAGACTTGTAACAAATAATGTTAAAAATTATCTGTGAAAATGTTGAACTCCAGTGGTACCCTTTCTTTATGTCTAATTTTGTGTCAGACATGTGGGGAAGCATTTATTTGTTGCATTGACTATTTTATGCATTTAAAGAATGAAATCCAGCCTCTTTTTTTAAAAAAAAAAAAAATTTCTCTGGAGAATGCCTTTTTTTTTTTTTTTTTTTTGAGACAGGGTCTTGCTTTGTTGTCTAGGATAGAGTGCAGTGGTGTCATGATAGCTCACTGCAACCTCATACTCCTGGGTTCAAGGGATCCTCCTGCCTCAGCCTCCCGAGTAGCTGGGACTACAAGGGCGTGCCACCACATCTGGCTAATTTTTCTATATTTAGTACAGAGGGGGTCACGCCCTCGCTCAGGCTGTTCTCAAACTCCTGAGCTCAAGCAACCCTCCTGCCTCGGCCTCCCAGAGTGCTACAATTACAGGTGTGAGCCACTACGCCCGGCCACATTTATGGTCTAATGTGAAGGTGCCTTAAGCACTGCTCAGTCATTCTCAAAAGGTCACATCCACACTCATTCATGGTGAGGGCCATAGTTAATTCTCTCGTGTCTATGCTGGTTAAACTAAACATAGGTGACTCAATCTATACAAAACAAACACAAAAGCAAACACAGGCTATGATAGAATGATAGAACAAACAAGAAGCCAAACATGAGAATAAATTCTTTGTCTCCTGAAGGAATGATAATGTTAATTCTGCCCACATATCTTCATTCATTCATTCCACGAGTACATATTTCGTATGTATCAACTGGGTGTGAGAAAATGGATAGAGAGGATTTTGATGAAAGGGGAAATGAATAAAAATAGGCCAGAGATTACTTACATGTCTCTAGCTGGAAGTACTTTCATCTTCCAAGAAATTTTGCTTCTGACTAGTCTTTGGAAAGGTGCATGGTTTTGGAGGTTCTTATTTGAACTGGGTCTTTCCAGGCTGCAGCTGATTGGCTGAGGATGCCTGAAGTGCCCTCAGAGGTAATTTTTCCTTCATGATTATATCCCTTTTATGGAAATGGGTTGGACCCTGAATCAGTAGGTTTCTTTAGAAATTATTATGGGAATTAGGACTAAATCCTCAGAGGAAAGACTTGTGGGACATAGGGCAGGAAGAAAGGAATCAATGTTTCATTAGACCATTTGAGGGCTACAGGGATGATATTCAAAAGTTGAAAAGAAAAACACCAATAACTGATAATTTTATCTTGGCTCAACAGAGCCTGAAGTTTCTCAGACTACTCCCCACCCCCTCCACCACCAACTTGTTTGCACCGTGCCCCTTGTTCTGGCTCTACACCTCCAGGCCTTCTACCTGTCCATCTGCTGTCTTGATCCATCAATCTTTCTCTTCTACTTGCCCAACAAGGTCACAGCCTCTTCACTTTCTGGGTGATGTTCTCTCACTGAGGTCTGGAGTTCCTAAGGCAGGATGGTCAGGAACTGCTCCAGTGCCAGCGATTCCAGGTGTGGTCAGGCTACAACCTCTGAGATTGCTTGCAGATTGCTCAGAGTCACTCAAGGCCCAGGGCAATCATGGTAGCAGAGGGACCTAAAGTGCTCTCTGCAGATTTCCTAGTATGAACGACTCCCCTCGAAGTCTGGATTTCTGATTCCACATTGTGGCCAAGCTGTCTTTTTCCACCTTGACTTTTGAAGCCCTTTTCTGTACCTCAAGGAACTGGCATGGCCACAACTAGGATTTCTCTTGGTTCTCCAGATAGTCTGAGCCTAGAAAATTTCGTAGCAGATCTACTCTGCCTATAGTTTGGGATTCAGGAAGACTCTTCTTCAGCATCTAGTCTTGAGGGGTAATCCTAATTTATTAAAAAATGAAATATAGGCCAGGCGCGGTGGCTCACGCCTGTAATCCTAGCACTCTGGGAGGCCGAGGCAGGAGGATTGCTCGAGGTCAGGAGTTCGAGACCAGCCTGAGCAAGAGCGAGACTCCGTCTCTACTAAAAATAGAAAGAAATGATCTGGACAGCTAAAAATATATAGAAAAAAATTAGCCAGGCATGGTGGCACATGTCTGTAGTCCCAGCTACTTGGGAGGCTGAGGCAGAAGGATTGCTTGAGCCCAGGAGTTTGAAGTTGCTGTGAGCTAGGCTGATGCCATGGCACTCTAGCCTGGGCAACAGAGTGAGACTCTGTCTCAAAAAAAAAAAAATATATATATATATATATAAAATAAATATATATGTGTATATATAAACACACACAAGGGATTAGTTTCCAAAATACAAAAAATTTCCACCCACTGATAAGGAGAAGTTAAAAAGCCCAAAGATGCCATCACAAACCCAATAGCTTGGCAAATATTTTTAAGTTTGATTATGGGCAAGGAAATAAGATAATAACCATACTGTGCTGGTGGGAATATAAATTAGCACAGCCAATTTGAAGGCACTTTAGTAGTTTTAAAACTCTATTACTAGGGGCTGGGTGCAGTGGCTCACACCTGTAATCCTAGCACTCTGGGAGGCCGAGGCGGGTGGATCATTTGAGCTCAAGAGTTCGAGACCAGGCCGGGCGCGGTGGCTCACGCCTGTAATCCTAGCACTCTGGGAGGCCGAGGTGGGCGGATCGTTTGAGCTCAGGAGTTCGAGACCAGCCTGAGCAGGAGCGAGACCCCATCTCTACTAAAAATAGAAAGAAATTATATGGACAGCTAAAAATATATATAGAAAAAATTAGCCGGGCATGGTGGTGCATGCCTGTAGTCCCAGCTACTCGGGAGGCTGAGACAGGAGGATCGCTTGAGCTCAGGAGTTTGAGGTTGCTGTGAGCTAGGCTGACGCCACGGCACTCACTCTAGCCTGGGCAACAGAGTGAGACTCTGTCTCAAAAAAAAAAAAAAAAAAAAAAAAAAGAGTTCGAGACCAGCCTGAGCAAGAGCGAGACTCTGTCTCTACTAAAAATAGAAAGAAATTATCTGGACAACTAAAAATATATATAGAAAAAATTAGCTAGGCATGGTGGCGCATGCCTGTAGTCCCAGCTACTCGGGAGGCTGAGGCAGGAGGATTGCTTGAGCCCAGGAGTTTGAAGTTGCTGTGAGCTAGGCTGATGCCACGGCACTCTAGCCTGGGCAATAGAGTGAGACTCTGTCTCAAAACAAACAAACAAACAAAAAAACCCCAAAACTTTATTAATAAGTGCACATATGATGTGATATTTGAATTCTGTCATTCCCCAGTGTCTTTGAGAACTGGGATACTTGACATGGGAGTAAAGTGTAGGAGGCAGACTCTAAAATGTTTCCCAATGATCCCACTTAGTATTCAAGACCTATATAATCCCCTCCTTAAATAATTTGCTTCTAATTAATAGAATACAGCAATGTTGAGAGAATGTCACTTCTGTGATTAGGTTACAAAAAAACTGACTTCTGTCTTCTAGCAGATGCTCTCCCTTGGAGGTTTTCATGAAGCAAGCTGTCATGTTAAAGAGGCCTACGTGACAAGGAACTGAACTCCTGTGAACTACCAACTCACAGGAAATACAGAAGACAGAAAAAGATGTTAAACTACACTACAGAGATACGTTCCTCAAAATGTATACAATGAGCAATTACAGGATGAACACTCTTACCCGTCAAAAAATACAATGCAATGGGGAAAAAATGAAATGGAGGGGAAACCAACCTATAGATTAAAAGAAACAAGATGTATCAGGCAGACATTCTTTTTGCATATCATGGAAGATCCTGATTCAAACAAATGTAAAAAAAAATTATAAGAACTGGAAATTTAAACATCTATTGCATATGTAACGATAGAGGAATAACTATTAAATTTTTACATGATAAAGGTATTATGGTTATGTTTTTAAAGGGTTCTTATTTATTAATGATATATACTGAAATATTTACAGGTAAAATAATATATCTGGAAGTACAAGGCATGTCACTGCAGTGTTGTTCCAAATAGTGAAAAACAGGACACAACCTCAGTGTCTAGCAATAGGAGATTTGCTAAATAAACTGTGCTCTCAATTCTAAGTAGGGTAGTTGTTAAAAGGAAATCCAGTGAAGACTGACAGCATTGACCTAATATTTTGTAGTTTTGTGGGTATAGAAGGCAAATCAATGACGAAACAGACTTTGACTTTATCTGAAATGGGGTCAAGGCCAGATGCAGTGGCTCCTGCCTGTAATCCTAATATTTTGGGAAACCAAGATGGGAGGATCACTTGAGGCCAGGAGTTAGAGACCAACTGCCTGAGCATCATAATGAGAACCCCTTCTCTACAAAAAATTAAAAAATTAGCCCAGGGTGGTGGTCTGGCCTATAGTCCCAGCTACTCAGGAGGCTGATGCAGAAGGAACCCTTGAGCCCATGAGTTCAAGGCTGCAGGGAGCTACCATCCAGCCACTGCACTGATGGTGGTGCCGGGGGAGTGCTGAGCAAGACCCTGTAGAAAAGAAAGGAAAGAAAGAAAAAGGAAGAAGGAAGAAAGGAAAAGAGAAGAAAGAAAGAAATGGGATCAAGAGCACAGTGGGTGCCTCTGCTGACTACAAGCTTTGTGACTTTGGGAGAGTGACTTAATCTCTTTGTGCCTCAATTTCCCCCTCTTTAAAATAGAGTTAATTATCATGTTTAGATCATGTTTGAGGATCGAATCAGTTAATACATGCTAAGCAACTAGAATTGGGGCAGGCTTATGGTAAGAGCTACGGAAGTCTCTATTATTACTACTGTATTTATTCCTGAAAAGCCAGCATTTATCTAGCCACGGTTCGTGACGCCCCAGTCACTCCTGGGCTCCTGGGCTTAAGTGTGGAGCCGAATGCGCCGCCCCTCTCGCCCCAAGACTCACACTGGGCGGGCCAAGCGCCGACCAAGACGCTTCAACGCCGGTGGTACCTGGGCGAACACCGCACGGGGGACCCACTCCCCTCTCCACCGCGGGCGAACACTCCTGCTGCCTCTCTAGGCGGCTCAGAGAATATTTCATCTCGTTGACCAAGCTGTGGGCCCATTTAGGGCGGAGGCAAGCCGGCGACTCTCCTTGCCCGATTCCCCAAACATCCTGAGACCTCTTGGCTCTTCCCTTCCAATTCCTAACCGCCCCCAGCCCACCCTACTCGCCCCACAAATGGATTTCCAGGCTTTACTTGTATTGCCTTACATTCTGAGATCTCTCTCCTCACCCACCTAAGCTTCATGTCTTTCCAAAGGGCACAGAGAGGTGAAGTAACTTGTCCACAGTCACACAGCTAGATAGTAACAAACAACAGCTATGCTCATGCCACCAAGGAGCAAACTTGACTGTGTCTCCCATTCTCCCACCCCTTCACTTTCCCAGCCCTTCCCCCGCACCAGGTTCCAGCTGCCTCCAGAATCCCTGCGCTTCCGCACTCTCACGCCCCAGCCTTTCACACCCATCCATTAAGATCACATGACCTGCAGGATTCTATGCATTTCTTCCTCTTGTGTACCAACTGGTTATCTGCTGCACCCCCTACTCCAGTTAGGGCACAGCTACTCATTCAAAATAATTACTCGACACCTATTTAATGGGGGCATCACATATGTTTTCTAAATGAGGAAGAAAAGAATAATTTTCCAGATTGTAAAAGTTTTCAGGTACTTAATGGGAAAGATCACTAGACAGGGAATCAGTCAGTCTTGAATGCAGACCTTTGCCACCTCACAGGCATGTGACATCAGCAATCCACTTTATTTCTCCATGCTCAGCTTACACAACTATGAATGTGAATGGTAAATACCTATGCCTTCCTCTCCTAGGGTGATTGTGAGGATCATTTGACCAGTCCAACAAGAAAGCTATTTTTATTCCAAATAGGGCCTTTGCACTGCCTGATCCCTTTTCCTGGAACACCCTACTCCCAGATAGCATCGGGCTGACTCTTATCTCCTCCACATCTTAGCTCAAATGCCTCCTTCTCAATGAGGCCTCCCCAGCCACCCTATATAATGAAACCTTACTCTTCCTTTAAACGGCTCCACTTTCTTCTGTTTCTAAATATAATTTAATTACTATGCTTATTGTTTATTGCTCCCCACCCCCACCAGAATGTAAACTCTGTGAGGCAGGAATCTTTGTCTACTTTGCTGATGTGTCCCAAGCCCCTACCATGGTGCCTGCTGGCCCAAAGCAGGTGCGCAGTGGATGCTTGTGGGATGACTGTGTGCCCCTACCCACGATCTGAACCTCCCTTCTTCTCTAGGTCTCTTGGTACTTTTTTGATCACAGGCACTGAAAGTCCTTTTTGTCACTGTCAAGGGGACTGAATGCAGAGAAGTGGCGGCATCAGCTACTATTAACACTTTGGACCAGATCAGTGAAACAGAATCTGAAAAAAATAAACCATTCCCAAATTCTTTCAACTTTCTCTTTGCTACAGGCTTGCCCTATCAGGCCCTTTTTTCTCTCTCATCTCTTCCCTCCCTCTCTCACCTATTTGGGAGGTCCCTCCTTCCCTTAATTTTTTGTCCTTTACCCCTTTTGGTCTCTATTTTGTGGCTACTTTCTCTTCTGTGAGCTTTTCTTTGCCTTTCTGAGTAGGTGAGAGAGGAAGGGGCTGCCTGAGCACTGGGTTTGGAGTCAGAGGACCAAGCAAGGCTTCAGTGTTGAAGATAAGTGTGGCATGTAGTAGCACCATAGGTAAGGACATCTCAGCTGGGACCTTGTTCCTGTGACCTGACCAGCTCAGAGAGCCCAAGAGAGCACTGAGAGTGAGGATTGGCAGGTCTGCAGTGTGTGCATAACCATACAGCAGTTCCTTTCAGCAAACATTTATAGGTCCTGTTTAGACTTCCTGGGTAAAGATTTGGCTGTATTTGCCTGTGCCAGAGCAGGAGCAGCCAAGCTCCCCAAACTCACCTCACCCCACAAGCCCACTCCTTCATGCCACTTAACAGGCATCTCACTCCTGTCAGAGTGGGACAGGCAGTGTGTCCATGTGGGGAGCACAGGTTTAAGTACTACATGTTAATGTAGAGGTCGCTGGTTTGAAGGATGCAAAGGGAGCTGTTATTTGCTTGGTGCCTCTCGCATATTAGATGGACCATACCAATACTCAGGGAAGTCTGAGGCCTCAATACTCAAAGTGTGCTCCATGAACCAGCAGCGTCAGCATCTCCTGGGAGCTTACTAAAAATGCAGATTCCTGGGCTCCTTCCAAACTTTTGAATTAGAGTCTGCATTGTAACAAGATCCCAGGTGACTTGTAGGCACTCTAAAATTTGATAAGCACTATTCTAGAATATCTGGCTTTAGCTAATTGCTAATTGTTGTGTTCACAAATGATACAGTA
The DNA here is from genome assembly GCF_041146395.1 of Eulemur rufifrons. Taxonomy (NCBI): domain Eukaryota; kingdom Metazoa; phylum Chordata; class Mammalia; order Primates; family Lemuridae; genus Eulemur; species Eulemur rufifrons. The sequence continues at coordinate 46,891,726 of NC_091000.1, read as the reverse complement.
AAGGAAATTTTTTTAAAGAGTTTTTTTATATGGTTTCTAAGCTATAAAGAAATACACACACATATACAGTAATATTTTTTAGATAAACTTCAAAGACAAAGGTTTAGGGCAACATACTTTTAAGCTGAACTTTTATTTCCTCTTTTGAAATTCTGATTCAGATTTTGTGGAGAAAAGCATAATGAGAACGTCAGCAGAGCCATTTAATATCCTAGTTTTAACATGATACTTACAAGTCCACCTACATTTGTTAAATGGTATTAAATTATTTCTTATGTAAATCATAGTGCATATTTATTGACAGCTATGTTTTACGTGCTTTACAAGTTTGTACTTATTTAATCTTATGTATCTGTGAGGAGGGTACTGTTATCTCCTCTATTTACAGATGAGAAGGCTGTAGCATACAGGCATTTTTGGTAAGTTGCCGAAAGTTCCACAGCTCACAAATGGACAGGTAGGATTTGAACCTGGAGTCTGGTGCCAAAGCATGTGGTTAACTCCGACAATGAACATCCTGAGCATGCTGGCGTCCCCAGTAAGCCGCAAGCTGCCTGAGGTCAGAGGCTCCTTTTTTTTATAGAGTTACATCTTCAAAGATGCTGCTTGCAATGGCACTCAAAGTTGCCGACTAACCCCCAAAAGGCAGTGGCAGGGAAATAATGCTGACAGAAAAGGCTATGAATTAAAGAGGTACATTCTGAAAAACAGAGGTTTTATAGTATATTACTCATTATTTATAACAAAACCAGAAAACTTAAATATGTTGATGACCTGTACTGAGAATTTAGAGTTAAGATATGAAGTGGGACATAGATTTCTTACTGTCAAGACTAGATCCTGGATAGAGCTGCTCACAGAGGCCATTTATCACATTCCTAGAGGAGACCACAGCCATGATTTCCTGTGAGAATGTAGACAATTCTTATTTCCAAAAACTTTAAGTGTGTGAAAATGTAACTGTTTTTTTTTAAATTTCAGAATATTACAGGGTACAAACTATTTAGTTACATAAATTGCTTTTGTATAGTCGGAGTCAAATTTGTAAGTGTGCCCATCACCCAGATAGTGTGCATTGTACCCATTAGGTGTGAATTTACCCATCTCCTCCTTCCCCCTCCCACCTGCTTGATTTCTGTTGAATTTTACTACCATATGTACATGAGTGTTGATCATTTAGTTCCAATTTAAATAGTGAATACACGTGGTGTTTTTCTGGTCTCCAGTTCCATCCAGGTTGTTACAAAAGGTAATAGTTCACCACTTTTTTATGGCTGAGTAGTACTCCATGGTATACATATAACACATTTTATTAATCCACTAACTTAGTGATGGGCACTTGGGTTGTTTCCACATCTTTGCAACCGTTAATTGTACTGCTATAAACGTTTGAGTGAAGTGTCTTTTTTATAAAATGTCTTTCTCTCCTTAGGGTAAATACTCAGTAGTGGGATTGCTGGATCATAAAATGTAACTCTTACAAAAAAAAAAAAAAAAAAAAACCCCACTCTTTGAATATCCTTTGAACTTAACCAATCTTTTAAAAAAGGATACACTGTTAGAGTTGTTCAATATTCAGTATCACTCAAAAACAGCCCCTCCATACCAATATTTTCCAGATAAGATTTGATCCCTTTAAGGGACATCAGTAGAAATGAACCAAAGGATAGGGAATAAGGAAGCCACCTAGAAACCCCCCACTCCCAGTCATCCACCAAGCAGATACCAGCACATGGTTTGTAGACAGGATACTTACTCCAAAGCAAAATAAATTTGATAAGAAAAGAGTAAGCCACTTGAAGATCTTCCTTTCCAAAATGGCCCCACTTAAGGGCCTAAGGGTCCATAGACATAGTCCAATTCTGTTAATAGTATGGATTCTAAAATGCCTAATAAGGTTTCAATGATGACTGAGGGCTTTCCCACACTCGTCATACTCATACAGTCTCTCTCTAGTGTGCCTTCTCTGATGTTTCATAAGGAGTGTCTGCCTACTAAAGCTTTTACTACACTGATTGCATTGATAGGGTTTCTCATCAGTGTGGATACGGAGATGCTGGAAAAGCCCTGCATTCTGACTGAAGGTTTTACCACACTCATTACACTGATAGTGCTTCTCTCCAGTATGTATCCTCTGATGCTGAGCACGGTATGAGCTGAGGCGGAAAGCCTTCCCACATGCCTCATATTCAAATGGTTTTTCTCCTGTATGGATTCTTCTGTGTCTAATGAGGCCAAAGCTGGTACTGAAGGCTTTCCCACACTTCTTACATTGATAGGGCTTCTCTTCAGTGTGGCTCCGCTGATGTTCATTCAGGCCTAACCTCTGGCTGAAGGCCTTCCCACATTTTTCACATTTATATGGCTTCTCCCCAGTGTGCATTCTCTGGTACTGAATGAGGACTGAACTCTGAGTGAAGCTTTTTTCACATTCATTGCACCTGTGACGTCTCTCTTCAGTGGTGTGTCCCCACTGCTTTTCTGCCCTGCTTTCAAGTTTACAGGTTTCTTTGTATTTAGAATCCAGAGGAGCATCTCTTTGGAGTCTGCTATCCTCAAAATGTTCCATTTCCTTTAAGACTTCTTGCTTCAATGCCAACTCCAGGTTTGTAGGTATAGTTTCACCATCTAGAATAAAAAGTGGATCAAATGATGTCATCTCTCTCCTTTATGAAAGAATACTATCATAAGATGGAAATAGAAAGATCCATATCAGGCAGGACGCGGTGGCTCACGCCTGTAATCCTAGCACTCTGGGTGGCTGAGGTGGGAGGATCGTTTGAGCTCAGGAGTTCGAGACCAGCCTGAGTAAGAGCAAGACCCCGTATCTACTAAAAAAATAGAGAAAAATTAGCTGGACAACTAAAAATATATAGAAAAAATTAGCCGGACATGGTGGTGCATGCCTGTAGTCCCAGCTACTTGGGAGGATGAGGCAGGAGGATCGCTTGAGCCCAGGAGTTTGAGGTTACTATGAGCTAGGCTGACGCCACGGCACTCTAGCTCTAGCCAGGTGACAGAGTGAGACTCTGCCTCAAAAAAAAAAAAAAGAAAGATCCATATCAAACAGACACATTCTAGTAATGAAAAACTGGTGGTGTAATGAAAGAAGGTTAAATGGAAATATTTACGCTAGAAAAGTAAAGGGTCATCAGCACTGCTGAAATGGCTGCAGGGGATCACTTAGAGAAAGCCACGCTCCCAGAGAGGATGTATACAAGCAGGCACTATAGAATATTTACTAAAAGGCAAGCACTGTTCTGAGTGTTTTAAATATATTAAGACATCGGGGGAAGGAGGAAGGGCAATATACATAACCTAAACTTTTGTACCTCCATAATATGCTGAAATAAAAAAAATACTTATTAAATCTTCAAATGGCTCTGTGACCAAAGTGCTATGATTATCCCCATTTTACAGATGCATAAGCTGAAGGCACAAGGAGGTTACCTGACCTGCCTATTGTCACACAACACTAAGTAACAGTGCTTAAATTCCAACCTAGGCAATTTGGCCCTAGAGTCTATAGTATTAACTATTACTTATACAGAGCCACCAGAGATCTCCTGAATGGACCTATTTAAGTTCTTACCTTGTTCTTGAAATTGATGGAAACCAAAAGGTTCATACTTGAGCTGTGTCACCATGGACTGAAGCTGGATGGCTGTTGATTCCTGTTTGGCCTTCTGATGTACCGCATCCTCTGAGAGCATTTCAGAATGTCCATGTTTGTGATCTGGGGCCTGAAGACAGGTAAGTATATTTGAGTTAATAAGAGGACTACAAGAGCCCAAGCTAATAATCAATGAAAAGAGATCACATGGAATCATATGAAACATTTTATAGAGAGATGGCACAGTGGAAAGACCAGAGTTTAATTCCACACCCAAGAGCAGAAGGGGGAGAGTAAAGATAGCCCAAATGGTGTGGTGGTTTAAAAGAAGTCCACAAATTCTTTGACATTCCTCATTTTAAAAAGGTGGAATCTAATTTCCCTCCCCTTGAATGTGGGCTGTACTTGACGGCTCACTTCCACTGAATACAAAATGTGGCAGAAGTGATGGTATATAACTTGAGTCATAAAAAGCACTGTGGTTTTCTTTGTCTCTCTTTCTCTGTCTCCTCTACTCTGGAGGAAGCCAGCTGACATGTCATGATGACACTCAAGCAGCCCTGGGGAGAGACCAACATAGCAAAGAACTAAGGCCTCCTGTCAACAGTCAGTGAGTAACTGAGGCCCCCTACCAACAACCATACCAGTGAGCATCTTGGAAGTAGATCCACCAGCCTCAGTCATATCATCAGATGACTATAGTTTGGGCTAACATCTTCCCTCCTCTCACCTGGTTCCCTGGCTCACTAAGCTCTTGCTTCAGACTTTCAACCACAGCCACAACCTCCTCCCCACTCTCTGGATGGTGCTCCCGCACCCAGGCCTGGAGCTCCTCAGGTAGGATGGTCAGGAACTGCTCTAGCACCAGCAGCTCCAGGATTTGCTCTTTGGTATGTGTCTCTGGCTTCAGCCACTGATGACAAAGTTCCCAAAGCCGGCTCAGAGCTTCTCGGGGACCAGGAGTTTCTTGGTAACAAAACTGCCTAAAAAGTTGTCGGGAGGCCTCCTGGCCAGAAAAGTTGTTCACTCGAAGGTAGGTTTCTTGGTCCCATATAGGGTCTTTCTCCACCTTCACAGTCTTAAGTCCATCTTGTTCCTCTGTTGAAGCCATTCTGGGATTACTTAGAGGCTCACTCCAGCCTGGGGTGAAGGGATAACTGTGATTTAAGATTCCCTGATTTAATCTTCTTCAGGAGGATGCACCTGGTGATAGAACATTATGTATTAATGGAAATAAATAATGAAGTAGTGTGGAGAAAAATGCAAAGTATGGAAACAATGAATGCTATGTTGATAAAAAGTATATATAAAGTATATACTTACGTGTTTAGAAAATGTAAAAAGGCTATGGCAGAGTACATTAATAGCCTCAATTCTTCACCCTTTTCCATAGCCATGTACTTTGTAGTGCCCTTGCATTGTGACTCTGGGCTCAAGCACATGACTTGATTTGGCCAATGAGACATTAGCAAATATGATACAAGCAGAGGCTTGAAAGGTACTTGTATGATTGAGCTTACTTACTCTTGCCTTCTGAAATTGCCAGAAGGCTAGCCTTCAGATGATAACAGACATGAAGGATAGAGCCAAATCACCCCAGTGGTGCAGATGAGACCATTCGAGATCAGCTAACAGCTAGCTAAACCACCAGACATGTGAGTAGAACTAGCCTGAGCTCTACAGGAGCTGTCTGGTCGACCCACAGCTGACTGCAGATGTAAAATAAGGCCTCCTCACTTCAGATCATCTGTGCTCCATAGACTCATGTGCTAAATGAATGCTTATTGCTATATGCCACCAAAGTTTTATGGCTTTTTATTATACCACATTAGCATGGCAACAGATAACTGATATAGGGGGAGAACCTCAGGGGAGAAAAACTAGGTAACTGTGGAATAGTAAAGCAAGGGAAATCACAAGTTGAGCATCCCTAATCCAAAAATTTAAAAACCGAAATGCTTGAAAATTTGATACTTTTTGAGTGCTGACGTATGTTCAAAGCAAATGCTCATTGGAGCATTGCAGATTTAGGATTTTCAGATTAGGCATGCTCAACCCATAAATATAAATATTCCAAAACCTAAAAAAATCCAAAATCCAAAATACTTCTGCATTTCAGATAAGGGATACTCAACCTGTAGTAGAGACTTAAAAGCCTGGTAGACCACCAGTATATGGTAGCTCTAGCTAGAGAACAGGACAAACAAAACTAGCTATAATATTGAATGATGAGTGCTATAATAGAGGCCTCAACTGAATATCCAGGCAGCAAAGAGTAGGAAAAAAAAAATCTGACGAGGGATGGAGCATTGAAAGAATGTGGCTTAGGAGCAAGTATATTTGAATTATGCTAAAATAATGAACAGGAATTTATCAGGCAGAGAAAGGGTGATAGGAGGGGATTCAACATCATAGACCAAGCAAACATGAGCAAAGGTATTCAAGGGCACTGACAGTGGCTCCAAGGACAGACATGGTTGACAGTGGTGGCTGAACTACAGAATATGGGGTGTGAGTAAAAATGTGAGACGAGATGAGGTTAGAAAGACGCATAATACTGGAATAGAAAATGGCCTTGAATTCTAGGCTAAGCTGTTTAGACTTCATTGCACAGAAAACTGAGGGGCATCAAGGATTTTATTTCATTGTCATAGCATTAGATCTGTATTTAAAAAAAATATTGAGTAAGGCAGGGTGCAGTGGCTCATGCCTGTAATTGTAGCACTTTGGGAGGTCAAGGCAGGAGGATCACTTGAACCCAGGAGTTCAAGACCAATCTGGGCATCACAGTGAGACCCTATCCCTATAAAAAATTTTTTTAAAAACACTAAGACTCATGGCCGGGCGCGGTGGCTCACGCCTGTAATCCTAGCACTCTGGGAGGCCGAGGTGGGCGGATCGTTTGAGCTCAGGAGTTCGAGACCAGCCTGAGCAAGAGCGAGACCCCATCTCTACTAAAAATAGAAAGAAATTATATGGACAGCTAAAAATATATATATAGAAAAAATTAGCCGGGCATGGTGGTGCATGCCTGTAGTCCCAGCTACTCGGGAGGCTGAGACAGGAGGATCGCTTGAGCTCAGGAGTTTGAGGTTGCTGTGAGCTAGGCTGACGCCATGGCACTCACTCTAGCCTGGGCAACAGAGTGAGACTCTGTCTCAAAAAAAAAAAACAAAAAAAACAAAAAAAAAAAAACACTAAGACTCAGGAAGGAAATATTAAGAATATGTTGTAGGGCTGTGGCAGTTTAAGTTGAGAGGTTTAGTGGTGGTTACACTGACACAATGTTTAGTGGTAGAATTTAAGTTTTATATATGACTTTAGTCCTATGTTAATGGAATTATTAGGGCGTGAGAGTATTTGGAAGTTTTTCAATTATACTTTTTTTTGAGACAGAAATCTCACTTCGTTGCCCAGGCTAGAGTGCCGTGGCATCAGCCTCGCTCACAGCAACTTCAAACTTCTGGGCTCAAGCGATCCTCCTGCCTCAGCCTCCCGAGTAGCTGGGATTACAGGCATGCGCCACCATGCCCGGCTAATTTTTTCTATATATATTTTTAGCTGTCCATATAATTTCTATTTTTAGTAGAGACGGGGTCTCGCTCTTGCTCAGGCTGGTCTTGAACTCCTAAGCTCAAACGATCCGCCCGCCTCGGCCTCCCAGAGTGCTAGGATTACAGGTGTGAGCCACCGCGCCTGGCCTTCAATTATACTTTATTGAAGGAAAAGATATTTATTCCTTTCACTCAAATATTGTGTGCCTACCAAGTGCCTAGCATAGTGTGAGGATGCTTAGGTCAAACAGGGAGAGGAAATAGACATGGTCCCTGCCTATATGGTATTTATAGTGGGAAAGACAGACTTTAATACAATGTTTACATAAAATTATGTTACAGAGTTGAGAATATGAAGAGTTACAAAGATTGTGGCACTTATTCTTTATCACTGTTGAAGGCCTGCTGCATTTCCTTTTACTCCTTACTATAGTATCTGGATATTGGGTTTGATGAATCTTCACTGCAGGAAGACTGAAAGTCTGAAAATTTCTATTTATGAATTTGCATTGGATTCCATTATTATTAAAAATGTGATTTCCCATAGGCTTAGGATTACAGGCAAAATTGTTCTGCAAATATGGGTTCTGTACCTTAATGCTATTGAGAAACCACGGAAATAGTGTTTTTTACTGGATCACTACAGGCAATCCCTCATATACCCAGAGCCACAGGTGAGACATCCCTCCACCGTGTTCTTTGCCCCACAATTAGTGCTTAGGATTTACCTCCTGGTCTTGTGCCATCACGAACTCTGTCTTTATCTCTAATGTGTAGCACAGTACCTGGTCCATTGTCAGTATTCCAAAATAAACGTTTTCTGGATAAATACATTTCTACCTTTCATTTCCCTTGTTTTTCTTTTTTCTTTTCTTTTCTTTGTTTCTTTCCTTCTTCCTTTCTTTCTTTCTTGAGATGGGGTCTCACTCTGTTGCCCAGGCTGAGGTGCAGTGGCATGATAATAGCTCACTGCAACCTCAAACTCCTAGGCTCAAGTGATCCTCCTGCCTCAGCCTCCAGAGAAACTGGGACTACAGGTGTGTGTCACCACCACCACACCCAGCTCCTCCCTTTCCATTTCATCAAGCCATGGCAAGGACAAGAAAGGGAAGACAGAAGGGAAAATATCTTCTTTGCTTGTGTCCTGCACACCATCCCTCCTCCCAGGATCTATATGTATTACCTTATGTTCCCAGCCAGTCCTCTCTTGCCTTCCTATGTCCTCACCCAAACTGCTACCGATCCCAGACACTTTTTATAACAAAAAGCCTAAAAGATTTGCAAGTCTGGACTTGCCACAAAATTATGGATGAATCTTTCTTCAATGTTTTGTTTAGCTGGTGTATCTAATTACAAACAAGCTGGTATCATCTGATTTCCTAGCAGGGAGCAAGTACTTGATAGATATCTGATGAAACTGAATGGGATGAGTTCTTTGAAATCATCTTATAGAAGTACTGCAGCATAGTAAATAATGGTCAAATCATGTGGCTTTTCTACAGTGGATATGACCATAGCACCCCCCTAATAGGGCTGTTATGATGATTATACAGGACCTAGCTCATAGCAATTTTTATATAAATGTTAATTATCAAGTATTATTAGCAAAGTAGTAGTAATATTAATAAAGTGGATATCTTTATTTAATAGAAAAAATAGAGCTAACAAAATAAATGAAGGTCAATATTCAATAGACAGTTGAAAATACTAGAAGAAATATTTAAGAAAGGCAAGGGCAGACTGTGACCAGTGGTTACCTGCCAGGTGTGTGCTCCCACCAGGGGCAACCACTTGAAAATCCCAACAGCAGATCAAAAGCAACACTTTGAAGATTAGATTCAGATTTCCAGAGTAACACGGGACAGCCAATTTGTGCTTAATTACCAATTGACTCCACAAACATTCAGCATTGGGAAATGACATAAACAGAGATAAAGATGTGACCAGCTACAAATACAAGATAAAAATCTTAGTAGACCAGAAACAGAAACAGAGAGTAGTTAGTGAAAGTTAAATTGTGGGCTAACAGGTCTAGAAGCAGTCAGGGACAGCCTAGAATTCACCTCCTGGGAGATCAAAGAGACTCAAGGCGGTGTGTCTCAGATTGTAGGGAATCAAGCTCACTTTTCCATGCCAGGGGCTGTGTTGGAGTAGCTTAGAAATGTTAGGGTGACCTAGGGATATTGCTGGTGTTGAAACCTTTGCAGATGTGACAGTCTGCAGGAGTGTGGCTGTTTTCCAAATAAATGGTAAGGACATGCCAAGGGCAGAAGGAACTGAAACCAATTTCTCTCCTGGGGCAGAAAACTGCTCCAGGACTGCAATAAGGAACGTTCAACCAGCTAGAAAACCGGCCTGGCCACAATCCCAAGATTTATGTTCTTATTTTGTTTTAGGCTAAAAATAGCTTTGCTGAGGTTAATGAGCACCTGGATATCTTAATCTTTATTAGTGATCTTTAAAGCTCACCTGAATGACGTGTACCTGGTTATCGTAATCCTTTCGGAAATCTTTAGAACTTGCTTGCCTGTGAAATATCTATAGAACATTGTTTACGTGATTTAGGATAATCTTTTGTTCTTAGAATGAATAAATACGAGTAACGAATTACTCTCGGGGCTCTTGGTCTGGAAAGCCTTAAGTCCCCTGACCCCACTTTCTCCTCTATTGTCTAGTTTCTTATTCCTGCGCCATGCCCTGTTTTCAGTGGACTGCCGCACTCATAAAAGTGAGATAGAAAAATAAAAATCTGTAGACTGCTGACTCAGGTTATGGCTCTATCAGAAGCTAAGGCCCAGGAAGCAAGGGACAGGGTCAGCCTCATTACCAGTAACTGACTCATTTATTCACTTACTTTAGTCAATAAACATTCAATGAGCACCTATAACATACTGGGAACTTCGTTAGGTACTAGGGCTACAATGTTGTAAAAGATAGGACCAGTCTCTGTTTTGCTGGAGCTTATATTTTAATGGGGAAGACAAACCGAAAAATAACAGCAACAACAAAAATAAATAAGGAAGCAAATAAAATGATTACAACTTGTGATGGATACTATGATAAAAATAAACCAGGCACTGAGTTATCAATAAATGGAGAACCTATTTAGATGTGGTGGGTGGGGTGAGGTAATATTTAAGCTGAGCCCTTGAGAGCAAAAGGAGTGAGCCACATAGATTATGGGTTGGGGGTGGCAGGGAGAGCACTTGGCACTATTCAAAGGCTCTGAGAGAGGGCATGCTGTGGTCAAAGAAATGAAAGGAGGCTAAAGTGTCTACAACCATATGAGAGAAAAGGAGAGTAGCGATATATTAGGCTGGCAAGACAAGCTGGAGCAGATAGTGCAGGGCACAGGAGTTCAGATTTCATAAGTGCAATGGGAACCGTCGAAGGATCTGAAGAAATGAAGTGACAATAATGGATTTATGTATTAAGAAGCTCTTCTACTGGATGGAGAATGAGCTGAGGGAATGAGAGAAGCAAGAGTGGAAGCAAAAAAGGCAAAAGTTGAAAGAAGGGGGGATGAAGGCTATTGCATTGAATCTGGGAAACACTTTGACTTAGGTAAGATGTTACTGTGTTCTTCAAACTAATTTAACTTTGAAAAATACATACAAATGAAAGGAGAAACAGCTCAACCTTTGTAAAAGTGGTTCAGACATATATGGAGCTCTGCTAAGAGTTGGGAATACACAGGAGTCTACAGCTCATGGGGATACAATTACAATATAATGAAAAAAAAAAAGCCATAATTTACATGGTGTGTACAAGGTATACTCCTGGAGGAAGCAGGAGAGCTCATCGTAATTCAATATTCAGTTTCTACGCATTACTTGTAATCCACAAAGGAATTCATTTCATAAATATTTACTAAATGCTTATTGTGTATCAAGCATTAAAGAGTCAAACAATTGCAGCGTTTGATGTGTCCCCATTTTCCTTCACTTATCTAAAAACATGGCAGAAAGAACATAAAAGACCATTTTCTCATTAGCTTAGCATATTTAGCAACAAAAACAAGAGATAATGTAAATCGTAAACCACCTGTATTGTAAAATAAATCCAAAGGATAACTGATTACAAGGACAAGGAAATAGAGGAACAACTTAAATTCCATGAGGAAACAGTCAAATCTCGAGGTGGGGATTCTCTACAGGAGGACTGGAGGAGTCGTCCCAGACTCTACAGGCAGGACTGGAGGAGTCTGCCTCTTCAACAAGGCTCTGGGATGGGGGGAAGGGAAGGGTAGGATTGTTATAGATTAAAAGAGTTTTAATAGTCTTATTAGTCTTAATAGTTATACTATATAGTTGGATCCTAGTTGGTACAAACCAATTGCAACACATCTGTGGGACAACTGGGGGAGGAAGGAGTGATTTGAACATAAACTGGTTGTTACATGATATTGGAGAATCTTCCTACATTTAGATGGGTGTGCCAATAATGCTGTAGTTATGTAGGGAAATGTCTTTAATTTTTTGGAGATGCATTAGAAACTATTTAGGACTGACAAGTCATGACTCTTGTAATTTATTTTCCAGTATTTAAAGAAAAAATGCATGCGAAAGATACTGCCTAATGTTAACAGCTGTTAAATAAAAGTGATGGGTACATACGGAGCACAGCCTTTGACTGGTAGCTGTAAGGCTGGCGGCGCGCACCGCTCCCTTCCATAATGAAAAAAAGAAGCTCCTCCTATTCCTCAATACCCGCCCTAAAACTGCAACGAAGAAATTCCTCACTCTTTGCGCCGAAATCTTACCGCCAAACCCCACCCCCCACCCCCATCTCTAAAACTTACATAAGCCCACTCAGACTTCTGGGCGGGGCGCCTTCTCTGGTCCTACTCGTGGGACCCGTGAACCTCTCCCTCTCGGGACTCGTTATCCCCACTCGGGAGCGCTCCAATAAAACCTCTTTCCTTATCCCTTTCAACTCTGCTCGTCTTTCTTTCTCTGGCGCCAGCCAATCCAAAAAACCTTACAGTAGCGGGATCCTCTACCTCCGGACCTCAGTCCGGCCGCAAAGCTCCGCTCTTCTAGGGGTCGCTTCCACGGCCCCGCCTGGGGCAGGGGCTGGGCCTGCTCCTACTGCGCTGGGGCTTCAGGCCCGGGAAGGGTCCCGGCGAGGGCGCGAGGGCAGTCGGGACCACGCCTGCGAAGACGCCCCCTCCCGCCGCATACTAGGCGACGAACTTTAAATCGCCCGGGAGCCCGGTGGGTCCCGATGAGGAGCTGAGACTCACCTTCGGGGGACCGGGAAGCTCCAGTTCCCTTAGCGGGGTTGCAGCCGCCAGACAACCGATCAACCACAAAGGCCGGAAGTGCGTCAGCGGTTCTGACCCTGGCTCCGGAGCCGAGCAAGCTTTAGCCTTTCTAGGAATTGGGAGGTTGTTGCGTCTCGGTGATCACCTTATTGCAAAACCCAGGCCCGGAAATCCCAGCCCCACTGGGTGCGAGGCAGAGAAATCTCAGCCTCTGGAAGTCGGATGGTCATTGACACGCAAAATGTTAGGGCGCGAGGTTCTTCATAGCTTCTCTGTTTCTAATACTTGTGCATTGTTTCCCATGTCAGTTCTCTTCCTCTGGTTCTTTGATACCACAACGGAGAGATAGTAGTGGTGGGAACGAGAATACAAAGTTGTTTTTGTGTGGTTTTGTTAGTTTTTTACTGTCATCTCTGTTTTCTGGAATCTCAAAGTCTAGGAGAAGGTCATGTAAACAAGTAACTACATAAAACTGACTTTCATATGAAATAAAGTAAAATAAAATAAATGTTTGTAAATCGATTAGAATAGTCCCTGGAGCATAGTAAACGCTGTGTAAGTGCGTATTGTGAACTAAAATAAAACCTTAGGGCTCCCCCTGCCCCGCTCACCACCAGCTGACTGAATAGAGCCCCTCCTGGCCAAGGGGATACCCTAAAACTGAATTGCCTGCCATGAGGTCAGACAGGCCTCATCATGCCCCCCACCCTTCTTGTAAATATCCTTTGTAACTCACTAACAGGCCTAAGGCAAGCAAGACAAACAAACCTGCAGGTCATCAGTTTACACAACAAATATGTCTGGTGGCTTATCTCTGATTAACAGACCTTATCTTAAAACATTCTAAGCCTTTAGACAAAGCTTCAGGTCTTTAACTCATTACTAGTCAAAGAATCTTTAAACCCACCTATAACCTGTAAGGCCCTGCTTGGAGATGGCCCACCTTTTTGGGCCAAAGCAAGATATGCTTTCCATGTATTGATTTATGACTTTACCTGTAATTCCTGTCTCCCTGAAATGTATAAAACCAAACTGTAACCCAGTCACAGGAGTCCACTTGCTCAAGGCTTCTTGGGCGTGGCTCTGGGTCATGGTCCTCAAATTCGGCTTAGAATAAACCTCTTTAAATTATTTTACAGAGGCCGGGCGCGGTGGCTCATGCCTGTAATCCTAGCACTCTGGGAGGCCGAGGCGGGTGGATCGCTCGAGGTCAGGAGTTCAAGACCAGCCTGAGCAAGAGTGAGACCCCGTCTCTACTAAAAATAGAAAGAAATTATATGGACAACTAAAATATATATATACAAAAAATTAGCCGGGCATGGTGGCGCATGCCTGTAGTCCCAGCTACTTGGGAGGCTGAGGCAGTAGGATCGCTTAAGCCCAGGAGTTTGAGGTTGCTGTGAGCTAGGCTGACGCCACGGCACTCACTCTAGCCCGGGCAACAGAGTGAGACTCTGTCTCAAAAAAAAAAAAAAAAAAAATTATTTTACAGAGTTTGGTTTCTTTTCCGTCAATAGTATGTAGGAAATAAGTGTAAATACTAGGTCCAATTAGAGGCACGGAAGAGAAAGGAACACTAGTGGAACAGAACAAGAAGCAGTAGGAATTTGCCAATGTACACAGGAAAAGGAGTAAAGGAAGGTAATTTCTGGGAGAGGGAATAGAATACACAAAAGCAGGACTGGGGTGAAATACTTTGGTGCATCCAAAAAACTAGGCAGAGGGAATGACTGATGAGTGGAGTATGTGGCAGGAGGCACAGCTCTTACTTTTTCTGGGTCTCTAATCAAGGAATTTGAGCAGTATGATCAAATTTGCATCTAGAAATTTTATCTTGGCAGCCTTGTGGGGATAGACTGTAAAGAAATGAGATTACAGGCAGGAGGAACAGCGAGACTACTGTGAGAATCCAGAGTAGATATAGTCAGGGCCTGAATCAAGGCAGTAGCCATAGAAATGGAGGAGACAGGTAATACATGTTAAGAAGTTGAATTGGTTTTTAAAAGTTCACTGATCAGGCATGGTGGCTCACGCCCATAATCCTAGCACTCTGGGAGGCCAATGCGAGAGAATCGCTTGAGGTCAGGAGTTTGAGACCAGCCTGACCAAGAGTGAGACCCTGTTGTTAGGCTTGCTCCTAGTGGGAACCCGAAAAGTACGTATAAGACAGAATGTGCCTGAGCAAGAGCGAGACTCCGTCTCTACTATAAAAATAGAAAGAAATTAGCTGGACAACTAAAAATATATAGAAAAAAAATTAGCCAGGCATGGTGGCGTATGCCTATAGTCCCAGCTACTTGGGAGGCTGAAGCAGTAGGATTGCTTGAACCGAGGAGTCTGAGGTTGCTGTGAGCTAGGCTGATGCCACAGCACTCCAGCCAGGGCAAAAGAGTAAGACTCTGTCTCAAATTAAAAAAAAAAAAAAAATCCTAGATACATTTAGTCATAAATTAGAGTTGCTTGCAGGTTCAGATTTATTGGATATTGTGACAGATGGATAAATTCATTCCAGCAAATAACTGCTTTTGGTGGTTCAGCCATAGCTTTGCTAAGCATTGTATTAATTGTATGTTTATGCTTTTCTTTAGTCTGGAGACAAGCTCGCCGAAAGCAAAGAACAAGAGACTAACGTGTAGCGACCATGGTGGTTCTCCTTCATCAATTATTTGCTAAACAAAAGGGGGGAAATGTTGGGGTAGTTTAGAAATGTTAGGGTGACCTAGGGATATTGCTGTCATAAGAACCTCTGTGGATGTGACGGTCTGCATAGGTGTGGCTGTTTTCCAAATAGTAAGAACATTCCAAGGGCAGGAGGAACTGAAAACGGTTTCTCTCCTGGGGCAGAAAACTGCTCCAGGACTGCATTCAGGAATGCCCAACCTGCTGGAAAACTAGCCTGGCTGCAATCCCAAATTTATATTCTCGTTTAGCTTTAGGCTAGAAATAGCTTTGCTGAGATTATTGTGCACCTGAATGTCTTAATCTTTATAAATAATCTTTAAAGTTTGCCTATGGGATATCTTTAGGACATGTAATCTTTATGGAAATCTATAGAACATTGTTTGCCTGTGAGATGTTTTTAGAACATGTTTGTATGATTTACGATGATCTTTTGTTCTTGGGATGAATAAATATGAGTGAGGAATTACTCTCTGGACTGTTGGTCTGGAAAGCTTTGAGTCCTCTGATCCCACTTTTTCTCTTCTACTGTCTCTTTTCTTATTCCTGTCTTCGACCCTGTACGCTGGGGAACTCCTGGCAAGTGGCACCCAAACGTGGAACTTGAAGACAGAAGGCTTCACCAGAGTGAAGGGACTTTCCACATTATGTTGTCAGGACCCAGGGAATCTAAGCCGTTCCCACGGAAGGCGGTAAGTGTAACCTCGGGTCCAAAATGTCGTCCTCTCTCCCCACTGAGTCCTGCAACAGATCTCTAACTGGTCTCCCTGCTTTCGTCCTTGCTACGCTATAGGACATCTTCAACACAGCAGCTAGAGTAATCATTTGAGTCAGAATGTTATTCTCTTCCTTAAAACCGTGCAAAGTCTCCCCATTTCATGTAGAAGCTACAATCCTTGCAATGGCCCACTGGGGCTTATATGAAATGACCCCTGTTGCCTCCCTAACCTTATCTTTTGTACGTTCCCTCTTGCTCACTCCACCTCAGCCACCTGGCTTCCTTGCTGTTTCCTCTACCAGGAACACTCTTCCTCAGATGTGCAAAGGGCTAACTGTCTCCTTCAGATGTTGGCCAAAATGTCATCAGACTTACACTGTCTTTCTTTCCTGTTTTATACTGACGTTAGCCCCCTCCCATGCCAGGGCTTCTGGTCTCTCTGTTTTTTCGTCTTCTTCTAATCACAGTGCTCATCAACTTCCATTCTAGTTTATGCATTTATTCTACTTAATGTTCATTCATTCATTTATTTATTTATTTTGTAAGCCTCCCCTGAAACCTTAGCTCTACAAAGGCAGTAATCTTTGCATTTTTTGTTGCTGTTGTGTCCTAAACACCTAAAACTACGTCTGGCCTAGACCAGTCGCTCATTTAACATTCTTGTTTATGTATAAGAGCTCCTACACAGTAAATACTTTGAAGCTGCTGGGCCAATGTGTGTATCATTTTCAATTTTACTATGTATTTCAAAATTGCTTTCTGAGTGTACCAATTTATACTATCAGCAACTGTGTATGAGAGTTTCAATATTGTCACCTTAGCAGCAAGTGTTATTGCTAATGTGTGGATATGAAATTTTTAAAATTTGTCTTTACTTATGTTTATTGGTCATTAAGATTCTTCCTCTGGGAATTGTTTATTTGCCTTTTTTTTTCTGTTTGGTTGCTGGCTTTTTAAAATTTATAGATGTTCATTATGTTACAACAAGTGTTACAGCGGGTGGTCCAGGGGACAAACTGAGCAGCACAGAAGAGTGGGAGAATCAAGGTTTATTCGCTGGCGAGCTCAGAGGGATCTCGCCACCAAATTCTGAGCCCCGTCTACCCGATTTTTCCCGCTTTTATTAACTTGGGGTGGTCCGAGGGGTGGGGTCTCAGGTGGCTACGGTAATAGGTTAGTATTATGCTGATGCGGGTCTTCCGTGAAGGGTGGGGATCTCAGGTGGCTGATGCGCCAAGTAATAGACGGGGATTTTCCTTATCAACTATACATTCAGTGCTGGTGATGGGAAATGCAATGGTGAATATGAATTTTTTAAAATTCAGCAACCTTACTAAACTCTCTTATTAGTCATCATAATTTGAGTGTTAGATTATCTTGGCTTTTCTATGTAAACTATTCAGCATGCTCCATGCTCCATGCTCCAGCATGCTCCATAAACCAGTTATGTACTTATAATTAATGTTTTAATTAGGTGGTGCAATCAGCTCTAAAATTAAAAATATTTAAAATGCCTACTGTAACACTCTTCCTCTCACCCTTGTACCCCTTTTTCACCCAGTTTGCAACCGTTCTTCTCTCACAGGTATTAATTTTCTTACGTATTTTTCCAGGGTTTCTTTGTGACTGCGTAAGCTCATACAATTTCAATTCTTTTGACCCCCTTCTGTTAGCAAATGTAGCAAACTATAGACAGAGTTCTGTACCTTGCTTTTTCTCCCTCTGTGATAGTTGGAAAAATCATTTTTTAAAAGTCTCTCACTCTCTCTTTTAAGGAGCCCCTATACTGCGAGATTAAAGTTTCTTTAATAGCAAGACGGGAGGGAAGGACTCGGTGGCTAGTGAGCAAACGACAGTGTCTGTCAGGGAGGCGACTAGAGAGGCCCGGAAGTGGCTTCCGTGCCCCGCCCTGCGGTGGTTTGCTAGTTTCGGAAACTTTGTGAGTGTGGGGTGAGTGGGAGACGCCCATCGGGCGCCCACTTGCAGGTGTGGGTTTAGGTCTCCTTCCGTGGCTTACCTTCGGCCGGTCCAGCTGTTCTTTTGTCCCCTGGTAGGGGTGTTTGCAGGTGTGAGGGGGGCGGGGAAGAGAAACCCTTCCCTCAGCAGTCCCTGCAGCCTCGTCTCCTGGGGAGGGAGACCCCTGGGAGAGGTGGTGGGGGACGGAAGGGCGCTCTGTGGCCGAACGCAGTGGTAGTGGGTGTGCCCGCGTGGGGCCCACTACGGGTGTCCCTGTTCTAGGGCCGTTTCCGGGTGTCTGGGTCGGTCCCTTAGATCGTTTGGAGACGGGATTCATGGGTCACTTAGACAAGCCTTGAAAATGGGAGCCGTTACATTTTTGTTTTGCCTGGAGACAAGGTCTTTAAAGTTCCAAGGTCTTTAAATTACTCTGTGGCACTGGTCAAGAGTCAGAACTTTGGAGTCAGATTGCCTTGTCCGAATCCTGCCTCTGTCACTTATTGGCTGTGTGACTTTTGGCCAGTTCCTTAACTTCTCTGTGTCTCATTTTACTGCTTTGTAAAATGAGGATAATGATATCACCTAATTTGCTGGGTTGCTATGAGGATTAAATGAGTTAATATGTGTAAGGTGCTTAAAATAGTACTAGGTGCAGAGTAAACATGACTTAAATATTTGCTATTATTATTTTTACTCTTATTTCTAACCATGGTGGCAAATTATCTTTAGTGACTAGTTATGTTGACTGACTTTTGTTACTGTTCCTTTGAATTTTAGTGCCATTCATCAGTTTTCTTTGTAATGGATGATTTCTATATTTTAGGAAGGAAAAATATGATTCTGAAGAAGAGCCTATGCCAAAGCAAAGACCCCCACTGGTTTGTGTTGTGATGCTCAAACTCCCAAAGACTTTAAAATTCAGGGATACCTTTTCTTTGGCTGGAGATTAGGAGTGAGAGGGGTTTTTAACAGGGAAGAAAGCCTAGGACCCCTGGTGTTAGTAGAAATCTCGGGTCTTGCTTAGTGCTGGAGATCCGCCAGTTTTTGAATGTCCAGGAGAGTCCTAGCTTGAATTGCACATGTATATACTTGTATATTTTGTGCGTGTGTACATATATAACTATAAATATTAAAACCGAGTTCATACTAATACCCTTCATTCCAAGCCAATATTACAGGGTTCATTCTAGCTTTCTCTTTTCCATAGTTGTAACTTTTTTCTGATAATGAGAAAACTTGCTTTTATTATCTTCAATATATCTATTTACATATTTGATATATTTGTTTACTAATTTGCAGACTTTCTGTTTGCAGCCAATTTCCCAGTCCCATGCCTTCTTATTCTGTTCAGTTGGGCCCAAATAGGACAGGTGATGAAGCCTGAATGGGGTCCGTGGAATAGATGTTAGTAATGCATCAGTTTAGTTTTCCTGCTATAGCCTCCTTCACTGCACCCTGTGGACACCCCCTTCACTCCACTTAGGCTCCAAATCCACTCTGGGTCGGGCTGTGGTCAAACTCAGTTGCAGATTGGAATCACCAAGAAAGTGTTAAAAGTTATTGATGCCTGAGTCCCACCCCAAAGAGACTGATTTAATTGACTTTGGCTGCAGCCAAGATATTGGGATGTTTTAAAAAGCTCCCCAGTGATTCTAATGTATAGCAAAGTTTGAAAACCTTTAGTGTAATTTTCTCCTGTATTTCACCTGTACACTGGTATTTGGATCTAAAGACTTGATTAGATTTAGGCACACTTATTTTGGTGATATTAGCTCATGTAGCAGTGCTCAAGATCTCTTGTGGCAGCTCATTAGAAGGAAGTATTTTCTGGTACTTTTCATTTGTAATAATTGATGGGGTTTCTCAGTTTCCTAAATTCTATCTGTTCCCTAGAATCCTTTGAACTGTAGAGAGTTGGGCGGAGGAATAAAAACTCAGAAAGGTTTGGAATTGTTTTTCCCTTTGTAACCTCTACCAACCTTACATTTTCTAGCCTCTCCATTCCACTGAGTAAAGAGGGACTTACTGATATCTCAGCCCAGTCAAATAACTTTGCAGTCACTTCTGGTTTAAAATCTAGTCCCATCTAGTTCAAAGGAATCTCAGGTCTCCCCTTCATCTGGGGAAGAGCCCAGGTTTCATGGCTTCTGGGAATACCTTCCAAGAAAAGGAATAACCTGTGAGAAACTGAGGCACCCAGTAACTAATAAGTAACTCAGTCCAAGGTCACACAGCCAATAGTGGCAGAGGTGGGATTTGAATCCAGGCCGTCTAGTGCCCATTTTCTAACTGAGACATGTAGTAATATATCAGCCTCGTTCTGGCATCGATTACCCATATTGCCAGCTCTTCTGCAAGACACATTTAGCAGCCTCTGAATGCCCATTTGTAACTTATTTCTGCAGCCTTCTAGCTTCTGAGACTCCACAGTGAGGAAGGGGCAGGGCATCCCTCCTTTACTCGTCATGGCACACCATGTGTGCCTCCCCAGGCATATCTGCAGGGGACATAGACCCCCAGCCCCTGTCTGCCCAACTGTCTGCTGTCTAGCGTCCAACTCTGGTTAACTTAGGAGTCCCTGTGATGCCTGCCTTTATTCCCTGAAACAACCTTTGCCACTACCACTTACTTGCCAGGTGATTCCCTCCCCTGGCTCCTAAGTTCCCTGTAAGCTTATGGCACTGAGACTTATCAGCAGGTTTTGTAATTCAGAACTTCACATTTGTTGCTTTTTTTTTTTTTTTTTTTTTCCCCTTTGAGACAGAGTCTCTCTTTGTTGCCTGGGCTAGAGTGAGTGCTGTGGCGTCAGCCTAGCTCATGGCAACCTCAAACTCCTGAGGACTCCTGGGCTTAAGCGATCCTACTGCCTTAGCCTCCTGAGTAGCTGGGACTACAGGCATGCGCCACCATGCCCGGCTAATTTTTAGTTGGCCAGATAATTTCTTTCTACTTTTTTTTTAGTAGAGACGGGGGTCTCGCTCTTGCTCAGGCTGGTCTCGAACTCCTGACCTCAAGGGATCCACCCGCCTTGGCCTCCCAGAGTGCTAGGGTTACAGGCGTGAGCCACTGCACCCAGCCACATTTGTTGCTCTTTAAAGCAGTGGTTTTAAGTCCTCAGAGTAAAAAGTTAGCAATGTCTGGAGATGTTTTTTGATTATCATGACTAGGGGTGGGCAGTGCTACTGGCATCTAGTGGGTAGAGGACAGCGGTACTGCTAAACATCCTAATATTAACAGGACAACCTAATGCTTCTGCATTCATTCATCCTTTCATTTAAAAAAACAGTAACAACGAACTTATTTTGTGTTTACTATGTGCTAGGACCTGGAGAATACAAAAATGTGTAAGCTAAGGACAGAGCTGTTTTCAAGAAACTCAGTCCAGCAGGATAGACAAAGTTTTAATAAAGAACACAGATGTACAAATACTGTTTTTTTCTAATATGGAGTTTATTGAGCTCTTTCATTGTGCTCTTCCATGAGCTATCTTATTTATTTTGCAATGAAGAAAAGAAATGAGGAGAGAGTTCATTCTGCCTAAAGGGGTTGAAGAAGGCTCTAGAGAGGAGGAGGTGGTTAAGTTCGGCTTCAGAGCTTAAGTGCTTTTTACACTGCAGAGATGTGGAAGCATGAATATAAATACTGTATTAACAGTATACTAAACAGCTTGACAGGGCAGCTCTGACCTCTTTTGCAAATTGAGGGAAACATTGTGCCCATTATAAAACAGATGGCTTTGTTGAGTGGACACAGAGGGGAGCTCACAAGTTTGTGAGCCCTACCTGAGCTCCCACTGGCCCCTTTGGCTGGGCACTTTGAGCAGTGCACAACCTGTATGACCATATGTGACAGTCCCACAGTTTAGGTAACAATTCATGGGAACAGAGGATCAACAGTGGGCATGAGTAGAAATAGGTGTTTTAGCCAGATGGAAGCGTTGGTGGTTTTAGGCAGGGGGATGACTTGACCAGGTATTTTAGAAAGAGCTCT
This sequence comes from Eulemur rufifrons, assembly GCF_041146395.1. Classification (NCBI taxonomy): domain Eukaryota; kingdom Metazoa; phylum Chordata; class Mammalia; order Primates; family Lemuridae; genus Eulemur; species Eulemur rufifrons. The sequence goes on along the minus strand of NC_091000.1, from coordinate 46,869,950 downwards.
CTGGAAGCAGCCTGGAAGATAGGGTAGGAAGCAGGTAGGGTTGAAAGCACTTAATATGCTAGGGATAGTCATGAGGGCCAGGACCAGGGTGATAGCAGGGAGAGTAGAGAAAAGGGAACAGATCTGAGAGACATCCCAGGGGTAGAATAGATTGGATCAGGTGGTCCAGTGTGGTACCTGAGTGAGAGAGCAAGTCAAAGATAACTCTGAGGAAACCTGGTGGGTGCTGCTGCTGTTTCTAGAGGATGCCATACTGGGGAAGGAGTAGATTAGGAGGCAAGAAAATCAGCTTGGTTTGGGGCATATTGGATTGGATTTGTTTGCAAGATTTCCATGTAGAACTGTCTAGGAGGCAGCTCAGGATAGGGATCAGGAGTCTTCAGCCTAGAAATAGGAATTAACATCTTGCAAGTGATTAAAGATAGTTCTGGGGAAGAATGTGAAGAGAGAAAAGAAAAGGTAGAGAACAGAACACCAATACCTCTTCTTTCTGAAAAGGAGAAAGACCAGTGAATTATACTATTAGCCGACATTTATATAGTACTTACTACACACCAGGCACTGTTCTAAGAACTTTATATACATACTTCCTTAGTGCTCACAACATCCCTATCTGCTATCACTATCCCTATTACAGGTGAGGAAAGTGAGGCACAGAGATGTATAATTTACCAAGATCACCCAACTAGCAGGTAGTAATGTCAGGATTATGAGCCCAGGAAATCTGGCTTGAGAGTCTGTGCATTTAACCAGATTGTGATGGGGGCTGGGAAGAAACAGGGAGGAGGAAAGCAACAGGAAGAAACAGAAAGGAGCGTGGGGTCCCTGAATCAGGGACAAATGAGTTTCTGGAAGTGGACAGCAGTATCAGCCTACTTGCCTGAGAAGAAGACACAGAAAATGGTAACAGAAGGAAGCATCTCTGGTTGCTTCTACAAGCACAATCTTAGTGGCATTGGCATTTGCTGCCTACAGTGTGTTAAAAACTTAGTGGGAGGTGAGGACTAGAGTTGGGCTGTGGAGGGCTTTCTTTCAAGAAGTTTGGCCTTGAAGGGGAGGAAAGAGAGCAGCAGATTGAGACGGTAGCAAGGAGCAGGGGAAGCCACTACTGTCTCCACGGTAAGGGCTTGGTGATGTTTTCTGCTTTTTTGATGTATCTGAAAAAAACTGAAGGTCCTCCAGGCCAAAATGCAGAGGAGTCTGGAGGAACCCTACTTTAGCCAAATTTTAGTGTCAATATTATGCCAGTTGTTTGGGCAAGCCTCACATCAGAGAGAATTGGAAGTCTCATTAGCAGATATCCAGAGTTTAAAACTTCAGTCCTATTTCTTTTGATCCAAAGGTCTGCCTTCTTTTCTTTATTTTCCTTACTGTAGTGCCTTGACCGCAGATAAGACCTGGTGCAGTCATACCTTGGTTTTTGTGGGGGATTGGTTCCAAGACCCCTGAGGATACCAAAATCTGTGGATGCTCAAGTCCCTTATGTAAAATGGTACAGTATTTGCATATAAACTATGCACATCCTCCCGTATACTTTAAATCATCTTTAGATTACTTATAAAACCTAATACAATGTAAATTCTATGTTTTCAAAAATAGTTGTTTACTATATTTTTTATTGTATTGTTATTTTTTGTTTTCAAATATTTTCAATCCCTGGTTGGTTGAATCCCTGGATAAGGAACCCACAGAAATGGAGGGCCAACTCTATCAGTTTCCTATTGCTGTATAACAATTTACCTCAAATTTATCAGCTTAAAACAAAACCTGTTTATTTCCAGCTCTGTAGGTCAGAAGGCAAGGCAGGCTCAGCTGAGTTCACTCTTTAGGGTCTTCCCAGGCCAAGGCTAAGGTGCTGGTAGGGCTGGGCTCTAATCTGGAGGCTCTGGGGAGGAGTCTACTTACAAGCTCATTGAGGTGGTTTGTAGAATTCATTTCCTTAACATCAGTCCGGCCATGCTATCTAATTATATTCAAAGTCCTGGGGATTAGGGCAGTAAATCGGTGGGATCATCTTAGAATTTAGACAAGCACACACCTGTTTATTAAAGGTATAACTCTGACCAGTCACTGAGAGGGGCTTTCTGCAGGGTCCAAGAAGTGGCCTGGGTCCTCACCAGTCTCAGTTTCTCTCCCCATTACTTGAATGGTCTGGGGGTGTTCAGGCTCACCCCAGAACATCCTTTGGTAAGCTCACAGTGGGATTCAGGTTTGGGATGTTGTAGAGGATGAAGCTGCAGAGGTACTTAAACATGGGGAAGAAATCTCTGTAGCTGCTCCCCAGAGATGTCCCCAGGTTCCTGGGCGTGAGAGGAGGGGACCCCTTGCAAGTTTACTGGTTAATAATGATATTCCACCTTTCAGGATCTTCTGCAGAAATATAGCTCACCGTTAGAGGGAGACCTGTATGCTGCCTTGGCCCAGGATGGCTAGAGAATCAAGGGAAAGCACAGTCCTGGACACCCGATCTGCAGAGGACCAGATGGGGCTTCTGGTCATAAAGGTGGAGAAGAAAGAAGCCAGTTCGCCTGGCAGCCCCGCTCTGGGCTCGGAGTGTTCCCGTCAGCGCTTCCGAGGCTTCCGATACCTGGAGGCTCCGGCCCCCGCGAGACGCTGAGCCGGCTCCGAGAGCTCTGCCGACAGTGGCTGAGGCCTGAGATGCACAGCAAGGAGCAGATCCTGGAGCTGCTGGTGCTGGAGCAGTTCCTGACCATCCTGCCGGGGAACCTGCAGAGCTGGGTGCTGGAGCAGCATCCAGAGAGCGGGGAGGAGGTGGTGGTGCTGTTGGAGTAATTTGGAGAGGCAGCTGGATGAGCGGACGCTGCAGGTAGAAAGAACAGGTTTAGTATCTGAGAGCTGTGGTCTGTTTCTTCCTGAAATCTCAAGATCCAAGTGAGGGTATTCCTTTAAGATCCATGAGTTCTCAATTTTTGTTTTTTTTGGTACTCTTTGGCAGCAAGGTGAAGTCCTTGGAGTCCCTCATAGAATTATTATTATTATTATTATTTTTTTTTTTTGAGACAGAGTCTCACTTTGTTGCCCAGGCTAGAGTGAGTGCTGTGGCGTCAGCCTAACTCACAGCAACCTCAAACTCCTGGGCTTAAGCGATCCTCCTGCCTCAGCCTCCCGAGTAGCTGGGACTACAGGCATGCGCCACCATGCCCGGCTAATTTTATATACACACACACACACACACACATATATATATATATATATATATATATATATAGTTGTTGTTGGCCAGATAATTTCTATTTTTTAGTAGAGACGGGGGTCTCGCTCTTGCTCAGGCTGGTCTCAAAATCCTGACCTCGAGCGATCCAGCCGCTTTGGCCTCCCAGAGTGCTAGGATTACAGGCGTGAGCCACTGTGCCTGGCCAGAATAATATTTTTAAATACATAAAGAAAAATAGGCCGGGTGCGGTGGCTCACGCCTGTAATCCTAGCACTCTGTCAGGCCGAGGCGGGAGGATCGTTTGAGCTCAGGAGTTCGAGACCAGCCTGAGCAAGAGTGAAACCCCGTCTCTACTAAAAAAATAGAAAGAAATTATATGGACAACTAAAAATATATAGAAAAAATTAGCCAGACATGGTGGTGCATGCCTGTAGTCCCAGCGACTTGGGAGGCTGAGGCAGAAGGATTGCTTGAGCCCAGGAGTTTGAGGTTGCTGTGAGCTAGGCTGACGCCACGGCACTCTAGGCCGGGCAATGGAGTGAGACTTTCTTAAAAAAAAAAGAAAAATATAAAGGATTACAAAATAACTCAATTATTGGAATACAGTTAGCAAAGTATTAAGCAAACTTGTTCTAAAGTTATATATGTGCTTTTTTATTAGTGCACTAAATAATAAGACCTAGGAACAGGGCTAATAACTGACAATTTCAAAATGGTGATAAGTATGAATGACTTTGACTATATTTGCCTGGTTGTAATGTGATGAGCATCTGCAGTTTCTATTGGTGACAGAGTCCTGGGTGCTGCTTACGCCACCTTGGTTTGTTGCTTCCATTCATAACTGAAGGAAATGCTAAATGTCTCTTAGGGGCTAGTCAAAATAAGAGTAGTTTTTTCCTACCAAGTTCATGGACCATTTGGGAGGGAGTCCGTGGACCACTGGTTAACCTCCAGAAGAAAATGGGCTGATTTTTACCTCCATCTTCCCTGTTTCTCCTTGCATCATCCTGTGTTCTTGTCCACATACCCTCAGAGAACATGTGGCCAGAGCCTTCTTTCTGGTGAGCAGGAAACCAAGGTTCTTGATTTGGACCTATTGACCTCAAGCCATGTAACAACAGAAAGTCATTGCAAGTCTTTTAGCTTCATTTTTGATATAGGATGTGGGAAATTTTGAGCTGTGTATAAGAAAGTAACTTGAAAACTGTAATTTAACTGTATGTCTGGAAGGAAACTTGTATTTAATGGGGACATACCATGTGCCAGGTCCTGTGTTAGGTGATTTCATATACTGTGATCTTATTTACTGGTCTCCCAAACCCCATCAACTAGAAATTATCCTCGTTTTTCAGATAAGGAAAGGTATTAGTGTTCTTTGAGTACTTAGTACCACATTCCAAAGGGTTATCATTAAAAGCACAAATGTATATATGAGAGAACATAGGGTAATGGTTAAGAATGTGGGCTCTGAAGTCATTGTGCCTGAGCTCTCATCCTAGCATTGCCACTTATTAGCTGCTTAAACTGGCTGTGTCTTATTTCTCCCATCAGTAAAATGAGGATAATAATAGCATCTCCCTTAGGTAGCTGTTATTTGTGTTAAATGAGTTAATATTTATAATGCTCTTGGAAATAGTGCCAGACACATAGTGCTATGGAAGTGTTTGATGAATAATGAAAATAAAGATAAATGACTACTAGGTCTCAGGTGGTGATGAGGGGCAAGAACTGCTCTGTTGCGAGATGACAGTGTTGACACCAGCTCAGGGGTCACAAAGTAGCCAGTTTCAGCCAATGAAGGCTCTGCTCAAGCATGAATCTCTGAGATCCCAGCCCTTACAAGACAGAGGTGAGTATTATCTTCTTAGCAGTATAAATTCTACAGACTTCATCCAATTTCATTTAAGGACCCCCTAAAAGATTAATTGACAGTTGCTTTATATGCTCATCAGAGATTGACTCTAATTTAAGACTGAGACTAAGGAGAAATTGCAAACACAATGGTAGAAAGCTGTCCCAACCAAGACTGGACATAGTAAATAAAATTTTACTAAAATTTGGGTTTGGAAAGAATTGATTCTCCATTCATTTAACACAATTATGGAGGCCTCCAATGTAGTAGCCAGTGGTGTTGGCACTGAGGATAGAGCTGTCAGTGAGACAGTCCTTGCTCCAATGGAGCTTATGTTCTAGAGGGCAAGATGGCAAATAAACACATTAATATTATAATATAATTTCAGATAATGTTAGTCCTATGAAGAAAATAAACAGAATTTGTAAAGCCAGCCAGACTATCTCATAGATTGTAGGACTACTGCAAATTAAAGGGTAAAATCTTCTATATTCTAGATTTGTTATTAAAATAACATAAGATTCACTCCATAGGAAATGGACTCTATGTTCTGAGGTGTCCTCTCATGTGCCCTGAACATGCATGCAAGTTCTCAAGACACACAACACTGGGATACTGCAGCCAACATGCAATCTTTATTTCTCAACAGGGATTCTGGCCTGAACCACCTGTTTTGTGCCCCTTTTTAAGTTTGCTTCCTATAAGGAAACGCAAAGTTCTTTACTTTTCTCTCTCTTGAATCTGAACAAGTTCTATACAACCAGACTCTTAGTTCTGTCTTGTTAGGCCCAGCCTTGTCTGACTCCTCTTAGCTTTTCAAAACCAAAGGAGAAAGTACCCTAATAGCTACTAAGGGCATATTAACAAAAATTCTGTTTTTCCCCCTCCCCGGCAAAATTCAAGGGATCTTCAAATGAAAAGCTTTTTTGTTTTCTTTTTATGTCCCTTTCATTTCACCACTGCTAACAAGCATCCTGCCTTTTTGTGTGGTTTTTGTGTATATACAGAGCACACCGGATGTCTTTAGGCCCTAGGATTGGCACATTAGGAATCAGATGTTTTGGAAGGGAACACACTCTTGTCTAAACTTGTTTGGCAGGAATTTATTAATCCAGTTTTTGAACTGAGATTCCACAAGGCAGGGAGGCTGCACACCAGGGTAGATCTCATCCATAGCTTCTTTCCTTCTTAGTTCTCCAGGTTCCTGCACTTGCTCAGGGAGGGTGCTGCAGAGAAGACACAGTGGTAGCTGCCAAGCTTACTCCAGGGTCCCAGGTGAGCTTGAGGCCCTCTCCTTCCCCCAGTGCCATTCAATACTGTTGCACTTCTGTGAAGACTTTTTCCCCCAACCCCTGACTCCCCTCTATTCCCATCCTAGATCCTCCACACAATCCCAGATGGGATTTTAATTTTCTCATCTATCCCAAAGTTGTTTATCCCTAACTTCATTTAGGTACCCACTTAAGAGGCTTTTCCTGTTTTATTACTAACTTGGGGGGCTGTCTCTGATTCCCAGATTTTCTCTACTCCATCTCTTTGTTCAGCCCCTCTCTCAATGGGATTACCTATTATTTTAGGGGCTGCTGAAAATGGAAGATGTGGCCTTGACCCTTACCCCTGAGTGGACACAGCAGGGTTCATCTCAGGTGAACCTCTACAGAGGTGAAAGGCAGGAGAACTGTGGCAGCCTGGCCTCCCTGGGTAAGACTGACGGGCACTAATTCTCTTAAGGTTTCTTGGCATTATTTGTGTATTAGAACCTTGTGGGATGTTAGGAGCTGTTGAGCCCCATTATATTTGGATTCAGAATCACCATTTCTGAAAGCCTGTTCCTGACCGGCTCCTTACCCCTTCTGGCCTTGCTTGCTTCTCTGCCCTGCCGGTGTGCTGGTCAGGTTAAGTGCGATGAAGCAGATACAGCCCTAGTACAGGTCTGGGTCATAATAGATGCTCAGTAAATGTTGATTTCCTCCTGTCCCCTCCTGTTCCTGGCTCTGACAGAGGAAAGCTGAGGGGCCTCTTCAGGAAATGGGCCATGGAGTCAGAATGTGGGAGCTAGAAGTGACCTTAGACGTCAACTACAGACCCTGCCCTCAGAGCTGAGGGTGCAGAGAACTGCCTGGCTTGTCTGAGGGCACATAGCTCATTGGCAGCACAGTGGGGGCTCTAGCTCAGAACCCCCAGCACTGAAGCCAGTTCTCTTTGGGGACCCTGGCTCTGCCTGGGGCATGGTTAGAGATAACTGCTCAAATCATTGATCAGGGGCCAGTTTCTGAGTTTCTACTTTTGCTGTCTCTTGCAGAATGCTTCAGAAGTCCTCTATTTGCCCTGTTTACTGTCGCCTTCTGCTCAGCCCTTTCAGCATCTCATCCCAGGTGTATGGCCCTGCCTCACTGTTCTTAGAGCTTAGAGCTGCCACATGGGTCCCCAGCACAGTCCTGGGCCCTCACCATCTTCCTTCCACTCCCTCCATTCCCAGTTTGTACCCTTCCAATGGCCCCATTCCCATTCTCAGGGCTCCCTCCTCCCACCACTCCCGTTCTCCCCCTTTATTCCCATCCTTCTTCTTGTACAAATCCTCATCCTTGGCATCTGTAGACTCTGATTCTTGCCTCCACGGTCCTCATGACAGAGTTCTCCCCCTGTGGCAGGGCAGAACTGACAGTTGCCGGCCATTTGTTGTTTCAGGTGGTGAAATACAGGCTAAGATCAGGGACTTGCCTCCAGCTGAGGAGCTTCCAGAAAAAGAGCCTGGGCAGATACCGTGCCACCTGGGTGAAGACACTGCCTAGATTCCTACATGTGCAGAAGCTGGTGACCTGGAGGGCAGGTTACAAAGAAAGAAGAAAAATGCCACAGGGGGGAGGCGGCATTATTGCCATGAATGTGGAAAGAGTTTTGCTCAGAGTTCAGGCCTGACAAAACACTTGCGAATTCACACTGGAGAGAAACCCTACGAATGTGAAGACTGTGGGAAGACCTTCATCGGGAGCTCTGCCCTTGTCATTCATCAGAGAGTCCACGCTGGTGAGAAGCCATATAAGTGTGAGGAATGTGGCAAGGTCTTCAGTCACAGCTCAAACCTTATCAAACACCAGAGAACCCACACTGGGGAGAAGCCCTACGAGTGTGATGACTGTGGGAAGACTTTCAGCCAGAGCTGCAGCCTCCTTGAACATCATAAAATTCACACTGGGGAGAAGCCATACCAGTGCAACATGTGCGGCAAAGCCTTTAGGCGGAATTCACATCTCCTGAGACATCAGAGGATCCACGGCAATAAAAGTGTTGAGAATCCTGAGTGTGGGGAGGCCTGGGAAAGTCAGGGTAGTATGGAAAGCCAGTGGGAAAATGTCGAAGCTCCCGTGTCCTATAAATGTAATGAGTGTGAGAGAAGTTCCTCTTGGAATAGAAGCCTTATTGAACATCAAAAAATCCACACTGGTGAGAAACCCTATCAGTGTGACGCATATGGAAAAGGCTTCATCCGAATTTCATATCTTGTTCAACATCAAGAGAAGCCATGTTGAGAAAAAAAATCCTATCACAGTGACCCATGCTGTACATGCCAAAGTTGGTGCTCATGTGTCATTGAATTGAAGCCACCCTGGAGCCCTGACTATAGAAATTATAGGCTGAGGCTTTATTTGCCACTATACATCATCAGATGTTAGAAAATATAGAGGCTGGCTGAGATGATTTATCTTCTACATTGTAGAAGATGATTGCAACAAAACCTTATTTGATAGGAGGCTGTGGGAGAGTTGTCTAGGAGACATATACCTGAAATGGTTTGTTCTCATCCATTGGAATTCAGTGGGCATCCAGACTGGCTACTTGCCCTCAACCAGCACTTTATGACATCTACTGGGTAGATGGTTGTGGTTCGGGGGCTGCTGCTCTGACTATTCTTTTTGACTATAATGAATCCTCCACAGTTGATCAGATTCACAGTCTTACATCCCCCTCTGTGCCTTGTACACAGGTGCTAATAAACATTTATTAAATGTACCAGTGAGATTACCTTCATAGTTCTGAAAATCCAATATCGTCTAGATTTCTGAGGAACTTCTCACCAAGGCCATCTGTGCTGTGTCATTCTCTGAGGTCTTAGATTGTGCATCAGTCTAGTGCATTTTTTTGCCAAGTACACAAGATTGGCAGAGCAGAGGTGAGGATGAGGTTGTGATAGAAAGAATCTACATTTCTTTAGCAGACTAAGAATTCTAGTACAAATGCCTTAAATATCTTTTCTATCATTAAATCATTGTGAATGTGTGCCATCCCTGGAATTCTTTTTAGTTACTGTTTCCCTATTTTTAATTTTGCTACTTTTTAGAAAGGATAAAACCTTCCTATTCAGTCAGTGTAAAAGTCAGTTATCAAGTCAGAATAACATGATAAATTTTCTAATGTTCAGCATCTCACTTCTTGCCTTTTACTTCTCTTGGGCCTAACCAAGGGCCCCTAAAGCTATAGACACTATCTTCCCTTAGCCTACCACCCAATGCACACTGTAAACTGCATCAAAACTTACCCTGCTAAGTTCACACTTTCTCCATGTTAGTGGATTTGCACTAAATATCTAAAACAAGTATTACTTATGGTTTCAGAACTCTATTACCAGTGTAACAGTCTTGCTCTTATATATTGATTCTCAAATCACCTGTGTGGTAACAGTTCCTTAAGTATTCATGATGAGAACTTTAACCATTAATTTACCTCTTCAGGCTATCTACTTTTCATTAAACACACTTTGTAGACCATCTTTTTTAGTTTTTCCATCCATCATGATAGTCAAAATTTCATTTTTGTGAATTCAAGTGAGAAAACTTTTCGTAGCAATACATTAGTATTTGTTATGTATATATCAAGTGGAGTTGTTTCTACAAAAGTTATTTCAGAATTACTACTTTCCTGCAAACTTTTGTTAGTCTCTCCCTCTCCTTATTGTAGAAATATGCTTTCATTATTGCATTTACTGATTTCTCACTTGGTTTCTGGCACCAACAGTTTCTTCCATATTTATAATATCAGTCTAAGACTCTGGAATTTGGATACAGCAAGATTTTCTTGTCACCTTTCACAATTAATGATTTCACCATTGTGATATATTCTCCCTTCTTCTATGTATTTTATCAGGAATTGAGTTGTCATCCAAAATCCTTTACAGATCTATCCAAGTCCCTGTTTTTATGCCACTTTCCAAGGCTTGATACTTCAAAGTTTTCAGGGATCTAGGGGATACAAATCTAACAAATCCTAATGTAGGTCATTTGTGTTACAGTATAATGAACCATATGGTTACTTTGAATGAATTCTTAAGTCAATAAAAATGCATTGCATGATTTTCAAACTTTCTGAACATGTATTAGGACTCTCCAAAGAAACAGAACCAATAGAATGCATATGTAAATGTGTATGTGTGTGTATATGTGTATGTATATAGTAATATATTTACATCTGTTAATATATGTATATTTATTGTAAGGAATTGGTTCATATGATTATGGAGACTAAGTCCCAAGTTCTGCTTTCTGCAAGCTAGAGACCTAGGAAAGACAATGGTGTGAACTCCAGTCCAAAAGCTGGCAGGCTCGAGACCCAAGAAGAGCCATTGTTTCAGTTTGAGTCTGAAGGCCAGAAAAGACCAATGTCCTAGCTTAAGATCTGTTAGACAGGGTGAGTACCTTTTAAGGGAGGGTCAGCCTTTTTGTTCTCATCATGCCTTCAACTGATCAGATGAGGGCCATCCACATTAGGGAGGGCAATCTGCCTTACCTAGTCTATAATTTAATTTTTAATCTCATCCACAAACACCCTCACAAACACACCCAGAATAACATTTGACCAAATATCTGGGCACCTCATGGCTCAGTAATGTTGATACATAAAATTAACCACCACAATACAATAGTTTCAAGTATTAACTAAAGCATTAAAACATTTAACTGTGCTTCTCCCACCTTTGGATCAGTTCTTCCAATTGACAGTAAGACGCTGGGAAGTGAAGTTTGTAGCCTCCCTACCCTGCTTACAGATCAGGATAGGGAAGGGCTGGTATGAGGCTGAAAGACAAGAGATAAATGACTACATCACCATTGTATCCTCAGTTTCTAGCAGAGTTCTTGTTGAATGAGTGATTCTGAGAATTGGCTGGTTCTAGTTGTTCTTTTGTATTTGTAACATAAAATAAAGTTTTCTGGCACTTACTGCTAGAGAACAAAGTGTTCACATTCCTATTTCCAGAAATAAGTCTTCCCTTATTTCTAAACAAATTATGCATTTACAACCATTTATTCATTCAGCAAACCCGTGTTAGGTCAGGTGCTAAGGAATCAAAAATGAACTAGATAACATCTCTGCCCTTGAAGTCTTAAGAACTAAACTCTCTTCTGTCTTCCAAGGTATTTTATCCATTTCTGTCCTCATTTTGTCAACTTAATAGTTCTTTCTTCAGGGGAATGACTGCATCATGGCTGCCTGGCAACTTGCATGTCTTCATATGTGCCACATAGGCCAGGATTTAACACCAGCTGATCTAAGTCCTGTAATCCACCTAGAACATGAGTGCAAGGAGGGTTTCATCAGGAGGTGCTCCAAGGCCTTTTCCCACTCACCTCCCTACCTACCATGGAGGCTGTTATGAGGTAGTTTCCTCTGATGAGGAATGAGACTTTCTACCTCTCCTCATTTAAGGTATAAGCTACAAGCTACAAAACTGTCATCTGCAGCACGACATCAGCTCTTCAGCGATGGGATGTTCTACCATATGTGTTGCAGTCACATGGCCTCTTTTGGTGCCATCCTGTGGGGAAAAGCCTGGCACATTTTGTACTCCTGCTTTTGCTGTCTATATAAATTTAAAAACTTTATTTTTTTAAAACTGTTTCAATCCAGAAAGGGTTTGTTTCTTTTCTGATCAAATAGTTTAATGTTATTTCGGTCAACGACAGATGGCATATACACAGCGGTGGTCTCATAGGATTATAATATCATATTTTTACCATACATTTTCTGTGTTTAGATCTACAAATATTTATCATTGTGTTACAATCATTAATAGTATTCAGTACAGTATCATGCTGCACGGGTTTGTAGCCTAGGAGCAATAGGCTATACCATATTGCTGGCTATACCATCTGGGTTTGTGTAAGTACACTATGATGTTCGCACAATGATGAGGTCACCTAATGACACATTTCTCAGAGAGTATCCCTGTCGTTAAGTGATGCATGACCGTATGCTGGCCTTTCCTTGGAAAATTTAGTGCCAAACGTGGGGCTGATAAGGTTGCAATGCCCTTTCAGAAGAAAGACAGATGTGGCTACACAGGACCAGATAGGATATGTGACAAGAATTCCCAGGGTCTGGAAGCACATGTTATGCCTAAGTGGTAGGCAAGAGGGGAGGAGTTAGAGTCTTCCCTAACTGTTGTAGCTACACAGCATTGGCTAGGTTATAGGATATGAACAGATTCTCCAGGATCCAACAGCATATGCTACCTGCTGATGAATGTTTGGCAGTTAAGTCACTTAAGGTAGGATTGAACCCAGTTACCTTAGTTGTTCTTAAAAGTTTGTTTGTTGAGATTAAGTAGAGACCACTTAAAAATGAAAGTGCAAATACGTGCTACTGGTGTGGAACTGATCTTTCTGTGCCCCCTAATTTCACCCTGCTCTATATCCCAACCTCAGTTACTTTAAGGAAAGAAGGCTCTCTAATGCTCCACCCTTACAGGTAAGGGTGGGAGGAATTACCAAGTAACATAATGAAACTCTTTTGGTGATACTATATTGATTGTGGTGACTGTTTCACAGGTGTACCTGTTAAAACTTCTCTCAAGTTGTACACTCTGGTGCAGCTCATTACATTTCAATTTCCCTTAATAAAGCTGCTTAAAAAGTTGTAAGATAACTGCATATTCTTGGCAAATAAACTTGAAAATCTTGATGAAATGAATAATTTCCTAGGTAAATAAAGATTAACAAAATGGACCCCCATTATAAATAGAAAGTCTACATAGGCCATTTTCATAGAATAAAGAAAGTTACCAAGGAACTATCCCACAAAAAAGAACCTGGCCCAGAGGGCTTCACATCAGACTCTGTCCTTCAAAAACCAGCTAGTTCCAATGCTTTGTAAATTGTTCTAGATCATTAAAAATGAACACAAACTTCATCCTATGATACAAGTAAAGCAATGAAAACTAAAACTGAAAAATATGGTATAAAAAAGGAAACTATGAACCAATTTCATATAAATGTTGAAGAAAATGTATTGCATATTAGGAAGTAAACCCATAAACACAATGAGAAAAGAATACATCATGACTAAGTGAGGTTTATTCCTGGAATGCAAGCTTGTTTCAACATTAAGAAATCCTTTTATATACTATAATAATAGAGTTAAGAAAAAAATGTGATATCCATAGATGCTGGAAAAGCCTATTACAGAATGCAGTCTAACTTTTAAAATAATGATGTAATACCTACACAAAAAATGTAGGAATGTACAGCAGATACAAACCTAGCACTCTGAAATAATTGATGCAAAGTTTTCAAATACTAATACATGGTACCTATATTTAGTGACCTACTATAAAATATACAAATCTCCTATCATGGGCAGAGATTGGGCTACATTACTGATTTGCTGACAGCTAGTAAAGACTCTTTCCTCTTTTATCCTGTAAGTTTTAGAACTGAAAATGACAGTAAGTTACTTAAAGTATTAGCCTTCACAATGTTACATTATGTGTTATCTATAAGAAAAAATACCAGTCAACCTGTCAATAGAGTATATGTGAAGTTTCTTTTTTTATCTTAAAAAAATAAACCAAAGCTGGAAAAAATATACTCTCTGAAAGACACCGACATGGCCTTGTGTTGGAGAACAGAGGCAGTTCCAAATTTATGAAAGTGCCCAGCAATTCAATGATGTGGTTCCTTTCACAATTTACTGAAACATTATACATATGCTTTTTGTGTCCTGGGGTATCCATACATGCCTATTTAGCCCATAAAGAAAAATAAAATATATATTTACAACAGACAGTGGACAATAATAGTACTGTCTATACTTGTTGAATAAATTAAAGGTATGAGACTAGAGCAGGCATAAAGGAAATAACATGCTACCCAACCCACAGATTATCATCCAGGAGACAGATCACAAGTCCAGAGATGCAGGTAAACAACTTATTTCAAAAGTCTTGGTTGCTTACATATATAGACCTCTCTGGAAAAGGAAAAATACCCTTCTGACTTTTGCTTTTCTTGACATTAGGCATTCATTTAATGTTCTTACTGGCTAAAGCGGGCAGTCTAAAAATGCTCATTCCCCATACAACTTGCCCATTTACATTAACTATATTAACTTTTCAGTACTCTGGAGATTCTGCTATTGAGCTTCATCTCTGTCCATACAACTTCCCACAATTCTCTGATTTGTAAGAGCCTCTCTAATATTAATTTGTTGATATTAATATTTCCCAGGGTCCAATCTCTGAAGACTTTTCCATACTCAACACAATGTCAGGTTTTCCCTTTAGTGTGAATTCTCCAATGCTGAAAAAAGCTGGTGATTCCATGGAAAACATTTCCACAGTCATCATGTTTCTAAGATCTCTCTCTTGTGTAGATTCTCTGGTACATAGTCTGTCCTGACTTCTGGGTAGAGGTCTTCCTTCCTACATTCTTCACACAGGTTCTATTAATATAAGGTTTCCTTGCTGAATGAAAGCCTTCTCACAGTCATCACACTTATGTTCTCTCTCTTATGTGGATTCTTTGATGTCAAATAAGGCCACTGTGGCTGAAGGCTTTCCCACATTCCTCATACTATAGCATTTTTCCTTGTGGTGGATCTCTTGGTGGGAAAGGAGGGATCCACTATAAGCAAAAGCCTATCAAAACTTGTTGATTGCAAAGAGAGTCTATTCAGCACAGACTCCTTGATGCTGAGTAATAATTCACTAGTAACTAAAGCTTTTATACTACACTTACTGCATTGATGTTGCACTTCTACAGATTCCCCCCACGTAATTCAGCATCTCCAGAATTTTTTTGTTTTGAAGCCAAGTTCTTATTTTCATTCTCAGTAACACCATCTAAAAAAAATACACAGACAATTCAAATGTCAGTTGTCTCTTGAGATGAGACTTATGATAAGGAACAGTGATAAAAGTAAAACCCAGTTTTACCTAAAGTGCATGCCTTTTTTAAATCTCTAAACTGGCATCTCAATTTTGTGAAGTGCCCAAGAAGGCACATGGAGCATGGTGGGGGTAGTGGTGGGGGGAGAGGGTGCTGTTTGAGTGAGAAGATTGAGCTAGGCAGAGAGGGACTGGAAGAGCATGGAACATTGTTCTCACAAAATGCGACAATCAAAGAATCAGGAAGGTATAATCAAAAAAGTCAAGAGATCAGTTTGAATCCAGAGCTGAGAAGTAAGGAATATCATGAAATCAAGAGAAAGTTTAATTCGCTAAGGATAGTTAAAAGGACTACTTCCATCTACTGATACGTGCCTAGGCCACTACTATAGACCTATGAAATGCTCAGTAAATATTTGTTGAGTGGATCAATAAACATGGGATATAATAAAAGTTAACTTGAAACAATAGCTAAACCAGTTTTAAAATACACCATACAAATTTGATGTGGGAAATCAGTAAAGTGGAAAATTTACAGTGGGGAAATAACTTTTCCAGGTAATGTTCAGGTCTAAAACATAATAAAGCAACATTTTGTAGCCAAAGGAGTTAAATAGGCCAAAAACCAAAAACCCAACAAATATGGTTGAGAGTTTCTACTCAAAGATCAAGTAGATAACAAGCAGGTGAGTAGAGGCAAGGTTTCAAGACAGAAGACACTACTAAAAGTTGTAAAGAGCTTCCCCTGCAAGGCTCTCCTTCTCTGTCTTTCTCTCCAGAGATCCTTTATCATCAGCTTTCTATAGCAAAAGGCAACAACGCGGAGAGCTAATCTAAGATAGGGTCAGGTTAGATCTGAAACCTTTGATTTCAAGGTACTATCTTTGCCATAAGCATATCTTGTTCTATCCTTTACCCTCAGACCTAAAGGCAACAGGATGAAATTGGTCTTGGAAAACTGAATTTGAAGCTCAATCCTCAACAAAAATGCCCAAACAAACAAAAAACCCCAATATAGAAAAAGGTGGTTCCACAGGTGCACATAAATAGCAGGGAGAACTAATGTCCAAGAGGGAAATGCTGGGTTATGGCTCCAGAGACATCTGGTGGATTCTGAAGTTCAGTGTTGCTTTCTGTGCTATTCCCAAAGCCTTTTACTAGTTAAGCTGTAAGTAATCCTCCCGACCCTTCCCACCTGTGGCTTGTCCTTCATTCCTGCTGTCTCTTCAACTTTTCCAGCATGATCGATGCCTCCTCTCCATATTCTGGATGGTATTATCCTACCTAGGTCTGCAGCTTCCCAGGCAGGGGTCAGGACCTATTCCAGCACCCGCTCCTTAATATGTATTTCTGGCCTCAAGAACTGTGGACAGAGCTCCCTGAGTCTCTTGAAAGTCCTGTGAGGTGCAGGTATCTATCTCCTGGTAGTAACAACTTAAAGTTTGAGGAAAGATCTGTGATTTCTTTGGCAGCTTGATTCTTGGTCCCAGACACAGACCTCTTCCTCTACCATCAGTCAATTTTAGAGATCTTTCCTGCAACAGGACTGCCATTCTGGAATGAGAGAGCTCAGGAGAAGATTCACTCCAGCTTGGGGTTCACACTGATTTTTCAGAAGTATTTCCTTGTAGCTAGTCTTCTTCCTGAGGCATAAAATGACAATGTTAACAGAAACTAAATTTTGTTTAGCTCTTTAACCCAAGAACTCACTTACCTGGACGATGCACTGAAAGAAAACAGAACCCTGTGTCAGGAAGCTAAATAAATCAGGAGAGCGGGAGTTACTTTGCAAATTATTCGCCAACTCCATCTACTAGTCTTTTCCTTCCTACATGTTTACGTTAATAAGGCTTGAGAGAAAGATATGACCCCCTTCCCAATGGTTTTCCCTGTCAGTGCATCCCACACAAACGGTAAAAAGAGCATCAGAAATGAGAAATAACAGCTAATATTTATTTAAAATGTACTATGAATGTAGTAACTTAAGTAGATACTAATTCCACTGGCAGATGAATGACATTGAGGCACAGAGAGATTAAGTAATTTGCTCAAACTCACATAACCAGTAAGTGGTGTCTCTTGTACTCAAGCATCGACCTATCTACTCTTGGGAGAGTCATGAATCACATTAAGTCCCCCCACGAACCCAACTTTCCCTTTTACCAAACCAGGAACACAGACCTTCCTCTTTTTCTCAACAGCCCCCAGTTATCTTGATACCTCACAACTGGGAAGAAGTCATCCTTAAGTTTCCCCGGCAACTCTCTACCACCAGGCCCAACCTCATCAGAGTCACCGAATTCTAAACCCGAAGCCCAAGACCCTAAGACCACCGCTGCCGCCAAAGGCACGTCACAAAGGCCAGCAAGGCCTGCAGCTCTAGGTGTGGCCACGGTCACCAGCTGCCTCAGCATTCAGCCTCTCCGGGATTCTGGAGGCTTTCTCCTCTCTGTGGTTGCCTAGCGACACCCCACCCCCGCTGAGCAGCGCCGGTTCCAGCTGTGCAGCCAGGTAACCCCAAGGGCTCAAGCTGCCAAGCTGGGGTGCGTCTGGCCCCGTCGGGGGCTGGCCTCCCGGCTGCAGAACTTCAGAATAGCCGCTCCCAAGACAAAGAGCGGAAACTGTGGGCTGCTAGTTATCTCTGATAACTAACAGGGGCGGAGATAAAAGACAGGGAAATCTCTCCTTTACAGATTGGGTGGTATGTGTCCCCTATTGGCTACTGTCCATCAGTTCCCAAGGCAAGAAAGTGAAATCCCACCTGGGTGGGAGCTTCTATCCCAGGGCTAGGAGGACTCAGTCCTGGGAAACTTGCAGAATGGTTAAAGGTAAATTCAGACCTGGGCTAGGGCACCTAGAGCCAACGCATTTGAGAGCTCACAGTAACAATCAAAACTATAGCAAACAGTTCTAAAGCACTAAATATATGCCAAGCACTACTCTAAGCGCTTTATATAATACGTAACTCTGTTAATCCAAATAATTGCCCAATTAGGTAATACTATTATTATCACCATTTTACATATGAGGAAATGGAGTCACAAGAGAGGTTAAATCAATTGCCCAAAGTCACTCAGCCAGTAAGCTGAAACTTGAACCCTGGCAATCTGTCTCCAGAAACCATGTTTTTAAACTCTGCCTCAGGAGTAAGGAAATTGGCTACAGGAAGCTGTAGAATCTCTAGACTGCCTCATTCTTTACTAGGGATGAAATGTAAAGATACTCATTGAAGTAGGCAAAACTAAGGCACTAGATTTAAAAAGTAAGATATGCAGACCACGCTTGAAGAGGAATAATGAAGATCTAACCATAAATCAGAGGTTACAAATGGCCTCCACTTAGGAGTCCTTCTTGGGACAATGAGCAGCAGGCCATTTGGGCTTAGGAAGATGATTGGTAGGAGCAAACATATATCCCAAAGATCACCTTGAATTATGATAGGTGAAAGCTCCGGGAGCCTTGACTGATGGTTTCAGATGCTGAATTTTTTTTTTTTTTTTTTTTTTTAATGTGTGTGAAGAAAATAAACTTTCCATAAAATCAAGGGAAAAACTGCTGGCTCTCAATGACAGTCTTACAATGTAAGCGAGGGAGCTAATCAACTGAGGAATTTAAAACACTAATCCTGGTTGGCTTTGTAAAAAGCCATTTATATACATCAAATTAACTTATATATATAAAATACAAATATACATTATATAAAATATTCATACACATAAACTTTTTATACATTTATATATGTAGAAATACTGTATATGTACAAAAAATGTGCTAGGACTCCTTGCCAAGTACACCCAGAAACATTTGAAAGGAACAAGAATCCAAAGACATTCCAATAAAATGAGCTGCTGGAGGGGCTGTGGTATAAGAACTTTTTGGTGTAAAAGAATAAAAGTTGGGAAGAGATTCAATTCAAGGCTAACCACATGATTATCCCCAGGTTGAACAAGCACTTGTTGGTCAAACTCTGGCCTTGTAGAGTCAACAGGGGTACCATATGAACCATAAGAGGTCAATTTTAAGCAAACAAAATCAACATTTTATATAATATATAGTTATGTTTTTAAAGAAGTGGTACTGTCTCCAAATATAAAACCACTTTTAAAAACTCTCATCAAAGATAAATCCATAATGGGTTATTAACACTTGAGGACATCTCTTTAAATCTTTATGATCTACCTTAAAGAAAAAAGCAGAATGTGAATTATGGTTCTAAACTAGCAGGGTGATCCTTTCATATAAAGAACCCATTTTTAAAGTGGAATGTCTCCTGTGACATCCTCACTGTGCAGGCAACAAGAATCAGGGCTATGTTTATGCTGGCCAAATCTCACCCACGATTTGGTATGCAGAGAGGGTGGTGATATTACTTACCTGAGGTGTTTGAACCCCAGGACTAAGTATTTTCCAGAATAGTGACAGGAGTTGAAAAGTTTCTACAGATAATTATTCAAGACACTAAATTACTACTGCAAAATAAGGTTCATTCAACTGAAATAAAACAGAGGAAGAGTATCACAGAGTTTAAAAGTATGGGCTCTGGAATTTGGCTGCTTGGGTTTAATTCCTGACCCCACCATATACTAACTTTGTGACCTTGAGCAGCTTTAATGCATTGATTTCAGTTTCCTCAGCTAAAAATGAAGTAACCTAAGTAAAGCATTTAGTAATGCCTGTCCCTTAGTAAGAAATTAATAAATGTACAGTATTAATAGTTTTCTCAATTCCAAAAGTTGGTCAATAATAGCTTTGTTTTGACTATAGCAACTCTACAATTAATAATCTATTTTGTATATTGACAAAAGAGGTTACTTCTGTATAGAGTATAGGAGTACAGAGCTTGTCTAGGTTCTTGTATCTTAGTGCTCTCCATCTCCAACCTCACCATACAGTTGAGATTTCTCAATTCAGAGCTCTGCTCAATCCCATTCTCCTTTCTCATGAGCTTTTATCTCATACCTCAAATTTCAGCAACCATTACATACAATTTATTTTTGGAGGAAGAGATCCATCTTTTTTCCCTTTGGAGTCCCTTCCCACTGTACTCTTTAGAATCCATTTGTCAGGTTACTTTTTCATCCACAGCTGTATTTACGCTCACTTCACTTTTCATTGCTTTACAAACATGACTCCCCAGACCTCTCTGTGCTTTTTGCCTTAAACAATCAATGTCTTGTTTACCTTGAATCAATTAGAAAAGAGAAGCCAGGCAATCTTATTCTCATTCTTAATGTAATTTGTAAGCTGATGCTTTATGATTAATTTATTTGAGTTTATGCCAGGTACTTTTACCTGGCTGTTGTGGTTGTTACTACTATTAACTGCCATTACTTCTCCTTTGGACCTGCTTCACTTTCACATTTGTCCTTTCCATTCTGCCTCCTGTTATTGTTAATTATTTCAAAATCCACATAGATAAGATGCCTCAAAGGTCCCTGATTTCCTAGATCCTGTCACACCACATCTATCTTTTATCCATAAAGATGTGTTCTTGACCTCATCACAGGCATTCTCTGTTCATTGCACCCCCCAATGCAGCACTCCTAGTCCATATCTAACATCTGTCACCAACCTCTATTTGCCCCTCAAAGCCTCGATTTTTCTGTATTGTCAATTTAGCTTCAAGCAGTAACCTTATTCTACTATATTTTCTCCTTATCATGGATAACTAGTTTGATCCATGATGTGTACCTGAAAATTCCATGCCATTTCACTTTTTTTTTTTTTTGGTACTACAACTGTATTTAAGCACAAGAAACAACCAGAACAAAATACCCATATTTATTTTTAAACAAGTATGAACTGTTTCCTCTTATATAACAGGCATATTCCATTGTTCTTGGTCTTTGTTCATGGTCCCTCTATAATATTTGGTACATAAGAGAGTTAGATTAAGTAGTGTGCAAGTGGAGGAACATGTGTGCATTGACAGAAACATGTTAAGCAGAAAATGAAGTGGAAAGACCCCAAATAAAGACACTGAAAGAAGTACAAAGTAGGTTTAAAAAAACAGATTGCATTCCAGTGAGCAGTCAGATTGAAGAGAGAGGCTCTGAAATTACTACGCAGAGCAAGTTCAGTTTGGATAACAAGTCTATAAAATCAGACCAGATAAGGAATATGGATAGCATTGGTCTGGTAAGGAGGGCATTCTCATAAAGGTTCACATTACTTGTTAGGCCTAAGAAATATTGATTTATGGAAATGCCCTCTATATTTTTAGAGACAGAAATGATTTCAGGAGTTTTGCAAGGCTTTGCCCTGAGAGAAAATGTGAACGTGTTAGTTCGCATATCAAAAACTGTCTCGCCTCAGGAGGGCGTCTCAATGGTCAGTAGTGGCTGCTTTCCAAGGTGGCTGCTTTCCAAGGTGACACAGCAGTCTCAGGCCTGTGGCAAAGCAGGCTTTGCATGGAGTCACGGGATGGGGAGCTGATCAATAAAGACAGGCCGCCCCAGATGGGAGCTGATAAAAAAAACATGCTGCCTGAGCGCCGCAGGGGCCCAGACAGACCCATGCGGTTAAAGTAACTAGCATAAGGGACAGCTCATACTTGACTTCTGAAATCCTTGTTCTAATGCACAATAACCAGAGCCAGGATGTCTGTTTTTGCTAAAGTGATAGCTTTATCTTAAAACTTAGAAGTTGGCCCTAAAAAGATTTTGTAACCATTTGTTCACATAGATAGAGTTAATTAAGGGATCTGTAGAAGCCTTTTGGAAGACTTTGAACCTAAACCGAATTACCTGTTATTATGTAAATCCTGTTACCCCTGGCAACCAAAAACTGTACCTATAAATACCTATGTACCTATACCTAACTGTACCTATAAGTACCTATAAATACCGTGTAATCCTCCAAGTACCCTTCTTATCTATCTTCATAAATCTATTCTTTATAAACTATATTTTTGCCTCTGTGTATTATTTTTATTTCTATTTCCTACTATTTTTTCATTCTTTGTGACAACCCCTGCCTGAAGGACCCGATTTTTTGCTGGGAGTGTAGCTAACTCCCCACACTTACTAAGTAAAGTCCCCTCCAATGAGAAGAGTTTGCATGAGAGTGAGAAATGGGAAGCAGAGTAAGCTTAGCTAGGGAACAGGCCTCATATACTTACAGCTATAGCGCTCTCTGGTATAGATTTGGGATCCTTGTTTGTTTCCTTGAGGTGAAAAACTAGGTTTCTAATCCCAGTTGCCTCAGTGTTTTATGTGTGCAACTCCGATGTTGGTATTATGAAAAAGCCTACATAAGCAGTGGTTGTTTTCCAACTGCTCATTTGTTGTTCTCTGTTGTGAACTCAAGAATGTTTTTCCATACAGAAAGTCATATTAAGTTCCAATCCCAAAAGCCAATTTGACATGTAATATGCCTAAATTATACTACTTATACCATTATCATTTCTATGGGAAAATGTGTTCACATTTACAACTTAGAAAGCTAGAAACACAGGTATTCCTACAGGACTAAGGACTCTCCTAGTTCCAACCCTGTGATGATAATCTGTATAGAGGTTATGAATAGTGGGGCAAGAGGCAGGGACATTCGGGAAATAGGGGTAGAATATATCATAGGAGCGGGAAGAAGATAGGACAAAGACATAGAGCTGGGTAAAAACGTAATTAGGAGTGGGACTTACTAAAGAAGAATGGAAATTACTTTTTTCTTTCTCCCCTTCCCCCATTGTCACTGTCTCACCACTTCAAACCTAGTGACCAATAGAAGTGAGGGAAGAAGAGGGACTGGAGTTGTCTTGGGGTGGAGTGGGAAGATAGTCCCAGAAATTGTGGTGTGGAATTTGTTATGGTAAGGTAAAAAAGGAAAGAAATAATAAGACATCTCAGTAGAGATTGATTCCTATATAAAAAGGCAAACAGATCAGGAACTATATGTACTTCTATGTGGCTTGTCTGTTGTCCACAAAAATAATCATCGTAAGCTCTCATCCAAAACAGAATTTTTAACTTAGCAATACGAGGGTAAAGTCATCCAGTTGGTTATTTTTCAGAAGCCCAAGGGACAGTATCTGTAATCTTTGGGCCCTTTACGTGCTCAAGAAGGTATACAAACCAAAAAGTTATAAAACCATTATGAAGAGCAATTATTAGAAAACTCAGAATACAATGATAATGATAGAGCTGGGAAACAAAGGGAAGTTGAAAGTAACACACAAAGAAATACCAGCATCTCTCCCCTAAATAAACAAACACATAAGGCCTTGCACTCAGAAGACCTTGGTAAGCCTTGGAATGTAGGTTTCTTTTTTGAAACACTTAAATTTGAAGGATGGAAAGGCCACCTTAAAACCCTAGATTTTAGGCATAACGGTGGTCTAATTCCCTGTTTACTTTAAAGAGCTGTTGGCAGATGTCCCCTGTAGGGATTTCTTTGTGCTAAAAGTCTACAGTATCCCCTTGTTTACACGACTGTATTCAGCCATCTTCACTTCACAGGCAACCATGAAGTCAGCTGTGATTCAACTCAATGTTTCTCAAATACTAGAGTACAACAAGTGACTGTGGCACTATAAAAACAAAGATTTTTCAACTCCCATCCTAGGCCTAATGAAACAGAATGTCTGTAAGACTCAGGCATGTTAAACAAGCTCCACAGGTGATTTTGATGTTCATCAAAGTTGGGGAATCACTAGTGTAATGGAAAAGACTAGAAACCAGAGACCTGGCACTTAGGTACTGGTTTTTGTGTGGTAGTATAGCTATGTCACCAACTCCATAAGGAAGAATATCCTCATTTTTAAAATGGAGACTAATTTTGATTTACAGTGGCATTTTAGGAATTAAATGAGAAAAGTTCTGTAAGTGTCAAAGTGCTGTAAATTATTAGACGAAATTATTGACATTCTAGCCCTCCCACAGTCTGTCTCCAAGCTGCTTCTGACTTAATGCTGTCAATTGCCCAATATGAATAAACTCTCCACTTTAGGTCTTGTCACTGATGCTTCTGAACCACAGGCACTCTTACCTCTGCTTACATCTGCTTTACCTAAATGGTTTCTCCCTTTTGCCTTCCAAATCTGCTCATCAAATCCTTATTTTCAATAAAGTCTTTCCTGATCATGCTAAACAAAAGAAATCTGTCTTTAGAATTTATAGCACTTAATGTCTACCAAGTGCCATTTTAATGCTATACCACGTTGAGCATTAATCTTACTCTCCTACAGTCTTATTTAACTAAATATGTGGATCTTATATTCCCAAATTAGGCTGTAAACTCTTCAAGAAAGTAAGTCTGGTGTTATTTTCTTGTTCTCCACAACACCTAATACAATGGGCAGCACACAGTGGGTTCTTATTAAATATATGAGGTTTACTTATAGCATTAGTGACTGAAGTTTTGCCCCGAATCATTAGAAAGCTAGTATTTCTCACCAGCCAGCAGTCTGTGAGATAGCTTCCCTGTTGTCATCACACAGAAACAGATTTTTCTCCTTTGTGGGTAGACTGATGTTGAGTAAGAACTGAATTCTGCCTGAATGATTCCCCACACTCTTTACATACATAGGGACTACTTTTATTATGGATTCTCTGGTGTTTACTAAGATCTGACCTCTGTCTGAAGGCTTTTCCACACTCATCACATTGGTAGGGTTTCTCCCCAGTGTGGATTCTCTGATGCTGAATGAGACTGGTGATTCCTCGGAAGGCATTCCCACACTCATCGCACTTGTAGGGCCTCTCTCCAGTGTGGATTCTCTGATGTTCCGTGAGGACCGATCTTTGTGTAAAAGCCTTCCCACACTTATCACATTTATAGGGTCTCTCTCCGGTGTGAATTCGCTGATGTTCTGTAAGACTTGTCCTTTGAATAAAGGCTTTTTCACATACATCACATTTGTAGGGTTTTTCTCCAGTGTGAATTCTTTGATGCTGAATAAGGCCACTCTGACTAAAGGATTTCCCACAATCCTTACACTGATAGCACTTTTCTTTGTGGTGGATTTCCTGATGGGAAACAAGGGATGAGTTATAAACAAAGGCTTTTCCACACTCGTTGCACTCATAGGGCTTCGCACCAGTGTGAACTCCTTGATGCTGAGTAAGTATGGAACGCCGACTAAAACTTTTATTACACTGAGTACACTGATAAGGTTTGTCTCTTGTGTGGATCTTGAGATGGTGAAAGAGACCTGCTTTCTGACTAAAGGCTTTGCCACATTCATTACAGTGGTAGTGTTTTTCTCCTGTGTGAAGCCTCTGATGTTGATTAAGAGCTGACCACCGGCCAAAGGCTTTGCCACACTCATTACATTTATATGGTTTCTCTCCAGTATGTATTATTTTGTGTCGAATAAGCACAGTTCTTCCACGGAAAGCTTTTCCACAGTCTTCGCATTTATAGGGCCTGTCTCCAGTATGGATCCTCTGATGTTCTAAGAGGCATGACTGTTGACTAAATGCTTTTCCACAGTCATCACATTCATAAGATTTTTCTCCTGGAAAGATTCTCTGGTGTTCAGCGTGGTCTGAGTTCTCAGTCAGACTTGCTCCATTTTCATCACATGTAGTTTGTTTATCTCCCCTGGAGTATCCAGAAGGCTCTTCTGTTTTTTCTTCAGGTTCATGAGTTTCTCCACACCTAGTAGACTGAGGTATATCCTTTTTAAATCTGCTAGATGTATTCCCATATGGTTTCATTTCTTCAGAAACTTCTTGCTTTAAAGTTGAATTTCTGTACTCATTTCCAGTCTCAACATCTGAAACTACAAAGTGATCACAAATGTTACCTAGTGTCCAACAGTAACTTCATTAGGCAATATAAAATTATTCAAATGAAACACACATAAGAACCTAGAGTTTCTTCATGACTATAAAATGGCATTAGAATATAAAATGGACCTAACATAAAGTACTTCAAAAATTGTTAAGGAAGAAATTGGTAACCCAATATATAACTGGGCAAAGAGGCCGAGTGCACTGGCTCAAACCTGTAATCCTAGCACTCTGGGAGGCTGAGGCAGGAGGATTACTTGAGTTCAGGAGTTCGAGACCAGCCTGAGCAAGAGCAAGACCCCAGTCTCTATTAAAAATAGAAATATTAGCCACATGCCTGTAGTCCCAGCTACTCAGGTGGCTGAGGCAGGAGAATCACTTGAGTTCAGAGGTTTGAGGTTGCAGTGAGCTATGACGATGCCACAGCACTCTACCCAGGGCAACAGGGCGAGACTTTGTCTCAAAAAAAAAAAAAAAAAAAAAACCAAGCAAAAAAACACACAAACCAAAACTGGGGCCAGGTGTGGTGGCTCACACCTGTAATCCTAGCACTCTGAGAGACTAAGGTGGGCAGATTGCTCAAGGTCAGGAGTTCGAGACCAGCCTGAGCAAGAGTGAGACCCCGTCTCTACTCAAAATAGAAAGAAATTATCTGGACAACTAAAAATATATATAGAAAAAATTAGCCGGGTATGGTGGCACATGCCTGTAGTCCCAGATACTCGGGAGGCTGAGGCAGGAGGATTGCTTGAGCCCAGGAGTTTGAGGTTGCTGCGAGCTTGGGTGACGCCATGGCACTCTAGCCTGGGAAACAGAGCGAGACTCTGTCTCAAAAAAAAAAAAAAACAACAACAAAACCCCAAAAAACTGGGTAAAGTTAAAATTGATGATTTCCAGGAAAGGAAATTCTCTTCAGCATAGGAAAAGATGCTCCACCTCACAATCAGGGAAAAGCAAATTTAAACAAATTGAGATACAATTTTTTACCCATCAGATTTGCCTAATCAGTTTGATACAACACTGTGTTCACAAAATGGATAACACATTTCTGGTGGGAGTGTGAATTGATGCAATCCTTTATAGAGGGCAATTTCACAATATCTATCAAACCTTTGACCTAGTGGTTCCACATATAGGAATTTATGCTACAGACATACTTACACACATGGTTATTTATTACAGCACTATTTGTTACAGTAAAATACTGAAGACAAATATCATCAGCAGGGGACTGGCTAAGTTCATTGTGTGGTACACCCAACCATTTTAATATTAAGCAGCTGTTAAGAAATACAAAATGTCCAGATGTGAGACAAATTCACACTATGTCAACAAAAAAAGAAATAAAAAATGCAAGATTCTAGCATCTTAGTGATAAGGGGAGAAAAATATATTTGTTTCAATATGAAAAATGTCTATTCATCAAAAGAAATCTCTGGAAGGACACACAGGAAATTAATAACAGTGACAACTTATTTCAGAGTAGGGAGAAGAAATTAGATCACTGGCGAATTGAGTAGAATGGAAACTTTTAAAATTTCTGTTTTTGAACCATGCTAATTTTTACCTGTTTAAAAAAATTAAGTGAAACAGAAAAAAATATAGAGAAAGTAGAGATAAGGAAGGTAGGGGGTCTTTCACACCTTCCCCAACTTTTAACATTTTTCCACATTTGCATTATTATTCCTTATCTTTATTAGTATGAACTTTTTTTTTTTTTTTTTTTGTCTTGACCATCTGAGAATTAGTTGCAGACATTATGGGGCAAAGGCTTATTTACTGAAGGAGAAAGGATATAGACCAAGTGGAAGATAGTGGTTTTGTCTGGCAGAACAAAGGTTAGAAACAACACAGACGTCAGTATCAGAAGGACTAAATTAAGTGATCTAAAATAAAATACAACCAGAATTTAGAAAAACGTGAATATTAAAGAAAAGGAAAGAAGTGAAGAGTGATAAATCAGGCTGCCCAACAGTCTATGCATAAGCCCTCAGATTCCTAGAGAGGCCTTCTGAATTTAATGTACAGAAACAGTACTAAGTACAAAAGAGCCCCAATGTTCTGTATTAGTTGGCTCTCTCTTCCTCTTCCTTCCAAGATGGGACTTTCTTCTTTACCTTGTTCCTGCTGGACTCCAAGTTCCGGAGATTCACACTTTAGCTGGGCTTTTAAGGACTGGAGGGACATACTATGTTCTTGTTCTGTTCCTAGAGGTACCATCTCCTGAGAGAACACTTCCTGTTCCCCAGTATGGACTGAGACCTGAGGAAAATGAGATATAGCTGACAGACTTACTCTGATAACAGAAAACAAAAAAGTATAGTATTCATAGCAGTGACACCCAGGTTGCTGAAACTTGAAATAACCTTCTTCCCAGATATTGGCCTGCCATAACGCTACCCAGCCTTCAAGGCTCATGTAAATGTTGCCTCCTGTGGGGAATCCTCCTTTTCCCAGCCAAAAGTAATTTCCCCTGTTGTTAACAGCTAAAGTATGTTGGTTACTATTAATACTTTGTCTCATGTTCAAAGAAGTGGAGAAGGTAAAGTGAGAAAGACAAAACATGGGAGAAAAGAAAAAGAAGGTAAAAGAGGCAGAAGAATAAAAAAGATAGAATTTAGGGGAAAATAAAACATAAGAGAAAGAGGAAAAGGAAAGGGGATAAGTAAAGGGAAATAATGCAGAGAAATGATAGCAAAGAAAGGCAAAAGGAAACAGGAGAGAAGAAAAGAAAGAGGGTGAGAGAAGGAAGGAGAAAGAAAGGGAAAGGAGAGAAATCTCTTCATATTCATTCCAGAAGCTGTTTCCAATAGTCTCTGCCCTTCTGAGGTGCCCATCCCACTTCTCTCTAGGGAGATGATCTTATTTTCTATTTATCTAAGATCAGAATCATCTAAAAAATTATCTACCCTTCACTTTATCTCCATCCTCATACTCTTCTCCTTCCCTTCTATCTTAGAGGAAGATGTCTTCTCTTTTTCAAGGCTCACATCTTTCTACTTTTGCCTTCAATCCCATCCCTTTCTGTTTTCCTCTGACCCTTGCTTCCTCAATTAACTAACTCATTATTCAGCATTTTCAGCCACCCTGTGGCTCCCATTCCTCTCATTTCCTCTTGCATTTAAAAGCAAGGATTTGGAATCACACCAATTACTTACTCTGTCTCTTAGTTTAGTACCTTTGTGACCTTTAATTAATTACTCTCCCTGAGATTATACATATCATGTATATAAAGCATCTAGCATAGGACCTAGGCATACAACAGGCCCTCACATTACTCCCCTATTCCCTTCAAAGGCAAAATTTTGTAAACAAGAAATCACTATACACTGCCTCTATTTCTCTGATACAGTTTCATTTTGTAGCCTGTGTCTCCAGAATAAGAGCCAGAATCAGCAGAATGTACAGAATATCAAAAGTACAGAAAAAGATTTTTTTCATACCTCAAATTTGACAAAAGAAAGAAAAAAACAAAAGGCCAGTACATTGAGCTGTGCCTTCTATCCTTGGATCTCTAACAGGGTCTCAGAAATCAAGCTGTAAGCAGCATTAGCTGCCCCCAGCATGCTTTCAGAGACAGGACTAGTTGGCAATACAAACTCAACATGTTTAAAATCAAATTACTTTTGCCTGCACCTAAAAATCCCATTCTTTCTTCTGGTTCTTTTCCTACCTCCCTGGCCACTCCTGTTTCCACTGCTGGTTACTCCCTTGATAATCTCATCCTGTCTAATGGCTTTAAAAACCAGGCACATTCTGAAATTCCCAATTTTATATTTCTAGCACAGACACCCTCCCTTTAATTCCAACTATTTATAGCCAGTTGCTTACTCAACTTTTCTACTTAAATTCTAACAGGAATCTCAAAATTAACACGTCTAAAACCTAACTTTTGATTCCTGTCCCTCCACCCCAAACATACCTCTTTCCCAGTCTTCACCATCTCTATGAATGACAAATCCATTCTACCTGATGTTCAGACTAAAAACTCTGGCATAATCCTTAACTTACTTTCTCTCACACCCTACATTTTGTAATTCTATATAAAAACAAATCTATCAAGTTCTACCTTCAAAATATATCCAGAATTCAATCACATTTTACTACTTTCACTGCTACTATCCTAGTCCAAGTCACCAATATCACTTGCCTAGATAATTGCTTACACCTATGGCCTCCTAAAATGGTTTCCTTTCTTCTACCTTTGACCCCTATGCCTCTCCAACCCTCATGCCAGACCCACTGTAGAACTTTCTTAACACAGAAGTCACAGTGATTATTTTAAAATTTAAGTCAAATTATATCTCTTTTCTGCTCAAACTCTCCCATGACTTTCCATCTCAGAATGAAATCCAAATTTTTCTTTCTTTCTTTTTTTTTTTTTTTGAGACAGAGTCTAGCTCACAGCAACCTCAAACTCCTGGGCTCAAGCAATCCTCCTGCCTCAGCCTCCTGAGTAGCTGGGACTACAGGCATGTGCCACCATACCCGGCTAGTTTTTTCTATATATATTTTTAGTTGTCCAGATAATTTCTTTCTATCCTTAGTAGAGATGGGGGTCTCGCTCTTGCTCAGGCTGGTCTCGAATTCCTGACCCAGAGCGATCCACCCACCTTGGCCTCCCAGAGTGCTAGGATTATAGGCGTGAGCCACTGCGCCCGGCCCCAAAATTTTTATAATGACTTACAAGTCCCTACATAATATGATCTCCTTATAAGTATTTTATCTCCTCCTTGACAAACACATCTCTACCATGACAAGCACATTCTCCCACTAAGACCTATCCATTTACTATTCTCTCTGCCTGAATGCTCTTATCCTTGATAGCTGTGTGGCCTGCTCTTTTAAGTCAGATTTCTACTCTAAACATCACCCTATTTGAAAAGCTTTCTCTGACAAGTCTACCTAAGATAGCAAAATCCCCGTTTCCTTCACTATTCCTTTTCTCTGCTTTTATTGTTGTTACTGTTGTTTTAACAGGATTTATCACCACTGACATCTTTTATATTTGTTGATTTTTTTTTTAATTTACTGTCTGTCTCCCCTCAGTAGAATAGAATCTATTAATACATAAGAGCAGCAACTTTCTATGTTTTGTTCACTGTTGGATTCACAGTGCCTAAAAGAGTATCTATCTGCTTAGTGATTTCCTACAGTCTTCAACTGTTAGGAGTGTTTCCACTACATTAGTCTTTCAAGCTCCACATCCCTAGTGCTTAGCCTAGAACAGACTGATTGCTCTGTCGAGTTCTCCTCCATTGATTCCTCCTTCTTTATAAATGTAATCTGTCATCATTTCCAATTAATTCTTACCTAAGACATGCTTCATCTCTTGCAATCACACTTTCACAACCCTATTTCAAACTTATATCTTTTTGCCACATGCTCCTTCTCTCTCCACCACTCTATTTTATATCCCAATGCTAGATTACACTTCCTGTTTTATTATTTCACTAAGTTTCATACTCTTTATACCAACGTTTCCTAGACTTGGCTCTATTGATATGTTGAGTCAGATAATTCTTTGTAGTCTGAGACTGTTCTTTGTGTTCCAAGGTGTTTAGCATCATCCTTGCCCTCTCTGCCCACCAGATGCTAGCAGCACATCCCTCACTTACAACAAACAAAAATGTCCCAAGACATTGCCAAATGCCTTCTGGGGCATAAAATTGCCACTGGTTGAGAACCACTGTCCTATATCACTATTAAAACAAAACAATACAGTTCTGCATAATTTGGTTCTCTTTTACGTTTTAGGATTAGTAAAGCTCATTTAGACTCAAGCAGAAAGGTTCAGAGCCTCTGTCCTACAGAATAAAATCTAAACTCCAGAGGTTGGGATTCAAGGTCCTAGACTCTCTATCTCAACTTTTCTACTCAAAACTCACCTTTCCACCTAACTAGGCTTTCTACTTCTCAAAGAAACATGGAAAACTGCTCTGCCTCTCCCCACTATCTTTCCATTCTGCTCCTACCTCTCATTCCCCTGAGAAGGTGACTTTCATTTCTCCATCTTTAAGTAATTTAATGGAGAGTCAGGGAAACTTATTTCTTATTTATATTGTGCAACAGAAGTGACGCCCCTTTCAAAGGGCTGCTTCCCATCCTGCTACCTTTGTCTGTAACATCTTCTCCCTGTCCTAGAAGTCTTCTGTTTCTAAGCTAAGCAGCATGTTCATCAAACAGAATTTTGTAGTGTAGTCCAGAAATACACATCCCCTTGCACAAAAGTTAACACCATATTAACCAATTTTCCATGAAACTCAAGCCCCTTTCTGATGCATCAAACTGTCAAGAATATGCTTAGTGAAATAATGCTGTACTTCCTTCTGGCTTAGAAATACATAATTTATCTTTTCTCAAACAGAAATCCCATCTTTTTTTCTCACCTGATCTTCTGGCTCATCCAGCTCTCTCTCTAAATCCTCCAGCACAGTTACCACCTCCTCCCCACTCTCTGGATGCTGCTCCTGCACCCAGGCCTGGAGCTCCTCCGGCAGGATGGTAAGGAACTGCTCCAGCACCAGCAGCTCCAGAATCTGTTCTTTGGTGTGGGTCTCTGGCCTAAGCCACTGATGGCAAAGTTCCCGAAGTCGGCTTAAAGCCTCACGGGGTCCAGATGTTTCCTGGTAGCAGAATTGTCTGAAGTACTGTCGGAAGATCTCTCTGCTATGGGTGTTGTTCTTTTGCAGGTTCTGATCCTGTCTGGTGGTATACTTCTCCTCCTCCTCCTCTATCTTTATTTCCAAAAGTTCATCCTCGTCCTTGTGGGTCTGCATATCCCAAGTAGATGCCATCATAGCTGCGCAAAACCTTTATCAGTGCTTCAAGTAAGATCTCCCCTGGAAAGTTTCTTCCTGGGTGTACCTGAGGAATAAGTCATCATTATTAATACAAATTATACCATAAATAAAAATTGCAAATTCTAAGAACTTAAGTGTGATTTTTGAAATTCTGCCCCCAGGTTAATTTACTATACTAAGAGAAATACTTTGATAGAAAAACTTAAGAATAAACTAATTTAAAGAGAAAAGATGCCAAATTACTTCAGAACTTTAAGAATGAAGAGTAAGATGCGGTAGGAAATATTTCTATTTAGTCCTAAAATAAAGAACAAGTAAATGGAATAAAACTAATATTTAGAATAAGAGGACAATAATAATAAAAGGTTGGGACATCTTAGATTAGTTGCTTTTTTTTTTTATTTTTTAAATGCCCAGATGTCTGGTGGAAACCATGAAATCATAAAAGCAGCAAAGTCATATTAATTTATTTCTTAGGGACTTAATCTCTCTGCTCCTCATTCTTCATATATAACGCGAAAAGGCTTAAGAGGTTACTCTTTAAGGCTTTCTTCTAGCCTCGAGTTCTGTGATTATAAATCTAAAGCAAGGTAGGCACAGGAAAGGGACGCCGGCCAGCGTCTGTGACCCAGGAATGTCCAGAAATGTCCGGAGGCGCTGAACTGGAGAAAGATACAACCACCGCCCGAGGCCCGAGACAAACCCAGGAGTTCTGGGGTAACAGCCCGAACCCTCTGCAGAGACTGGGAGCCGGCCCCTCACCCCTGGGCTCCGACGCACTCGGCAAAGGGGCCGGAGAATGGCCTCTGGGGAAGCAGAGCTTTCTGCGGACCCGCCTGGGCAGGGGAGGACCGGCGCCGGTCCCACACCAGCCCGGGCCCGAAGGGCCGAGGCCGCGGGAACACAGAAATCCCCGCCCGGAGCACAGGCTTGCTCACCCGCAGCCCCCAAAGGACAGCAGACTTCCACCTCAGGTGCGGAAGGCTGAGACCTCGAACCCCTTCGGGACCCGGGACCCACCGAGGGTGACCCACAAAGGCCGGAAGTGGCCGCGCGGGGCAAAGGACCAGCCAGCGGGGCCCGCGCGGGGCGCACTTCCGCGGATGCTCTAGGAAGGAGGCGGGAGGGGTGTTCAACTCGGTAGCTTTTCCGCGCGCCCACGCGAGAGGAGGCTGAGGATTCGCAGCCTAAGGGTAAACGGAATTGGTTCTCTTTCTCCTTCTCCTTACCGGGCCGTTGTCCCCACTTTCCCCGATCCAATGGGTGGTCGAGGCTTGTAGAACTGCTCTGAAAATTGGGAAATCCCGTGCTTCTCCACTCTCATTTCGGGTTTCTGTATCTCTGAGGTTCGCGGTTCCTCAAAGGGATGTTCTCCCGCCGACCTTCCGACTAGCAACGCTTCATGATGGCAAAGGGACCTCTGCTACGCAGGCATCTCAAGGACCAACCTCCTCTTTTCTGGAGGCTTTTCACTGTCAACGATTCTCTTAATGCTCTCTTTTATGCGTTGATATGATTATACATCTGAAAACCCACAGAGTTCATGGAAAAACTACATTAAAAAGATAATTTAGGAAATAAGCAGGATATAAAATTAACATACTAAAGTCAATAGCTTTCATATATATGAATAACCAGTGAGAATCAGTTATGAGATATAATGGAAGAGAAGACCATATTTACAATAGCAACAAAAAGAAAATATTAGGAATAAACAAGAAATGAGTAAAGTGTATGTGGAGAAAACTTTAAAACATTCCTGAAAGGTTAAGTGTGAACTTAAACAAATAGAAAGCAATATTCTGTTCTTGGATAGAAAGACTCAAAGAGGTCGATCTTCCCTAAGTATAAATGAAACTGTAATATCCCAATAAAAAAACACCAACAAATATTGTTTCAGGTAGACAAACCGATTATAAAGTTCAAAAGGGGAAATAAGAATAGCCAGGAAACTTCTGAAAAAGAACAATGGTGAGGGACAGCCTTATCAGATACTAGAACATACTATGATACTGGTGTGTGAACAGGCAGAATAGACTGGTAAGAGACCCAGGTATGTAAGGATATTTAATAAATGATGAAGGTGGCAGCACATATCAATAGGAAAATGAAAGATTTACAAAGAAGTTGTACTGGGATGACTGAGTAAAATTGGGTTTGTATCTCCCACCACTCATCACAATGGAGACAAATTCCAAATGAACCTGAGATCTAAATGTAAAAAATGCACCTACACATGTATTAGAAGAAAATATGAGTAATAAGTTTAACACCTGGGACTGGGAAAACATTATCTGACCATATGTCTCAAAATCCAAAAGCAATAAAGATGATAAACCTGACTACATAAAAATAAAATGTATTGCTTGTCAAAAAATACCAAAGGAAACTCAAAAGACAAATGATACTAGAAAAGGGCTAGCATTCCAAATATATAAAGAGCCCCTAAAAGTTGGGAAGAAAATAATAACCTAATAGAGAAAGAGTGGGCAAAAGAATTGAACAGTTGACAGCATAAGAAATGCTAGCAGCCCTCAAACATCTGTAAAGATATACAACTTCACTCAAAATATAACCATACAAACTAAAAAACTATACTCAGTTACTGTTAGTCATCAGATTGTCAATGATCCAGAAGTTTGACAGCATATTCATTTCATGAGGAAAGAGAAACCCTCAGACATTCCTAATGAAAATGCAAAATGTCACAACCCATATGTAGGAAAAATAATAATATATAGCAAAATTACATTTGTAAGTTTACCCTTTGTTCCTGCAGCACCATTTCTAGAAATCCATCTCAAAGATACATTGACAAAAATATGAAGTGACTTACAGATGAGGTTATTCATTTAGACATTCGAGCTAAAGACTGGAAACAAACCAATGTCCATCATAGGGAGACTGATTGAATGAACTATGTTATATCTACCCAGCAGAGTACTAGGCAGCTATAAAAATAAATGAGAAATACTAATGTCTAAATATACTGCAATGGAGTGATTTACATCTATTTATAGTATAATTCCTGGGCCAGGCAGAATAATTACCTCCCAAGATGTCCCAAGATATCCACATCCTAATCCCCTGAACCAGTGAACATATCCTTGACACATGCATTATTTATAAGTGTGTATTTAGTTTCTATTATCTTTCTGTGATCAATTTCTAGTTTGAGTCTATTATTGTTGGAGAACACACTTCGTATGATTTCAATCTTTTAAAATTTGTTCAGGTATGCTTTCTAAATCTGGGTGTGGTCCATCTTGGTATATGTTTTGTTGGCCCTTGAAAGAATGTATATTCTGCTGTTGTTGGGTGGAGTGTTTTATAAATGTTGACTAGATCCTGTTGGTTAATGATGTTATGGAGTTTTTATATCCTTGATTTTGTCTAATTGTTCTATCAATTTTGATAGAGGGTTGTTGAAGTATCCAACAATAATTAGAATGGATTTGTCTCTTTCTCCTTTCAGTTTCATTAGTCTTTGTTTCATATACTTTGCAGCTCTGTTGTTTAGTGCATAGGATTGCCGTGTCTTCTTGATGGGTTGACCTTTTTATCATTACATAATGTCCCTCTCTGTTGCTAGTAATTTTTTTTCACCCAGGGTTGGAGAGAGTGTAGGAAATAGGCTCATGCTGCAACCTCTTGGGAGGAGGTTTGACAATATTTTTCAAAATTTAAATATCATATACTCTTTTACCCAGAAGCCTTCTAAAAATTTATAGGTAGTATGGCAATGGTTAAAATCATACACTTTGGAGTCAGACATATCCTGAGGCACAAACATTTCCTCCACCATTTACTGGTGGTATGATAATGGGCAAGTTAATTAACTCTCTCTGCCTCTTGAGCCTTGTCTTTAAAATGGGAATATTAGCAGAACCTACTATACAGTGTTGTTGTAAAGATTCAATAAAATGTTATTAAATCCCATTTAACATAGTTGTTGTCAAATGTTGAGGGCTTAATAAATATTAGCTATTATTATACTTGCATAATTGCAAAATAATGTGAACAAGGATGTATATTACATCATTGATTATAATAAAGAAATGCTGAAAACACCTTTTATGTTCATCATACAGAATCATTTAAATAAATTAGAGTATATCCAAGTGAACATTATTTATTTATTTACTTTTTGAGACAGAGTCTCGCTTTGTTGCCCAGGCAAGAGTAAGTGCTGTGGTGTCAGCCTAGCTCACAGCAACCTCAAACTCCTAGACTTAAGCAATTCTTCTGCCTCAGCCTCTCGAGTAGGTAGGACTACAGGCATGTGCCACCATGCCTGGCTAATTTTTTTCTATATATATTTTTAGCTGTCCAGATCATATCTTTCTATTTTTAGTAGAGATGGGGGTCTCGCTGTTGCTCAGGCTGGTCTCGAACTCCTGACCTCGAGTGATCCTCCTGCCTCAGGGTCCCAGAGTGCTAGGATTACAGGCGTGAGCCACCACGCCTGGCTCCAAGTGAACATTTATACAGTTATTTAAAAGAAGGAAATAGCTCTATGTCTTGTTATGAAAATATGGTCCTGAAATATTAATTTTAAGAGTATGAAACAGAATATATATACTACTTGTTTAGTAAAAACTTTTTTAGTGCTTGTTATGTGCCATATATACTGTTCTAAGTTCTTTTAATATTTACTCACTAATTCTTCATTGCAAACCTCTGAGAAATGTATTATTACACTCTTCATTTTAAAAGATGACAAAAATGAAACCAGGTGCCATGGTGCCTGTAGTTCCAGGCACCATGTTATACTTGGGAGGCCAAGGCAGGAGGATTCCTTTGGGCCCAGGAGAGTTCAGCCTGGGAAACATGGTGAGACCCAGTCTCTTAAAAAAAAAAAGAAGAAGAAGAAGAAAGGAAAAACAAAAAAGATATGAGGTACAGAAAGGTTAGGTAACTTACCCAAAGTTAAACGACTAGAAGGCAATAGAGCCAGGATTTGAATTTAAGCTCTCTGGGTCAAGGGTCTGGTCACCTAACTATCATACAGTGCTACCTCTTAAAAAGCTTCTAAGGAAGTAAAAAAAAAAAAAAAAAAAATGTATGTTTTTAATCTAGTTCAAAAGTCATTAAAAACCTTTAAATATATTTGTTCATTTGTGCCTAATGATTATATACTGCTTACTATGTGCCATGCACTGTTCTAGGTGTTTTATGTGCATTTAACTGTTATCACAAACCTACGAGAATGGTACTATTATTATTTCCATTTTCAAGATGAAGAAACAGAGATACAAAGAAGCCAGGTAAGGTGCCCATAATCTCAAACTATCTGGCTACAGAGTCCAATGGTAGTTTAGGATTGTCAGGGATGGACACAAGCCTTTGTTTTAAACTTATCATTTTGATTTTTAAAAAATTTATTGTGGTAAAACCAC
Source organism: Eulemur rufifrons (assembly GCF_041146395.1). Lineage (NCBI taxonomy): Eukaryota > Metazoa > Chordata > Mammalia > Primates > Lemuridae > Eulemur > Eulemur rufifrons. The sequence continues at coordinate 46,831,832 of NC_091000.1, read as the reverse complement.
TAACGTAAAATTTACCATGTTAACTATGTTTAAGTGTACAGTATAGTAGTATTAAACATATGCACGCTGTTGTGCAACAAATATCTAGAACTTTTTTGCCTTGCAAAACTGAAACTCTATACCCATTGAACAACAACCTTCCTTTCCCCCTTCTCCCAGGCCCTGGCAACTACCATTCTACTTTTTCTTTCTAAAAGTTTGACTACTTTAGATACCTCAAATAAGTGGAATCATGTAATATTTGTCTTTTTTGTGACTGGCTTATTTCACTTAGCATAATGTCCTCAAGGTTCATCCATGGTGTAGCATATGACAGGATTTCTTTGACAGAATGGACATTTAGGTTGTTTCTGACTGGGCACAGTGGCTCATGCCTGTAATACTAGCACTTTGGGAGGCCAGGGCAAGAGGATTGTGTGAGCCCAGGAGTTCGAGACCAGCCTGAGCAATAGTGAGACCCCATCTCTCCAAAATATTTAGAAAAAAAAAATTTGCTGGGCACAATGATGCATGCCTGTAGTCTCAGCTACTCGGGAGACTGAGGCAGGAGGATCACTTGAGCCTGGGAATTGGAGGCTGCAGTGAGCTATGATGATGCCACTGCACTCTAGCTGAGGCAAAAGAGCCAGATTCTGTCTCAAAGAAAAAAAAAAAAAGTAAAATTGGAAGACATGGCAACACTGGACATGCATTCCCACATAATATTCCAGTGGATCTGAGGAATAGTCCCTTTAAATAGATTTTGCCCTCTTAGGAAGAATATCTAGTATTAGAAATATGAGTTTCCTTTCAAAGGAGGCCTGCTTTTGATAGGAATATGATCTTTGGCTAGATTTGTTAAAGGAAAATCAGTCTCATAGCCAATGCATTTTTTTACTTACATCATGATTGCTATTTTTAAACTGATAATAAAACCTATTTGTCCTAAAGATCCCTTGTGATGGAATTGGCTTTAAGTTGTGAAACACTGGTTGTATGATTAAATAAGTCATAATTTAATGACCAGTATGAAAAATAATGATGGTTCTAAAACTATTAGTTGATGATTTAAGTAGTTCAGCAATAAAGCTTATTAAGCTTTTCCTTAAAATATAATATACTTAAAAGTACGAAAACGTCATAATGTTATGGTGGTCAAAATGGATAATGAACCTGATCATCTTTCTCATGCAGTAGAACTCAAGATCAAAAAAGATAATCTTGGCAATTTTCCTGAACGCTTAATGAAATGTAAAAAATGTTTTTTGTCATTTTCCCTTGTTTTTGACTCCAAGACTGCTTTGCTCATTTATATTACTTGCCTGGCCTATAGGCAAAATCTGAGTTTGCTTATTTCCTTCCTCTGAAGACTAGCTTGCTTGGGTATCTCTAATGTTTTCCTAATGCAAATTAATACACCTCTATTTAAAAAAAAAAGATTCATCTTTCTTTTTGGAATCTTGGCTGGGAGCTATGTGTTACATATCAGAACTTAAGTAGAAATGGAAGGCCCAAGGATTCACTGTGCTGTCACTAAAAAGATGCTGAACAAGTTTTTTTGACTTGACAAATCATTGTCACTGTAGCAACATTTAAAATACATTAACCATCTAATATTCCTATTTGTACTTTATGTACAATTCAAGGTTTCACTAAAAAATATTATTAAACAACAGTCTAAGCTTTTGTGAAAATTGTATTTTGGAACAACTAGTAAAACCTCTGGAAACCTAAACTGCTGGTCCACAGGCCACCCTCTGAATCATTACAATAGTATATTTTATTTGATCAAGGTGTTAGGGAAAAAGTGAATATTTGTTATGTTAAATCTGACAGAATTTTGGGGGTACATTTTGAAGGGCCAGTTCTTATCAAAGCCTACTGTGCAGTGTGGTATACAGAAATTCTGCCTTGCCAATTTCAGATGCTAAGACACTTAAGAGATTTCGATGTCAGATGAGGTGCTATTGTTCAAAGCCTTTTCCATCCATTTCCATTTTCCATCAATTTCCTAAGTTCTCTTTTGAGTGAATTCTCTGGTGTTTAATAAAGAACAAAAGTTAGAGAAAAATTCTGCTACACTGATTACACTGAAAGGGTTCCTCTCCAATGTGGATATGATAAAAAAGCTTTGTGTTTTGACTATAAGCTTTACCATAATTGTTACACTGGTAACATTTCTCTCTGGTGTGAAGAGTCTGGTGCTGGTTAAGGGCTGACCGCTGATCAAAGGCTTTGTCGCACTTGTTAGATATAAACGTGGTCTGTCTCCAGTATGGATTCTCTTATGAGGAATGAGTCCACTGTTTGCACTTAAAGCTTTCCCATATATTCTTCACATTTGTGCATCTAACTCCAGTGCAAATTCTCTTATTTTCATGAAGCCTGTGCTTGAGTAAAGGCTTTTCCATACTTATCATATTCATAGAATTTCTCACCAGGGTGAATCTTTGATGCTAAGAACAGAATTCTGAGTGAAAGTCATTCCACATTCAGCACTGTGGTATTTTCTGGATATTTTCCTAGTCCTCCCTTATACATTTGGACTTCTACACAATCAAAGTTCTGAGGAATACTGCCTTCAAATCTGACAGAGTTTTCCTGTTGGTTTGTTATTTCTTCAGATTTCTTCTGCTCTGGAAACACTTTCTTCTTCTCCATTTTGATTAAATCATCTGAAAGAAAAGACTGACAATTTTAGCATAATTCGCTCATCCACACATACTTTACTCAATCACTTGCTCATTAAATAAGCACTTACTGGAACAAAATGCTGGAAGCAAGAGACAGAAGAAAATGTTTCACATAAAAAAATGTGTATTGAGTTTACGACTTAAATTATAGTGTGCTGCCATTTAAAAAATGGAGAGTTGTGTGTGTTTACATGTACATATACGTATGTTTATATTTAAACAACAAATAATGAAAAGATAATCCATACAAGTAAAGAGCAAGGAAAGGTTACGTATGGGGAAGAAAGGAAATAGGAAGGAGGGAATAAGAAAAGAACTTCTTTCAAAATATCTTCAAGACATGGGCAACATAGCGAGACACCATCTCTACAAAAAAATTAAAAAATTAGCCAGGCATGGTGGCACATGCCTGTAGTCCCAGCTTCTTGGGAGGCTGAGGTGAGAGGACTGCTTGAGTCCAGGAGTTCCAGGTTATAGTAAGCTATGATCGTGCCACTGCATCCGAGGCTGTTTGACAGAATGAAACTCTGTCTCTAAAAAAAAAATTTTTTAAACCCTCTAGGGCTACTTAAAAATAATTTGATACCGATACAGTGAAATGTTTGTCAGCTATATGTATGATTATATTACATGTAACTGACTTGGGCCAGGCACAGTGGCTCATGCTTGTAATTCTAGCAGTCTGGGAGGCTGACGCGGGAGGATCACTTGATTTCAGGAGTTCGAGACTACCATCAGCAGGAGACCGCCCCCCCCTCCGGTCTCTACCAAAAAGACAAGAAAAAAAAGCCCAGCCTGGCATTGTGTGCGCCTGTAGTCCCAGGTACCCGGGAGGTTGAGACAGAAGGATCTCTTAGAGCCCAAGAGTCGGAGGTTGCAGCAACAATGGCGCCACTGCACTCTACCCAGCGTGGCGAATGAGACTCTGTCTCAACAAAAGGCAAAAAAAAAAAAAAAAACAACAACAAAAAACCCCACATGTAACCAACTTGAAAAGATATCCATAATGTAATATTAAATTTTAAAACAAGTGGTAAATGTACAGTATAATTACATTTTATTTACCACTTGTTGTTGGTAGGTGCTTTTCTAATAAGCATGCACCTACCAATAAATCTTTTATGTTTCCTAAACTCATTTGTTAAAAATGTACATTTTAAAATTTCTCTATTGCATGTAGCCTTTCAATAGTTTTCTATTGGCTTCAAAACAGAAAATTGTTCTGCCTTTGGGATAAGACGTCTGTGTCAGGGGAGTTGGTAGTATTTAGAACAGAGAAATTGAACCATGCAATGTGGGATAAGAAACTAGCAGGATTTTTCAATAATTTTAATGCAAAGAAGTGAAGAGAGAAAAGAAACATAATCAAGGTTAAAACAATATGCTTAGAGGAACAGATTTAAAGTGGAATAGGCCTTAGAGATCAAATGAAAGGTAGGCAAAGATTTTAGTGATGAGGCTCATTTGGAAAAATGCAAAAAGACTTAACATTTCCTAACTTTTTCCCAATGTGATCTCCCCTCCTTAACTTTCTCTTGAACATAGTGCAGCTCCCAAGATTCAGAGGTGAGCCGACCTTTACTGCCTGGAGATGGACTACAGGAGAGTCCAATGCTGCTGCCAGATACACTATTTGTCCTTGGGCATTTCCTGTCCCTGGGGGATGGCAGAGACCCTGGGAACAATTTGATACAATTTGGCCTGGGTGATATTTGCTGAGAGCTTAAGATCCCAATATTACTGTGGAACACAGGATGGGAGGGCAGAAAGTAGTATTTCCCTAGTCTGCAAGCACAGGGGATAAAAGGATAGAGAGAGGAAAACAAATAGGGCCAATAAGTTAAAAAACAAAACAAAATAAAAACAAAAATAAATAACTCAGGCCAATACATGTTAGCCATTTTCCTCTGACTATACTAGAAAGTAGATCTCAGCTCTTTTATCTCTCTCTGGAGATAATACCTGCTGTTTGATAATAGACCATTTCTTCTTTACCTTACCTTTCCTCCTGGATCATCCAGCTTCCTCTACAAGTTCTTCAGTACAGTGAGAGCCTCCTTCCTATATCTCCAGCTACTCCTGTACCCAGGCTTTGAGTTCTTGAGCAGAATGATCAGGAACTGTTCCAGTATCAGTAGTTCCAAGCAAGGATGCTGTGTATCTCTGGTCTCAGCCACTGACAGCAAAGAACCTGGAGCTGGACTCCTGAGGCCCAAGTGACTAACCCCAGCAGAACTGCCTGAAGTTTTGACTAAAGAACTTCTGGCCAGAAGCTCCCTTTATGTGCAGACTAGATTCTTTTAATTATTTGACATTTCTTTGGTTCTTCAGCAGCCCAGAGGGCTGGACTGAATCCATTCCTCGGTGAAACAGCTCAGAAGACTGGCTCACTACTGTAGTAGGTGTGCTTTAGGCTGATGCTAAGACATAACCCATCCATTGTTAACAGAGATCAACTCCAAACTATGGGTGATCAAGGCAATGATTTGAAGGTAAAGAAACTCCGCAAAAGATAAAACAAACAAGTGAAAAATGGCATAAAAATTAACTAAAAGATATTTTAGCTACTTCAGGATTAAGTAATAATAAGACTCTATTACCTTTTTGATCTAGAAACTTTGGTGAATTTTCAGATAATGAAGAAAAACAACAGTGGCAAAAAGCAATGCAGTTTTGCCTGCTTATATTGCATGTTAGAAATTTAGTCAATTAACACTTATAGGAAAACCTCAGAGATATTGCAGGTTTGGCTCCAGATCACTACAATAAAGCAAATATCACACTAAAGTGAATCACATAAACTTTGTGGTTTCCCAGTGAATATAAAAGTTATATTTACACTATACTGTAGTCTATTAAGTATGCAATAGCATTATGTGTAAAAATGTATATACCTTAACTTAAAAATATTTTCTTTTTTTTTTTTTTTTTTTTGAGACAGAGTCTCGCTCTGTTACCCGGGCTACAGTGAGTGCTGTGGCATCAGCCTAGCTCACAGCAACCGCAAACTCCTGGGCTCAAGCCATCCTCCTGCCTCAGCCTCCCGAGTAGCTGGGACTACAGGCATGTGCCACCATGCCCGGCTAATTTTTTCTATATATATTTTTAGTTGGACAGATAATTTCTTTCTATTTTTAGTAGAGATGGGGTCTTGCTCTTGCTCAGGCTGGTCTCGAACTCCTGACCTTGAGCGATCCACCTGCCTCGGCCTCCCAGAGTGCTAGGATTACAGGCGTGAGCCACCGCGCCCGGCCAAAAATATTTTCTTGATGAAAAATACTAACAATCACTGGAGCCTTCAGTGAGTCATAATCTTTGTGCTAGTGGAGAGCCTGGCCTTGATGTTGATGGCTGCTGATTGATCAGGGTGGTGGTTGCTGAAGGTTGGGGTGGCTGTGACAATTTCTTAAAAAGAGACAACAATGAAGTTTGCTGCATTGATTGGCTCTTCATTTCATGAAAGATTTCTCTGTAGCATATGTTTGATAGCTTTTTACTCATGGTAGAACTTCTTTCAAAATTGGAGTCAAATCTCTCAAACTCTGCTGGTGTTTTATCAAGTAAGTTTGTGTAATATTCTAAATCATCTGTTGTCATTTCAACAATGTTCACATCATCTTTACCAGGAGCAGATTATATCTCAAGAAACCATTTTTTTTTTTTTTTTTTTTTTTTGCTCATCCGTAAGAAGCAACTCCTTATCCACTAAAGTCTTATCAGGTGATTGAAGCGATTCAATTACAACTTCAGTTCCACTTTTAATTCTAGTTCTCTTGCTCTTTCTGCTACATCTGCAGTTATTTCCTCCATGGAAGTCTTGAACCCTTCAAAGTCTTCCATGAGGGCTGGAATCAACTTCTGCCAAACTCCTGGTAATGTTGATATTTTGGTCTCTTCCCATGAATCATGAATGTTCTTAATGATATCTAGAATGGTGAATTCTTTCCAGAAGGTTTCAGTTGACTTTGCCCAGAGCCATGAAAGGAATCAAGATTTATGGAAGCTATAGCCTTACTCAATGTATTTCTTAATTAACAAGACTTCAAAGTCAAAATTACTTCTTGATCCATGGGCTGAAGAATGGATGTTGTATTAGAATGCACAAAAACTACATTAATCTTTTTGTACATCTCCATCAGAGCTCTTGGGTGATTAAGTACACTGTCAATGAACAGTAATATTTTGAAAGAAATCTTTTTTCCTGAGCAGTAGGTCTCAACAGGGGGCTGAAAAGAAATATTCAGTAAACCACGCTTTAAACAGATGTGCTATCATCCAGGCTTTGTTGTTCCATTTCTAGAGAACAAGCAGTGTAGGTTTAGTATAATTCTTAAGGCCCCTAAGATTTTCAAAATGGTAACTGGGCATTAGCTTCAACTTAAACTCATCAGCTGCATCTCCTAACAAGAGAATCAGCCTGTCCTTTGAAGCTTTCAAGCCAGGCACTGACTTCTCCTTTCTAGTTATAAAAGTCCTAGATGGCATCTTCTTCCAATATTAGGTTGTTTCATTTACATTGAAAATCTGTTGTTTAGTGTAGCCATCTTCATGAATGATCTTAGCTAGAGCTTCTGGATAACTAGCTGTAGCTTCTACATCAGCAATTCCTGCTTCACCTTGCATTTTTATATTTTGGAGATATCTTCCTTAAACCTCATGAACCAACCTCTGCTAGCTTCAAACTTTTCTTCTGCATCTTCCTCACCTCTTAGTCTTCATAGAATTAAAGAGAGTTAGGGCCTTGTTCTCGATTAGGCTTTTTCTTAAGAGAATGTTGTAGCTTGTTTGATCTTCTATCCAGACCGCTCAAACTTTCTCCATATCAGCAATAAGGCTGTTTTGCTTTCTTATTATTAATATTTATGTGTTCACTGAAGTAGCACTTTTAATTTCCTTCAAGAACTTTCCCTTTGCATTCACAACTTGGCTAACTGGTGCAAGAGGCTTATCTTTCAGCCTATCTCAGCTTTTGACTTGCTTGCTTTACTAATTTTAATAATTTCTAGCTTTTGATTTAAAATGAGAGACATGAGAGTCTTCCTTTTGTTTGAATGCTTAGAGGCCACTGTACGGTTATTAACTGGCCTCATTTCAATATTGCTATGTCTCAGGGCATAGGGAGGCCCGAGGAGAAGGAGAGAGATGGGGAAACAGCCAGTCAGTGGAGCAGTCAGAATGTATACACATCATTTATTAATTTTGTTGTTTTATATCGGTGTGGTTCATGGTGCCCTGAAACAATTACAATAGTAACATCAAAGATCATTTATCATGGATCACCATAACATGTATAATAATGAAAAAGTTTGAAATATTACAGGAATTACCAAAATGTGACATAGAGACACCAAGTGAGCGTGTTTAAAAAATTTTCACTGATAGACTTACTCGATGAAGAGTTGCCACAAACCTTCAATTAAAAAAAATGCATTATCTGTGAAGCACAATAAAAGAAAGGGCAAACCAGAGTTATGTCTGTATAAGTCAACTTCTCTGTGCCAAGAATTGTGCTAGATGTTTTCAAATGTACTTTTTGGTTTTAGAAAATAGTATGCATGTCAGTCAGGGGGTCCCACATTTGAGTTAAGGGTCCCAAGTCAAGTTATTAAGACCCCCTTGGTACACAAATCTAGTAGGTATCTTTCAGTCCTTTTCTTAACCAGATACCCCTATAGCTCCTGACACTGCTAACCACTCCCAATCTTCTAAGAAATGCTACACTCTTCTGGTTGTTTTTCCATGAGTTAGGTTTTATAAAGTACTTAAACCAATGCTTGGCACTCATAGAGTCATGCATCACTTAATGATGGGGATAGATTATGAGAAATGTGTTGCCAGGCGATTTCATTGTTGTGTGAACAGAGTATAAGTTACACAAACCTAGATGATATAGTCTACTACACGCCTACACTATATGGTATAGTCTATTGCTTCTAGGCTACAAACCTGTATAGTATGTTACTGTACTGAGTACTGTACACAATTGTAACAGAATGGTAAATATTTGTGTATCTAAACATATCTAAACATAGCAAAGGTGCAGTAAAAATATGGTATGATAATCTTATGGGACCACCATTGTATACGAAGCAGTCCAGCATTGACCAAAACATTGTTATACAGCACATGACTATTAAGTGCTTGTTAAATATATATGTTTCTAATGGCTGTTTCTTAAGTCTACTTCATGGCTTTTCTGACTGCCAAGAAATGTCTAATTATCCTAAGTTGAGATCCAGCCTTCTCATCCTACATTCATCCTTGGCAATCTCATCCATTCTATGGCATCAGCCAACACCTGAGAATTCCTAAATCTGATTCTCTCATCCCAATCTTTCTTTGGAGCTCCAGAATCTTATAATCCAATGGCTTATTAGATCGTTCCACTGTCTGTCTTATGAGCATCTTCAACTCAACACCATCAAAAATTAACTCATCATTTTCTCCTCATAACTAATTCCTCTTCCAATATTGCCCATCTTTTAAAAAATGGTACTGTATTCACTTAATCATCCAACCCCCAAAACTGCCTACTTATCCCTGGGTACATTTATTTTACCTAAAAAACACTCATGTCGCACTTACTATGTGACAGGCAGTGCTCTCAGCACTTTTTCTTCCTCACTTTCATCAGTCTAATTAGTTATGAAGTCTAGTTAAATCTTTAATCTTTAAGATAGCTCCATTCCAGGCTCTGTTCATTTCCGTAGCCATAGACTTGCATTCACGAGAACTTATGGTTTTGGTTCTTTGACAACAAGTCTCTTGTCTCTCTTGCTTTCAGTTTTTCCCCCTTCCAATTCATCATACAGCTTCCAGAATATTTCTAGAAGGCTAGCAAGATTGTTACTGCCCTGCTTAAATCCAGACAGAGAATACTCAGTCTGTAGCATATACCTGCCTGCTTACTGTGCAATGCCACAGTTTACTTGGTGCCTCAAATGGCTTATAGGAGTGCTGGCATTTGATACTGGAGTGGCCAAGAAGGCTGAAGCCCTTAGCCTAGTCTCTTCTGCTTAGTAGTATGAATACAAATTTTCTTTATGTGTCATGACATTAAAAAGATAGAAAAGCACACTGCCCTATAAAGTCTAAATTCCTTGGCCTATTTCAGATATTCTCTACTTTTCCTTTTTGCCTCAGCTCCACCACACCTACCTTCATTTACTTGTAGTTTTCTGAACTCTCTGTCATATACTGTATCTATCCCCCAAGGTCCATTTCCTTTTTGCTATACAGCTCCTAATAGTCTACAAGAGACAGCTCTGGTATGGTCTATGCAAGGAGCTATTTCTAACTCCCTGCCTCCAAAGTTCCTATATATGACGTTTGTTTTCCTCAAGACAATCAGTCTTCCCTAATACACTATAAAGAATGTCTCTTTTATCTGGTTTATTCTTATTTTACGAACAGCCTGGCACATTGGCATTCAATAAATATTTGCTTCAATGTGCTAACTTCTGAATCAGTTTTCTTACCCATAGGAAGTCATGTGCCACCTCCTGTTGTTTGGCAAAATTGTGAGGAGCATGTACTTTTTAAAAGTACTAAGCCTTTACAGTACAGATAGGCAAATCATGACAGTTTGTACAGGAGATTTTTATGAAAACTGAAAAACTGTTCAGGTAAAAAGTATAGGTGAGGAAACCAGCTTTTAGCCATTAGGACTCGTCAGCCAACGGACTCCGGGAGGCCTCCCCGCTGGCATGTTTGCGTTCCCGTCTGAGAAGTGGGTTGTCCGCACGGACCGCGCTCTGTACAGCGCTTGTGCTCAGTATTCTGCATCTCCGAAACGTCTGGAAACGCAGGCACAGAAAAGGAAATCCGGATCCTGAGACAGCTACGTAAAGGCAGGGATCCCGAATCAGGCCTGGCAAAAGGGGGCAAGAGCCCCACCTCCAAGTACGGTGATCTCTCCGGAGGTATAAAGCAGCTTGCACGGGTAGAGGAAGTCAGGAACCCGTCTACACCCACTTAGAGTCGGGGGAAACTCCAAGAACTCAACACCTGTCCAAACAAAAGGGACTACTCGGTCCACAATGCACACCAGATACCGGAAGTACGTACAATGTTCGATGCACTTCCGCCAGCTCCTCTGGCTCCTCTCTAGGAAACTTGGAGGACTCATCTCAGTGGTTAGTTTGTGCCCAACACAGGGCTGACGTTCGCAAGTTCAAAGGCCTTCCCAGAAAGTCTTAGGCAGAAATGGTCCATCGTGTCCCGCAGCCATTCAGTCTGGGCTGACTTCTTTACCCTCCACTGAAGACACCAACCGCTTTCACCGGATCGTGCCTGGCACTATGTTCCCGAGGACCCTAGTCCTCGGAGCTCCCAGATGTAAGGATCTTTCCCTGAAGCCTTCAGAGAGATTCATCAATTTATCCCTACCTAACGCCTTCAAACACAACCAGGCCCCTGGGACGAATGATATGGGGGCGGGAATCTAGGCACAGGCACACTCAGAGCTGCTCCTCCCCCGAGCCCTGGTTATGTCTCTCTGAAGATGGAAGGCTTTCGAAGCAAAAAGAGGTCCCCCGGGTCTGATATTATATCTGTAGGATACAAATTGTTCGGTTACCTTTACTCTGCCCTGGCAGCGCTGCCACAAGGGTCGGAAGCAATAATCGACACCCACCTGAGGAAAATGGCAGTAAGAGCGGTAGATGTTGGCTTGCTTTTCATTGTTTTAAATGTTTAAATAAATTAGGTCCCTCTGAATAACTTAATCACTAGCAAGTTTTGAGCTTATGGATCCCTGACTACAAACCCTTCTATACTGAACTCGCAGAAAGCAGTGGTGGTGATGGGAGGCCACCACTATCCTCATCCCCAACCCCTTACCTTAGTCAATGATCTTGAGGCAACTGCTGAATGTGACAGCAGGGTCACCTGTAGCAGTTTGTCTTTGGCACCATGAAATGTTTTTTTGTTTTTTTTTTTTATTTTAAATTTATATGGCGTCCCTGGGTGGGCTCGAACCGGCACCATGAAATGGTAAGAGGGTTCGGGCTCCACAGCCAACAAATTATGTAGATTAAATGTAATAATTTATGAAACTATTTGGCACAATGTCTGGCCCTCCATTCATCCTAGCTACTTGCTTAAAATGGCTCACCCTCTGCCCTATCTCTGCAAGCTTCTGATCCAGTGCCCTATCTTCCCATTTTCCTCTACAATATAAGGTCTAATACCCTACTCCATCAGTCCCAATACCACTCCGGTGCTTCCATCTTGTTTGGTAAACCATTCACTAAATAGGTCCATCTCAGGTAACTAGCTATGTTAACAGTGGGTTTAATTTGGAGGCGGCGGACGGGAGGGGGGGATGATCCTTTGTTTTGTTTTTGTAGACATACTGTCCCACCCTTTCTTACCTAATCCGATAGATCTGTTATTGGGTATTTACCCCGGTCTAGGTGGCTACTCCTAAGTTTCCAACAGCCTTAGCTTTCATGAGAGAACATTGTATTCTCTTTTTATTTTCTGGATCATCTTCTATCTCCTCAGTATTTTTAAAATGCTGCCTATTGCAAAAGTCATTAGTAGGGGGACCATACCACCTGGTTTATGCCTTTTGTGTAGGTGTAATTATTAACAGCATTCCCTTTCATTTTCAAAAATGTCCCAGATGGGACAATAAATTATATAGTTACCTTATGTCTGAGAAACACTGATATGCTAGTTAAATTAAATTCAAATTCCCAGGCCCTGCCTCAAAAACTGATTCAGTAGGTCTGGAGTGGGACCCAGAAAACTGCCCTTCAAACTAGCTATGTTAACAGTGAACTTAAGTTTTTAAATTAAATAACCCAGGTGATTGTAATGCAGGTATCCATCGAGAAAAAATGCTTTCATCAGTGCAGAGTTGGCAGTTGGTGGGCTCAAAGATATCTAAAAATCACAGTGATTTACAGACTATGCTCCTCTCCCTATTCTCCTTTTTATGGAAAGTACTAAAAAGGATGCGGAGTCAAGGGCAGTGAGACTATTTATACTGCTTAAGACAGCAGTACCTAAAAACGTGGACCCATTGAGAGATGAAGAGATTTCTAATAAGTTCTAATTATTATGAAGATGAAGTATGTTTCTTGGGACATTCTGTATCTGCACCTAGATTTTTATTTTCCCTTCTTTTTGGTCACCGTTTCTTGGCCCAATCCAAAGTTTTAGCATCTAATTTTGCCTTCTGAGTATTTATGTTCTCAAATTTTGTTTTTCCTTTTTCTCTTTCCATCTCATTTTTGTTGTTGCTGTTGTTTGTAAATGCCCAAAATGGGTGTCAGGGCTCCAAGTCTAAGTGTCTAAAAAACTACATGTAATCCACAACAATCTTTGTTCACAGTTGGTTTTGTTTTTAAAATTTTCAATGTGATTAACAAATAGAAAAATCACTACAAGTGCTCGAGTGCCTTGGGCTTCACTTTCCTCATGTATGTATGAAATAGGTTAAACTCCAGAAAAATCTCCTTTTAAAGCTAATATTCTCCTACCTAACACAGACTAAAGTCATTCCAAAAGGGTTCAAGCTCTCTCAATCTGGTTTCCACCCACCATCTCCCACTCCTGTACCTCCTTGAAGTAACTCTGTAATTCAGACAAACTGGAAAACTCCTGGTTTTTGAACATATCTTGAATGGGCTTTGCCTCACCTTGTTCCCTCTGCCTAGAACACTTTTTTCTACACTCCATCTCTCTCTACAGAGAATCTTCTTTACTCTCAATTACTAGCTCAACATTTAGCCAATGACAAAGGTATACTGGTATATATTTTATATTTCAAAATTCCTCCACAGAAAATATTTCATATTTTATAATAACTTTGACTTTAGATAGACCTTTATTTTAAAATCTCCTTGGAGATAATTTTTGTCTTTTGGAAAAAATATAAAACAATCCTCCACTATAAATTATAATTATGTTTTTTAAAGGAAACATATCATCAGATATAGAAAATAGGAGTTATTTCCAAATACAAAATATAGATAGAGACTTGATACTCCTAGAATCCTGACTTAATCAAAATTATAGTGAAACAGAGTCTTCAGGGCTATATCTACAGCTCTAGGCAGATTTGGTTGCAAGAGTCTCAGCCATTCCTGATGTATCCACTGTCCTGAACAGTGCTCAAAGGAGTGCTGGGCTATCCTCAAGAACAAATACGGTTATTTAATTGGATTTGAATTGAAATTTCTTACACCTTGCTCAGCTGTAGAACTGTGACCACTTTTGCTCTTTCAGACTAGAATTTTTAAGAGGATAGGAAGGGGTGATCCAGGGAACCTGAAAGGAGTACAAGGAAAGAGAACTTTGTGGGTTGAATAAAACAAACCAGGATAGAAAAAAAGAGGAGGGAATGAGGGAAATTTAAAAATGTGAAAGGGAGACAACTAAGAACTTCTACCCAGGAAGGACTGAAAGTTATAGAAGCAGCCAAGGTTTACATGCCATTATCTATTAGTTAAGTCAAATATTATTTCTCCACTAATGAGGAAATGTACACCCTAGATAAGAGAATTAGCACAGTATCAGAAAACAAAGGAAGTTAGTTTGGTAAACTGTCAAGTCATTTTAATCATGTTAAGCATCATTGCATTCTAAGTAGTACATCTGTCTCTACAGCATATATAATAACTTCTGTTTCTTAGTATTTTTACCAGTTGTTGAGAAAAATGAGAATTTTTGAGGAGCTATAAAAAAACAAGCATAAAACAAACCAAACAGCCAATGTTCAGTTTCAGGTGTAAAAATCACTCCATTAGAAATACATCCTTTAAAAGCCTGATCTGTTCATATTTTAAATCTTTTAAGTCCTGATGTAATGGAATTATCCAAACATGTTGTTTCAACATATGAAGAGGCATTTAAGATACTTATGAACTCAGAATATTATAGTATATGATTACATCATTTTATGCAATATGTATTTATACTTGGGAAGTTAATTTTACTTCAAAGTTAATTCTACTATATTTTCTTTAACATCACTCTAAAATCCATATGTATTTCTCTTGGAAATAATTTAACTTCAAGACATAATAAAAAATACTCTTGAGGAAATTTAAGATTTTTGATAATACACACAATTAGCCACAAGTAGTTATACAAACAGTTCAATATGTTAGCTCTAGGGATATATGATATAAACTAATACACTACACTGAAAAACACTACTTATCACTTCTCCATTTGTCTATAGAAGAATCATGTGCAATTCTGGTTGCCCACACCTTGTTTCCTAACTCATGTGAAAGCTGTTAGCTTTTAAATGAAAAGAACTTGACTTCAACTAAACTGGGGAGAAGAATGAAACAGAATGTATAACATTAAAATAGTTATTTTTCATCTATAGGAGTTTGTTAAATAAATGGAGCACCAACAAATTAAATACTATTCACCTGTATAAAGAATAAGGAAGTTCTTTCTGTTATGATGTGGCAATTTCTAAAGATTATATCCTTTCATGAAACAAGATGTAGAGACTATAAATAATACACCATCTTTCTGTGTAATGGAGGAAATGAGATTATATAGTGATTCTTTCTTTTTTTTTTTTTTTTGAGACAGGGTCTCACTCTGTCCCCCAGGCTGAAGTGCAGTGGTGGGATCATAGCTCCTCACTGTAACCTCAAACTCCTGGGCTTACTTGATCCTCCACCTCAG